>NC_061770.1:1055000-2255000 GCF_022458985.1 Mugil cephalus | reverse complement strand
TATATGAAACTCTACAAAATCGCCTTTATTATTATTATTATTTTAAATTTAGGATTAAGTCTTTGTATTGATAACTAAATCCTGATTGCACTGAAACAACGTTTTGCATGTTACGTTGTTTATGTTTTGTTGTGCATGGGAAAAATAGACAAAAAGGTTGTTCATATTCAGATGGAATTTTGCTGTTTGGTTGTTTGTGACTTGGAAGTTACAGCTGATTAAATGGCTCTGACATTCTAGGAAAATTATAATCATTATTATTGTCTGCCCACTGTGGAACAAATAAAGGATTAACCACTACTGTTTCTGTGTCTTTTCAAACAGGCTGCAGATGTGTGGCAGTCTTTAATGAAGTGCCAGCTCGTTACCATAAGACATTTTTTGGTGTTGCAGGCCCATAGTAACATTTGCAACCAGCATGTCGAGAAAACAGACATCGAAACCTGTGCGGAGCAATAAAAAGAGTGAACTGGAGCGCAAGAGGGATGAACGGGCAGCTCGCAGAGCCATCGTGAAAGACCGCAAGAACCGGCCTCAGGATGCTGATGAAGGTGCAGAATTTGTCAGCTTCTCCAATCAGCTCCAAGCCCTGGGGCTCAAGCTGAGAGAAGTCCCTGGAGATGGGTGAGCGCCAAAAAAATGGTATCCTCTAGTCTCTGTGTTGTCCTTTCACATCCGTTATCCGTTATCCTCTTGTTGCCATGAGAAAAGTGTTATAATCCACTTGATCAGTGTGTGGTCATGTTTTTTCTCACGTACGTTTTTTTCTGTCGCTATTCTGTTAACTAAATTGCTGTCTTTTTAATTATTTGTGCAGAAATGTCAGTACTGCTGTAATTTATCCATCGGTCACATTTACTTGTGCGGCTTGTGTTTTGTAGGGTGTAATTCATTATTGTTGGCCAAAACAGCGGAAGTATGTGAGCTATTGTCACCTCTAACAATTACCAGTATAGTGTTAGCAATTACTTTATATACACTGACAACACTTTACCACAGAGAAACTTCTGTTGGGTATATTGGTACATTGAGGCCTTTAATCATAGGCATCCATGTGTTCTAACATTACATGACTTTCTCCCTCGCAGGAACTGCTTGTTCAGAGCTCTAGGAGACCAATTAGAAGGTCACTCTCGGGGTCACCTGCGGCTTCGCCAGGAGACTGTCCAGTATATGACGTCCCACCGACAGGACTTTGAACCCTTTGTTGAGGATGACGTCCCCTTTGCACAGCACTGTAAGAATAAGACCCAATGTGAGACCTGTGAAACAAAAAAAGGAAAGGTCTGTGATAAGATAGGAGATTACTAACACACCATACACAGTTTCTGTGATGTTTTCATACATGAGCACAGCATTCATGTCAGCGGATGAAATTTAGACCAGCAATTATGCAGGGACCCCTGGTGGTCAGGGCCTCTTCTTGCAAGTGCCATGTTTGTCAATAGGAGATAGGTTAGCCATAGGAGATTGCATTGTAAATCTGAGGCACAATGTTAAGGAAGAAAAAAAATGTTTCTATTGCACACTATTTATGTTGTGCATATCTTTCTTTTAAACCTACTGAATACAAGTCATTCTATTCAGGCTCTTACAAGGCCTACATGCACATGGAAAACAGTGCTATCTGTCACTGTAAGTCAGTTCAGATATTATATTTGGTTGCAAAGACATCTATCTGCTCAATTTCGGAGATGAAATAAAGAAAAAATGTCAAATGTCACTTCTTGGTTTTAAGATAAAACTGAACTGTAGAAAGAATGTGAAATCAGTCCATTATACTTTATGTTTGTCTTCACCCAGTGTCCAACCTTTCTCAGCCCGGTACGTTTGCTGGCAATGACGCTATTGTGGCTTTTGCTCGCAGTCAGCAGGTGAAAGTGGTCATCCATCAGCTGAACACACCGCTGTGGGAGGTACGTGCAGAGATTCTCAAATAACATCACATCATCTAATGTGTCGTTATTTACTTACCAGAGTTTAAATGTTACTTTTGCATTGCAGATAAATGGTGCAGAAAAGCAGGTGTGCAGAGAGCTTCACATTGCCTACCGCTATGGAGACCATTATGACAGTGTCAGGCGGATTGGAGACAACTCTGAGAGTCCGGCTCAGCTTCGCATAGAGGTAAATAATTTTAGGAACAAGTATTGCACTCATCAGACACTGAGCATAAGCATTTAGTGCAAGTGTAAAGTGGGTCTATTGAGCCCTCCTCTACCACATCATCGCTGTTTCCAGAATTTGCAGAATTCTCACGGACAGCAGCGTGAGTTTGGAGATGGTCAGAGGGACAGACGGAAAAACCCTTCTCCTACCACGTCTGAGGACGACAATGTGATCCTGAACTCCATCAAGAATCGAGGAATCCAGGGTCAGAAGATGCAGTTAGCTCTCTTGCTGATATCAGATAGTTAGGAGTCTGCTTAATTTCAGACCTTATATCCTCTGTACTCGAAGCTTTTCTGTTCACCCAAATGTATTATTTGTGAGCCTGTGAGTAGATTTGTTTGGTTGATATGAACAGATTAATGCTGGTGGATTCTGTTCATGCATCAATTGTGTGTTTGTGTGTTTCAGGCGAAGAGGAGAATCTTCTCCAGCTGAGTGCTGCCACAATCAATGCTGAATGGCTGGTTGGTTCTGCATTGTGTCAGTCCTGCCAGGGCCAGTGTGCCTCAGGATCCTGCTCAGCCTGCAAGGCTGCAGCCACAGACTGCAGTGACAACAAGCAGCCAGCAGAGGGCAGCAACATACAAAAACTTAAGGTGGAATCTAAGAACTCATTTTCCAGCTGACAGTTTTAAAGGATTTTGCTAATTACGTAGTTTATTTTTCACAACCATTTATCTTAATCATTTATTTATTTGATATAGCAACATGTCGTTTCATAATTGGTCTGTGGGAGACAAATAATTCAGGTCTTAACAGAGATATATTTATTTTGGTCATCCTCCAGGTGTCTAATAAGCAGAGGAAAGAACAAATGAGGCAAGAGAAGAAGAAGCGTCAGGAGGAGAGGCACCGGCAGAAGTTTCTCCAAAGCAAAGGAAGCCAGGACCAGAACCAGAACCTGCCTGAGGCTGTTACTTTAGTACCAGCTCTCAACACTCTCAGTATATAGACTGGAGCATGGCCAAAAAAGTACCTACTGCTTCTCTAGCTACCAGCTTTGTGGACAGCTGCCAGCTGTTCACAAAGTTTTGCACATAGTCAAATGTGATTCAGTCACAGCGGATAACTTTTCCTAAAGAGAACCCTATAGTTTCTTTGCCAACAGCATAATGGTGCCTGCAAACCTGTGTGTGAGCGAGTGTGTGTGAGATGTGTGAAAAAGACAGAGTGATGAAGCGTGACTATCAGTATTTTTTTTGGACTTAGTTTGATCCCTGGTTGGTGTCAGTGTATATATGTTCTCCTTGGGCCTGGTCCACCTACTGCGCTACCTTCCTACATTGGACATCAGGCTTTTCATGGCAACCATGCAGATAATCCTGTGCAGCCAGGCTTTTTGATTCGCCACAGATTAATGAGTTAATGTTTATACAGATTTTCAGATTTGTGATCAAAGAGGGAAGTAACGAAGAGCAACAAATAAAGGATTGTTACGCACACTGTGTAAGGAATGTGGCAATAAATAATACTACTACTACTAATAATAGTGATAACCTAGTGTATTTCTGTGCACCATCATGTATTTCTTATTATCAAGGATGTTTTTGAGCTGCATGTTGTTCTTTTTGTTAGAGCTACATTCATCTGAATAAGTCTCTGATATTTTCATGTTGTGTTCAAGGATATTAGAGAATTTATTTTTCTTTTTTTTGGGAGGAAATAGCAGAATGAAATTTAATGAACATTAAAAGACATAAAGCACGGCATACTGAAGTGTTACTATATATAACAGTTTCTCTGGACTAACCCAAACCCTGTGTTACCGTAAAGGGTCAAGACCTATTTATTGCAACGAAAATTAACTAAATACTGTCCAAAAAAGTCTCGACTGAAAGACAGCACAGAGGCATTAGTCATGGCAGTGTTAGAAGCTACTGGATGTAGTGGAACATCTGTGCAGAATATGGACTGGAGGTACCGAGAATGGCCCTGTGTTAGCCCTGTAATAGGCTGGCAACATGTCCAGGGTGTAGCCCGCCTCTCGCCCGATGCCAGCTGGGAAAGACTCCAGCAACCCCTGCGACTCTAGTGAGGATTAATGGAATGGAAGATGAGTATTTATTTAGATGAGTCACAAAAATGAGAACTTAAACAACGTAATTTCTGCATTAACCTTCACCCATTTCCCATCAAAATGACAAAAAAAAACAAAAAAAAAACAGACCCAACCTGTTTACCTTTCAGTAGCTTTTTATCACCTGGCCTCTGTAGTCAAATCAGGGGGATTCTCTGGAAATGGTGCCTCTTAGAACCAGGTGGTATCAATTGTTCCTCATTTGGAAGTTAATGTGGGTACATTCTGCAGGTTATTCAAATGTACCCTTTCCAAAGGCACAATCAAAACACACAGTCAAACAAGCCAACAACAGTGCAGCAGAAAATTCAACACACTTTTAAAGAGGAAATACAGTCATTTTCTAGTGACAGGCAGCCCAGACCATTCAAGACACGCTACAGAAAATGTGTGTAAGACAAAAAGACAATGTTTTAATTGAAGCGTCTGGATTAATGATCCTACGATTATAGGAGAAACAACGCACCATAGTTATAAATGTTTCAAGACAGTGATAAGTGATACAATTTATGTTATGGAAACACACAACTCATCATGAATACAGTAGTAACCTGCTGCCAAATGTCTCTCATCAGAATTTGAAGTCACTTGTCATCACTGAACATGCATGACTAAAGCGTGATCCAGATCTTGGACTGATCTAACAAGAGGAAATACACATGGTGGATAATGGCTGGCATCGACACCAACATGTCCTGTAACTGTCTATAACCTGTGTGTTGCATCTTTAAAATCCAATGACACATCTGATATCGAGGACTTGACCTAGGGTGGTCAAACACAAAGTCACTCTGTTGGGAATACCATCAGTGGATGCCAGCAGTGTTACATGCTTATGATTTAGCAAACTGTGTATTTTACTTTATTAGGTTATCAGAATTTCAGATGTGGGTGTAATTCCATAAGATGAATCTTTTAATCAAATGTGTTGTAGAACTGTTTGGACTTGTTCACTGCATCATAATTACACTAGTACCTGAATGCAACTAATAAACTGGTTCCATGAAGCAGATATAAGACAGACACTAGGAAATATAACAAAAGGTGATTTTATTAAAACAGCTCAAAACTGACATGAATTGTAGTCAATTTTACTAGACATTACAAATTATATACACTTACTCTCATAGTAGCTCCTGTCAGAGGGCAGCCTCAAACACTGAAACATTTGATTTTGAAGAAAGAATGCACAACATAACGAGGCATCCGCGGAATCATCTTGAATGTTAATGCCAGTACAGCAGCAGCACGACAATAGAACTGACTCAGTGACATCAGCTGCACAGCAATAAAGTGTGGATGAGTTGTATTGCATATGTGACAAATATGTTCTGTCAGAGTCCTGCTTTGAAAATCTATTACCCTTAAAAAAGATTCCCATAAATATCCCCCACATTCCACCTTTGCTTTTACAGCATGCCCCATTAAAGTGGCAATCTCAAAGACTTTCATCTCAAAAAAAAAAGTCATAAAGTCACTTACGTGCCACAAAATGATACGGAGCCCATTGTCTGTTGGTGAATTTGTATGAAAGCATGTAAAGTGTTGTGAAGTGGGTTTCTGTGAGATTCAAGAGATATATGAGATTGCCACTTTAGTTGAGATTTCTCACTTTTGAATATCAAAGTTACTGGACAATTGAAGCTGCTCCATAGAGGTAACTTGTAGGCTGCTCCTCAGTCCAGTCAGCCTTATGAAAAAAGATGAAGCCTGTCTGACTGAGTGATGGTGCTGCTGCTCTAGAAGTCCTGTCGGATGTTCTCCTTGTTCTCATCCCCCTGCTGCTGTCTGAGCTGAGTGGTTTCGTTTTCCAGCTGGACGATGGCCCGCTCAATCTCATAGTTCTTACTGACCAGTGACACCCAGCTGTTGATGGACAAATAAAAATAAATTGACGTTAAAACAGAGGGGACTCTAATCTACATATTCTCTACAGTATGTACAGTGATGTGAATAAGTAAGCTCTTTAAACAACATACTTAGACTCCAGCTCTCGTAGTTTGGCTCCTGCTGCCAACTGATCGTTCTTACGCTGCCAGTTCAAATCCTGGATTTGTTTCCTGTCACCCAATATCAATGAATGAATGAAGTAAAATACATGGGTACATGTGTTTAACAGCACTTTCAGTGAGAAAATATTTTCCAGTCATCATTTACCTGATTTTTTGAAGCTCCTTTTGAGCCGTCTCAATCATGAAAGCCAAGTTACTGAAGAAGAAAACCAAGACAACATGTTAGCCATTAGAAATGTTGGTTAACGTCTGCGAGTGAAGGCTGCAGTCACATACTCGTTGTAGACTTTCCATGCATTGGTTCCATACTGCGACATGAGCTCCAGGTTTTCAATGCGGACCGCCTGGTGCTCCAGCTGGGCCATCGAGTTGTTCACGCACTCCTGCCACGCTGTAATGTCGTTCTTCTGTCCCGATGAGGGCGCAGGCAGCTCATATCTAAAAAGGAGGGGTGGAAAAATGCAAGAAATCGGCAACTTTATGAGCCATGCAGAAACAATAGAAACCCTTCCTGTCGTTTTAAATTAAGACCACAGCTGCAGTTTCAGTTTTTTTACATTTTGGATATAACAGAGATAAAAAAGCTGAGAAAGACACACATTATTTTTTAATAACTGCGAGCACAAAAAGACAAGAGTTCAGAGCTGAAAGATTTAGCTGCTTAAAAAATAATTGTCAATCATCAAAAACTTAAGCAAATATTTGGATTATTATTTACTATAATAAAATTATATTATCATATACTTTATTTCATCTTTGGTTGTTGGTTGGTAGCATGAAGCAAATCATTGACATCAGCTAAAATTGTTCATTTATTTAGCTTAGCATTTATCAGGCGGCATGATGTTTGAAGATTGGTGGATGTGGAGGTCTAATGGCAGCACAAACATCTAGTAGCATATTAGCATATTTTCTAAATTTGTGGTTGGTTTTAACCTTGAAAACAGTCAACGGTTGACTTCAAACTAAATCTAGTAGCTTGAAATAGCTTGAAAAACATTTGAATGCTTGACTAAATAGTATCTTCACGTTAACACATATTGCTCCCACAATGCTCCAGATTTACCTCTTCATGCTCAGGAGATCCATTGGCTGCCGAGACGCCAACCGCTCAAATTCATTCCTCATGATTTCTGTCTGAAAGGCGATACGACAAAAAAAATGAAGCGACGTTATTTTTTTGTCGTTAGCTGAAACCTCAAATAAGGAATCATAGGTCTGGTGAGTTTATCACCTCAAAAGTAGAGAAGTCAGGCGTGGGCAGGTAGCTCAGGTAGTTCTTCGTAGGTCGGTACCTTCTGGTCTCCTCTTCAACCAGTGCTGCAGCCTACAGGATGAAACAAGACAACAAGACAAGCCCTGAAATTCTGAGGACTACATAGACCTGCTTAGTTCCTTGTTTCTCGTAACAACCACACTCATCTGTTACTCGTCACATTTAAACACAAGTAAGAAACTGTCTTTCAGCAAATATAATGTCTGATAGCTGACATGGACTACAAGATATGTAGTTCATTAAAGTCTATCTCAGTGTAAATTGAAATAAGCCATTGATGCTTTTGTCGTATTTTAAATTGTCTTAATATTTACAATGGATCAAAACCACAGCACAGACTGAGAGTTTACAGGCGTTATGTACTTTAAATATCCCGTCTGTTTATGTAAAGAGAGATACATCCTGAAGACTTTTAACATGACAGACTGATGATGGATGATGAAGCGTGCCTGAAGTTCAAACAAAGACGATGGACGTTAGTTTAACCGTACGTTCTGACATGTATCACATGTCGAAGTGTCTAGGAAATCCAGGGAGGTCAGGAGGTGGGGGGTGTTCTTATTCGGTGGTGAATCCTAATAAATGTAACTATACACAATTCGGAAAGTGTAGAGTATTATTCTTGATGTCTTTTTCCAAAGCCATGTCTGAGCCCACCCATTAACATTTAAATAACTGAATTCTTTCCAGGCAGATGAAGCAGTGACAAGTGGCTCTATATTCCAGTGTATCATAGTACAATAGAGAGGGCATGGCTCATGTGGCATCTAGCATCGGCTTCGTTTTCTCACATGTCACAAGAACTTTTTTTCAGTTAACTAAAATGTTCCATGAGATGCTGTTTCAGTGTGGGTATCTACTGAATCCACTTTCCTAAATTCAGTCAAGTCATCTTTTTAAATCATGATCAATTTGAATAAGAAAATTGATATTTTTAAATCCAGCCCTAGTGTTAATACTCTAGGTTTCCACTATAGTGTAATTAGGCCGTTGCTGTGAATTTGATGTGTAAATGTCAGTGTTGGGCCCTAACAGAGCACAAATACACCACATTTATGGATCTGGGCAAATAAAAGTGTCTGAACAGGGCGAGTCTGAATAACCAACCAGGATAAAGGGTTCTGCAAACTTCCCAAACAAGAAAAGGCTTCCAAAGAAATAATACAAACATGTAAACATATACAAAAGTGAAATACTATTTAGCTACATAACTCGGTAAACATATTAGGACGCTAAATATTTGTGCAACTTTTTTTTTTGTCAATATTAACTAGTAAATGTCTCCGCCACCTCCACCTCTACCTCTACACACATATAAAGCATACCATTTTTTCTATAGTTTATCTTAAGAACAATTTCCCCATTGTGGGATGAATGAAGGCATAGAATAGTCCCTTGCTCCATTTCCATGTAGCTTGGTTGGGTAACACGCTGCCTGAAGCTAACTACATCACTGAAGATTTACTCACAGCTTCTCTGACACCTGCTGCATCGTAGCCCTGATCAAAATATGGCAACGCATCGACGAACACCTCCCCAGCTACCGAAGCCGTTCCTGCCATTTTCAACCAGTCTTTACAATGTTTAGTTTGACGATTGATTTCCCTTTCTGCTATCTGCTTTATGTCCGGATAGCTAAAAGCACCCACTTCCGGTGATGAACTTCAAAATAAAATCCCTGGGTAAGGCGATCTGCGTGACTGTTGGCAGTGAGTTGTGTTTTTTGCGGCATCTAGTGGAGTGGAGTGGAACTGATGCTTAGTGAAGCCAAGCCTGTGCGACAGGTGTAAATTTGAAAAAGTACTCAGATAAGGGTAATAGAGTTCTATCTATTTATTATTGAATCCCAGATGACGTGGTCATCCAACTGACAAAGAGATCCACTGCCAAAATTAGCGTATGGATATTGCTATCTAGAACCAAGCAGAAGCAAAGTCTCAAGAAGGGGTCACAAGACTAAATTTTAACCCTTAAATCTACACATTCACGGGAAATCGTATAACGTTACTACACATGGTCAATACAGTCCACCTTCTATAAGATTTAATAATTCATGTTTTATTGATTCTCTATGTGCTTCTCTCGCTCATTAAGGCATCATGTTGCCAGCACCCACTGAAAAGTCTCACATATTTAAGCTATAAATACTATGACACGTCACTCCCTAATAATAACAACAACAATAATGACAATAATAATACATCATCATCATCATCATTATTATTATTACTATTATTATTACTATTAAGTCTTATTAGTATTATTATTATTAATTAATTATTATTCACTTAAATAATGAATGGATAATTAAAATGTATAGTTAGATAGATAGCGTAGCGTAGCATAGCGATAAAAGTTGCATAGGTCTTGCTCGACGTCACGACGTAACCATACGTAATCCTGGTTCGAGAAGTTACGCAGGACGTGCGGCGCTTCTCAGAGGAAGGAAGATGGCGGATAACAAAGGCGAGGAGGATATGGAACCGTCCACTAATTCGGACTCGGTCCCCCCAGCACAAGATAACGAGCAGCCAGAGACGAAAGGCGAGAATGCAGTGATAGTTATAGAAGCAAATATAAAGGAAGATGGAGAAACCGAGTCCCGCGAAAACACCATGGAGGCACCTACAGGCACCAGTGAAGGCGGGGACGGTAGCAGCGGCGGAGCTTCTGGTGCGGTAGGGGAAGCCGATGGTAGCGCTAGCAACGCCGTTAGCCCGCCAGCGACCAACACCACCAATGCTGAGCCTGCTGCAGCCGAGTCCCTCGCAGCCACGGATGCTCCTGGTGGCGGACTCACTACCGAAATGTCCCCCCCTCCCACGGCTCCGGCGCCCACACCGGTATCCACACCAATTAATTTACTGGATACGTGCGCCGTGTGTAAACAAAGTCTACAGAGCCGAGACTGTGAACCAAAACTTCTGCCCTGTCTGCACTCCTTTTGCCTGAAATGTATCCCGCAACCAGAGCGACAGATAAGCGTACAGGTGCCTGGACCACACGGGCAGACTGACACGCACATAGGTGAGTTTTTTTTTTTTTTTTTATCTGGCCTCCGCCTTGACATCTGTTGTTAATTGATGTTCTATAAAAAGTTGAGGTTTATAACTTTGAATAGGTGGAACAAATGTAGGGTGGGTGTGTTATCTGAGACTTAACACATTGAAGCAACCATGTTTACCTGCCAGGGAGTAAAATTTCAGGCTATTATGTTTCAGAGAAGGTAGCTGGTTTGTTTGTGGTTAGACCTCCTTGGAGAAGATGGTCAGTCAATTCTTCCGCGGTAAGGTATAAACAATCAATACCGATTTTAATAATAATAATCAAAAAAGTTTGGATATCGTTGAAACGCTGAATAAATTGTGCTAAAATTAAAGTAATAATAATAAAAAAAATATTGCAGACTTAGATTTTTTTCGTATTTGAACAGCAGCACGATTTTTCACCAGATTGCATTGATTTATTAATGTCATTCAGTTTACAGCAGCTTGATATTAAGTGTATGCTGATTACTTCTAGTCAGGCTATTAGTCATAGCGATAATGTTCCAATGCATATTCATTAGCATCTAGTATTGAAGACAATCTCTTGTTGATAAATGACACGTGTAACTGGGCTGCAATATTTTCTCTTACTGGTAATTACAATATCTGGACATTTACGTCATAAGATTGCTATGTGTAATTAGGAGATCAAGATCTCCCAATTACTGTATTTTGAGATGTCAGAATTACAAGATAAGTTCTCCATTTGCTTTATTCCTGAATAAAGTGTAATTTACAATGTATATTTGCAAACACGTTTCTGCAATATGTTGTTACCCTTTAAAATACTCATACTCTACGTAGTGCAGCTCATGTTGGTAATGTATTTTTGGAGAGGTTAATTGTCAACTAGCTGTCAAAAGCCCCCAGACTCAGTGGACATCAGTTCAGCTGGTTTACCAAAAGCCAAACTACAGTTTTTAGTCTGTTGATGACTTCTGTGTAGTGAAAACAAATGCATTGTCTTATAACATTATCGCACTAAATTCGCAGGTCGGAAAAGTGGTGATTCAACTGTATGATCATTTTTGAAAATGTAGATTGTGGTTCTGTTAAATTGGATTGAGTTGAACATTAAAGTGTTTGTCTTATTTAGACTAGCCCACATTCCTACAATGTGTTTTTCAAAATAATACACATGTGTATCAGAAGCCTCCAAATGTTGAAACAACAGCTCTGTTAATTTTAACACGTGCCAAACACATTACCTTCATGAAGCTAATATTTAATGCAGGACTGTTATATTAGAATGCAAGGCAAGTGAGTTTCTATTTTATATCTTCAATCTGTCATTTTGTATTCTTCTGTCAAAGATTAGCTCCATGTAGCTTTTCTCTTGAATGTAGACAATTCCACTAAATTAAACCACATTTACTGCTGTTTTGCAGAGTAACTCAGCTGACAGCTGTGGTGCCTGTGCTCATTTGCCCTTAAGCCATTTGGTACTCTACATTTAAATCATTTTTATTCAACCAGAAAATATAACCGCGACATGCGTGTGTGAAAACTAGTCTGTGGTGCGGCAGTCAACATTAAATAAGGATTGTATTTTAAGTTTAATAAAGGATGGTGACATCTTATATTACTGTTTTTTTCTCATTTTTACTGTTTTACCTTGTTATACTACCTACTGCAAAGTATTAAATAATCTTATTATTCACAACCTCAGTGGAAGGTATATGCATATCACGTGGTCTAAAATTTGTTTTCAGAAATTACATTAGTTTTAGGTTCAGGAGAGATCCAGTATCACATGGTTTGAATTGTATTCACAGAACTGTGGATCATCACAGAGGATTGCGTCTAGAATCAAATTAGAATAAATAGATTTTTAGAGGGAATTTCTATATATACTTTTGGTGACAATTTAACTTGGGACTATTTGATAGTGACAAGATAAATTGCCTTTTCTTTGTCCACAATCACTGCCAGACAGGAAGTTTAGAAAGCATCTCTTAAAGATCTCCTTCTCTGACATCTGACAGCATAATAATAATAATAAACGGTACTGCTTAATGAGTTAGCCATGGTTGTAACATCTAGAAAATATTAACTGACCTTCAATGACAGTTTTCTACTATCAAAGTTAATTAGTTACCAAATTTAAGGCACTGATTAACATGACTTCGTATAAAAGATTACTAATTATGACACAGCACGTACCCAGGCTACCTATTGGTGCGTTAACCTGTGTGAGTTGACTGGTAAAAGAAAGGCCAAGCTTCCCAAATCTCCCACATGATAATTGGCAAAGAGCTTTTTACATAAATTACGCTGCCCCCTTACCCCACGCTCCCAAAACCCACTCACAAAGACATAGACACACCTTAATCCCAGGTTTCACATATGAATCCATAATAATCCATAATACACTTCATGCAGGTCGAACAATATAATTCAAGAGAGGACATACAAATGTATTATGATGCAATACATTTGTATGTCCGACCATTGCTAATACTAGAGTTGCTCCGATGAGCATTTTTTGCCACTGATCAACGCTGATGACAGGAAGCGCTATTGGCTGATACCATGCAGAGATCACAGGATCTTTCTGAAGCAACTTTAAAAAAATTCTAACAAGTAAAAGAATAGCAGATGCAGCCTTGCTTTCCTTTGGAATAAAATCATAATAAAATGTCATGGTTGTACATAAACTAAATTACACCAAAGCTACAAAATGCATTTCAGTAGGCTAAAAGAAGCAACAAAAAACAAGTCTTCTTCATTCCAGTGACTTTACATTCTCTTGTAGTGTCAAAGTCAACTTCATTAAATGAGGAAATGTGAATGTGTGATGAGTTGAACCGAGTTGAACAGCTTCATCTGTAGCTGATAGCAGCTTGTAACATGGCATCATTGATTAACCTGTCACCGATATTGGCTGAAAATAGTCAGAAATATATCTCTCAGGTCTGTGTCTGTAGAACACTTAAATCCGACGCAGTCATATATTCACTAACCTGTTTGGTACTCCTTGATTTTTGTGGAAAACATTCAGTGAAAATACATTGAAGCATCACAGAAATATAAATTATTTGTTGCCATAACAAAATGATGTCTTAGTAGCATGCTTCACCCAATTCAAATGTTAAAAGCTTTCTTGTGGTGACAAGATTATTTTAAAGAGAAAATGATCACTAAAATTATAATATTTATCACTGCTAAATCTTATCTTAGTGTAAGGGTGGTTAAGGTGTTGTAGGAACCTTGTTGTGGTCTATGAATCACTGAATCATACTAGTGACTTGGTAGTCAAGTCATATGTTTGTGTATGACAAAGCAAGTCATCTTATTTAGCCTAACCACTTAGATCCCTTTTTCCACTTAATATTTTCTTTAAAAACTAGCTGTTCTTTTGATTCATAAAATTAAAATCTTCTTAAACCTTCCTAACAGCTGTGTGGCATATTTATGTGTGTGCCTTAGCTGTGTGGGTTCTTCAAAACAATCTCAGTCCAGCTGCTTTTACAACCAATTAACATGGGGACCTGTGTAACTGAAGCTTCCACAAACCGGCTGTGTGCTGCTCAAGTCAGCCTAGACCGGCTGAAACTGGCTCAAACCAGTTTATACCTCAGCTGACTGGAGTGGGGGGTGGGGTGGAGGATTTATTGGATTATGTGGATGGGGGGGGGACATGTCACACTGCTTTAATTCATAACATGTATGTGAAGTTTGTATCTAATATTAGACTTTAAAAAATAAGTTGCAAAGTTAATGCCCTGAACTAATTATTTTTTGCCGCCTATGTTAATAGCAGTAATTTCACTAATTCCATTAACAAAACCAAATAATGTAATTAAGAAGAGCAGTCCTCATTGTTTGGACATGTGATTTAATATTCTCATTAAAATGCCAAGGATGTTGAGATTGAATTTTCTGGAGACGAGCACTAAATCAATTAGCCTCCATGAATAAGCACAGACGTCTCACTGTGCCAAGAAACCTTAATAACAACAGAAATTCACCTAAAGGAAATTATGGAAATTAGAAGAAAGTCTGCTGGAGGCTCTTATTAATCCTCCTTTGATTGTTCTTAGTTGAGAGTTAAGGGGTTTCATAACTCAAATAATTGCATATACAGCCTTTGCCTTGGCTAGTGGCTGCTTATTTTGCTTTATTTTCATTTTCCGTCAAAGATTGGTGATAAATTAAACATCGCCAAGGATCAAATATGTAGGCAGGCTTTTGTTTGATTTATTGACTTTGTTTGACCTCTCTCCTTTCGTTTCATCTCCTCTGTTTCCAGTAAATGTTATGCGGTGTTCAGTTTGCTACCAGGACTACAAACAAAGTGACATTATTGACAACTACTTTGTCAAAGATACCTCAGAGGCCACCAACACATCTGATGAAAAAGCTGCACAGGTATGTTGGAATAGTTGGCTTTAGTCCACGATGTTTCAGGATAAGTGTATGTTTTACATCAGTGCTTATAGCCTAGTCTCTACCATTGGACCATGATTCAGACCACTACACACCAATTAGTCTTGATCAGATAAATATTGCAAATCAGATTATTCACTTCATGAGATGAGGTGAGTAATACCCTCACTGTGGGTACAGTGATTGCACTTCCCACAGGCATAGCTTTACAAAGGCTTATGCTGTTTCAAAACAAAACATTGGTCATACAGTTATTCACTTCTTTTTATTATTTCTCAGTCAGTCCTGATAGGAGAGAATACGTATGGCAATTGTTTTGCTCATCTTGTAGTTTGTCAAGGACTTTACTGAAATAGTGTATACGTTTAGAGGACATACTCAAACATAACTTACATAACCTAATTACCCTTAGTTTAGTCTTGAAAACTTATCTTTAGATGGTTTCTGGTTCTAATGTAGCATTTCTTTAATTGGTCTTTGGGGCCAGCAGCTCCAGTTTCACTTCATTTCCATCTCCTATTAATACCATACATTAGGTGTGATTGATTGTTTGCGGCCTAAGGTAGAAGAAGTCCATTTTTGGAAAACCAGTTGTATTTATTTTTCAGTATAGTCCAAAATGCAGTCTAGACACACTTTGTCCAGTGTTTGTTGAGTATATGAATGTCTTCTTTGTAAAAGTTGGCGCCTTGGACTTCCAATTTTTCTTTCTTGGGAGCGAGAGACTGTGTCTTTCCTCTACATTGGCTGTTCTGTCGTTCTATTATTTATCATGGTTACAAGTTGCTGGAGAAATCCCCAAATGACAAAACTATCCCTGTTCAATTTCCATGTCCCCATGTCCCCATGTTGTGCGGTATCCACATCTCATAGCCTGATGAGTTGATGAACCCAGCAAGCTGACAGCTTGGCCACAACTAACTTATTTGGAGTTAGTTGTGGAATGCCAAATTTACACATTACTAGTAGATACTAAGCTTTATGACAGTGTGTCGTGGAGTTATTCAGTGATCAAAGTAGTGTCATGGACCTCTGTGTGGTGACTTGACTGGCCCGCTGGGACAGAGAACAACATCCAGGCGGTCTCTGCCACGTTTGAAATTTAGCAGCCCACTTCTTCACAATGCTTTAAAGAGGCTGAAACTCCCCTCGAGTCACCAACCTGTCCGCGTAGACCCACTGGGTGGGAAGTAGGATATACAAGATGGACCTGGGACACCCCTTAGTTAGGTTTGGATATGTCAGATTATGTTTTTATAAACAATGCATTTTGTTCTGGGACCTTCTTTGTCCCTGTGCCGTATGAAAGTCATTATCAAGTCAGTATATTTTGTTGATCTGATGTGAACACACAGAGTATACAGGAGCCATATATGAACCAGTACTGGTTCTGAGGAGATTGTCCATTTCTGATTGAGTCTCTCTTGGTACTTGCTGGTGTCATCTTTTCAAGGTCTGCACAAGTTGTGAGGACAATGCAGGGACCATAGGCTTTTGTGTGGAGTGCGGCGAGTGGCTGTGTAAGACCTGTGTGGAGGCCCACCAGAGGGTCAAAATCACCAAGGACCACAAAATTCGTACAAAGGAGGATGCTGATGCTGTCTCTGGTAAGATGGCTGACCCACACAGTGAAGGATCGAACAGTGTTTAGTGAAGCTAAAACTGCAAAAGCATAAATGAGACAAATCTTAGATAAGCCCAGTGAATGTGGTTCTGCTTATTGGCTGTTGCCATGGCAATCCTGCTGCAAATGTTGTTGATTAGGTGGTACCTCTAGTTCGGGAGACTATACATCCTGAATCTCTTAAACAGAGATTATTATATTTATATATACGTTTCTTCCTGGTTGCAGCAGGCTTTGACCCAACCTTTACTGCTGTTTATATATGTTTATATGCTGTGTATATATCTCTCTTTTCCTGCTCATCAATGTTGTCTTTTCTACTCTGTTTCTGCAGAGTCTGTCGGTACATCAGGACAGAGGCCTGTTTTCTGTCCCAATCACAAACAGGAGCCACTGAAACTTTTCTGTGAGACTTGTGACACTTTGACTTGTAGGGACTGCCAACTGCTGGAGCACAAGGAACACAGGTAGGCCAGCTTAGACATAATTTATTTCGTTACTAATGGTTTCCTAGCAGTTTATTTCTCACAGCAAACAATAAGCCTTTGCTTGAATGAGTACCCTTGTAGGGAAATATGGGTTTCAACTCATGTTAATGTGTAGTGGTAACACTACTGGTGTGAATATGCACTCCAAATGTATGTCTAACCACCAGGTAACAATGGAATCATAACCTTCTTAGTGCTACTAATAAACAAAATATATGAAGACAGTTTTCTTTGGTATATGTTTTACCTTAGTACACTAGTTATTTAGGTATCAATATCAGATTTTCACTTCACGATTATTGTGGACAAAAAATGTCACAATAATAATATTATCACAATATCAACAAAAATGCAAATAATAACGGCAAAACCCAGGACATGCATCTTTAACTTTATTTTTGCCATTTTCTCTCTTTTGGGAGATGAATTATACTCAAAATAACAGTTGAATGGAAGAAAACAGGGGCAGGTGTAAAACAGAGTCAATGCGTTTACATGCGAGCTATGCTTGAAATTTGACTTTCTGTCCTCCTCCTCCACACTAGGTGGCGATATGTGTCTTGTCAGTGGGTTAATACCATGTTAATACAGCCTGGTTTCCGGTTGACCTATTACTCTAATAAACAAGAGTTGTTCATGCTTCAGACTGGCATTTCAAACAACAACTAGATGGATAATGGTACAATTTTTTTAATCTCGTACATAATGTGTGCGCTAGTTCTGGTGCAGATAAGATGTGCGCTATCCCTCAGACGGTTCTTCTACCCCCTCTGTTTACCACCTCTTCTGCGACCAGCTTTCTTGGATATTTTTGTTTTTGAAAACTGAATTCCAATCACATTATCTGGGTGTCTTAGTCGGATAAAGAAAACTTTTAGTTGGAGTAACATGTTTACATGCACTTAAGTTGTCCAGTTAGAGTCCGATTTAGGGAATAATTGTTTTTTTTCACGTGTACGTAAACACATTGACTGTGTTCAAGAACACTGTCATTTACACCAGGGCTGCCCAAATTCTTCCCAGTGGAGGTCCAAAATTGTGGGTTGTGGGCCAAAATGCCAATTCTACAGTATATTAAGTTAAATATGGGTATATATGGCATGTGTGTGCAAAATAAACACTATCACAAATGAATTTTGAAAAATGAATGACACTGGTTATTGTGCTTCACATTTATGTTCAAAAAATTACTGAACATCTATCTGACTTCTTTAAATAAGAAAAACAGTTGAAGCAAATATTTTAAGACGGACATGGATCATTACTAGGCCTGGGACCTATACCTTCGAATACAAAAACAAAATAGGAGAAGTAACATGGGACAAAACATGCCTGGAATTAAGCCTACTAGTACAATTAACAGGACAAAACATGCCCCAAACCTCAGTCATACAACATACATTGTGGTGGAATTGACCTTGGTAAAAGGTAAGCATCTTTGAATTTTCGTTTGTCTGTGTGCCTAACACACTCCACCTGCATCCCATCTCTCGCTGCTGGTCTTCTTCACCTCACTAGATTTGAGCTAGAAGGAGCTCAACAGTGCCACCCTGCCATCAATGTATCACAATGGTCTACTTTGGTCAGGAGTGGAAGTGCACTAATACATGACCCACCAATGACACTGTTTCAGACTGGGCCTTATTAAGTGTAGCTGCAACACTGCACAGTGTGGTGAAATAGTCCAAAAACAGGAGCCATGTCTGTTGTTTCTGTTTTTTTTGGTTTCAAAAATTCCAACATCAACCAAACAAACATTTTATGCAAGTGTTGGGCTAAAATTGCAACTTGCATTACATTTTTATGAGACATATATTTCTCACGCTGAGAAGTGATAAAAGTCACCACACATTAGTAACGTAATATAGTAATGATTAGTAATATATGAATGAAAGAGGCAACGCCAGTCTGTGAAATGGCATTAATTTTTTTTGTCGTGAAAGTCGATGTTTGTGAAATCTGCACAGTAAAAGTTGTCTGTTTTGACCTCAGTTATCTTTGCATTCTTATTCCTCACTTCATTAGAACCTTTGTAAACAGCATAATTTTTGGGGGTCTTGCAAACCCGTATTACTACTAGTGTGGAATCGGTCTGCAATATTCACTCATCATAACAATAAAATAGTTCATTAAGTCAATCAACTGCATTAATTCTTCTCTCAACCAGTAAAAAATGTTGTAAACACCCGATTATGCATGAAAAAAGAAAACAATACTGTGATATCGTCAGAATTTTGAAAAATACTGTGATATACGTATTGGTCATACCGCCCACCCCTACTACTGGTAGATGTTAACAGGTCTGTGTAATTGTTACTATTTGAAACTGGAGCCATGCTGGTTTTTTATTGTAGTTCCCAAATCAAAGGCCCTGTTCAGACCTCAGCTGATTATGTGTGATCAGATCACTGAAAACACATTCAAATAACAGTCTGAAGGGCCCTGAATTCTGGTTCATTTCTTTTCCCTATAGAGAACTTAATTCTTGGATAAATTTTCTTTTAAACACTGAACTTGTCTTCCAGGTATCAGTTTCTCGAAGAGGCTTTCCAGAATCACAAAGGCATCATTGAGACCACGATGGCCAAACTGCAAGAAAAGAAGAACTACGTCCATTACTCTGTGTCCCAGGTGCAAAGCAGGTGCGATTTTTCCCTTTTCTTCTTTCATGACCAAGTTTCTCTCTGTTAAAATGTTTCTTAATATTTTCAATTATAGCTTGTATTCCTAATTGAGCTATTTATTCTTCTAAAACTCCAGGTTAAAAGAGCTGAATGAGACCCATAAGAAGGTGGAGCATGAAATCAAAATTGCAGTATTTACTCTTATAAATGAAATTAACAAGAAGGGGAAGTCTTTGCTGCAGCAGTTGGAGGTAAGCGAATATTATGGAACACATTCCTGCCAAGGACTTCATAATGTGCTGCAAAATCTGAAAACATATACACAGACATCCAAACTTGTATATACATACCATTTATAATGGCTATTGAATATATCTTTTTATATCTATCAGTACATTGCTTATACTTAGACACACATGACTTTGATGTCTCCCTCATGATTTTCTTTAATTCTTCTCCCTTCTGCAATTTTTCCCAGTATAAATTCTTTCTTCCTTCCTTCCTTCCTTCCTTCCTTCCTTCCTTCCTTTCTTTCTTTCTTTCTTTCTTTCTTTCTTTCTTTCTTTCTTTCTTTCTTTCCTTCCTTCCTTCCTTCCTTCCCTCCCAATGCCCCGTTATAATTAAGTCTAACAATCTAATCGATCTCTGTGCTTATGCTGATGTTTTTGCTATTAGCTTGGAGCAACATTTTACGTGGTACTCAGTGGGATTGTCCAGACTCTTTGTATAGCAGTTCCTTAACCAGAATAATCTCACATTGTGTCTAGACTGTGACCAAAGAGCGCAGTATGAGGCTTGTGGCTCAGCATAAGGACATCACTCACCTGGCCCAACAAATCCACCATGTGCTCAACTTCTGCCACTGGGCCATCGCTACTGGCAGCAGCACAGCACTGCTCTACAGCAAGAAGTTGGTATGTTTCTTCTTCTTACATCACATACATTTGCTGGATTTACCGAATAAGAACACCAGTATTCCGCTAATAATCAGAACGATAGACTAAATACCTCTTCCAACCTCAATCAGAAGAGGCTGGCATGAAGGAATTTTCATTCAGATTGAGAGAATGTTCAACACATTGTTTTAATAACCATGTATTTGCTCTGAGTGTTTCTCTCTGGGTGGAAAAATTATGTTCTGTATGTGCATGTTTCTATCACATGGGAATTAATTATTAATATTCTGATTTATGTTGAAGGCATGTGAACACATTTATCATATTGATCATTTTATATAATGTCCAAGTAAACAGTTGTCAGGAACAGTAAACATGAATCTCTAATCAGTGTAATTTCAGACATGTTAACGAAATATTGTCCTTGTAAATATTGCCATTGACTAGTTTTAGGTCAGTTTTGAGTTTTTGAAAGAGTATTTGTGTGCGTTGCTTGTAATCTGACAAAACAGTCTAAGAATAAAAGGAAACATCTGCAAGGGCAGTTGCAAGGGCAGTGTGTGAATTGGGAGAGTGTAGAGAAAAGGATGTTAAAGTGGAGAGAGCTGTGGAGTATGGAGGCTAGTAGGATTATATTTATGATAGGGACTATTTATGATGTGCGGCCATCTGTCCCACAACCTAAACCAGTGGTTAGGGGAAGATGCTTCTTGCCCAATGTGTTCTTGTGTATGTACACTTAGTCACATTCTGACAGGTTGCAGGGTTAGTCTCTCTCAAGGGTGATATACCTGATGTCACAACCAGGTGCTGAAAAGGCCATACTGGCGAGGATCAGGCATAGCACAGGGCAGCTATCTTGGTGTGTATCGGCTAGGCTAGTTAGCTGTTGTCTTCTTGTTTGTTGCTTGTTGGTAGCTGACTGCTAGCCTGCTGGTTGGCTTTTCAGTTGTGTTCAATGTGTTTTGCCACAGTCCCTCGTGCCATCATGGCACATGGGATTGTAACATGTTATCTTGTGTATTTATGAATGCAGCCCTGCAGATTTGACTTTACTTAACAGAAGACACTCAAATGAGATAGTTGGGATAACTTTATTGTGAGATTATGGAGTCAGATTAAGGGCACCTACATAACAGTTGGTTTCATATAGCTGAGCTCGGTAACCAAAGAACATTATTCTCTTTGTGCGCATGCATGTAGATCCTGTTCCAGCTTCGCCAGCTATTCAAGGCTCGTCTGGAGCCAGCACCCCAGGCCAATGGAGTTGTGCGCTTCTTCTGTGACCCCACCTTCTGGGCCAAAAATGTAGTAAATCTAGGTCAGAGACATTTATTTTCTGTTTGTCCCTTTTATCATCAATTCCTTGTGTTAAATATTTACTTTCAGCTCTTATTGATTTGTCTGGGCATGTTTAGGACATCTGACACTAGTTTTGGCATGTTTACTCACATATAACCGTGTAAATAACATAAATGAACATTTCACAGCTGTGCACTATTTCAAATGTAACTCACTTAAACCCATCTTCTTCTATTGTAGGTAATTTGGTAATTGAAAAACCCCCTCCACCTGCTCAACCACCCAGTATGATGGTTGGAGGCCCACCTATTTCACCTGGACAAGGCCACCCAGGTCACATGGGCAAACACCCAGGACAGATCAATCTGGCCCAGCTTCGGTTGCAACACATGCAGCAGGCAGCCTATGCACAGCAGAAGCAGCAACACCAACACCAACAGCAGCACCAACAGCAAATCCAGCAACAGATGCGCATCGCCTCCCAAATGTCTCAGCAGCATGCCAGGCAGGGTGGTCCATCCTTGGTTCAACAGCAGGTATGGACAACTTTCACCAAACAAGGCATGACTGTAGAGCAGATTGTAAATTGTAAATGGATCATTTTAGTTAAGTGAGAAATTAGAAATTGACTGTTATGTCAATTTTCCCTCCATGTATGTAGTTTTGGTCAGATTCTCTTTGGACGTTCTGAGGACTTTGTCAGTGTTTAGTGGGCTTTCTGCGCAGCACTAGATTTATTTATGATTGACAAAATAAACAAAGCATTCACTATGGTGGGAAAATACATTTCCTGATACTAAAAGGGTAAAGAGTAACTCCAGTCCAGTGACTGTAACCTCAAATATTTAGTGCTACTAATGTTCCTTGTTGGAAGCTGTAACCAGTGAAAGATTCCTTTTGGACAAAAGACATACTAATAATTTGAATCTTCATTTTACTTTCTGCAGATTGATAATCGACTCCCAGTGGCACTAATAATTATGCATAAATTATTTTGCGCCTGTAATTACATGATTCTGAAGGAAGCTTGCTGCTGATAGATTTTGCCATTGCTGTGTGTATTTTGTTACAATGATTTTTATGCATAATTTGTCTGTGATTTTTAGCCTCCTAGACTTATCAGTATGCAGCAGCTGCCAAGAGGGCCTGGAGGTATGAACGGTGGGCCTGGTCCCTCCATGTACCCTGCGTCCCACCATATGCGTCTACCTGGTCCATCACAGGGCCGAATGCCATCGGCTCAGCCGAGACATAATGGACAGCAGTATTCCCCCATGATGCAATCTCAGCTACAGAGACAGGTCAGTATGAATACATGAAGTTTATATGAAGTTTCACTATATGAAAACAGACGTGCAGTTGTAACTTAGGCACTTTACAATGGATTTTCACCATTTAAATAATGTTTAATACATTTAATAAATGTGACCAATCTATAAATGTATAGATACACAGTGTGAGGCTAATCTCAGTCTTCAGGAGTAGGCTCAATTATTGATCTGTGACTGTGATTAAGATATGTCAGCATCAGCATCATCATATGTTTATGATTACAAGAAATTGCAGTATAAAAATGTCAAAGTATTTTGAGGTAAATAACCATGAGATTATTTCATAGCTTCTGTACTAAAATGTCCTGCACAGTACATCTTAGTCAAAAGTTTACAGAGCATTGTCATGTTGTCATGTTACATTGTTGAATTTGAATTAACTTTTTTCGTTTGTTTGTTTTACACATTCTCAGATAATGTTATGGCTAAAACTGGTGTTATTTTATTAGCTTATTAAACAACAAAGAAGTGGCAGCAGGGAAAGTTCAGGTGTATTCATGATAGCTCAGTTTCATGAAGTGACCCAAAATTTACTAAAACAGGGCCTCCCCCAAAGAGTAATGTAGCTGTCCTCAAGTCTTTCCCTGCTGTGACAAGTCACACTGTCTTCTGTGTAAAGGGTCTGTTGTTCAGGCAATACTTAAGAAGTTCTGAAGTAAGACTGATTGTTGATGGCAGACCATGTATAAAATCTGCAAATGTATATTCTAGGAAAAGCAAATTGCACTGTTATCCATCTTTACTTTCCCAAAATGAAATTTCATTAGCCGCGTGTGCATGGTATCAGCATTTTAAATGGGACAATCTGTCATTTTCCTGTTTGAAAATGCATAATTACACACATCACATTACACCTAAAACTGCGTTGATCAAATTACATTGAAATCCCCAATTTTAAGGTTACTTACTAGAATAACAACCATATTTGCAATGAAATTCAGTGTGGAACAGATGCTTTTGATGTTACTTTTTGGTTTTCATTTGCTTTAACTTTTAAATAGCAAGGCAAAAAAATAAAGCCACCCTGCAACCTGGCTTCTATACGTTTTAGTCCAAAGTCCCTCAATCTCGTATTTCTACATTGTTCGGTTGTGTGTTTTATTTGTGCCAGACAGGATCTGTCTGTATTTAGTTTTAATGTGACAACACATCTGCTTGAAGTCACGACAGGCCGGGACAAAAGGAAATTTCTGATGGTACCTGGAACTTTAATATAGTATAAGTAAAGCTGCAACTTAGTTCCAGGAAAATAAAAAAGATGTCATCATGTGTTTGCATTTCACAACAAATCAATCAAAATGTAACTTTAATACTAAGTGACTCTGCCCTCTGTGGAGCATCAAATAAAGTAGAAATGTGAGTTTTTCTACTAATGTTATTGACCACACTGAATTCATTCAAGATGACCAAGACAGAACACCACTGCCCACATTGATTGTTGCCCTTTCAAACTCATGTTTTTGTCTCACCTGGATACTCCTCATGTCATCGGATGTTTACCCACAATGGGCAGAAAAAATCCATTTATTTCAACCAGAAAGAAACAGTGGATCGAACGATCTATGTAAATCAGTGGAGATGTCTAGATGCTAGATCTGTTTGCAAAGATGACAGGTTTCCTATGGAAAAGCCCAGGAGAAAGTTGCCATTATTCTAGTGAAATTGCAAACTGGTCTTGTGATGCAGCAGTTTGCAACTTTGGCGTTTCGTATGCAAATTAAAAAATAAATAAAACGCAACCCGTTTCACGTTAAGTTTCAATGCAATTATGAGAAGTTAAATTGTCAAGTAAATTGTCAATCTTGAATTTTAACAAGCAGATATTAATCTGGTGCACACACATGAGAAATTCAATTCTAATTTGAGGAGTTGTTATTTGTAAACATATGTAAACACATACCTGGCCTCCAGGTGAAACTACTTTAACTTCTGCTTAGCTTTGCCGCACCAATGTATCTGTACATAGCTGACGATTTGCTCAAGTATCATATGCAAATGTACATTTACTGCCTGCATGTCACACTAGGAAAAAAAACACCACTATATCCAGTCCCCTTTTTCTTTGTGTCCAGATGTCTATAGAATCTGAGATGAGCCACCAAAGGTTTCGTTTCTTACTACAATCAGGGGTTTGGCACCTTTTTCCTACTTTGTCATTTATGTGTATTGTGCAGCATGTGTGGTCACTCAAATGCATGATGATGCAACCATGTCCCACACCATTGTTTTATGTACTTCACTGTGTGACCTCCCTCATTGTTTGTTTTTTTGCCTCCTCCTTTCTTTCATTTCTCTTCACTCCTTTCTGACATGGCCTGGCCTTTGATTATTTCTGTTGTCAACTTTCCCACCATCCTCCCTGCTGTCTTTTTTCTGTGCAGCATTCCAACCCCGGGCATGCGGGCCCTTTCCCGGTGGCATCCCTGCATAACGCTAACCCCACAAGTCCCACCAGTGCCAGTATGGCTGGGGCCCATACTCACCGCGGCCCTGCCAGCCCAATCATAGGTCCCATCGAGCTCATTCCCTCCGTCACCAATCCTGAGAATCTGCCATGCCTACCTGAGATCCCGCCCATTCAGGTAAGCACATTAGCCATTAAATTAAATTTATGAAATGCTGGCAATATTTTTTTTTTTAGACATGACAGGTAATTATGTACTATGACATTCAAAACAACACACAGGCACACTCATTACACAAAACACAATAGAAATATAAGCTTCAAGTGTCAGAGGAAGGAGTGTCTCTAATACCACTATGTTGGACTTTATGCCGGATAATACAAGAAAACACTTCTCAAGTCAACTTATCCTGAGATGTGACGTTGTGTAGAACTCAGCCAAGGATGGTAAATGTCTCCATAGCATAGATAAAATATATAAATTTGTACTCATGCTTTATTTATGTGCTATGAGACCTTGAATGGTAAAGTAAGGCAGCACCAGGGGCTGATGTGGTACCTAGATAATCAGATTTAACACACAGAGATGATGTGTGTGTGTGTGTGTGTTTACATATCCCAAAAACTCTGTTGTTGAGTTCTTCAGTAACTTGATTCTCTTCTTCTAGTTGGAGGACGCAGGTTCGAGCAACCTTGGACACCTTCTTTCTCGTTATATTACAGCAAGCACACAGCAACAGCTTGGCTCAGTGGACATGAACCCTTCACCCGGACTGTCCACACACTCTCCTGGATCTTCAGGTACCCTGGTTTTCACAGAGAGGGACCCCATTCTCATCAATCAAACTGTCATTTAGAGCTTGATTTTGAAGTTGAAAGTTAAAATAGCATTGTTGAATACGTAAGTCACTCCAGAGTTACATTTCTGGTAAATTAATATGTGAACAATTTTAAAATGATACATATTGTAAATTTGGAACCACATTAGCAGCTCATTAATTATATCTATTTCATTAAAGGGCTGTGTTGTTTATATTATATTTATATTTATTGTGTTCAGGTTTAACAGATTTCAGATTTAACTGTTTAATTTCTGTCTGCAGGTCTGTCCAATGCCCACACACCTGCACGACCATCTAGCACATCCAGCACAGGCAGCAGAGGCAGGTAAGAAAGCATGAAGTTAATTCAAAAGCAAATCATCCCAATTTTCTGTTTAATGCTTCCAGATTAATAGACACCTATAAATAAAATGTATCATTATTATTGTAAATTAGTAACATGAATTGTTGTGAATTGTTTTTGACTGTCATAATGTATAGTATGGTCATAAAGTATTCGTCTGTATCTATAAATTTATAAAACTGGAATACATTTCTCATGTCAAGCCTTAAGTACTTGGATGGTTAAGTATGTGTTTATAGTTCAAGGTGTGTAAGTCACAACATTAAATCTGGCATAAAATAATGCCAACTACATTTTTAATTTGAGATCAATAAGAAGGAACATAGTGCCCAAGACTTAGGAGTTCAGAAGGCAATTTAAACAGCTCCAACAAGTGGCCGGTGGGAAGTCATCAAACATTTCATGAGTATCCGACCATCAAGATCTCATCTAGCCTGGAGTCTGATCATGTAAGGACAAGATTTATGAACTATATGACATATAACTAAATCATCACTTGTTCTGATTCTGATTGGTCGGCTGTTCCCTCGCTGAAGACCAGAGAATAGGCAGAGCGACGTCACTACACATGAAACTCAAGAGTTGTTGGCTCTCAGACCACCAGTGGTGATGCAACGTGTCTGCTTTGTCTCTCTCTCTGTCTTTTATTCCAACCCTTATTCATAAGCATTCCATTTCCCTAGAGTTGAAACTACTGTTGAGAACTTTGTTTCGAAACACAGTTCTTACAAGCTCTTTCATACTAAATTAACAATGACAGACGATATAAGTTAGTGTTGTGGTGAAGAAAAAACACTAGTCCTATAAAAAAAAAAACTTTGTGACTCCCACTCAATGACTCAATCACAGTCATTCATAAATTGGGAAATATTGAAACAGACGAGGCTTGCTAAAAACTTAAGATGCTTACAGCCGATGTTCTAACAGCAGGATGTATTTTGATGAGACGGTTTAGAGTCTTCAGGCTGGCAATGAACCAATGTGGATATTAAAGCGTGACACTTTTTTTCATATAGGAAATAAACATTTATAGTTGTTGTAGGTACTAAGCTTTGTATGCACGATGGAGGGATTCAGACCCCTGTGCTGCCTCCCCAAATTAAACAGTTGTAATCCTAATTTACAAATACCATTGAATCCAAGCAATTACAATAATAATTTGTGCCTGTTTGGATTTCGGGTGTGTTTCAGCTGTAGCTCTGCTGGGAGAGCGGGGCCAGGAGGTGGCGCCGCAGTGGAACAGGTGAAGGTGAAGCAGGAGCCTGGTACAGAGGACAGCTACAGTTGTCCAGCATCCTCTCTAAAGACAGAGTGGGGCAAAGATGCTGGGAGGAGTGCCTGCATGGTATGAACCCACCAAACCAGGGATTGGGAATGTGATAACACCATCCTACACTGAGCTGCTGTGCTGGCTGGTAGCTGGTCATCTTGATGTCAATGTTGGCAGACATCATGATATTGCGAACCATGTCACAGTGAGGTTCATTACAGAAAAAAGAAGCGCAGTACAACTTGGGAGACTAACGGTTGTACTACATTTTAGAGAATGTCAGCAAGTGTAAATTCAACAAAATATAATGTATCACTTCTGATATAAAATATTTGGTTGTAAATAATTTCCCTGCGGGGATCAATAAAGTGATATTGAATCTTGAATTTTGAATATTTAGGATCTTACCCGCCTAAATGCTTGTTATAAATATAGATGTTACACCGAACATTGCGAATGGACACAACATTATCATATAGTCTAATATTTACATGTGTGTTTTTCCCCCAGATGAGCAGCCCAGAAGACAGCCCCCTTCCTGTACTGGGAGTTGGATCTGCAACACAAGACACAGTCAAGGTTTCTGGAGAGCGCATCAAAACAGAACCCCAGTCAGAGACAGCCTGTTCTGGACTAAATGGATCCATGTCAACTTCTTCCACTAACACCATGACCTCCACTACCTCATCATCCACCGAGAACAGCACCATCACAACAGGCACTCAACTCACTAATGGAAACTTGGGCCAATGTACAGAGACTACAGGGAGTGGGGCATCTGCTGCAGCAGGGACTCAGGGTGGGAAAGAGGATGACCCCAACGAAGACTGGTGCGCTGTTTGTATTAATGGTGGTGACCTGCTATGCTGTGATCGGTGTCCAAAAGTGTTCCACATGAAATGTCATGTACCCACCATAAAAATCTTCCCAAAGTAAGTGAACAGCTGTTGCACAGAGCTCTGGCATTCCAGTACAACTGGCATACCTTCAAGTTTGTTTAAATATGATGATGATGATGATAAACATGTTTTAGACATTTAAAAAGTTGATATTTGTTTTGTTTTAAAATCCTCACACTAGCATACAGTCTGTTTAAAGAAAATGCCTGCAGTAGAAACTACAGATGGCTCTTGCTGTTTTTGAAGTCTTTTTTATGATTTTTGTGTATCAGGGGTGATTTTCTCTGCACGTTTTGTCGAAGTCTAACCAACCCTGAAATACAGTACTGTGATGACACCAGGAAAATCAAAGGGGAGCAGAGTCTAAGTCCCGAAGACCAAAGGGTCAGTACAGCCATCACATACTTGGAGAACTTCCTCATGGTTAGAATGAGGCCCTTAACTTTCTCTATTTCATTTGTCTGCAGAAATGTGAACGCCTCCTGCTGTGCATCTTCTGTCACGAGCTCAGCATGGGCTTTAGGGACCCTGTCCCAAGCTCTGTAAGTAACTGCATAAGGTGCACCCAAACACTGTCTCAGTTCCCCTATGCGATAGCCCATGAAGTTTGTGAAACATGTTCACAGGCCATATTTCCTTATAATTATATAACCAAGCAATTGACCTTTGAGTGCACATTCAACGGATGTGACAGTACATCATTTCTGTGTGGAGCCTGGATGCTCCATCAAAGCGAACATGCTGTTCATACACAGATCGCTGGTATGTGAACCACAGAACAGCAATAAATGCCAGTGCACACACTTGAAGCATTTCTTGAAATCAAAGATTACAATGGCAAATTACAGCTACAAGAACAGTTTGCATCTCACACTGTTGCAGGCATGTTAGAAAACACTCTAGGAATTGATGAGTTCAATGCAGAGAACAAAATTTCACAAGAGGGATTAATAAAGGAGAAAAAATAGTGTTTCATTACTTTCATTTTCATTACACTGCATAGTGTATTGACCCATTTTTTTCTTTGATTAGTAAGTGATTACTTGGCTCCTTTTAAACTCACTCATAGACTCTCTTGAGACGGACTTGATGAAGAGCTCAACAAATGAATCAGTATCAAATGAATATGCAATATAAGCAGCTAACAATTATGTGTCTGATTAATGACGTTGAAATGACAGGCTGAAATGAGCTTCTGAATGGAGACATGGATGGCTAATGCTGTTTTAATTCTTTTCCATATTCCTGAAACATTCTGAAACTTTATGATTTAATTTTAAGTTTTTTTTACAAATACCTGCAGTACATTTTTACTCCCTTTGGTTGTAACTGTAGTATTCAGTCCCAAACTGCCCCTAAAGACATCACAAGTTATATTTCCAAGTGTCCCAAATCCTTTGGGAAGCCTTACCTCTGCGTTTGGAGTTACCATACCTGCTCTGACGTACTAGAAACTACATACATCGGGCTGATATTTGTAGGATTTACTGGTATCGGCATTGGCCGATACACAGGTGCATTTGCTGATATTTTTTTCCTCAGTAAGATTTACAGGCAGTCGCATCCACAGGCAGCCCTGTGCCGCTGGAGATGCTGCAGACCCATGTAGCCCATACATTGCCTCTCTGCTCTAGCAGAGCACGTGCAGCCGGAATCTGGAAAATTCTTGTGACTTTTAACCTGTTTAATATGTATGCATTAGAGTGCTAAATATTTGAGTTCAAGAAGTGTTCACATTTTTGGTTAAATTGAGACTTGTAACATTTGTTGTCATTGTGTGATTTTTATCATGTAGATGGAGGGACAAAAAGCAGTATCCGCTCTGAATATTGGCTCAGAAAATCGACAGCACATATCAGCCATCGGCCAAGGCTGATGTAAAAAAAAAAAAAAAAAAAGAAATATCGGTATCGGCCCTAAAAAAAAATCCATATCGGTCAATCTCCACTAGAAACTGCAAGCAGAAAAAAACTCTTAAAAACAGTTATTCTGAAATATTTCAAGATATTATCTTAATCTTGTTTGTTAAACCTAGGTGCCCAACTACTACAAGATTATCAAACAGCCCATGGACCTGAAAAAGGTGAAGAAGAAGCTGCAGTTACGGAGCTCCCAGTACTACCCGTCTGTCCAGGATTTCGTGTCCGATATGCGTCTTGTCTTCAGAAACTGTGCAAAGTACAATGAGGTGAGCAGCATGAGTCCTGAGTCTGCTTCAGGGAATGGCATCTGCTTGTGTGTGTGCATGCAGACACAGGGTAGACTGATGTAATTTGACACATTTTGAGAGCCAGCAGCTGAATCAAAAACTTGTTTCGACCATCTCTGTGCTCAGACTATCAGGCCAGTCCTTAGTCTAACACCATACTGAAGACAGCCTGATATTTGAAAGGAAGGAGTACTAGGTGACTGCAAAGTCTTGTACTAACACGGGCTGTGTTGGAGAATGGAGAGTAAAGATGTCACTGTGCTCATTTCACACTGGCTGCAGGAACCCTGTCTGAATCCTATTAACACTGTCTGCACCACAGTAATAAACAAAAAAATGTGTGTTTAATGGATGTCTTTTCATCTTGGTGGATAGAATGTATTTTTCAGTAAACTGGATGTGTTATTTTTGTTATTACTTCACATTGGTGTGGGTGAAACAGCTTATGTTCTGTACTGGAACACAGTTACATACACCTCACTTATTATTGACTCTCTATTATTTGACTACAGTACATAGTGTATCTTCCAATAGCACATGGGAGCAATGTCTGGGCTACCGCAGTCCATCACTTTTTAGGGCTAACAGCAATTGTAGAGGCTCTGGGTACAGCAGGAAAACCTCACCACACATAATAATACATCTTAAATTAACAGCAAGTAAGGTCTTCACTTGGAATACATGTTGGAAATAAATAAGACTTAACATTTTCAGATTCAAATTCAACTTTTAAATACATGCTATTTCCTGCATTCATTTAGAAATCTTTTAAGACTAGTTTCACGCAACAACTGTGATGGAAATTCAAAACATGACAGAAGAGAACAGTGTTAGGTCTGAAAGCTGATTGGATTTAAAAAGTATGACAAGAGAGAGACGCTGTGAAAAAGTAAAACCACATGCAAGATGTGAAAGTAGAACTAAAATTGTGGAAATAACACAAATCTCTGAAACCAGTAACATTAGTTTTAGTTTTCAGCCAGATTGATTCAAAACTGAGATATATGTGAATAATTTAAAGTATTGATTCAAAATGAATCAGTAAACTACAGAGCCCCTAAAGGGGCTTGGGAGGACGTCCTGTGATTCAGATATTAATGATTAATTAACGATTTCATCCACTAGATGAGTGAATGGGTCAGAGTCATTTCCACTGTCCTCCCTAACATCAATTCAGACTTTGATTTACAGAACGTTGTGATTCTTAAGTGAATCACAGATGTGGATTTGCAGTGATTCACATTGGATTAGTTTATCACATTTTTTTATCATGTTCATGTTTAATCATGCTCAGATGACCAGAACACACATACAGTATAACAAAATAATCACAATTCCAACAACGCGCTCTGACATTAAACTGTCACACAGACTCACAGCCTGACACTTTCCCTGATTTCATTGAGCATATTTGCAAAAAATTACATAATAAAAAAAATAATGACATAAGAGGCCACAAGTTGTGCAAATACAGAATAAAATAACTGCGCCATAGAGCTTCCATATAAAACTAGTCCTGTGTGAATTCATTTTTGCAATTATACTCAACTGGCTGAAATCAGGAAAGCTGTCAGGTGGGAGTCAGTGTTATAGTTGAATGCAAGAGTGCGTTGTTGTAATCGTGATTATTGTGTTATGCTGTATGTGTGTTCTGGTCATTTGAGTTAAAAAAACAAAAACAAAAAACATGATAAACTAATCCAGTGCGAATCAGCATCTCTGTGATGGGAGGGCTTTTGTTTGATTCAAGCCTTTTTCTGTCTCTTGTCACTAAATCAATAAATCAAGATGTAAATGAAAGTCTGGTCCGATGTGAGGGAGCACAGTGGAGACGTCTCTGACCCATTCACCCATTTAGACCAGGGATGAAATCATTACATCAAGCATTTAAGTGTTTATGTGCAAACAGAAAGGCATACATACATACATAAACAATCACACATGCATACACACACACACAATCGCACATTTTACTGTAATACAGCAGATCAACTCAACTGAATGTCATTAGTAAGTCCTTAATAAATTTCCTCAAACATATTAAACAGCTGAGTCGTCAGAGCCACATCCTTTTTGTTAGACTCATTCACAGGGCATACTGTATAAAACACCTTCTTCCTTAATGGCTGGTAGAAAGATGATGAGTACTGTATGGAATTTACAATCTGACTTGTCACTAGCTTTGCGTCAGTAAACATTGTACTAATGAGTGACTAGTTTAAAGTGTCTTCCTGACATAATGGTGGTGTTTGTAAAACTCATGCTGTTATGTGATTGAAGGCTACATTCCCTCCCCTCCTCTCCTCACATTTGTTTAGATTTGATCACTTCAGGCTCCAAAACCTCAGGATGGTGACAGTCAAAATGACAAACCCAAGGCATGTGAACAGTAACCAGTAAACAGATTCCTGACATCACTGTTGCTACATCCATGATCTGTGCAGTTCATTGCTTCTAGATGTTAATGCTGATTCAAAATGCCTTAAAAACACAGTAATACTTCAGGAATTCACTATGTTAATATATTTTTTTACATGGTAGATTAAGATATCATAGTTTTTATATTTTAATCTTACGTTGTAGATTAAGATATCAAAACTATGAAGAAATGCATATGGAATTGTTCACTAACCAGAAAGTGTGAAACACACCAGAATATTTTTTTTTCTATTTGACGCCTTTTGTTTTGAAGATAGCTTTGCACGCTTTTGGCAATCTTTGAATCAGCCTCAGTTGGTGGCAAATGAACATAAAACGCTGGCTTGTAAGAAAAGAAAACTGATGAAAAATGAAATGTGTCATTTATACTTTACGTACCGTCACAGGCATGGTGACAAAAAACGTACCACAGAGCCAATTTATAAACTTATCACATAGATTTTGTGACCTTCTCTTGCTGTTAATTTCTGCAGTAACGTCTTGGTGATGCACACGTTATATTGGAGCACAGTGGGCCGTAAACAGATTTCTGATCTGTTATAATCTAACCTGCCTGTGCTGTGAACTCTTTTCTTCCCCCCCTGCTGCTTCACTGTTGTAATGTTATTGCCCCTTTTAGATGTCTCGAATAATCCAGGTTTATGATGAGGAGAAACAGATTAATAACCAGGTAAGACGTTTCAAATAGAGCACAGATATTCTGTCTCCTCCCACTGAGGCTCCAAGAAATGTTTTTACCCTTCATTTCAGTTTTAAATAATAATTTAAAAACAAAAATGGAGGAGGGAAAAGGATGGACATTTTTTTTGTTAATCTAAAGAAACGGGGTGTCAAGAGGTCTTGAAAGATGAGTCTTTTCACTGTAACATAGAAGTGTTTTAAAGTGAGCTATACAAACCATAGTCAGTTCTGTAATACATTTGTTCTGCCTTCATTTTTATTTATCTCTGCTGTTATTTTTTATATTTTAATTTGAAACGCATGCTCTTTCTATTTCACATGCATCTGTTTTCACTTTCAGGAATATTCACTTGTTAACAAAGTGTGTGCATTTGAAAGTAAAGTGCTTATACATGTTACTGATGGTATATGCATGTGGGAGGCACAAACTGAATTGTGGCTCACACAGCCCCTCATAGTATTGCATTTATGTTCAATTCAAACTCCAGTTTAATGTTGGAAATGTTCTCAAATCAAGGGACTATCAGCTTAATTTACTTACTTAATTTACTTGAACTTAAAACTTGTGTCCTGTATCTGCTCCAGGATTTGTTTTCAAGACCAACAAGCAAGCAAGGTGCTTTCAGACCAGAAAAAAATCATTTCATGGTTCCTGTAGCTTTTGGAAACTTCCTTTTTTGTGTTCACACTGTAGGAACTGAGAACAGTTCTAGTAACCCACTTTTCAGGTTCTTGTTGAGTTCCCCCTCCAGGGTAGATCTCAGTAGAGGAGCGAGCTAGCGTATGCAAACAATCATAAATGCAGCATTGGAAACCATTATTAAATAAATAAAGAAATAAAAAGTATTTTGTTAAATAGTAGCTCTTAAGTGAAGTTCAGGTTTTGTTGAGCCTCTATGAGGTTGCGTTTTACACATGACTAGGTAGAATTGTAGTCTTCCTAGTGGCGGTGTGGAGCAGATGCAAACAAACAGACAGTATGTAGTTCTCAGGGGAGCTACTCAGGACTCCCCTGGACAGTTTGGTGCAACTAAAATCCAGTTTGGTCTTAACTTGAGATTGTTATCTCAGGAGTAGTTTGTGATGGAGGCCGTTTCAGCTTTTGAGCTTTTTTTGTCAGTAGTGTCAGAAATTATTTAATGGTCATGTTGATATTAAAGGTTTGAAACATCTTCAAAATTGCAGATACTGTACTTCAGCTCTTTAGGGTAATTCATCAGTCAGAGGTATTTTAAATCAGCCCTGTTTATTGATACTGACATTGATCTGAATTGTGGAAATGCTTCATGGAGCCAAAGTGGGACAGGGCGGCAGGATATCCCTGCTCTGTACAGCAAGGTTGAGCCGGGGCCACCCTGCCACCGGGAGTCTTAACCAGATCTAATTTGTCTCCTCATCTCCTCTTCCTTCTCCCTACTTCTATCCATTCCTTCTTCCTGATAAACCGCACCTTCTTCCTCCATATCACTCCTCACACCCTTCTTCTCCTACCCCTTCCTCCTCCGGCAGGTGGGGTCAGAGATGGCGATATCCGGCAAGGCAGTGAGCCTATACTTTGAGGAGAAGTTGCAGGAGATGTTTCCAGGACAAAGCTTCCCTGAAACACCTGAACCCGAGTCCCTGGATGAAAACCCAAAAGAGGAAAATGACACGGACGACTCTGAGGAGGACTTCATACAGCCAAGGCGGAAGAGGTTGAAAACGGATGAGAAAACAGTCCACATCAAGTGAGAATACTCAAAAATAAAGTAGTGGGAAAAACTGTCTTCCTCACATCCCACACTTTTTTCTTTTTTTGTGATGCAAACAAGAAGGATGAGATTTTCTGTAAGAACTGCTTGGATTATTTCATCCTTGCCTCTGAAATTGCTGTCAACCACACAAGATGTCTGCTTTTCTGAGAATTCAAGGACAGAGAGAAGAATGAAATTCCCTTCTTACTTGATGGACATTCGTGGACGTGTACAGATTTTGAAGTTGGACTTGTTTTGCCGTAGCTAGCAACTCATCATTTCTTTTCTATCATTCATTTTCATTTGTAGATTGGTTGTGACAGTTGCTTTCTTAAACAATATATCCTCGGTTCTGTTTACTGTATTATATTTGTTTTTTTGACATGAAGCCTATGGAGTATTTGTATGACTTTGTGGAAACAATATGTAAATAAGAAGAGAATCTAGCCCAATGAAGGTATTCCTACAGTATAGATGTGCGTCATCAATAAAACATGCTGTTGAAATATATCAAAGAAAATATGTTGTGTGACCTAGACGCAACTTACAGTAACTACACACACAAAAACATGTTCTCAAATATCCTTGATGGTATTTCATTATGTGCATAATTGTTGTTAATTTCAAGAAACAACATTTTTTCATTCACATTGATATAATTCTTTTTATTGTGTAAAAATAGTATCCCTTTTCCTGTGACAGTCCGCGGGCCTATACAGACATGGTTTAAAGGCATGTGATCGAGTCGAGTCACCCTTCAATCCAGTAGAGAATTTGTGGCTGAACTTGAAAAGGCCTCTTCAAATTCATCCCCTATGCAACTTTGACAGAGCTTGAGCACTTTTGCTCCAGAAAGAAGAGTGGAATTTCCAAATGTGCACGTTTGTATGACACAGGTAGCAGTAACGTATTTCTATAAATAAAAGGGGGAGGAAATGCGATATAGCTTGGTCATTGCAGCCAGTAAATAAATCACTACATCATATTTTTTAAACTGACATTCATTTGTAGAAATTTGAATTTTTGACAATAAAGAATATAATATAATATAGAGAATAAAAATATTTTTTTGTATTCATGCCCAAAAAAAGTCAAATTATATCAATCTTGCATTGAGGCATTGCCTGTATTAACAACAAATGCGTAAACCTCCAAGCTGTTAGCGTAAAAAAAGCACACTTTCAAAATATTGCATTAATTTCTCACATAGATCTTGCATTGATGGGAGAGTCTGACCACTGCTCAAAGCCTTCTCCAGCACATCCCAAACATTCTCAAGGTATTAAGGTCTGGACTCTGGTGGCCATCCATGTGTGAAAATGATGTCTCATGCTCCCTGAACCACTCTTTCACTATTTGAACCCCATGAATCCTGACATTGTCATCCTTGGATATGGCTGTGTCATTAGAGAAGGAAGAAAAATCCATTGATTGAATAACCTGGTCATTGAGTACATTCAGGTAGTCGACCCCAGATCATAGCACTGCTGCTTCAGTCCTCTTAGATGGTTTCACTGCACAATGATTTGACCCTTGTCAACAGCCCAACATCTTTTCCACGACCACTGGATGTGTCTTTCCACTTGGTTGTTCTCAAGAGATGAGAAGCTACTCATTGCATCAGTTCAGGTTAAATAACTTGTTGCCAGCTGAAGGATAACCCCCTCATGCAGTATCATAGGAGGCTTCCATAGTTCAATCCAGGTGGTGACTTTCTTTTGGCCAGTTACCTGTAATTATTCGCTACTGTACAGGGAATAAATAAAGCCTGAGTTTTATCTACAAGTCTAGCAACCATCATCCATATTTTTTATGTCTATAGTATAGATGACCTTAATTTAACTGGATAGAAAAAATGTTAGAAGTATTATAAGAAAGGGTTTCCCTTTGAATTTAACTTGAGTTTAAACTGGACTGTATGTGACCCCCAAACTAAAATCTGTTTGACACCCCTGGGTTAAAAGCAATTCTCAATTCTCTCTTCTTTCTTCTGCTTCTGCTTCTCAACGTCCAAAGGTGAGGCCGGCCACGAGAATCACGTGACCTCTGAACTGAAAATACACCGCACGAGCTGTGAGGAAGTAGAGAGAGGTGCTGAGTCGTCAGTCTGACTAAGCATCAGCTTACACTTTTTTATATTACATCACTTCAGAAATTCGGAACTAGCATGTCAATTCCTATCTTTTCCTCTTCGTTTAACGCCTAACGTCGGCTTGAATCGCCCTTTTCCAGGTAGGTTTTTCTGTTTGACATCCTTTCCTCTAATAATGTCACAAACATGTGCCTGTCGCACAAAGTGAGAATTGTATTGTCAAACATTTTCGAGACCAACTTTGTTTTATTGTGACAGCAACAGTTGCCGGTCTGCAGACTTGCAAACTGCCACAAAGTTAACACAGATTATTTGTATAAACATTCAGGTTAAATTATGTAATGGACTTAAGTAAAATAATGTATCATCAGTAAAAATACCTATTCACCTATTCTTCCAGTGTTTTATTGTTATGCTGTTGTAAACAGTACTCAAATGCGGCTGTTGTTTACTGACATGGAGCAGATTTATTATACTCTTCATTGTCTTAAATTACTGTGTAACGGTTCACATTTATTTATAACCATTATATTATGATGCTGTATGTGTTAACTTGCTTAAAGTAACTAATAACAACTTCTAAAGTAAAAGGTGGAGCATCTCCCCCTAAAATATATTGCTATAGTGTGTAACATTAAAAGAAAATCAAAATGCTGTTCTCGTACATTACTCGAGTAGATGTAGGCCTTCTGGCACTTTATTTTCTCACGGCTGCATACTAAAATGCAAAGTCGGCTTGAAGAATGCAGAGGCCGTAGTACTAATGACGGCTCAGGACTAATAAGTGAATTAGCAAGTGGGGAGAAATAATCCGGTTTAACAAGGCTTGCTGATATGTGATGAGAGTATGTGAAATGTGGGAGCATCGCCGAGTCGCTCCTCTTCTGCGGACATGAGAAGAATACCAGTAGCTTGTTTCACAGTCTTAATAAATGTTCGACAATTGTACTCTACCCCCTTAGAATGTTCTGTTTGTTATAAAGTATATCCTGATCTATGAATAATGATTTCCAACTCTGCTCTTGAAATTTTGATACAATGTAAATGTCTAAAATATTAATTAATTATCTACACAATGTATAAAGTAGATTTTTAAAATTTGATTTATTAATGTAAGTCTTAATAAATTGATGCATTGATGAAAGGTACGCATAAACCTTTATTTTGAAGGCCCTTAATGCGCATTCTGATGACGTTGGCGAGAAACAACCAATCGCTATCAAAGTGCCGACAGTCATCGGGGCACAGCTCTAGTTTTTTTGTTTACCAGTTTGTCACCTTGTTTGTACTATATCCTCGGTCTCTGAGAGGTTGTTTTTCTGCGATGGACTCACAGGTAGATGCTATTTTTCATTATTTATTTCCGCAGGTGATTTATTGACGTTTTACGCGTATGAGCTAAGTTAAATACGGGATCCAGCGGCCAGATATACTGTAGCTGTCGTTACTCAATAGCTAACGAGTCGTTTGGGTCATTTTCTGCTCAACAAGATTCCCGGTTTTGTGCGATGTATGAATGTAATGACACATTTTGTCACTGCTATCTTGATCTAATCATCGAAACAACAGCAGGATGTAGAGCAAACATGATGTTTCTATCACGTGATAGGTTTATGATGTCAACAACCTTTTACCGTAGGTATTTTAAGAGCTCTGATTTAGATGTGATTATTTTATATTTATATATATTATTATTTATATTCCTGTTTTTAAATGGGGAATGTCTGGAAACTCTTGGAAGCTGGTGATATAGTGACAAGATGTAGTGTAATGATTCAATCCAGCTTGGTTTTTATATTGCATCAAAAACGTTTTTCTACTAAAAACAGACTCAAGACACTTCGCATTGCCCTTTCAGCAGAAAGAAACCTTGAGCAGAACCAGCTCATATAAGGGGATACATCTGTTAGAGGCTGGCCAGGTAGAGACAGGAAGGATCTAGATGAAAGGGAAGAGGATGCAGTGTATTCTGACGTTAGTGAATATTTACATATTTTTTTCTTGTGCAGAACATGTGGACGGATGGAGTCCTCACTCACGCTACGGTTGGCTTGACCAGTGAAGAAAATTTCACTTCTTTGTGTCCTAATGGGTCTAAATGGGTCTGGGACGGGCTTGGGGAATGTGCTCAGGATGCGAGGGACATGGCCAGTGTTTACCTAGGCCTACTGTCCATCCTCTGCTTCATGGTGTCTTCACTTCCGTAAGTGTTTGTGTTTGTGCCTCTTAAAGGAAAAGCTATTTTGCTCAAATTGCACGTACAATTGTGTGAGTTCTTTCTAATTGCAGGCAGTACTACAGTTCATGTAAAACAGGGAATATGGACAGCGCCCTGTCTATTTGGTTTCTGCTGCTGTGGTTGGGAGGGGACTCCTGCAATCTGGTGGGCTCCTTCTTGGCAGATCAGCTTCCTCTCCAGGTGACTAAATGGATATGATGATTGCTAGAAATTAATTATTCTGTTAGTCTTTGTGTGTTTCTTAGCTTTATGGTTTGGCCTGCAAGATGTGAAGATCAATGCTACATTTTGATAAGTACTTGTGAGATCCTGATGTTATCTTAAAGTCTATTAAAGCTGTTAGCAGCTAATTGATGGTTGTTCCTTGATCAAGGAATGATTGACTATTCAGGTTCTTATTCATCACTTTTATCTACCTATAAAGACATGACAACAACTTGGTTTGTGTGAAGAAAATCAAAATTTTCATTAATCCATGTGTCTCTCTTTCCTTGTCATCCAGACATACACAGCAATTTATTATGTTTTGGCTGACTTGGTGATGCTGGGCATGTACACGTACTACAAGTTACGAAACAAAATTTCTGAAAGTGAGTGCTTCTGGTTTGTTTTATTTTTTTATTCTCTCTATTAGAACAAAAAGTCTCGCCTTGTGCAGGGAGTTCTTTAAATGTATTCAGTATGGTTCCTTGTTGATTCAACTCTAGTCAGGTCAAAGGAACAGGATAATGTCTGTTCTCAGTAAAAGACGTCATCACATGGTTCCTATTGCTGTAGTGTTTATCCCCTTATTGGTGACATTTGACATGGTAACCTTTGCCTGGTGGGATGTGAGGAGGTATCTTTCGGTGTATTGATGTTGAAGCTAAGTGTTGTCTCTTCACCAGGAAGGAGAGTTTTGCATGTGGTGGGTGTAGTCTGCATCCTGGGCTTCACCACAAGCTTGGCCCACCTCCCCGGCGTCAATACCCAGCAGGAAACAATTTCTTCAGGGTTCAGAAGTCGCTCGTTGCTCGCCACCTCTGATGATATCAAGGTGAGTCTGGTTGATTTGTTATTGATCTGTTATTGATCTGAAGGAAGTCTGTCTGTTTATTGTTTTCTTACTCTAACGTTACATCTGTTCTTTTGTCACTTCAGGCTTTTACCCCTAAAGAGATTATTGGTTTCTCCATCGGGTCAGTGTCGTCAGTGCTCTACCTTTCTTCCAGACTTCCACAGATGTACACTAATGTAAGTATGACAAAGGGGATCCATATGGTAATAGATAATACTGTCACATAATATGTCCACCTATTTGTTGCTTTTCTACATGAAATTGTGGTCAATATATTTGACAAAAAACTAGTGGAGAATATTAAACTGTAACCAGACTTTTACAAAATAATGTCAATGAATTCAAAATATTCAAGTTAAAGTAAATGACTGATGATATTCACCTCCCTTCAGGTCAGTGTTTAGTAGATACACCTTTGGCTACAATTACAGCACTGCAGTTTTTCTCCATTCTTCCTTGCAAAACAGTTCAAGCTCTGTCAGGTTGCCCGGGGATCTGGTGTGAACATCTCTTTTGAAGTCCAGCCACAAATTTTGGATTGAGATCGGAGCTTTGACTTGTCCACTCCAGAACATTCACCTTGATGAACCATTTCTTTGTTGCTTTTAGTGCTTGGGGTTGTTGTTATGCTGGAAAATAAATCTTCTCCCAAGTCGTAGTTCTCTAGCAGACTTAGTCACTACCACCTTGGAGATGGTGTGTTTGGTGGTTGTCAAACATAGGGTCTAGTCTAATGGCCAAAAAGCTAAATTTTTGTCTGAACAGACCCAAGAACCTTTTTCCAGTTGACCTTTGTGTCTCCCACGTGCCTTTGGGCAGATTCCAGGAGAGATTTCATATGAGCCATTTTCAACAGTGGCTTTGTGTTTGCCACTCTCCCGTACGACTTCGACTGGTGAAGGACCTGACCTCAGTTGTTGTATGTACAGTCTGTCCCATCTGAGCCACTGAAGCGTTTAACTCTTTCAAAGAGGTTGTAAGTGTCTTGTCGTCCTCCCTCACCACCCTTCTTCTTGCCCAGTCAGTCAGTTTGTTAGGGCAGACAGCTTTAGGCAGATTTAAACAAGTTCCATACTCCTTCCATTTCTTAATGATGGATTTAACTGAATTCCGTGGAATGTGCAGTGAATTGGAAATAATCTTGAATCTGACTCCTGACTTATACTTTTCAATGATCTTTTTTTTGAGTTGCTTGGAGTCTTCTTTTGTCTAGTAGGAAGGAATAGTCGTAGAAATACTGATGAAGCAGAGACTGGACCTCCCACAAACAAGTGTTTTTATATTACAATCACTTGACACACGTCAGCTGCTGGCATCCACTAGTTGGACCTCTGTTAAGTTAGCTCAGTCACTTTAAAGGGGATGAATATTTATGCAAAGATTTATTTCACACTATATATTTTGAATGAATTTACATTAATTTCTAAAAATCAGTTTTCACTTTGTCATGAAAGAAGATTGTTTTTTTTTTGCAAATTCTTGTCAAAAAAAGCCAAATTATATTCACCCTGATTTCAAAAGCAACAAAAGGGGAAAAATCCTTTTTTTATACTTTTTTATAGCCACTGTAAATACGACGTTCAGAACAGTTTTTTTACTTTGTCTTTGAAATAATTTTAATAAACATATGTCTGAGGGTGTAACAAAAAGTAAAGTTATGGGAAAATAATACATCACACTAGGGTCAAATAATATGAAAGAAATGAAACTTAGGATATTATTGTCTTGGGTTGCTGGCCTCTTTGTTGTTACCAGGTTAATATACCTTGATATTTGGTGGGAATATAAACTGTGCAGACTGAAAATGAACTCAGTGAAACCTCTGTCCTCAAGCGTCTTCTGTGTTTTCTCTTGAGATGAAGATAAGAAATGTGTATCATGGTGAAAGAAGGAACGTTCAATGTGTCTAAGAACTGAGCAATCAAAAAGTGGAAGTGAATGTAATTCAGCAAAGTCTTCCTTTTTCCTCTTAAGCACGCACATCTCCTACCAATCTAAAGGAAAGAGGATGAAGCTGTGCGAGACATTGTCCATTCTTTTTAAAGGACATTTTTATTTTACCCTCTTCCTCTCCTCTTGTCTAATTTCTCACTACAGTTCAAGAGGAAGTCCACTGAGGGAGTGTCTTACTTCCTTTTTGCACTTGTCATTGTGGGAAACACTTTATATGGGATGAGTGTCCTACTGAAGAACCCTGAGAGTGGCCAGGGTGAGAAGAGCTACCTGGTCCATCACCTGCCCTGGCTCATCGGCAGCCTCGGGACCCTCTCCTTGGACCTCATTGTATCCTTTAAAAGAGAAACCTGGTAGCTGCTGCTGGGCCTTAGGACTGTCCTAGATCCAGTGTGCGTGCTGCATTTCAAATAATGCTGAGCTGAAAAAAAGAACATGTTCATGGGTTTAGGTCTTATGACACTTATTACTGTGTGTGTGTGCGTGTGCGTGTATGTGGACACATGATCTACAGTATTAAAGGTCCAAGCACTTACAGGGCAAGTTTGCTGCCAGTAAAAATGCAAGACTGCAAAGCTTCCCTGGTTTCTTTGCACTCTACAGACGTGGTAGACTAACATATCAAGTGGCATGCTGCTTAGCTTTTAATTAATACATGGACGATGTTGGAGCATGAGACTAAACGACGCTGCTGGGTTGTTGAGTTTATCTTGCTAAAGTGCATGAACAGCACTTTTACTGGACGAATGACACAATCAGTTTGCTACTCTAAATGTGGTAATTTGTATAACTTGTTGCTCAGTTCTGATGTCACTGGAAGTCAGCACTAGCAAATGTTTAGATTAACCTAAGATGTGGTCACAGAGGGAAGATTTGCTATTGCTGCCTATTGACTCCTCAGTGTATCATATACATTACCTTGTCACCTCATTGGGAAAAAAAGGCTCAGTGGCTCTAATTTCCTTTTTTTCAGAGTTTAGTGAGAAGATTGATTCTACTGTCATATCAGTATAGTAAATACGTAGCTGCAGCGACCTAAGTAAAATTTAAGAGAAACCAAACCACAGTATCTCTTTAAAAACCCAGACAGAGAGGAGTAGAGACACGGAAGTCCAGCAAAGAACTGCTGTGTCAGCAGCCAAAGATAGTTTAGGCCGTTTAAGGCAGTTTTCTCTATATTTAGAATGTTATCAGCGCACAGCACCTTGCTGTCAGCCTTTTCCAACGAGGAAATGATGCCAATATATTGATCAATGCTGTCTGCGTAGCCACCAGCCTCCACTGATTAATATGTTGATTACATCCGAACATGATAAGGCACAGAATACACACACTCACTGTTTACAATTACAGTGTGTTGTTTTTGTATAGATTTAATATAATAGAGAGAACTGAGAAAAGAGGTGAGGTGGCAGGCTTCCCAGTTTTAACATAACCAACTCCTGGCCCAGGTTTTATATTTACTTCTTTACAGATTACAGAGTTTGTTCAGGGCTTTTGAGCTTCTTACAGCAGCAGTTCACTCCACATGTCCTGTTCTATTTTTTTAAAATATATTTTTATTTAGGAAGTCAGGATTGAAATACAGTACATGTACAAAAATTATTTCCCTTTCCCTTTTTTAGAAGTAAAGTCCAAAACGTGTCAGATCAGATTCCAAATGCACAGGGGAAAATAAATACATAAATAAATGCAGGTTTCTGCCCCCGTCAAATAGAGTAAGAGTACAACTGTACGGGATGAGCCTTAGGTGATATTGTACTTTAGTTTGAACTAAAGAACTACTACCTCACACAAAACTTATTCTGCTTCAGTGATTCCAGTTGTACAGGAGATACAGTGGGGGAAATAAGTATTTCATCCCCTGCTGAATTTTTAAGTTTGCCCACTTCCATAGAAATGATCAGACTCTGGTTTTTATGGTTGTTTACTGGTTATGGGTATAGACAGAATATCAGTCGAAAATGCATAAAAAACACACAATCTAAAAGTTATAAATTGTTATGTATTTTATTAAGGGAAATAAGTATTTGATCCCCAAGCACAACACAAGTCAGTACTTTGTAGAGAAACCTTTGTTGGCAAGCACAGCGATGAGACGTTTCTTGTAGTTGGTCACCAGGTTTGCACACAGCGCAGGAGGGATTTTGGCCCATTCATCTTTACAGACAGTCTCTAAATCCTTCAAGTTTCTTGGCTGCCTCTTGGAAACTCGGAGCTTCAGCTCCCTCCACAGGTTTTCGATCGGGTTAAGGTCTGGAGACTGACTAGGCCACTCCATGACCTTAATATGCTTCTTCTTGAGCCACTCCTTTGTTGTCCTGGCAGTATGTTTTGGGTCATTGTCATGTTGGAAAACCCACCCACGAGGCATCTTCAGTGTTCTTGATGAGGAAAGAAGGTTTTTGTCCAAGATGTTACAGTACATGGCTGCATTCATTGGCCCCATAATGCGGTGAAGTTGCCCTGTACCCTTTGCTGAAAAACAGCCCCAAAACATGATGTTTCCACCTCCATGCTTAACTGTGGGTATGGTGTTCTTTGGGTCATACTCACGTTTTTTCATCCTCCAAACACGGCGGGTCGAGTTAATGCTAAATAGCTCAACTTTGGTTTCGTCAGACCACAGCACTTTCTCCCAAGCCTTCTCTGAGTCATTTAGATGTTCACTGGCAAACTTAAGGCGGGCCTGTACATGTGCCTTCTTGAGCAGGGGGACCTTGCGGGCACTGCAAGAGTTCAATCCATAACGGCGCAGTGTGTTGCCAACTGTTTTTTGGTGACGGAGGTCCCAACTGCTTCCAGATCATTAACAAGCTCCTGCCGTGTTGTTTTAGGCTGCTCCCTCACCTTTCTCATCATCATCCTCACTCCATGAGGCGAGATTTTGCGGGGAGCTCCAGACCGAGGACAGTTGATGGTCCTTTTATGGGTCTTCCACTTGCGAATAATGGCACCAATAGTTGTCACCTTCTCACCAAGCCTTTTGCTGATGGTTTTGTAAACCTATACCAGCCTTGTGCAGGTCTACAATCTTGTCCCTGACATCTTTTGACAGCTCTTTGGTCTTGCCCATGGTGCTGTAGAAGTTGGAATGTAAGAAACTGATTCTTAGAGCAGGTGTGCTTTATATACATGACGAGTTAAGATCAGGAGTATTGGTAATTAGTTGACTGAGCACAGCTGTGTGCCACATGCGCACCAGCCAATCTGTAGGAGCCTGAATTCTAAGTGAATTGTTGGGGATCAAATACTTATTTCCCTTAATAAAATACATAACAATTTATAACTTTTAGATTGTGTGTTTTTTATGCATTTTTGATTGATATTCTGTCTATACCCATAACCAGTAAACAACCATAAAAACCAGAGTCTGATCATTTCTATGGAAGTGGGCAAACTTAAAAATTCAGCAGGGGATCAAATACTTATTTCCCCCACTGTATGAAGGACTCATTGTCTGCTGCTCAGCATATTCATGCTGTTTCCCATATTTTCGTCAAATAAGCACTCGGAATTGAAAAAGCTAGCACCAAATGACTTGTAGATCTGCTTTAAACAGTCTGTTTTCCAGGATATTTTTAGACTTTATACCTTAACACTGTGGGTCAGATCTCAGTCCAGTTCCTCATATACCGCAACTCCCCGATCCGACTGGACGTCGACACTGGAGACGAGTCAACGCCGCTGATGGGGAACTAAACCAGCAGTGACTGCTACTGGTGGGACTCAATGAAGCACCTCCAAATCACGTCTCCAACACAACATCAGGATATAAAAAAAAAAGTTTTATGGTTTTATTTATTGTGCTCTTTTCCACTTCAATGTTTACAATTTTTCTGGAAAGCACAGAGATGAAGTGAAGTTCTTTGGTTCAGCTGATTTATGGTGCTTTTAATTTTAAGTTTTAAAGGGACAGTTTGTAGTTATTTTTGTTGTTGTTTTTTTTCAAATGTGGGGAGAAACTCTTCCTGTCTACCTGAACTCTAGATATAAATGTATGTACAGACTAGTGAGAGTTATCATTCCACACAGAGGTCCCTCTGAATTTATTCCCATGGCTTTAAGTTGCCAAACTCTGATCTCATTACAGTGCCTGGGATTTTGTCCTGTAACTCAAATCATTTGTGTTTTCAACACATAAACAATGTATCTCATCGGAAATGAAAAAAGTTGTATTTAGTCTCTTTTAATTGATGGTTTCACACAGTGCCATAATCAGCACATTTTTTTTTTGCGTATTTCTTTTTTTTTGTGCATTTTAGGTATCTTTTTAATTGTCGTCTTATTGTTTTATTCTCAGTTTTTTACAGAGCAGATTGACCAATTTTTATTGCACTGGTGATAAAAGACACTCAGATTCTCACAACTTGGTTTAATTCACACGTTTTCATCTTTGTTGTTTTGCACATTTTGATGCAAAGTTTTCTACTATAGAAATGTTAAATATATGTGGTGGGTCAGTGTTCTGTGAAGATTAAAGTGTTCTCTGGAATATCTCACTTATTTCATACTGTATATATGTTTTTTTTTCTTGCTCTAATTTATTATTTTTATTGGACCTGCTCCCCTTGAGAAGAAAACCTCCCTGGGAGCTCTCCCTCCCTAACTGTTTACTCTCTTCACCTCCCACTTTTTGCAGCCCGTTCTTGGCCTTGATGCTGAACTTTGACCTTTTGCCTTCACTGACCTCACCATGCAGGGACTGCGTTTGACCTGCTCCTGGGAGGCCTTGACAGCCATGTTGTTTTTCTTCATTAGCAGATTCACACTGGCCTCTCAGTTGCACTGTCCTCCCCTCATAACACCCACGCACCCACCCTCTTAAACCTAATGCAGTCACGCACACTGAAAACAGTAAGGGCCCACCCACTGAGGGATTAAGGTCAGAGCAAAAAATATCAAGGGTCCAGTAAGTGTGCGTGTGTATTGGGGGGTGTTACTGTGTGTAGTTGTGAAACAGTGGCAGAGAGATTGTTAGGCTTAAGGGTTGGGGAGTCAGCAGGAAGCGCCAGCGATAGGGTGCCTCCATCCATCACCAGGGACGAACAAGAGGCTGTTTATAAACACTATATACTGGGAATTTCTTAATGAGATGAATCTAGTTCCTTACAAGTGGGGGAGGGGGATGGGGGGTTGCCAGTACAAATCCCCAGTACAATTAAAGAACTGTCATAAGGGAAAATTACAATGACATGTTAGATTTCTGAACAATTTTTAAATTATGATGCACACGGTCACCTCCATATCCTAGTGTTCCCCTGGTTTGTTTTCCCATTTCTCCAGTTCTTCTTGATAAAATGTCCATGAATCTTCTCTGCGCTGTCAGTTTTGTTTTTAGATTTACAGGAAGAGAAGGTCCTCGGTCGGGTTCCCACATGTCCAGCAAGAACACACACATTTGAAAGGTTCTGTTTACTTTGTGCGAGAGTGTGTATGTGTGTGTGCATTAGATTAGAGCGTGGGCTGCTGTCATCATTACTAAAAGTAAAAGCTGAACAAAGTGAGAAGACGCTGGGACACGCTGTACGACAAGAAGACTCCCACCACCAGCGGTGAGTCCACAACTTCTAACTGAAACCTAACACAATGCTGCATGTTGACAGACGTTTAAAAGATGTGCAGCTTTCGAGGTTTTGTTCTGCACATTGTTAGAGAATAAACAGATTACACTCAAGTGCTACTTAAAAACTAATTTACTAACTTTCATTTATTCCTTTAATTTTGTATAATATAAAAATAAGACAAGGCAAAGATAACGGTTTAATCTCCAGTGCAGGAAGAGGGAGAAAACCCCTGTGGGTTTATCTGAAGCCTCCACCAAAATAATCAAATTTTACAATATTATAGAGAACACAAAATTAACAAACAATAATATAGCTGCATAAAACTGACTGTTGAGTGAGATATACCAGAATATGTGCACATCTTGTTATCATTACACCCGTATTGTCTTCTGAAATGTATGAAGCAAATCCATACTTATCCATACAAATTTGATACTTTGGTACAAGCTCATCTTAATGAAGCCTGGTCCCTGCTTAAAGTTTTTTAAGGTGAAGATCTAAGAACTGACGAGTTGAATTAATGTGGACCAGGAATCGGGAATATTGTCCTCACTTGAACGGAATCTGTAACTAAAAACACATGTTTGAGAAATACTGACATCATAAACCATGATTTCTGAAATAGAGAAACAGAAACAAAATGCTTTGGTGAGTATACATAAAAATAGTGACCTTATTAAAACAATAATTACTCTAACACAAAAAAACTATTACATACTGTTTGCTGCATAATGGCTGAATAATTTAGTGTTTTATATGGAATGTAATCGAAATTATTATATAAGCCTAAATAATCAAAACTAGGACATAAAAACAAAAAACCAAGTAGTGCAAAAGTCCAGTCTCACAATAACAGAATGTAGGAAGTGCTTTAAGTAGACATAACTCACGTTTGACAATTTACATTCCTCCACATGATAGGCAAATAACCCCCCTCCGACGGCACTCGCTCGCGTTTGCTCAGACATAAGCTATGGACTTTACTCACAAAATCCCATGGCCACTTTAATGTGAGCGTGAGCTTCCTGCGAGGATCAGTAAACAGTCCAGGCCATTATCGGACTGCAGCTACCAGCCAGCAGCTGTCTGATAAAAGACGGGAGCTGATCACATGGAGGGGACGAGAGAACACGATTTATGATGTGTTGAACTTATCTCTGGGCTTGTGCTGTGAGTGATTCAGGATAAATGAGTTTGGGGGTTTGAACATGCCATCAGTTTCGTTTGTTTTTTTTTTTTTCCCAATTTTACCTTGTCTCATCCTGAACCCCCTTTCTTCTGCGTTTAGGTGCACTTAATTAGTGAAAAGAAAGCAAGTTCTTCAACTGAACCAACCAAGCTTAATGTCAGAGTGCCCTAAAAGTCTTTCCCTCCCTCCCTCTCTTATTCATGATATTCTATGACACTCATCTCCCATGGGGTGAGCCCTCATGGTTAGGCCGGCGTTCAACAATGTGTCCAACAGTGTGACACCTCTAGAAGATCCATGGTGACATTTGCATGCTCTCCGACACTGTCCCCATCATTTAGAGTCACTCTGTGCTCTGCTGCCTGCTCCCTGTTCTCCTTTCATTCGTCGAGGTCAGAAGCAGTTAAAGGGATGGCTCATTGCTATTAAGGCTTGTTTTACCACATATGTTGGGATGTGACAACGATAAAACTATACAGCAACCTCTTGCCTCGCATTGGATTTGAGCCTGAATCGATATCACCATCTATCAGAGAGGTATTTTACATGTTACACTTTACACAGATGACACTGTCCTAGTAAGTAAGAGTATTAGGGAACTGCTGATGGAGACTCTCACTGCTTCTTTTTTGATTTGTGTCATGTTTGCACATGTTTCTGAAGTGAGATACTGTCATTGACAATGGCATTATTCATCTGTTGCAGCAAGTGATACAAATGGTAACTTTTTTTCATTTTTTTTTTTTTTTTTTTTTACAAATTATATTTATGATTCATTTTCATTTGTCATGGTGACATTTTAAGTCTGGCAGGGAGATATTTCTGCAAAACCTCTATTATCACATTTATATCATTCATTCACATCTCATTTGACAATCAGTCTGGATAATCTATAGAAAATGCTAAAAATATAGATGCATTTTTATTTTTAGTGGTGACATTTTAGTGTTTTTTTTTAGTAATAAATGATGATATGTTCTATTGGTAATTAGTTTAAATTGGTCTCTGTTTCTTAAATTATTAATTAGAATATTAATATTAAATGTGCAGTGTTTGATTTAACATGAATTGATTATTAATTTTAAAGTTGAGTCTTTAACATCTAACATTAGGCTTTCTGAGGTTTCTGCATGTCAACTTACATCAGGGGTATCAAACTCATTGTAGTCTGGGGGCCACATTCAACCCACTTTGATCTTAGCTGGACCAGTAAGATAACAGGATAATAACGACAACTCCAGACTTTTTCCATTTGTTTTAGTGAAGCCTTCAGAAAGTTTCTTAAGAAAAATAAGTGTAATGTGTTCTGTCTACTTCCCTTATTAAAACAGTGGACAAATTAGGAATAGATGATATTTTCATTGAAAAATTGCAGTCTTCTGTGTAATTTTGCAAATTCATGCTGCAGGCCAGATTAGTCCCTCTGCTGGGCTGCCTTTGGTCCGCAGGCCGTATGCTTGACACCTGAGTCTTACAGCAAGACTCACTGGAGAGTTTTGATAAACAAACTGAAACTATTTGACTTGTCCGTTCAGTTAACTTTCACGAATAGTCTACTCAGAGGAAAGACTCCATGTAGCTAGCCGCTAAATTCTTGTTTCATTTCTCACAGAGATTAATGGTGATACACTAGTGAAGGCTACAGTTTCATTGAGAATGATTGGCTCCCTCGTAACCCTCTGGTATCCCCCAGTCAGTGCTGTTTCCCATAATGAGCCAGAGAGAGAGATGATAGGCGGGTGGGAGGACGCTATTAATCCTCAGTAAGCATGCTGCATGTCAAATGGCCTTGCTCAGAGATTTACAGGCCTGTGTTGGGGTCACATCGCTGCCTCCACTTGGTAGATCAGGCTTCGACTCCTTTCGCTCTGCCCTGGCCCGCTGGGCTGTCTGTGGGGGAGACGGAGGTCTCGGAGACTGCTGTCCAATATTAACCGAAGCACAAACAGAACAGCGGTAAACAAAGGGCAGAGTAAACACACTCCCAAAGCCTGGAGAACAAACATGGACATTCACAGCACATGTAGTAAATAAAAATAGTAGTTAGGTTTGTTTAAAATGAAGGAATTCTACCAAAAACTTCCAAAGCTGTTTAGTTAGAATCATCCGATTAAACTGAAAAACAGTCCAGCTGTTGCTCCCTGGGATACAAACCTCTACATACACTCATATAGACACACACACTATGAGGGCTGAGTGTGTCTCACTCTGTCATGAGGGAACAAGGTCACCATCTTCCCCTCTGTCTTCTGATCTATGAAGTCACAGCCAGGTCCAGCTGTTTGGACCACAGTCCCTGTCCTTCCTGGGTGTCCCCACTTTCCCTTTTGTCTTTCCCCCTGGGAAGTTTAAGCCCTCCTCTAGCACATCATCAGCCACAGAGCATCAGCTGCGCTCTTCCTCTTTGCTTTTTAAAAATAGGCTGGGATATCAGCCTGGACAGCTAAGAGACCTGGACGCATCCTGGGGATTGAGGAATGTCCGCACTTCCCAGCTCTTTCATATCTATGTGAATCCTCTGAGTAATTGTCTCCGTGTGTGTTTATGTCATTGTGTGTGTGTGAAGATAGAGCCTGTATTACTAGCTGGAGAAAGGATTTTCTGTCCAGATGAGAGAGTGGACTGATTTGGAGATGAGCTTTTCAGCAGGGGGGTTTCTCTCCACGTCGGACGGTTTCTGCTCCACAGAGCAGCTCCAGTACTACGGTGAGTCCAGTCACGCTTCTCTTCTGTCGCTTCCTCTTTGGCCCCTTCTTCAATTTCTTTGCTAAAGCTTAACTCTTGTATTTTCTCTTCGACTCCTGTTTTGTTTTTGTTTTTTTGTTTGTTTTTTAATTTCTCTTTTAGAACCCTATAGAATCATTTCTGATGCTTTATCTATCCTAAATTTATAACTTGTGGCATCAATGCATTTAAGCCAACTCTTGTATGTGGCTGAAGGAAAAAACATGTTGGTATTCAACACTTAGTGTTCGTGTCATTTGTGGTTTGAACGTGTCAAGTCATTTCATTTGCATGTCCATTTCTGCATTTTCAGTCGGAGGTAAATGAATTCAAATGAGGTTGTGTAATCGTCATTAGGACCGGACCATGAAGAGTTAGATCTTTCACATCTCGTTTCTCCGTGCATGCATGGTAGTTTTGCTTTGATTCACTCAGAGCTTGTTTCAGCGTAATGACTTAAATTTCATCTGTAGTGCTTGCAAAGTCAATAACATAGTCTCTCCACCCCCCTTTTAGCTGGAAGCAGTTACTATAGAAATAGTTTACAGTTTACTTCACCTGAGGAAATAAAATTAAGATGAGAAGTGGCAGCTATTATCTGCTGAACCTGCACTGTTGTGACCCCAGTCTCAACCAAAGTGTTCATCTTCTGTCTTCTCTTGTATTTGTACACACTGACAGTCCATTTTTGTGGCATTCTCTGTGTTTTTGTTGAATTATAGTGCCCTTTTGGTGCTAGTTTACTTGGTCATTTGGTCCAGTGATGGTGCAAAGGGTTAAATGACAAGATCACAAGTTGAAGTCATTATCAATAACATGTACTCTGGCTCAGTTCTCCACACTGCAGTGTTTTGCTTTGACAGCTTTCAGCCAGTCACTTATGGTGTTAATGTCTCATATTGTATATTATCAAACATCAGGTAGTTCTATTTTACAGTCAGTGGAGTCAGTCTGCTGACTGAAAGCCTTCTATTACATCATTATATTTGCACGTTTAGCATTTCTGTGTAATCATAACTTGTGTTTGATTTAAGGTGAATTGAGTAGCTGAAAGTTAATAGGTTGTTTATGCATTAGTGAGATATGATGACTGTACTTTGGCTGCCCTCTGTGTGCACCCACTGTCTTCTAATTCAGCCTGAAAGCTGATGCATGAATGTGAGCCTTTGAGAAGTCGGTGACATGGAAAATCCACTTGTAGAGGAGGCTCAGCCGGCTCACTGCATTCACAGCACACTGGGAGGCTGAGCGTGCATCCAAGGATAGGATCTATTTATACTGACGTGTATCATCAACAGATCGTCCCCGTTGTCTCCCATCCTGCTTAGAGGAGGAGGGGGTGGCGGGAGGGGGCGCTACAGGGGGTAGTTTGCTGGTGTTGTTTAGCTCCCTGGGTTGCGTGGGATGGAAGGGAGGCTGAAGAGTGTTTAGACAGCGTTCAAATGGTTTACAAACAGAGCGGACCACAGCTCTGTCACACGCCAAGAGAGCAAGGACCCCCCCTCGCTCCTCGTCATCCCATTGCCGGCACAGTCTGGTGAAGACATGAAACATCTGGAGAGAGAATGAAAGAGAGGAGAGAGAAAGCTGGAATAAGTCAGCAGCTTTCTCCGTGTACCCTCATCTGTCAGTGCAGCTCTCTGTGATGTGGGGTCGACATCTGTCAGTCAGTCAAGACCAGAGACTGATAAATAGACATTAACTACACCTTAAGGGTTAGGCTTCATTTATTCTGCCTAAAATGTAATCATTTGGGAGTTGGTCCTGGAATAATAATAATCTAAGCTTAAAAAAATATCAGGTACATGTGGCCTAATGCAGGTTTATTTTGAAGTAGTCACATGTCAGGATCAATTTACTCATCCTGGGAAGTTCCAGAACTTAACATAAAGTCTATACGGGCTCTATCTGAAAAATGTCCACACTAGACTTGATCAGTACTGCTCTGCTAGATAAACTAACTAATGTTAGCCAGCAAAGACACAGCAAACAAAATAGTGTGATGCAAGAGGAAGAAGTTCTCTCCTTCTCTGTCATAGTTAATAACATACTAGCAGCATTCAGTGAGTTATTAATATTGTTATTAATTGACATTATCTGCTTCACTCACCACTGCCTGGCTTCCCTTTCTTCTTTTTCTCTTTTTCACCTACTAGCCTTTAACTCCACAATCAGTAGGCCTTCAAGGCAGAAAAAGTAACCCAAAGTGTATCATCAGGATGGCTACAGTACTGTAACCTTCAGATCGAACTCATAAGCTTGAGGTTGACACGAAAAGTCATAAGAGGCTTGGCGTTCAATAAGTCTGAGCGCAGTGAGGCTAACAGTTTAGCAAGCTGATAACATAATGGAAGAAATGTAAAAGTTAAATAAGAGCACAGGATATTTTAGATTGCCCATTTTTTCAAATTTTCAACCATCCGTTATACAGATTTTTTTTTTTTTTTTAATTTCATCAGTTTTATAGCCTTCTTGTTACAGGTGGGTTAGCTGGACAAGACTACTTAGGTCAGGGGCCAGAATCATATCATTAGCCTAACAGCATAATTGCCAAAGTCATTTTTTGCCTTGTTACAATATCAATATAAATACCAATGTGCTTCTTGTTTTCCAAAAATGTTCAAATATGACTTAAGCATTTATGCTATTAGGCTAACGACATGAAGCCCTGAATATTTACATACACCCAACACCGTAGAACGAGCAGAAGACAATGACGACATTTTTGGATAAATACATATTTCTATGAATGAATCAATAACACGTATGCTCAAAAGTAATATGCCACCTCCCTGCAATGCAGAGGAAACATCTGGGAAGAGGTTAATACTGTCAAAACAAAATCCTGATGATAATTAGTCAACATTACTTAGTGGGGTTTCTTTTTTCTGCATGAGCAGAATGGCTAATGACTCACATGCTCCAAATAGGTATTCTACTTAGCAGAAAAAATCAGGATGTGTGTCTATAATTAGCATATCATGAAATTGGTGTCATGCCATTTGGCAAACTGTTTGACTGACCTGGCAGATCCTCCCAACAAGAAAGTTGTCGTCAGGGAAAATTGTCTGGTTTCCCAGAAGGTTGGGGGGCCCTGGTCTCATAATTTCTGGTTAATTCATAATTTAGTCCTGATTTAGTTCTGAGCTTTGTGACAGTCCCAGTGACTGAGGGGCCTGTCCATTAGTGTATCCACTACCACTGGAGTTATCTCAAGCTATATCAAGCTAAAAGGTGCGAAATTGCATTTGTCTGCTTTGATTTTGACGATTTTTGCAGTTTTTCCTCGTCTTCTGTGATGCCAACTTTATTGAAGTGTAATGCAGAGCTACAACCATGGCCTCCTTGTATAGACTGATATTAGTGTCAGATCTCATCTCTGTGCAACATATTTCACAGTTTAAGTTCCCATCTCCAGCTGTCCCAAGACTCCTGACAGTTGGGTGGGCTCTCTGTTTAATCAGTGCACAGCAGATCCCACAGGAGTCTCAGTCATACTGGACGGGTCCAGCTGTACTTTAAGAGCCTGCCAGTGGTCCCACATGTTTTCTCAGAGGAAACTGGACTTGCAAAACACAAGCTGCCGGTGGTTCAGGCCGGCCCAACACTGAACGGCCATTACAGAGTGGAAGAAGCATCCAGAAAAAGGGGGATCAAAAATCCTAAATGGCAATAGGAGCTCTCAGCTGCATCCTGTTTCAGCAGCCTGAACAAGTTCACAAGGTCTCACTCTCAGCTTTTTATTGTATCCCCCTAGAGCCATAAAAACGGTGAAGTCGCACGAGTCACGCAAAGTCACATTCCTATGACGCTCATTGACGTTGTCCCGCGTTAACCATCTTTCTTCAAGTGTTCATTCATGTTTTAGGCATGCAAGTGCAATTGGTTTCTCCGCATTGTTTTTCCTGCTTTTTAGATTAGAGTGTATAAGAAACATTTTCATTGATGGTATGCTATACCTGAAATACAGAAGACAAAGGTCAAGTTTGTGTTTACAATAAAACGCCACATTGACCCATTAAACTCATTAAAAAGTCATAATTAAGATTTATGACAACTTCATACAATGACATAGACAATTATTATCCCTAAATATGTTGAACTATTAAGGTCTGCCTTGCATAGTCAAGTGTCTTGGAAAGACAATCATGCAACACAGTCTCTCGTTATCTTTCACTCCAATGTAGATACACAAATCAGGCATAACATTATGACCACTGATAAGAGGAGTGAATAACATTGACCATTTTGGGACAATACAGTGCTCTGCTGTGGATGTTACTTAGACATGTACCATCCATCTAGACCAGACCAGACACCCCCACCCCATAGCAAAGACACTCCTTGATGGCAGCAGCCATCCCTAGCAGGATGCAGCCTGACACAGACACACACACAAACACTTTAGGAACAACTAAAAAAAAAAACAAAAAAAAAAACATGAAGAACAGCACAAGGTGTTGAGCTGGCCTCCAAATTCACTACATCTCAAACTGATCAAGTATGTGTGGGATGATCCACAGAGTCCCCTCCCCTCAACCCAAGGGCCCCGACTAATAACACTGTGTTGCCAGACCCCACAGGACACCCTCAGAAGATGTCCTTTCTCTGATGAATCACAATTGTTTCGGAGGCACAAGGGAATGTTATGCCTGAAAAAATGGGTCACATATATTTTGTTTTTGAACAAACAACTTGAGTTTGGGATTTCTGTAGATTCGCTCTAGTAACTTCTTTCTTAGTCTGAATAGCTGAACTATCCAGACTATAAAAGAAAACTGAATCAGATCTGAAAAAATGTGCATTGCAGGGTCCAGTGTTATTGTACATTTATATTCATAGTTTATGTCTGCAGTAACCCGTTGTCTCATTCATTTTTTAAACCCCAAGCTCTGTGTCTAGACTTTCATCTTCTTCCTTTTCAGACATGCTGGCTGACCCTCTGGGCTATCCCCTGCAGGACCCTGACCTCCAGCTGCTCCCCTACAGCCAACAACAGTACAGTCCTGCCAATCTGCCCTTCTCCCTCTACGGCTCCCCGCCCTCCTCCACCCCATCCCCCTCCTCTTCCTCTTCCTCCTCACAGCTCTGCCACCCTCCATATTACTACAACCCTCACTGTCTGGAGCCCCCCTGTGAGCCCAGCCCTGAGCCTCACTGTGGAGGATTGGTTCAGGGGATCGAAGCCGTGGGGCTGCCTCTTGGGCGGAGGTCACGGACGGGGTCGGGAGGGAAGATCAGAGGTCAGGATGAGCTGTGTGTGGTGTGTGGAGATAAAGCATCAGGGTACCACTACAATGCTCTTACCTGCGAGGGATGTAAAGGTATCTCTTTGATCTCTGTTTTAAAATTCTTTCTTATCTAGTTATTTAAGTTTCATTGGTCTCTGTCATACCTTTGGCTGTAGGTTTCTTCAGACGCAGTGTGACTAAGAAGGCAGTGTATCACTGCAAGAGTGGTGGTGGATGTGAGATGGACATGTACATGAGGAGGAAGTGCCAAGATTGCCGGCTGAGGAAGTGCCGTGCCGTGGGAATGCTGGCTGAGTGTAAGTGACATCTGGTTCAAGTGCACAAAATGAACATTATTAACAACAACAACAATGCAATCAGGAAAAGGATTAATGGAAAAAGCACAATGTATTTACCTTGATTGCTCATTTATGCCTAAAAATATGCTGCAGGCCTTCTGACTGAAGTGCAGTGCCAATCCAAACGACTGAGGAAAGGTGGTAAAGGCCGAGTTCAGGAAGAAGAGGAGAACACAGACAGTAGGAGAGTCAGCTCTACCAGCAGGATACCTGGACAGGTACTGGACAGCAGGACTGACTGCCTCTGCTTGAATGGATTCATGCCTGAGAGAGATTGCTTTTTAGCTACTGGTGATATTATTCTAGGCAGAAGGAATCGTTGAGCTGTTAGTCTACCATACCACTGACCAGACCAGACTGAAACCTCTCAGCAAGTATTGTTTGGCTGCTTGGGTTACGACATTCAAACGTTCGACTAGACTCTGGTAGATTTATCCATTATCCCATCAATCATTATGAATTAAACAAATTACAGTCATTAACACCTCCACAAAATGATCTGTCTTTTCTTTTAAATCTAGCATTTTTATGGTAAACTTTATTCAATTCAACCAGAGTGACTTTAAAATGACTAATAATTATCTAAATATCTATAGTAGCATGTAAAAATGCTAAACTAAGATGATGAGTAAATATGGCAGACCCTATCTAAAAAACAAGCTGTAACAAAGCCAACTAGACTTGCCTCTTGAACATTTTTCACCACTCATCCAAGTAGCATCTTCAGTTTTAAATGACTGGGGTCAGTAGAGAAAGACAAGAAGTCATGATCCTTTTTGAAATTGTGTTATTTCAGAAAAAGTAGATATACTGTTACAGATAAGTCACACTTGAAGCGCTTTTACCTTGCTGACGTTTTCTCACTTTATTCTTTCAATTGCAAGATGTTTGAGGGGACATGCTATAACACTGGATTTGTTCTGTTTCATCCATTTCTCAGTGGATATGCTAGTCATGCAAAAGTGGCCATTCTCCATTCAGAGAGAGATCGCACAAATCTGACCGGTGTACCAAAAAAACTGAACATTAGAACAAACATCCAATTCATCACTGAATGTACAGGCAAAGACCATACTCTCTGGAATAATTTGCTTAGGACAGACAAATTAAAGACTGTCCACAGTAGGCAGTAGACATGTTTGGTGCAGACCAGGCTTTTCAAGAGATGAACCTCATTCCTGATTCCTGTGATGTGCTGTTTTCAAAACCCAGATCTGAGTCTTCTGAAACAGTTGTGAGGGACTGGAGGTCCGAATATGCCAAAAACACAAAACCACTTTCATTTGGATGGAATTACATTTTCACATGACTGTATGAAAGTGCAGAGCTGTCAGATTCTGATCTCAAAGCTCTGTCCGTCTCAGTTTTGCCACAGGGAAGTAATATTTTTAATCTTTTAATCTCAGCAGTGTTATCCTCTGTCTCCTTCAGGCTCTGTCGGCCAGTTTAACCCGAGAACAGAAGTACATTGTGGACAGGTTGGTGGAGGCTCATCGACTGTACCAAGCTCAGGACAGCAGCAGCTGTAGGGTAGGTCACAGCGTGGAAACACTTCATCTACTCCCAAAGGCAGGTGAATAGTTTTCCACGTCATCCTCTAATTGATTTCTGTCTGTGGTCAGGTGTTTGAGTGGCCGTGTGAGGAAGAAGGGGAAGGCCTGTCCAATGTTTTATCGCCGCACATACAGAGGCTGCTGCAGTTTGCCAGGACAGTGCCAGGTAAGAACGTTGATCACCTTCAAAATTCATGATCTACTGCTGCTTTCACTTCATGAGAGGAAGGGGAGGAGCTACTCGCCGCTTTCTTCAAAAAGGAGACCTTTAAATCTTTCTTCATTAGGAGTTTTGATCCAGAGACTATTAAATAAACTCTAAGCCCCTACACAATATCTACTTTAAATGTCCTGCCTTCTGTTAAGTGCACCAATGTTGTATATTTCTGTTCCTGTTGATAAACCTTGTCAAATGACCAAAACACAGAGCGTCTTATAACAGTACAACTTTAATGTCCTTATTGTTATGTTTCTAGCAGTGGAGTGCATGAACATGTACTCTGCATACAGAGTAGGTGGCGAGAGGCGGGGTACACCCTGGACAGGTTGCCACTGTATTACAGGGCTTCAGTTCACTTCCATTCAATTCATACCACTTTATCTTTTCTTAAGGGTTCATTTAAAACGCCCTTTAAAGGGCAGCGAGAAATAGACACAATCACAATCAGCAGACACGCAAAGACATAACAAACAGCACACACTGTAGAGCATGCACCAATATATATTATAATTATTTTAATTAATTAACAGCAACATAGGGAAAGAAAAAAGCAAAGAACCATTATAATCTTAGATCATGTAAGAAATAGATTGTATAAATAGATAGAAAATAGATCTTTCACTCCTGACATCTGATGATATATCTGATGATATCAGGAGTGAAAGGGGGAGAATGTTTTATTGATGGGAGTTAGTTATTAACAGTTCTTACAGGAACACCTATGCAACTGGCCAAACATCCACATCACCTCACTGTTTTGCCAACTACCTTCTGTATATTAGTTCATAATGCTAATTCTGTATTTTTTTTTTGATTACACTGTTTATTTTAATTTTACTTTAATCTAATTTTATTTTATCTTTCTTGCGGAGTGTTTACAGTCTACTGCCTCAGGTGGTGAAACTGCCCCCTCAAGCTGACATATCTTCTGTAGGCGTTTTGCATAATCATCCAGCAGGCTCTGTTTAAGCTTTTGCATTTTTTTTTTCAGTTGAAAAATGTTTGACTGTTTCTATCTACCATTATCTAATACGGTCTTGCGTTTTCCAAATCTGGGATTTTACCACTCCATAACCTTCCATTTGTTCCATTTGAGTAATTTCTTGGTGGATTTGCTGACGAATCATCCTCTGAAACAGGTCTTTAAGCCCTCTTTGAGAAGCAGTGAAGAAATGTCCACAACAATGCTCGCCAGTTAGGTTCTCGTTTTAAGAGGTTGCCTTTAGTTTGCACTGGACATCTTTACTGTTACTGTGGAAGTGTTTCTATCTTTGCACACACAGCATGTCCCTTCAGTCATCCAGGTCATAGTACATCCAAACTAAAGAAGTTGAAACCAGGGCAAATTGACTTGTAGGGTTTCATGGAGATGTTTGCCCTCTCACCCAAATAGCTTCTTTAGTTCTAAAAGACTATTCAAATGTGTGTCATCTCTTTCTGATCTTTGACATCAACAGTTTAAGAGTTACCTGCGGAACCTGTAAAGAAATGTATGTGATTGTTATAGATTTCTCTTTCCATCAAACAGTCTGCTCCTGGGCTGTATGTGTTGGACAAACCACTTGTCTGATTTATAAATCCTTATGTGGGATTTGACGGTAAATTTAAAGGATCAAGGGCTTGCTTGTCATAGTTCCACCTATATTGTGTGTAGCAAGCAGTAACAGTGTTCTAACAGTTGTTTTGAAAAGATAAAAACTAATACAGATGTTCTCCTCTCAGGTTTTGACCTCCTGGATTTCTCAGACCAGAGCGCTCTCTTGTCCATCTCTTCGCTGGAGGCCATGTTCTTGCTCTCAGCTCAGCAGTTCTCCCACAATCCCACAAGCCCCAGTCCAGGTGAATAATCCACTAAGAGAAGAATGAAAATGACTTGGCACACATAAACTTTCACAACATCTACACACACACACACACACACACAATGCACTTGTGATTGCGATTTGAAAAGATCTGTTATTTCTCTCCTTGTCAGCACTGCAGCTTTTCAGTATGTCGACGCACAACTGGCTCAGAAATGTTGAGTCAAAAGACAACATCCACAGCAGGACGATGATCAGTTCAGGTGAGTTCATGCGTATGCAGATAGTACAAGGTTGCAAAAAGAAAATGGTTCAGTGAATGTACGAGGCATTTCCCATTTACTGTTGTGAACAGGAAGCAATGATGACCTCTTCGGACCGGTGCTCAACTTCTTCCACAGCATGGCGACGCTGCGAGTGACGGAGGCCGAGTACGCCCTGCTCACTGCCACGGCTCTGCTCTGCTCAGGTTAGAACAGGAATCTGAGCTCTGCCATTTGTGGAAGTTTGGTCTGAAATGATCCAATCAGCTGTTAAGTGAAGACAGCAGTCAATCATTATCAACAAATCTGAGGCTCTTCTGCGAGTTGTGACATCTCTGAATGATTGACTCAAAGGTCTGACTTTAGACTTTATCAGGGCTTGAACTGGCTGGCTCTGCTGCTTTTACGCTCAAAGTCTGACAGTACCGGCCCCCTCAGACAACACTAATGCAACATTTTTTCACACAGTTGCCTTTTCTCTAGTCCAATGTGTCTGTCCCCATGTGGCTATGAGCACATAGGAACAGAGCAGGTCTGTGTTTCAGTGTTGTGAACCTGTCTCTTTCCCTGTGTCCCTGACCTGCAGACCAGGCGTCGCTTCAGGCAGCCAGCTGTGTCGAGAAAATGCAGGAGCTGATCCTGGACCTGCTGTCCAGGGTGTGCGGGGCCCAGGCTGCAGCTACACGAGGAGGCCCGCAGCGCTTTGGCCGCCTCCTGGGCAGACTGACGGAGCTACGGACCCTCCGTCACAACTACCTCCTACTGATAAGACAGCAGCCTGGACACTGATGGAGGGGACGTGCAGGGAAATAGTTTTGACTTCAGTTTGAGGACTTACATGTACAAACACCATCTCAGAAATTAATTTTTTTATTTTTTATATATATGTTAATGGGACGGTGTCATATCAAAACGTTAGAATCTGTTGAAAAAGTGCCACAAAAATCTACTTTTCCTCATTTTAAAATAAGAGTATCCAAAAGGTCTGAAATCTGCAGGTGGGCTGCAATTAGGTTAGAAATACTTTTTATACCTGTGCATACAGCTACCATGCACACATACAGTGATTGTCACTTTGGTCAGTAATGTTACAATAAAACAAAAAGTGAAGACCTCGTGCTAACTGGAGTTCATCAGTAAGCAGAGAAGAAATCATTAAAGTATGATCTGTTTGATTTTAGGAAAAACATAACACATAAGTACAGGTAAGTATCCCAAAAGTTGTTTAATAGAAGATCTATTTCCCAAAATGAGGAAATACGGGTTACAGACAAAATATTTGGTGAGCAGGTAAAATATGCAGGTAGTACAAGCTTATGAAGGTGTATCTTTCCATTTTATAAAATGGGCCTCTTGGTAATAAATAGGAACCTCTGGGGGTCAGCAGTGAGTGGTGGTGGTTGGTCTCGAGTAAAATCAACATAAACCCGACACATGATATTGTCTGTTAAAATGTTGGCTGCGTGTTCTTAAAATTTCACTCCATTTCTTTTAAATAAGATTTAATCGTCAATTTTAACCAATATAGCTTTATTTCTATAGTTCTTTCTTCCATAAATAAATTATTTCTCTCTGTATCAAAAAGAGAATTCAAATATAAAGAACAACGGCTCATTGTGTTGTATGCTCCAAACACACATACATACACATACATACACACACATACACACATATACACACACACACACACACACACACACTCCACAATGGAATTACAAGCTAGGTACACTGCAGCAAGTCAGGAATTATTTTATCTCCACAAATATACACAGCCTCTCTTTGCCCATTGTGGCTTGATTGAAATCCGCATTTAAAAACAACATTAAATTAAACAGAGTCTGATATTACACATACATATGTACACAAAGTGTGCCTTAATAATATACAAGTGTCTCTGTAAAAGATTAAAATGTAAAAAGCTATTGTATAAAAGATGGCAGTGATCCATTCATTAGTCTGTGGTTCATAAATATGTCAAATCTCTTTTCTGACAGTTTGATTCCTTGGCAGTAGCATTATACAAAATAGGGGGGAAATCTTTTACATTTGATCCAGACACACAGCTTCAACACATTAGGTGGTAAGCAGACGCCGGCTTACTGACTGCAGCGACGCAGGACGTCAAGGTAACTTCATTCACATCTGGAGTTTGAACAACAAAGGCAAACACCAGTGCTCCGAGTCAGACACTAGTGGTTTGGTAATGAACTACAGTCCAAGACTCTGTGCTGCCACGACAGCCTCCTCAGACCACAGTGTGAATATAAATTCAGTTGGCTGTAGGGCTTGGCCCAGCTGCAGCCTTAAGACCAGAGGGAAATGCATAGTGGCTGACTGTGGGTGCACAGCAGCCTCACAGCTGCCCTCTACAGGTAGTTGGAGGCCACAAAGCCGTGGTTGTGGCTGACTCGGCTCTGGTGGATCATGGCGCGGTCGTACGCCACCTGGACAGACTTGCGGATGCTGGACTTGCGGCCCTCCATTATGCGCAGCTTGTCAGCTGTGTCATCTACACCCAGGGGTGTCAACTTGTCACGTGGAAGCCACTGCCTACAAAAGCAAAGAAAAAGCAAACCAAAGACTGTTGGAGTGGACTTTCATGGCTGTTTAGTTGTAATTATTAGTAATTGTATGCAAATCAACAGATGTACAGTATTTTAGTAAGTTTCAAAATGAAAAGAAACCGATTTATCCTTTTCTTCATTTTATTTTCACCATTATGATGTGTTGTGACCCCTGACTCGTGTGGAGCACTGTGGACCTAACTGGAGCAGAGCAGAAACTCTGAGCATGAAACTCACCATGTCCGCTTGTTGTCAAAGAAAAGTACTAGGTACAGTCTCTCATTGGTCTCCTCCTGCCTCTGCTCCCCCAGACGGAGGACATCTTTGGGTGGGACAGGGATGGGCACCCCATTGTGCAGCAGGCCCTCCTCTGGCATCTCTGGGTCGATGATCTAAATCACATGATTCATTAGAGAATTTCTACCTACACTCTGGCAGCTCATATTAAACAGTCATAATAGGCCAAATATTCAGTTACCAAAGCAGGATATGAGGGGTATCCCCGACACTTGGCCCACACCAGGTCTAGAGGTTCCAGCTCAGTCTCATCCTCAGATGTTTGACTACTATTGCCTTCAAAACAACAGCAGACACTCAAATCATTTCACCAGTAAAGAGAAATCAAACAGGGCAATAACGCATATTAGTATAGGGAAAAAAGAGAAATAATAAAGTACCAATGTAATCTGAGTCTCCATTGACTATCTCCAGGAAAGGAACTTTGGAAAGAGACGGTTTACCGAGGCTCCGTTTGGGTGGTGACTTGCTGTAAGACAAAGGTTTTGTATTGTCAGCATTCTGTCAGTCATCACCAAAACCAGACAAACACAACACATCCACCAGGTCTTACAGTTCTTTGTGGAGGACTGGACACGGGCTATAATCAGAGTCAGACCCGCCGTCTTTGTGCTTGAAGCCGTTGGTCAGCCCTGAAAGGAAAAAAAAATATGATCACAGAACTGCTTCTGACGTTACAAGAGCAGGAGGAAAACAAGGTCTTAAAACAAGTTGCACAACAGGAATTCTAAGCAACAGCTATCTTTGGTCTGGTGTCAGTCACAATGAAGACAGCCTGGTGATTTAGTGCCGACTGTTGAACTGAAGCAAGCAAAAATTATTTCTATGCTGTAATCAGGAAGCTTTGTTCCTTCCAAGGAATGTAGGATTTCTGAAAGTTTCATTTAAAATATGTAATTAGGATTAGTTTGTTCACAAGGTAACAATTGTTCTACTGTGAAATCAAGAATCTCTTCGCATTATTTGCATTCACAATATGGAGACAATCTTCTGGTGGCTCATAATAAATGTCAGCACATTCAAAATATGAATCAAGATGTGACCACGTCATTGCTCCATATTTCAATGGCTTGACTGGTCAGTTGACTGGCTAAAACTTTGGCTTTATGATCTGTAACTGAGTAAACTTCTCACCACTTTCCAGTATACGATTTGGCGTCTTCTCCAGCTCACTATCTGAGCATAGGCTTCGACTGGGTGTCCATGGTTCATGGGGATGTCCTGGGCTTTTCTGTGGCGTCTTGGTTGGAGTAGATAAAAGGGTGGAGGATGGAGTGCTGGTAGCGGAAGTTGGCGTTGTAGGGTTGTTGCTCTCATCCTGTAGTCCTTTTCCATTCACCAAAGTACCGTCTCTCTCTCTGAACACCTTAGCTCCATTTTTTGCCTTCTTAAATAATATGGAGGTTCGTCGGCCGACTCCCCCAGTGGTGGGTCGTGGGGGGATGCTGACTTCTGGCAGGCCGTTAGTCATCTCCTGCCCTACACTGTGCAAACTGGGAGGTGGCGACGCACACCGCTCTTGTGCTTTAGTGCAATTAGGTTCCTCCATGGTGCGGTTTGAGAGGTCACTGTCCATCTTAAGGCGCTTGCAGGGCCAGCTGGGCGAACGGGGCTCCCCTGTGATTGGGCGCAGTGTTGGAGGCTCCAGAGGTGCATCCCCCTGTCGCGGAGGAGGAGCTGGTCCTGTAGGTTCCAGTGTTGGGGGCGAAGTGGATTTGAGGTCTTCTGAAAAATGAGGTGATAAATGAAATTCAGTTTCACCCAGCAGTTATTTTGAATGAATGTCCACTTAGTATGTAGTGTGATGTGGTGGTGTAGTGTTCACGCTGGAAAATGGGGTCATTTCGTCATGATTTACATTTCATTCAAACACTAGCTACAGCCCAAAGGAAGTTGAAGTATCCGGTAGATATGGAGAACCTTATCAAGACAAGTGAATAAATAGCTTTGCTCTCACAACTGTACACCGTCAACATGGTGGCATGGTAGGTTTTTATGACTCAAATCACAGGTGCGCTGCTGCGGTCTTCTTAGGTGGAAAAAGACTGACTGGACTAGCCTGTAGTCAAGTGGGATGATATGGCATGACTGTACGTGGCCAATGGAGACTGGTGAGTCCATGAGAGTGATGCACAGAAGAGGTGCAGACATAGAGTGCACTGGGAGAGAGGAGTTGTGAGGCAGCCATGGCTAACGAGACTCTGTGGGCCCCTACTTACTAGACTGGAGACAGTGGGGTGGTTGGGGTTGGTGCGTGGGGGGGACCCTGGCTCAATTACCTGAGGACAATGTTCCGTTAGCTCATGTTCACAACTGGTCTCATTGTAAAAACTGGCTTTTAAAGGTTCATGCATTGGCAATTTCATACTGTTGTAACTTGACTGTTTTTTCACTGCTCACCTTTGTCTGAAGACGAAAGGCCATTTTCTGGCCTGCTTTCTTTGTCATCCTCTTCCTCATCGTCATCATCCTCATCATCGTCTTCTTTTAGATGTCCATTGTGAAGGCTACTGCGGGTGTGTTGGCCCTGCCTGTAGCGAATGCTGTTGATCTCGCGACGAAGCAGACGGATGCGTCGAGTTCGGGCACCACTGCACCGCATGGATGTGACAAAGTCCAGCTTTTCAAGCAGCTCCTTCAGCTGCTCTTCCACTGACATATGAAGCCGGTTATCCGGATCCAGCACACTGTCAACTGAACAGAGGAAGGTGTTAAGCAGTGAGGCTGGCATCAAGATAGGAACAAAATAGTTTGGTACTTGGCCAGTAACACATGAGTCAGAGAATCAACTATACAAGAAGAAACCGTTATTTATTGCTGTCTGCCCCGCTGCAGCCAATGCGGTACATCTCACACTTCCATCAAACCCACCACTTCCCACAGGAAAAAATCCTCCCAGACAAAAATGTTCTTTAAACACATCATACACCAAGAAGACTGAAGACAATTAAGTGTTTGGAGAACCACCACTGTGACTTACCATCTTCCCAGGTGCAGCTGTAAAAGTCTCTTTTCTGAGGCGACTCTGGAAGGTGCATGCCAGTGTCCAGGTCCAGTCCAGTGTTGGTGGCTTGTCGTTGGGCATGCCGCAGTATGGCCCCCCCAAGGTCTCGAAGACGCAGTGCTGACCGATGGAACACTGTGTCCTTGGCGTTGTACAGGAGGCAGTTTGACACCATCAGGTTGAAGTCAGCTTCCAGATCAGCCACCGAGCGATAGGCATGACTTTCCAGCTTGGAGCACATGGTGGAAAAGTCCATAGGCTGGGTAATAAACTCCAGGTAGTCTGGGACCTGAGGATAAGAAACTCCAAACTGAATCATGGAAACGGATGTACTTTGGAAAGTGAGATATATATATATATATAAAAAAAATAAATTAAGCGCGAAGACTGTTGTACACAATATGTACTTTATTCCATTCTACAATTTATTTGTGAGGTATTATTTTGCGAGCCCTTGATTCAAGAAGTGTTTGTCCCATTAATTTTTCTAATTGAGAATAGTACATGACTCATATTTGGAGCCATGTTTAGTTCACGCATGGAAGTTCTTCTCCATACCAACAGTAGCCAGATTTATAGGTTTTGTAATATTTCGAGCTGTCAACCAAAGTGACAAGAGTTTAAAAAAAATAAACTTGAATGCTGTGAAATTGTTGAATGAACACAAACCTAGGGATTCCTCACATTATCAAGAAGAATCCCATGTGTCTTATGTTGAATTTCACCTCCAACCATAGAAGGCATTTTGATCATGGTTACTTCTCTTAGACAACTAGAATCTCAGGGGCTGACTTACATTCTAACAATTAAAATTCCAAATATGAGACCATATGAGCCTAGATTTTTCACTGACGGAGGACTGATGTGACTTCTACAGGTGCTGGCCAGTAAATTAGAATATCATCAAAAAGTTGAATTATTTCAGTAATTCCATTCAAAAGGTGAAACTTGTATACTGTATACTTTCCTTCCACACATAGTGATATATTTCAAGTGTTTATTCATTTTCATATTTATAAGTGACAACTAATGAAAACTCCAAATTTGGCATCTCAAAAAATTAGAATATTGAAAAGGCCAATGAAAAAAATGTTTTTTTTAGAAATGTTGGCCAACTGAAAAGAATGAACATGAAAAGCATGCGCATGTATAGCACTCAATACTTAGTCGGGGCTCCTTTTGCCTCAATCACTGCATTCTGTGTAGTCTGTGGCACTGCTCAGGTGTTATGAGAGCCCAGGTTGCTCTGATAGTCGTCTTCAGCTCCTCTGCATTGTTGGGTCTAGCGCATTGCATCTTCCGCTTCACAATACCCCATAGATTTTCTATGGGGTTATGGTCAGGTGAGTTTGCTGGCCAATCAAGGACAGGGATACCATGGTCCTTGAACCAGGTACTGGTGGTTTTGGCACTGTGTGCAGGTGCCAAGTCCTGTTGAAAAGTGAAATCTGCATCTCCATAAAGTTGGTCAGCAGCAGGAAGCATGAAGTGCTCTAAAACTTCCTGGTAGACAGCTGCATTGACCTTGGACCTCAGGAAACAGAGTGGGCCAACACCGGCAGATGACATGGCACCCCACACCATCACTGACGGTGGAAACTTTACACTGGACCTCATGCAACGTGGATTCTGTGCTTCTCCGCTCTTCCTCCAGACTCTGGGTCCTTGATTTCCAAAGGAAATGCAAAATTTGCTTTCATCAGAAAACATAACTTTGGACCACTCAGCAGCAGTCCAGTCCTTTTTATCCTTGGCCCAGGCGAGACGCTTCTTACGCTGTTTCTTGTTCAAGAGTGGCTTGACACACGGAATGCGACAGCTGAATCCCATGTCTTTCATGCGTCTCTTCGTGGTGGTTCTTGAAGCGCTGACTCCAGCTGCAGTCCACTCTTTGTGGATCTCCCCCACATTTTTGAATGGGTTTGTCGTCACAATTCTCTGCAGGGTGCGGTTATCCCTAGAGCTTGTACACTTTTTTCTACCACATTTTTTCCGTCCCTTCGCCTGTCTGTTAATGTGCTTGGACACAGAGCTCTGCGAACAGCCAGCTTCTTTAGCAATCAACTTTTGTGTCTTGCCCTCCTTGTACAAGGTGTCAATGGTCGTCTTTTGGACAACTGTTAAGTCAGAAGTCTTCCCCATGATTGTGGAGCCTTCAGAACAAGACTGAGGAACCTTTTAAAGGCCTTTGCAGGTGTTTTGAGTTAATCAGCTGATTAGTGTGGCACCAGGTGTCTTCTATATTGAGCCTTTTCAGAATATTCTAATTTTCTGAGATACTGAATTTGGTGTTTTCATTAGCTGTCAGTTGTAATAATAAAAATGAAAATGAATAAACACTTGAAATATATCACTATGTGTGGAAGGAAAGTATACAGTATACAAGTTTCACCTTTTGAATGGAATTACTGAAATAATTCAACTTTTTGATGATATTCTAATTTACTGGCCAGCACCTGTATTGTCTTAGGTGGGATTTTGATGCAACACTGAGCATGTCTTTAGTGTCACACCACTGGGTCCTCTTCCCAGCAACTGTGCATGTGCATGTGTGACACAGCGACAAACCTAACAATGTCTGACCTCCTTGATGTTGACTGGCTGTGCAAAAATCTGGGCAGTGTCCTTCTCCTGTAGTTGGTCCAAAGTGGAGCGGAGCAGCATCAGCATCGGGGTCAGCTGCATTTCCAGGGCTGCCTGGTGAACTCTGACCTGCAGTTCAAGTCAGAGGATATGGATGTGATGTAAAAGTTACAACCGTAAAGAATTGAGACATTCTTCTTCCAGACCACATTTACGATACACAAAACATTGACCTGCCAGTATATCATGGGTATAATTGTCAACTCGGACAGCTATTACTTTAACACTGTAACCATTCATGATGGTATATTGTTTGTTTACTTGTGATAGTTTCAAGCTAATATCACTTGAAAAGAAAGAAAAATACAGGTCAGTAAGTAAAATTTTTCAATATACATTACCTGCTCCCGTTTGAGTTTCTCCCTCTTGCGGATGAGCTCAACCAGCAGTCTGGCTTTTTCAAGGTCATGCCGAAGCTTCTGCCAATACCTCAGTGCTTCTCGTGCAGCAGAAATCTTCTCATCCACTTCAGGCTACAAAGTACACATTTTCAAATTTGTGTGTCACAGACATTGATACACCAAACAGATCATCAAAATTGTAATCATCAGAGTTCAGACATAGTCACAGAACGTCATGATTGTAGCTGTGTGTCCTGTCCTGACCTGTTCAGTGGTCCTTTGAGTTTGGATGTTAGAATGCAAACGCCGGACCAGCGGCACACCATTCCTAGACTGTCGCTTCAGTAACCAGTAGCTATGCAGTCTCTGCATGAACTGGTTTTTCCTCTGTAAGAGTATTCCTTTGCAAATGATATTCAGCCTGTGAAGTAGAGAAAGATACAAATTTTTGTTACACAGCATGACTGACATTTGGCATTTACACTACTGAACAGTTTCTGTAACGGCAGAGTGTTTAAGTTTCCTAGTAAATCCAAAAATCTCGACCAAGAAAATCTGCATAGTGATTCAATTAAACCGCTCTCTGTCAAATGTTTAGCAAAAAATATGTTAACTATTTCTTGACCAAAAACAGAAACACAACATCTTGTTCAGAATAAAACACGATCTAACCTGCTCGTTGGTATCTGAGGGACTGTCACTTGTGGTGAAGCATTTTGTTGCGCTGTTGGCTCTGTGTTTTTCTTCCCTTTCTTTTTATCCGTCTTGACCTCGTCATCAGACTTTCTGCCTTTTTTTGGTGTTGTTGGACCCTCTGTGTAGGCGCTCCGTCCTCTACTAGCTCTTCCTCTGCTGCCCACCACTCGTCCTTCACTCTCCTCATCCGACACGGTCTCTTGTCCTGGTGGAGAATGGGCCTCACAGAACGCAGTCTTCTTGACTGAAAACGTGGTCCCGTTGATGTTTGTTTCTCGCACAGGATCTATCTTCATAAACAAGCCAGCACGCTGAGCACATGTGACATGAAACGCTGTGTAACAATTAGCCTTATGGCACTGAATAGAAGCACCGCGGCCCTTCTGCTTGCACAAGTAGCATGTCAGTTTCCAGCGTGCTGGGGGAATGTTATTTACCCCTTCCACTGGTTCCAGGAACACTGTGTTGGCAAAACAGACTTCAGGAATCCATATAGCACAGACAACATGTGCCCAGCGGCCATCACTTGTTTGCTTAAATGCGCCGCCACGATTTGGGCAAAGAACACAGTCAACAGGTTTTTGAGGGGACTGAAGGCAGCAGCGGCACAGCCACTGTCCCTCAGGGATATAGGGCACTCCATAACACTCCTGGTGCACAGCCAGGTTACAGGAGTCACAAAAGAGGATGACGTTGCTATTGAGACACTCGTCATCAAGGCACACGCAGCAGAAGGCATCATCGTCAATAGTGCTCTGAGAAGGTGCCCGGCTGCGGGCTTCTCGATATGCCTCCTCCTCCAGCCTGTCCACCAGTAGCTCAAATGTGTCTTGTGAGACAGCTGAGTAACCCTCTGATGTCCGGCCAGAATTAACCATCTGCAGCCAGACAGTATCCTCTTCGTCCATGTCGTATTCCGCCTCAGCTTCTTGCTCCTCAGTTGAGCGTTCAATGTAACGATAATATGCAGCAGGCAGAGGATCCGCCTTAACTGGGGCAAAGGTTTCCAGCACACGAAACTTAGGTTCAGGTAGGGTCATGTGGTGGTAATGTAATGTGTTTAGTTTTTCAGGTGACTGAGGGTTGGGGCAGTGGTTCTTGGAAGGTGGTGGCGACTTGACAGAAGAACATTTGGATTCTTTCCTCCGGCCCCGAGGTGTGACAGGTTTGCGGGGTGTCTGAGCACTACTTGTTGGAGGTGATGCCTGCTCACTGTTCTCTTTGTTGCTGTTACACTCGCTAATGTCCTGAGCCATCATCTCATCTTCAGTAATAACTTCCAAAGGCTCCAGGATAGAAATGCGGTGGAGCCTACCATCCAGCTCCACCTCCACCACCTTCTGAGCCTGAGCATATGTCAGGGTTTCCCTGGTTGGAGATGCTTTGAGGCTGTAAGGAGATGGTGATCGCTGCCGGGCACCCCCACGCCCAACAACGGTCCCATTGGACTTTTTGACATCCGCAGCATCTGCTCCGGCCACTTGGCCTTTTCGACGTGGCTTCCTCATGGGCCACCAATCACACTTTTCTTCCTGTTGGTTAAAAAGGAAATAACATGAGATACCTGCAGTGGCAAACTGTAAAAAGAAAAAAAGGATTACTATAACAATATATATAGATATTAGACTACAGATACGATGATGCTATAATAAAACATGAACACTTTACTCTATATATTTCCTTATAACAGAACAACAAACCTAAGGCCAAACGATCTTAACGTCTTGACAAATGAATCAATTAAAATAGTGCACTGTGTCATATTGTGGAGACAGTCAGTATCACCTGTAGTGTAAACATTCCTTCACACGCCTCAACTTTGAAAACATTCGCCCACCAAACACATATAAATGCATACATCAGTCCATTGGCAGCTAATCAACTATCAAGAAGATGGTTCATTTTTACTGTCTAAACAAACATAGCCAGTAAAGACACTAAATATATGTATTCTCGAGTTTAGCTCAAATTGTTGGTGGCCACTTGCGGTGATAGCCACAACACAACGGTCAGCCAATCAGCTTTCAGGATCTTTTGACTGATCTACCCTAGAGCCAATCAGCTTCAAGAATATCAAGGTCTCCACAGATCAGTGTCCTTATTTCTGAAGTAAAATGTCAGCCATATTTACATTTTAAAAACACCACTAAAAGCTTAACTACAGTTTAAATCTTAATACTAGATGTGTATGGTCGAAGCAGCGGGTTTTATCTACTTAAGTCGGGATAAAAACAATAATGTCATGGTAGCCTGACATAGAACTACCGTGAGAAGTAAATATATCAGCTAGGTAGCCTGCTAACTTTGGGAGATGAGCAGTACTAACGTTAGCTTTTTTAATGTTGGCAAGATATAAAAGATAATAAACTGTTGGTAGCTATCATGGAGGTCAAAGTTCGAAAACGTTAAACAATAAACGAATGAAAAAAGGGCAAAAACAATAATCTTACCTATTATGGCAACTGAGTGACAAGGGTGGCTCGACTGCCGGCGGTCTGAAGCCGCCTTTACAGTAATGGTTGCCTAGCCAGGCGCCTTACTCGCTGTACTCCTGAAGCTAAAGGCTATCGTTAGCCAGCCACAGCTCGCTCCTACAACCGGTGGATTTCGCTGTTTTGCAGCGCTTCCTTTTCGTCACAAACACGGCCCGTGGGAGTCAAGCAGGCAATTCTAAAGGCCTCCTGGAAACATCAGCTCTGTGTGTGCAATAATTGACTGAGAAACAGCTCCCTGTCGACCCAATTTTGCGAGAAGGAGTAATACTAGCTCCCTTCGGCTAGTTGGCCAGCTATGTTTGGAGTCCAGGGTATGCTAAATCGATATTAGCCAAAGTAACAACACAGTACTTCCGGAGAGATATTCCAAAATAAGGTCGCTTCACGAGTTTGACAACGTAATTGACCGACTAGTAACGCTAAAGATAATTACATTTGACGTGATGCCCAATACAGCGATGGCATTGTTGTTGTTGTTTTTTTTTTTTTTTTTTTTTTTTGCATGCAAAACACACCATAGACATTTAGTTAACATTTGAAGTGCTGTAGTCATCAACACAAATGTAATGTTTTCCCACTACTGGACCTATAATATTTGGGACCCACAATGCAAAGATACTCTTTCCTATGGTATTTGAATCTGTGTGTTGTAACTTATTTTAATTTACAATATACAAAATGCTGTAAATGATATCAAACTGTGTTATTTATTTATTTATTTATTTTCTTTCGCATTCTGCAATCCAAATAATGTTTTATTTTGGAAACCACATTTTTAATGCTGAAAAATCAAATGACTGGGCAGAATTTTTAACATACAGTCTATGGGCAGAATGAGTTCATGTATATCGTTTTATTTTGAAAGATACAAGTTCAGACTGGCCGTGGCCTGCCCTCTTGACGTCACGAGGCCATGATTTTCGCGCGCAAGCTTCTAATCAGGGTCAATGATGGATTAGTTAGGTTAGTATGATCTTTATGCATCTATGCAAACAATTCACAGATAGTGTCTAAACAGGTTTCTTTGGAGTGGAAGTGTAACATATGTCCAACACTTACATGCACGTGCATGCTTAAGACTTTATTGTGCGTCCTTACAAACAAACAGAAACCATCTCAGCTTAAGGCAAAAAAGCAGTAGATCACATTTGCATTTGGCCAATGTGTCCACAGCTGGAAATATATTTGAAATGAACTGACTGCTTAACCCCAATCATTGGAACCTGGTGTCTTGTACATGAGAAAGCGCCAGTTGAGTACATTTTTAAACAATTTCATACTACTAAGGTGGGATGGGCTAAAAAAAGGTTGTATGTGTAGGATGAAGCATGTATGATGAGATAGCGCGGCAGACATATCATACACACTGTCATGTGTCTTTTTTATAACAAGACAACATTTTTTTTCACATTCACACAGTAGGAGGTAATCTTTTGGAGCATCGGGCAAACTCGCATATTAAAAACCATAAACTACATAAACCACTATATTTATCAATTTTTTCATCTCAAGACTGAGCTAATTTTAATAAATAGATGCTTTACATTAATGTACCTGATACAATAACAAAAAGAAAGATAAATGAAAACTTCATGCACATCTTGTCTTATTGTTTAATTGGAAAACAGTATTACAATAACACAATTCACTGATAGGGAATGTGTAACACAAAGGTCAACTTACATTCAGGAAACAATTAGCCTAGCGCAGTAGTCTGGTAACACTCCATTGGGATTTCATTTTGAGGCATGTTTCAACCGATAAAGAGAGAGAAAAAAATCCCCCGCATTATGCAACTAATCAGAGCAACAAAGTATGTGACATTAAGAGATTAAGGCATTCTCAACAAATGACTTTATTGCTCTTTGACCATTATTTCCGTTTCAGTATATTTTAAAATGCGGGTGATAGCAGCCTCTAAACAGCCCACATTGTAAACAAATTCAGCTCCATGACCACCAAATGATGTGTAAGACTACACTGCTATTACTCTTCTGTATATTACTGCATAAAGCAAAAATCTGATTTGATTGGTCCAGCAGAGCTTTGCTGGAGCATCAGTTCCCAATGGAGCGACTCTAGACACATTTTCCACCACAAAGAAATTCTAGGCACAGAAGTTGGTGTTCAGGCTAGGAAACAATTGCACATTATTTAACAAAAATAGGGGATATTTTTTAAAATAATCACTCTTCTGAACATCTAATCTAAATCTAAACATGTCCAGAGTGAAAGAGAAGAAAACTGAATCCAGGGTTGGACCATACAAGGGCACCATTGGTCGTACATCGTGTAGGTTGGGGCATCGTTAGTTACATGACATTCATTGGGTCATGAAGACATTGTCAGAGTGTTTTTCCTCTTGGAGTCCCGCCGTGGGAATGGCACAAAGCTTTTTACTTCTTTGAAACATAACCCTATGGGAAAAAGAGAAAAGAAAAATGTTACTTTCTGCATATGCAAACCCAATAATTATTTAAACAGAAAAAATTAAAGATATATTTGCACATCAGCTTTAAGGCCTGGCAACAGAATGTTTGTGTAGTTGCAAATCATCCAACATGGCACAGAGGAAAGCAGGAAAGCAGAACAGTGCAACAGTAATACTGTTGCACTGTTCACCTCATCTGTTACTCATCATTCTCACATAATGTTAAGAAAAAGGCGTCATCCAATATTCTGGTCTATAACTGTAACACATACAACCTGTCAGCTTCATTATTGACTGCACATAAATGATGTATTAGCACCCCTCAGAATCATTTACATTTCTGCATAAAAATTATCCGAAACATCAGTGGATTTTCACACAAGTCCCGACATTAGACAAAGAGAATCAAACAAATGAAACAAAATATTATGCTTTAGTGTTTGATTATTCAAGAAAATAAGCGTGAGGTGCAAGTTGATTTTAAGGCCAAAGTAGAGTCCAAAAGTAATTTTTATGCAGAAATGCTGAGGGGTTAAAATACTTTTAAGCAGCACTGTATATCACCACATTCTAGTAGTGTTTTTTTTTTTTTTTTTTTTACTTACGCTTCCACTCATCCAGGGTCAATGTGGCATTGTCATAGCTGTCATCGTATGGCGTAGGCTCAGGGAAGTCATCTGGGTCCCGTAGGCTGTCGAAGTATGGGTGCTCTAGAGCTAGTTCGGCCGTGGGCCTCTCATCTCCATCGAGAACTAGCATCTTTTCCAGCAGCTCAATTCCTAAAAAATGGTCAGTAGCAGAAAACAGCAATTTGATCAAATACAGAGAGCAACTGACATATCCACAGAATGCATGTGATGTATTTATTGACATTAGTCAATGGCAGGTTGATGCAACCTTTTCAGAAAACGAAGTTTAAATTCCGTTGATAATAGGCACTGCCAGAGACATAAAAGGTATCACTAAGCGAATATATCTTGTTTTTCACCTACCTGACAATGACTATTTATAACAGTAAATAGAACAGGGTACAGACAAATATGTGATCATCATTCTGACACAGAAAATAGCAAAACTGACATAACATCCAAAGAAAATGATCTTCTGACCTCAATCTCTTATGATGGATTAGCACGATAGACAGTAACAGAATGTGTCTTTTGTGGGATAGTGGGATAAAGAGTAAATGTTAAAAAAAATGTTGAAAAAAAAATGGTTAAACTCACCATTCAAACTGGCTCTGGGAAACAATGTTGAGAAATCTTTTCTGGGATAACGAGGGAGGGCCATCACATAATTTTTGGCCTGTTTTTAGAGATAAAAAAAAGAGTTATAAAAAATATTTAAAAGTTCCATTTTAGTAGACATGGATAAGCATTGTTCAATTAATGGAAAATTAGGAGAATATCAGGTCGCAACCTAGTACACATAACATACCACTCATACTCAATACTGTGACCTTCTTTGTTTCACCCTAAGAAAATCTATTTACTAACATCAAATTTTATGTTAAGTTTAGTTTTATTTATTTTGAACAAAAGAAAAGAAATGCAACAAGAAACAAAAGGCAGAAAAATAAAAATACTTCCATAAGTAAATTAAATTACTTTTTTTTTTAAAGTGCTTTACCTCTTCTACATTCCTATACCTGGTGAAAATCATCTCTTTATACATTCCTACAATTCCACAAAATCACCCCACAAACGGATATGCGCATGCTTTTGTGTGTTGTGCAAAAACAGTGATGTTTAAAGTTTAAATTCCCTCTGAGATTATAACCTTCCCTCTCTGTCCATGAACTTGTTCCCCTTTCTTAACACAAAACTACTACATGCCTTCATTGATGCCATGACTTTTCCTCTAGTGCCCCCTTCAGGGCAGATTTTATATTTAACTAACAACTACTGGCAAAAAAATCCAATACAACATTACTGTACAGTCTAATGTATATGTCAACCTGAGAAGTTAATCTTGTTTTCACAGGTGTAAGTGGTGTATGATTTAGTGCAGCATGGTCCAAGTGCATTCAGAGAGGAAGCTTTAAGAAATTTGTCAAGTTTAAGATTTAGAATATAAGGAAAATGTTTACGACACACATACTGTAACCTACCTCAGGCGTGTCCAACTTCTGTATGAACTCTGGTCCAGGCACGCCTGTCACTTTCATGATCTGAGTCAGCTGGTCCATGTCTGGTAGTACGTGGTTTACAATCAAGGATTTTTAAAAATTGTCCCAATGGTTCAGTGGATAAACAGTGGCCTCAAAGCAAACCCATAAAACAGACTAATAAAGTAAAATGAAAGCTGCTTGGTGAAACAGTGACAGTTTTACACGCACTGAATGCTGCCTCAGGAAACATGTTGCTATTAACTGCTGCTTGTAATGTACTGTTAATTGCCTTTTGTGGTCCATTTTATGCCTGATTTATCGTGCTCACTACCAGATAAAACCGTTGCTGTTTAATCAAGCGGCTTTCAATCTCCTTTATTGTTACGATGGCTTAATGAAGTGACAATAAACCTCAATAGTGTCATTTGGAAATCATGCAGTGTGTTTGCATCTTTGTATAATGAAACACATTTTTCAATGTCACACAGGCTTAAAAAGTTGAGCAAAAAGACCAGGTAGATGAAAGGATACAGTCTTTCCCTTTGAAAAGAGTTTTTCCATTGATCATTTCTGCCATGATGCAGCCCACAGACCAGATGTCCACTAGAATAAACACCAAAGAGACAGCAGTGAGAACACAAGTAGAACACACACATCACATCAGTGTTTTAAGTTTAGCTGAAAGAGGTAGAAATGAGGGAGGTGGCATTTGTATGCCAGCGTTTAGTTCCGATTCACAAAAGAAAATCAATCTGTTATGCTGTTTAGACAGCACTATCTGGTGAGTAATGCTCCTATCCAGCGTGAGAACATGTCAGAGTTGCCTTCTATGCTACATTCTTCTTTGTAGAAGACATTTAGAAAATGAAAAACCGCTTTCTCCTAAAGAAACATAAATCCCGGGAATGTCAGCTTCATTGCAGTGACAATCCTGTCATTGAGTCCCAGCACTATCAAGCTGCTGTCAAACCCATCTGTGTCAACTGCTAACAAATTATGGAGAAAAAACTGACAAACCTGTGCAATTCCAAAACTGGGATTATAAATCTTGTTGACCCGGTAGTCAACCATTCAAGTACCATTCAAGTAAAAAGTAAAGTTGGGATGTTTTCACACAACAAACACCGCACAGTAACAGTAACGGCTTCTTAGACAACAGTGAGGATGGAGGTAAGAATATGAAACAGCTACAATTGTCTTGCCAGTCTGGGTGTAGTGCATCCAGTTCAGAATGACCTCAGGCGCCCGGTACCAACGGGTCACCACGTAGCCTGTCATCTCAGCGTCAGTACTGCGAGCCAGCCCGAAGTCCAGGATCTGTATCAGCAGCAAAGAAACTGATCACACTCTGGAACATGAGCACTGTTAAACGGTTTCATTCATTCACTATCAGTATCTCTATACATAACACAATGAGGCATTCTTTGAGTTTGTTCTTGCTCTTTAAATTCAAAGAACATCACGTGGGTAATCCTATCATGTTTGATGCTGCAGCTGCTCTATACTTTAAGGTGCTTTTGGAGTAATCCTTAGAAGTACATACCTTCAGTTCACAGTCTTGATTAACAGCCAAATTCCCGGGCTTAAGATCCTGCAAAACAAAATGAGTTGAGTGATGGTTACTTAGCGCACAGAGTAATTAACAAGAAATTACAGTGATTGTGCCCCTAACAGCTTTAGTACTTGGAGTTTCTGTGCTCTAACCAGTGACTCAACTACAAGCTGACCACACTGCAAACTGCACAGCATCTCAAATACTGAGACATAATGTGTGATGAAGTGTGCTACTATCACTGAGTAGTGATAACACCTTAACTGCTATGAGAAAGAGTACTAGCAGGCTAACACCCATTTCTGCACACAAAACTGTTTCATAATTGTTCAAATGTTAACATTACATGTCAAATATTCGTAATATGTAAAAATATGCTAAAACAAAAAACCTGGATAAATGCAGAATAAAAATTTAACCTTGCAATATTAACAATATTAACCTTGTTGCAAGGAAATATGAAATAATGAGCCTTGTGATATGATGCTTGTTGGGCAGGTTGGGACTATATGTCTTCCCTAACAAGAATAAAAAAATATTATATATATAAAAAAAAAAATCTAAAATATTTTTTATCAGTATTCATATTTGTATCTTTGGGAGTCCAATACATAAAAAACACATTAATATGTGCCTGAGTGGGGGTGGGGGCACTTCTTTTACATCAACATGGTGGCAACTGTTAGCTCTCCAAAACACTTACAAAGGGAAATGATATCACTGATGTCATTATAAACAGAATCATCTCATCTCATCTTCTATAACAGCCTTTCCTCTGGGGGGTCAGGGCTGAAGCCTATCCCAGCTGTCATCGGACAAGAGGCTTAAACCCAGGACAGGTCTAAACAGTATCATTTCTACTAAATTTGATGCTACAGAAATGAAACACTATATCTATTTAGTCGTAGCAGGACCTTCACTGAATATAACACATAGCAACCCAAAAAAAAATAGACCGCGATATTATTATCTTTATTATGTGTCGTATGGACACATGAGAACAGTATTGTATGTATTGTATTATGTCACAAAAACAATGCACACTGTTCCTTAAAACAATTTGACAAGCATCTGTACACTCATGAAAACCTGTATATTAAATTTGTTTCACAAAACTGATCAAACCAGTTTGTAAAGATACTGCCAAAGGCACCTGAAGCACAGGAGCCATCTGCACTTAAATATTTATCATTTACATCTCCATTTACACGTACTGATCCAGAATACAATGAGATTATCATCATCATCATCATGCACAAATGACACCACATCAGAGAAGAAAAGTGGAAATTCAATAAATATATATCTTATGGCAAAATATGTACTTTTAACTGAACACACAGGGAGGAATACCTTAATAGACACCAGTAATTAATTATAATGTTTGAAATATTAAAAATATCCTCACGATACAGGTTTAAATTGAAGAATCCTTCAATGAATGATGAAAGTTGGTTTATGCTTCTTTACCAAGATCAAAATATTTTTACCTTCATGGTGATTTTGCACCTGAGTTGAATCTGTTATTTGTCTTGGTATGAAGCGGCGCAGTTAAAGTGTCAATCAAAGAGATATCTAGTAAAGAGGTATGTCAGTCTGATACTAAACGTCTGCAAAGAATGGTCTCGTGAATCATCACTCATGGCTGTCCTGAGATGACTTCCTTCCCTCACAGCAGAAATAAGAGCTTTAGGTTGACTCTCAAGATGGAGGACCAGGATGATTTCTGGGTCAAGTAGGGATTAAGCGACGAGGCAACTGGAATTCACCAAAGACAATTGCTAATATTACCCTACTCTCCCTGCTCATGTACAAGTCTTGGCACTTTTGCTGAAAGGTGCGGCTTAACATTTCTAGACATGCAGTCAGACATCAGAGGAGTTATCTCATCATACCTGTTGGGACATGGTTTGATCGCACTCGTTAAAAATGACGAGTTAAATAAACAAATGGGAAGATGTGAAGATCTCCAGCTCGAGACCGAAGAATGTGTAATGGTGCACAAAGTACTGCACACTCCATTATTCTCTGAAAACACCCTGCACAGACCTATTCATCAGTGACCAAAAAACGCTCCCAATATATCAGAACTCAAATAATGACAGTTTGTTTTGGACTCACTCTGTGGATGATTCCAGCCTTATGAATGTACTGCAAAGACAGAAACACAGAAGGCAATTAATACTTAATGACACATTATTTCTGGTATTTAATGCACTTGTTTACATGACAGTAGCATTAAAGTTACTTGTTGCACTAAATGCTAACCTGACGCAAACAAACACTAAATACAGACACTGAATTCAAGATAAAGCTTTGAGAGGAGTTTAATTAAAAAAAAAAACAACAACACATTTTTGTGTTTTAATGACTAATTTAATGCACACACAGATTGACAGTCCACTGCACCCTTCAGTTTTTTTACATGTAACTATTACAGTGAGATTCTGGCACGGCTGTGGCTTATTACCTTGGAACATATTCAAGGCATTCATTTTACTTCTCTAAGTGTCTTTGAAGGTTATTTACAGAAATGAAAGCGTGGGAAAGGTAAAATTCTCTGGCTCACCCTGAGGCCACAGAGCATCTGGTAGACAAGAAACTGGATTTTGTCTTCTGAGAGATGACCCCGCACCTTCGACAGGTCAGTAAACATGTAAGGCATCACCAGGTAGCTGAGAAAAAGAGAGTGAGTGAGTGGGGACCAGGCAATCCAGAGACAGACAGTGTGATGATTACCTCTGGTCAAACAGTTCCAGCACATGAAGAGGCCAGATCACAAGTAAGGCGCAAGAAAGATCTGCCTTTTTACTCGATAAGCCATCCTACCATTACTTTCCGCACCCTGTTAATGCTCTAATCTATGCCTTGTCCTATTTTCATTGAGGAGATTAGTGTGATTGTGTATGCTGACATAACTCTCGATTTCTGGTGTTCTTTCTCCCAAACATAAGGTTCATAATAATGATTCTCCGTGTTAGATGCATAGATGTTTTTATTGATAAATGGGACATTTTATGTACTTCATGCAGTGTTGGCAAACCTTACTAACAGTTCAATAAAATTTAAATTTCTCTGGTGGAAAAATCAATAAGATTAAATTATGACAGAGAACCACGATACTTACATCAAATTATTTCTTCTGTTCACTGTGAAATTATTCATAAAATTAATTAACCGTGAAGTGAATTATCTACTTTGGATGTCCCTGCCTGGTGCAGGTAATCAATTCTTCAACTTTGATTATACATTGTAGATAATACTATAGAGATATTTGACAGTGTTTCCAGGCTGAAGGCTCTGTCACTGGCATGCTTGTACTCTTCCTGAAAAGCAAAAGTTCAAATACATTCTTAAAGTCTTCCTGAGTTACAGGGGCATGTCACATCATCTCAGAATAACCTCATCTGGTCCGGAGAAGAACATGTAGGCCAATAATGTAAAATGTTGGGTAAGTCTTCAGACCAGGCCTTTGCCTCAGGGGGTTGCTAATATGTTAAAGAGAAACTCACAAGTCCTGGAAATCATCCAGGCCTAAGGCAGGAGTAAACACGTCAAGGAGTCCTATCACCTAGTTGGAAAGAAAGAAGAGGGTGACAAATACAAAACATGGAGGACATTAGTATTTAGAGCACATAGTCTTCAAAACAATAATGAAAGTAGGCAGGAGAAGTATTGGTTTCAATTTACTCACATTTTCATGCTTCATGTGTTTGAGTAGTCGGAGCTCTCGGTAGGCCCTCTTAGCAAAGATCTCTGACTGGAAGGGCCTGTGGAGCTTCTTGATGGCCACTTTCTCTTTAGTCTTCTCATTTGTTGTTGAGCTGTGGTGAATGATAGCGTAACAAGTCATTAGCATGGCGCTGAGTCTGCATGTGCTTTCTAGTTTCACTAGGTTTTTCCCCTTTTGAAGTCATAAGAGAAAATGGGTGATTTTAAGGTTTCACTCTCACCTAGAAGCTTTGCAAATGCTGAGCAAAGACGTTCTCAGACAGAACTGTACTGTACATGAGAATCTGTCTCTCTAACTGAATGGTGATCTGGTGGTTGCTTTCTGAGTATCAGCCTGTAAATGTTTGGCTACAGGTGATGTGAATGTTTGCGATGATCTGCAGGGCACCAAGTCGTAGGAGGAAAAGCTTGTTAGGCTATTTGGAGCCACATCCACCAACACACGTTACACACATCCCTTGTACATAGTGCTTTGGACAACAGCGATGCAGAAACGAAGGATAGTTGTACAAGGAGCAGCTGATCAGTGCCAGACACATAACTACAATAAAGGCAGTCCATGAAACTGTGATTATGTTTCTCTTCATTCTGTCTTTCGGAGACTGCAGTTTCCCACAAGACATGCAATTTGGTTAAATTATAGTTAATAGCAATAGCACTTTGTCAGATGGTGCGTCTTTTAAAGGTTAGCCATTTTAAACTTTGACAGATTATAACTCCCACATTACAAGGCTTAAAACCTTGGAAACATAATGTGCTGGCTGAAACAGGCTGATTTAGCAACGAGAGCTCAAAGGGATTTTTTTTCTTCATACTAGAATTCTCCTAATTTTTACCCACTAAGCCTCACCACACAGAAAAAAAATGTCTCTCTAAACCCTGTCAATGGAATAAAAAAACAAAAATGAAGCAAGGCATGGCTTTACGCCAAAAGCAAACCATAACTGATCTCATTCAGCATTGGAAATACAGTATCTTAAAACACATATTACACATTGGTTCGGTTTTTAAGGGTTGTTTCTTTTTCTGACATTGATGTGGATGTTACGTAGACATGTAGCATCCAGCCGGCCCAGTCTAGGTATCCCCACCCCATAGCAATGACACTCCTTGATGGCAGCAGCCATCCCCTGTGGGCATAATGTCATGAAAAACTGCACAATGGAACAAACACAAAGAGAGCTACACAGTATTAGGGAGGTGATCATTACGCTGTGCCTGATCTTGTATAAAACATACATTGATCAGGCATAACATTATGGCCATAGGGAATGGCTGCTGCCATCAAGGAGTGCCATTGCTATGGGGTGGGGGTGTCTGGTCTGGTCTGCTCTGGTCTAGGTTGGTGCTACATGTCTAATTAACATCCACACAAACATCAGGTCCAAAATTTTCCCAGCAGAACATCATCACAGGGTGATCGATATATTTATGATAAAACTATTAATATTACCCCCCCCCCCCATAATAATAATAATAACAATAATAAAAATAATAACTATTTGCAATGTAATATTTGCAATTTTACCAATAAACCTTAACACACCAGTCATAATATCACAGCTAGAATACTGAATAGGCTCTTCAGTCAATAAAAACCATTAGTGGAGTGAGATTGCCTTGTTTATCCCATCTAAACAACACAGCAGCTAATAGTTAACCTAAAGGCAACACATTCCGTATATCTGTGTATGTCTAAAATGTCATTCCATTTCTGCCTCATGTAAAATATATGTTTTATGTATTCGCACAGATATTATCGATGTGCACATCGAGCTTTTCCGTGGATTACAGTGCGTTGCTGTACCTGGCTTGCAGATCTATGTGAAAGTGGAAAGTGGCCATCTTTAATACAGAAATACACACTGAACTATCCCCTCAGTTATTGAACAGGTGAACACATACACATGGTTGTTGTGGGATATTGGGGTAACGCATGATGACACATGCTCTCTTGATGGGATGTGTGATATCGAGGTGTCAGGTGCGCACTTGATTTGCTGGCTGTGTCATCGGTGTTGACGGTGTGTTGGTGCACTCGACTCGACAGAACGCAGGCCCACCACAGACGTACAGGCGTACAAGCTAACGTCAATTTGTGCTTGGCTCAAAATGAGCTCCGGTTATACACAGCCCAGTCCCAACTACGACAGACACATACACACACTCTCAACGCATGCAGCGTACAGTAAACGACAAGTCACTCACCAGACGGAGCCGTACGCCCCAGTGCCTATCTGTTTGAGGCGCGTGTATTTCTCCGGCACTTCCCACACCGTGCTATTGATTTCCTCGCGGTAGAAATGTAGCGGAGGCTCCATGGTGAAGAGGAGAAGGTGAAGCTACTACAAAAACTACTATAGAACTTCTCCTCCCTCCCCCTGTGCGCCTGCCACTTATTCAGAAGGCAAAGCAAAACACTGCTCAAGTAGGTAAGAATATCCTACATCCTGCTTCCGGTTACCTCTTTCAAAATAAGATGACTGACAAACTTACTAACATGCTAATGTCAATAATGTGAAAATTAACAGTAGCCGTCTGTTATGGCTAGTTAAGATTTTTTTCATCTTTAAATTCATGCTAAACGTGTTCAGATATATGTACTATACGAATAATACTATGCTATTTTTCACTTTTTTATTTTTTTAAGATTGTTTTTCTCTTAAAACGCAGACTCCTATCTTTAAATTGAAGGTCAATCTCCAAACTTCCGGTCTGATCTTGTCCTGATGTGCGTTTATGCAGCACCTTGGTTTCACGCTGCAAACTACAGGCACTCTGTCCCTTAAGATAGGTAGCCTGGAAAACGACTACTCATCATCCTTACGCAAGGATCTATTTGAAATACTAATATTTTATTGTTAAAAGTTCCACACGCCGTAAGGAAAATCACTAAATCCCTCCCTAAATGATGAGATTAAAGGAGTGAAATATCCGACGGCTTGCTTGTTGAAACATGTCAACATGACTCGCTGTGCTGCCACCCACACATTGTAGGTGTTAGTTGTCATGAATAATTACTGTACGTTGCCAGAAGTTTATGAATCATGGCGGTCTACAGCACTTGCAGGCATCGACAAAAACATGTAGGCTACCCGCGCTTGGAAATTAGATTGTTGAAGAAAAATAGCAAATTATTACTGCAGCTTTGCTATATATGTGTAAAAGAACAGTTTTCAATAAAAGCATGGAAATCCAGTGAAATCTACCATGCCAGTGAGGTTTATCACTTGGAGCTGCTGTCACTTAAAAAACAGACCTTTTGAATTCAGTGCTTTTGAATGGAAATCATTTATCGTGCCACATTGACACTGACGTATTTCAGGATGGTTCTTATCAGTACTGCTTTTTCTCTGGATTTCTGTGGAGCTATATCTATCCATGTGCGATAACAATGCTGCCACAGTTCCATCCGGGCTTTAAGCTGAATCTCACATTAGTGTACAGACTGTAAACTGTAATTTCCAAACATTTCAAATAGCAACACAACATATAAAGTGACGAGTCAAAAATATGGCATACTGTGAGGACAAGAGGGTCAGAGAAACAAATGCACATTATGTAAGAGTGTGTTTGGAAACTGCAAACTCTATGAGTGTGTGGTTACATTGAAAGGGGAATTTGGATTTTTTTTGTGTGTGTTAACCTTTTGTCATGTTTGTCCATTTGATAGATAATTATGAAGAATAGGATTCCCATATAAAAATGCAAGCATTTTGTCAAGTGAAAATTCAGAAGTATTGATCTGTCCTGTTTGATTATGATGAGTGAACACAGTCCTCACATTTTGAGGGGAACATTTTAAGTGTTTAGGGTTGATGTGACTGTTTTTAAGTGGATGGTACAAAATTACAATGACATATCTCTTATGGTTGAAAGGGTTGTAGATTAATGGAAATGACTCAACCATTAACTGTCAGCTGCTGAGCTTTCTTGTCTACAAAACCCAATTATTAGCCTCTGTTTTGGAGCTGAAACATGTACTGCAAGACCTAATCTACACCAGGGACAGTATATTTGTTTTTCCCATTTTCAGCATGCCAGGCTGCATAATGTGAAAACAGCTGATGTTGTTTCCCCATGAAGTGAGAGTGTTGATTTACTCAGTAACAGAGAGAAATGTGTAGGAAGAGTGTAACAGGGTGGCATGCTACATCAGGGCCTCCCTAAAATCTAAATCTAAATTACAATTCAGTTCAGTTAAATTCGATTCCATTTTTATTTATATGGCATGATTATCAACCAAAATGGTCTCAAGTCAGAAGAGGTACTAAGAAAGCAGCAACTTTTCAAATAATATTTTGACAATGTTATGTGGATAAAAGAAAGCAGTCTTTGTGTGTGAATTAAAGGGCTTATCCAGATCAAGTAATAACAAGGTTCCTTACAGTAGTGCTTGGTGGCCAAGCTAATGTCATCCAGAGTGATTAGAAGGTGAGTCCCTGTGGTGCTTACGGTCAAATGCACTGCCTGGCCAAAAAAAGTCGCCACCAGGATTTAACTAAGCAAATAGTTATGAGCCTCCTGTTGGATAATTATCTGCTGGCAATAAGTCATTTAACCCCAACTGATTGAATGAGTAACTTCTCATTTCTTAAACAACCATATGGAAAGACACACCCTGTGGTTGTGGAAAAGATGTTTGGTTGAGAAGGGTCGAATCATTGGCATGCATCAAGCATTGGAACCACCTAAGGAGATTGAAGCAGGAACTACTAAAACTGGGTTAAGAACTGTTCCAGTGCATTATTAGAATCTCAAAGGATAGTGGGGAACCATCGTCTTCGAGGAAGAAATGTGGTCAGGGGTATCATCGGGCATCAGGGTAAGAAGAGGGGCAGATGAAGTGATGCATACTCACTGTCTATGTACAAGCCTGTGGGGGCAGTGGTATGATCTGGGGTTGCTGCAGTTACTCAGGTCTAGGTTCAGCAACATTATGCCCTAAGAATGAGGTCAGCTGACTACCTGAATATACTGAATGACCAGGTTATTCTATCAATGGATTGTTTCTTCCCTGATGGCAAGGACATATTCCAAGATGACAATGCTACGATTCATGGGGCTCAAATAGTGAAAGAGTGGTTCAGGGAGCATGAGACATCATTTTCACACACCACAGAGTCCAGACCTGAATCTCACTGTATGAGCCATATTCATTTTGTATTATTTCATGTTATTTGGCCCCATGCCACTAGGGGGCTGTATTTGTTGTGTGGCTCAGCTGATTTTGGGTCAGCTGGGTTAGGCTATTTAACTTAGGGAAACCCGAAACACAGGTGTTGCTGATTTGAGAAGCAAACACTTTTCGACTGTGCCTACTATGTGCCTTTATGGTTTTTCGGTTTGTTGTTTTTGCTATGTGTATTATGAGTTAAAGTTATTGTCGCTGTGTGATATATGAAAGAAAATAAACATGCAAGATAATCGTAAACTTTACTGAACTTTCCATTTCTAAACACGTCTAAACCTAAATCCTCCATATTAGCAACCAGTACTAGACTTCGTTTAGGACTTAGTCAGTACACCAATTGAGAATCTTTGGGATGTGCTTGAGAAGGCTTTGCACAGTGGTCAGACTATCCCATCATCAATACAAGATAGTTGGTGTAGAATTAATGCAGCATTGGATGGAAATAAATTGCAGAAGCTCATTGAAATGATGTTGGAGAAGACTATTGGCATTCAGATAGAGTCAGAAAACAGAAAGAGGTAACCAACTTGGTACTTTACCTTTACCTGTTGATCTGAACATCTACCATACATAAATAAGTACTGGCAAATACTGTGATCAGTAGTGTCTGATGCAGCACTAAGATCTTACAGGAGTAAAGAAACAAGTTATGAAGAAGTCACTTTTATTTTAATCAGCACTATTTCTATATTATGTTGAGGTCTAAAACTTGACTGAACATCTTTAAACGAACCATTACTATTGAAATGGTCAAGGATCTGATTTGCAATGGAAATATAATTTATATATGTTTATGGTTGTGGTCTAGAGTAGGTTTTTAGCCTTAAAAGACCGAGGCACATAATAAAGATGCATTGTAGGAAATCCTACATCCTCTCACAGCAAGACTCTGAATTTCCAGGAGAAGATATAAATGAAAATGTTGATCTACAGCTTGTCCAAGGGGATTATCCAATTCATTCGTCACTACACCTTCTGTGGTCTCGACCTACAACGAATATATCTTCATATTGAGACTCAGGGCAAAGAATAAAGCAATAATGCATCAAAGACCATTATAAACAACACATACATAAACTCATATTAATAAATATGTGTAGAAATAGATATCAAACTGGGTTAAAGAGCATACATTCGTGAATTTCCAAAAGTGACTTAAAAATCAATAACCTTCAGATGCATCTCAGTTCATTAAACACATGATAGCTCAGTGCTATGATATAACTCTTGTGTATTTGGTTATATAGGCTTTCCTGTAAAGTAAAATTAAAATAATCCTCTACTAATGGCTGTGACCAATGATCTTCAAGGACAATTTAGCACTTAGTTGAATAATCTAACTATAACATTAACACAATTTTTTTCTTCTCACTCACTTAGACCAAACTCTATAAATTTAAATATATATTCTGGCAGAAACAAAGACCCTCTGTCTTTCAAAAGATGTACATTCAATTGATCAGATTCACCCTATCACAGAGGCACATTATAAATAAGTCGGTATAGTTTGCATTGTTCTATATAATTACTTTATAAAGTGTCTGCTGGCTAATGTATCAACAATTTAGAAACCAAACTTGACAGACATCAATGTCTATCTGCTGTTGCCAGTATTGATCATAAATCCATTTGCTCTTCTCTCTTTATTTGCATTTTGTCAATCTTTCCTTCTCCAAAAATAGTTTCCATCAACAGCTCTGAGAGGGGGCCACTGTCATTTCTTCTGGGTAAATGTCAGTGAAATGCCAAGTTTCAGAGATATTTTCAGAGACACCACACAGAGGATTTTCATTAGGTTCTAGTCAATAAAATGTATTGGAAATCATTATATAGACTTGCGATTATGTACGGTTGATGCCAAAAGTGTGAGTAGCTGATGAGAAGCTGATTATAGCAGAGTAAAGGAATTGTCATTACTTTGTGTATAAGTTTTGTCAAAAGGTAATCTATTTGTGTTCATGTTATCAAATTTCTTCAGACTATACTGATTGCTATTCCATTTCTCAATCACACATAACAAGATGATTTAGTAAAATTAGGTTATTTATAGTTTAAACATTGACTCATTCAGTTTTCAGTGTAGCATCACATGAACTTCAAAGCATAAAGCCTGTTTAGGAATGGCACTGATAGATATGAGCTACTGGTGGTGTCACATACTGCTGTCACATAAATGTCCCTGACTATTTCAAGCTCAGTTTGGCTGTGTGAACAGAAACAATGGAGATTGGAATCACTGAAGGTCCAGGCTGCAGCTCAGTATTTTCTTGAATTTTCTGAATAAAGGCCACAAGATGGAGCTAGCGTCTTTCAGAGGGCCATAGGTTGAGCTGAGAGGAGGATTTAGGCCACTTAAACAGATAAGTGACCACCACAGGTTTGTTAAGGCTAGGCTGTGTGCATTGCTTAAATCTGTCTGTGGACATTTGATTACATAAAGCATGAGCTGTACAGTTATAGTCCATCATTGTCCACCAGTTTTATTTAGATGATGTTTTTGTAGAAGCTGCTCTTCTCTTTCAGCAACTGTGGCTGTCACTGCTGATGCAAACTAACTAATGTTCGCAAATGTAAAATGCTTCCCTTCCTCTGTGGATTAATCCCAAGGAAGATCTTCAAAACACTGACTGCTTTCATGGATTGAATCATTGCTCTGCTTTAATAATTGGCAACAGAAACAAAGAGACTGAATGAGACGGTAGTTGATGACACATTTATTTATGTGAACGTGTCGCAGAGCATTATTTTATTAAAAGCCTCTGGGTGGTACATTGCATCAGCTGTTTTCATATAGAGTAGATTGGTAGAAAATAAAATAACTTGGCATGTCCTCTATTTTTGCTTGTCATGCAAATGCACTGGCATGACTAGTGGTCTAAATGTGGACATGACAAAGTCAGACACAAATGGAAACACGTACTGTACATATATACCATGACAGACATAAAAGCACACAGTCACACTGTCATGCAGGCACACTTTCTGAACCTGCATCCCTGTTCTTTCCCCCTTTAGAGGGTTCAAGCCATCTGCCAAAATCCCATCAAGCAAAATCTGACTTGACATTTTCTAACACTGAATCAGCAGCATAAAATAGGCTAGCACATAGTTAGAACGACATAGGAAGTGAAAGGAGGAGAGCGAGGGGGTGAGCACCTTGTTTCACGAAAGGCCACAGCTAGAGGAAGACATCTATTTGCCCCCATGCTACTGGAGCACAAGATGGCATTCTCCTAATGAGTCTTTACATAGTAATTAAAGGTCCCCTACTAAATGATACTCTGTGCTGTTCTGTACCTAAGGAGAATTAATTATTAGTATCAATCAATGATGTTATCTGTGGGTGTTACTTGGTTAAGAAGGAAGACGGGCAGACAGTGGCATTTAGCCATGATTAATGAAGTGACCTTCCCTACAGCCTTGGCTGAGATCTTGAAAAATCTATTCTATTTCAAAGTGACCTCCGGGAGTGGATGGCTGGTTGGAACACCCATACACTCTGCATCCAAATGCACCAAAACAGCACACACGTAAATGGCCTTAATTAGACGAACTAGACACTAGTCACAGATGCAAAAGTTAATGTCAGAGAACTGTGGTTCCTCATATTCTTCATGGCTGAAGATTATCATCATTGAACTACAGTGAACTAATATTGTTCCCCGAAGACTTGACTGTAGAAGTTTTGATGATAATAATATTAATGGGTGCCCAAAGACTCTTCTGAAATTTCCATATTTTGGCCCGTGGGCTTCAATTGGTGGAGCATGACATTAACATTTTCATATTGGTTCCCACTAGAACAGGACAAGTCAACTATGTAGGCTATGTTCATTCTTCACTATAGAAAACAGGAGGGCAGAACTATGTTTTCACATGAATAGATTCACAAAGCAGGCGCAGAATGTATTTGTTTAAAAAAAGTACAGGGCTTAAATGGTTGATAAGCACACTATGGGCATCCTGAATAAAGAACATACATATTGTACATGTGTATTTTACGTAAAACAAAGAGCTGTTTACTTTAAGTCTGTTAAGTCTAGTTTAGTAAGCTTTCAAATTACAAATATGTATCCTGTCATAAATTAATTGGTCCATGCTGTAAATGTGTGTACAAGATGTTCTTACAGAATGCACAATGGAAAGTACAGGACATAATGAGGGATATATTAGACTCCCACAGTCACAGCACTTTTGTGGCTACAGAACTCTTTTTTTTACTCTATTTTTTATTATACCTCAGGAGCTGTTTGAGCTGTTTATATACATATATTTATACTGCATAAAGATACAAACAGAGAATAGTTGGAAGATTAGGTAGAATTAAATAAAGTGACTGGGTTAAGTGAACATAATAATAATAAAAAAAAAATGCAGTTCATATGGCAAGGGCAAGGTAATGACGAACGACTACTGTTTACACCTCAGTTTAAACATTATAGAACCATCTTCCTGTACCAAAACTGAAAATAATATAACACAGCTAAATCATTTATTATTATTTATTTTATTCTTATTTTTTTTTTTTTTGAAAAATTTACCTAAAGAGTGGCTCCATGTTGCCAGTAGCTCCATGAAGAATAACCTTTTTAGGTTATTCTTAGTGTGTTAATGGTTGTTTTTTGTCTGACTTGTTGTTGTTTTTCTGTGCCTTGAACCAATCAAAATGGTTTTTGGTAATTTTTGTCTTTCTGTGCTGTTTTTTAAAATTTTATTTAATTTTATTTTTTTTATTTTATTTCATGCTGCTTTTTGTTTTTAGGCTGTGTCATTGGCCTGTGGGGTTCGGCGGAGTGGTCGTTGTGTCCGGTGGTGTGTTCCTGCTATCAGCTGCTAGCGCTGTCCATGTCTCCTAAGCTGCCAAGAGTGAGGCCTAAGTGCTTTGGATACCAGGCTGGGATTCCTGCTAAACCTCCGAAGAAGTCCTGTAGATTCCAAGCTGCAATTGGCTGTGGAGGAGCGGAGATGGAGGTTTAGGTCGGCAGGGCCATCTGTCCTCAAGGGAATCGTGAGGTCTTCGGCAGCGGGATCGATGGACTGTGTGCGCTTGATGGGACCCACAGGGAGTATGTCATGAGAAGTGCTTTGAAGATCTGGTTCATAGGACCACAGTACATCTGTGCCCGGATTGAATTTACATCCCTCCCTCACAAGTACAAAGAGACACCATTTGACAATACTACACAGAAATACTTCTGCCCCATGTTAAAACTCAAAGAGTAGCCTCACACAAATCTAAAACACCCATCCACTGTTCATCAAGTTATTAATATTTTTGGTGCAGTTCGAGCTTTTATTACATATCTGAATTTGCCAAGGGGTATTGAGGAAAAGTGTTGTGAAAAGACAGCATCTAGTTATGGTTGGGTTCATTTATAAAGTTGATTGATCCACTAGCCATTGCTCCCAGAAGAAAAATGGGCAACATTTAGAGTTGTGTTTTGATCACCTGGCAAATTTACATCCAATAATAACCCTCCTTTTAGCTCTGCTTTGGTCTGTACCAGGTAGATATTCCACTCTCTTGCAGCTAAATGCTCTATTAACTTAAATAGAGTAAATGTTCAACAGCTAGTACTTTTTAGTGCAACAGGAATAACAAGAGCAGAGTTACGGTCTGGAAAAGCAAGACAATGAGCTAAGTATCACTACAAGTAGTCCACCTGATTCATTGTTATAAAAATATTAACTAGTGCTGCATTAAGTCCTCTTTTGTAGATTACTAAACCCATTTTAAATGACTAGTAGCACAATAAAGAAGAGCAATTAAATTTGGACTTGGCCATAGCCGCTTTCATTGAGGGTCAATAGTTCCATCATCTGTGGTGATGAGGACCCAGATGATAGATGCTTTACAATGCCAAATGTGTCCATTCCATTCAGATAGCCACCTGGCTCTCCTTCCATTTCACCCAACATCAGGTCAGCGCAGATCACCCTCTAATGAGGATGAAGAGGAAAATAATTCAGTTAAAATAACTCTGTGAGCCTTGCAGATGTTGCATTTGTTTTTTTCACAGATTAACTTTTGGTAACAGATGGATAATACGTGTGCATGCACACAAACAATGCCATCAATAGCTAACCAGCTAAGCCTGGTGAATTGCCCAGACAATGACAGCTTCTTGTGCGGTACAGGAAGTCCCTGTGGTGCCACTTTACAGAGCCTTGGAGGCATGCAAGTCATTGTGCCATGTTTCATCTCACCCACTCATTAATGATGGTTGCTGGCCAGCACTTGACAGACTTTAACTTTTCCACTGTTTGTCTGCTGGCTGCCTCTGCTGAAAAGCCAGCCAGTTCTAATAGTATACATAGAATGTAATTGGAGCATTTCTAGAGCATACGGCAATAATGGGCTATAGGAGACTGTTACTTGGATGACCCTCAGCATAATGACCCAACTTATAAAGTATTCAGGACATTGACTTTTCATTTATGAGTGTGAGACTGAGTTAAAAAAAGATATAATAATGAGCATAAGCCAGGCTAGTGTACTCATTTGTGAGAATGATGGCCCGAATAGTGACAGAGGTTACGGTGCTGTGTGAGTGAGAGGATATATTAAGACAGTTGTCCATGTCTGCAAAACATTTCAGTGTAACATGGTTTATATGGCCATTTTATTGCAGCAACAATGTGATGTCATCAGTCTAAGAAGAAAAGCACAGCTAGTACTGATCAATAAAATTTTATAATCAATCTTAAATTGCCCTGGTAGCCAATGAAGTGAAGCTAAAATGGAGTACTAGACTGTCTTCTCCACTTAGTAATGTCATGAAAGCAGAGCCAGGATTCTGGATAAACTGTAAACTGGATATAATCTGCTGCGTTTGACAGTTTTCCAGGGAGGAGTAATGAGAGAGAAGCATGGGCAGCAGTTTTAGCTGGGAGTAAAAGACAGAAAGCCTCTGTTGTAGAAGTTATGGGAAACTCAGTAATGTAGTTTAACCGCTCTTCCAAAGTTAAATAAGATTTATCTGGTTATGTTTGGACTCCATTCACAATTAAATTACATATATTATATAAGGTAATTACTTAAGTAATTTACAGCATATATGATAACATTGTTGACACCAACTCTCAATTTAAAAATTCTGTGAAATTTAAAACAAGTTTTAAAAAACAGTGTCTGTTCCAGTGTTTGGGCTGGTGAGTGGGTGGTGGGGTGCAACTGCAAACAGCTTTAGCTTTGTTCAGTGGACAATCAAGTTTTCCTTTATTGAACCCTGATGCATTTAACCCATCTATTTGTTCACATAGCTTTGTATACACTTGAAACAATAGGCAGGCCGCAGTTTAGGTGCGTCCTCAATACACCTCAGCCTTACAAAGCTGCTTTTCTAACCACTACTCCATGACATTTAGGAGGTCACAGATGAGTTGAACCTTGAACATTTGAGGATTTATTGGCAAAAAGGTCTTGAAATCTGTCCTGGCAAAGATCCAGTCAAAGGAAGCCAGTAAGGTGGAAATGTGTTCCTGTAATAAGACAATCTGCAGCCTACCAACTGCAAGCATGAGAGAGGCCAACATAAAGGGCATCACAACTGGAAAAACATTCAAACTGACCACTGAATTGACTGTAGTAGGTCAATATGATGAGCCACGTAGGCACCACTAGGTTAAAATATTTTAATGTCCCTTAGACACTCAGAAAGTCCAACGCCATTAAAGCTTTGAAGTCCTTGAGATGGGTGGAGTTATCTTTACATGTCAGTGATGTGTAAAGTTGAGTGTCCTCTATATAACAATAGAGGTTATGCACGTGATGTCACAGCAAGTGGACATCCCTGTGGTTACGGCCACAAGTGGCATAAAGTCAGAGATGAGCATGGAGATAAGCTGCATTAGCCTGAATCATAGGCTTTAATAGCATCTAAATTGTAAAATTAATTTTTTTAAAAACGGGGAAGAGCTATTGTGCGAGTGACTGTACCAACAGATTTGAAAAGTACAACTGGAATTCAGGCAACAAAACCTGGTGTTGTGGTTCACATTTAGTGTCAGGTAATATTAATTCATACTGTGTGGGTTTTTTTTTTTGTTTGTTTGTTTTTTTTTCTTTTTTTGGATGAAGTCATACCTTAATTTACTTCTTAAGTTCTGTTCTTGAGGACTGTCAGATAAGTTCAAAGATGTTATTGTTTTGGCATTGTTATGGCCGGCAGTAACTATTTCAGTTCCAACAATAAATAACAATGAAACCACAAACAAAATATTTTGGCCAGTCCTCGTCATCCTTTTAACATCCATCAAACATCCATCGGACGCTACATAGCTAATGTTACTTCTCAGTAAAGCTCTTAGCATTAGCATCTTTTGTTTAGTACTTTATCGTAATTGAAATGACCTAAAACTAACAGGCACAACCCTATCCACACAACAGTCTACTAATTAATTATTTTTTTTGTCATGACAAAAGTAGTTCATAGTAATGTTACATTTTCATACCTGTCTCAGATCTTATTCAGATCAGATTCTGTGTTTCTGTAAGTATCTTCGTCATTTGCTATGCTTTTGTTTCCCATGACTAGAAAATAACTGACTGCTGGACTGCACATGGGCTGATGTAGACCTCTAACTGTATATATGCACAATATATGAAAAAGTAATGAAACATATATAAATATCTCTTGGATTCACCAAGATCAACATTATTACTATACCAGGATAATTCACGTGTTTTAATGAGTTACAACTTTTCTGTAATATGCTCTGATGTCACAGATGTTTCCTAAATAAGGCATGCATCTGTTACCAAATACAGAAAAAATAAAATATAATTTACTTAAGTGCACTTGAAGTGCTCACAGACAACACTATTTACACCATAAAGTCAACTGTTCTTCTATTAAAGTTCAGAGTTAGAGTTAAAATAATGCTAATGAGTTTTATCCTACTCAGGCAAGTGAGACTTACTGTTTGATTGTAGAGTCTATTTAATAATTGATCAAGTTTGATGAATATTATCTATACACTGCTTTGATGGGACACTTGAATAAGTTTTAAAGTTTTTTTTCCCTTGTTCGCTGCGCTTTTCCAGAAGTTGACCCTCTTTATGTCTACTGTGTTCAGTGAGTGGCAAAAAGGAGCAGCACTGCTGACCACACATACACAGGTGTGAATTAATGTGACATGAAGAAAAAGAAAAGGTCATAAAGAAAATTCAGCTTTGATTCTTAACAGCCAGTCATTTTTTATTCTTTGAAATAAAAGAAATCAGTTTGCATTCATACATTATTTGAGAACATAAATGAAATAACCTACTGTGCCATTTCACAAAGTCCTTTCTGTAATGTTGGCTTAGCCGCCCCAGCATTAATTGATAACATATTATCAATATAACATGGTGGCTAATTGTCTTAGAGGACAAAAATGAAAGATCTCACAAAAGTTTCTAGAGCTGTCAAGAGCTTGATTTTTGTATTTTATCACTCAATGGATTCCACTCTCTGTGGAAATCTTGTTGACAAATCTTAATAGTCTGGTGTTATAGCTACAAGACAAATAAATTTAATATCCCAATATTTATGTGGAGACCACCAAATACTCATTGTTTAATTGGTTAGACATTTGCCAAGTATCATTCCTAGTAGCTACAGTGTGGAAGGACTATAAAAAGAAGGGGCACAATAAGGGGATACAAAGAATTGCAGCGTTGAGTCACAAAATGATTACCAACAGTATAGATTGATGAGATGCGTAACTGTATAAGAAAATACGAGGATAGGAGCTTCTTGCTTTGTATTTGCATGACGACAGAGTCTATTAGCTTCCATTATACTTCTTGATTGCATTTACCAACAATAAAATGTGTGGACTATTTCCCCCTAAACTGAAAATTGATTAGGTGAAACCATTGACCTGCAACCTCTTCCTACACTAAATACATCATTTGTCATCCCAGTAAGTGGTGTTACAAACACATTAGAGGCATGGTATCTACACAGAAACATTTTGCAGGACAGGACTGGCTGTGCATCACTGACAAATGTGCAAGAGGCACCATTCCAACATGTTTCATCTGAAATCATCTGCATTTTACCAACAACTTTGTAGGATGTCTATAATTAGTGTAGAAACTCTAAGTGGTGAGTGTGCAGCCTGTGTGTTAGTGAGCATATGTCACAGTGTGTTAGCATCCATGCTAAAACGTGTTACTTACGCCTGTCATGGCCGCCCTGGCCGCCTGTCAGACCCGCCATGAGGTGACAGTGATGCGTCCTGTCTGTCCAGCTCAGTGACCCAGAAGACCTGTAACCTGTCAAGACACACACAGACACAACCTTTTGTCTGACTGACAAACACAGCAGAACACAGCATGAGCTATTTAAATTCCAAAGTGTTTGCATGGAGTCTTTTGTCGCCAAACAAACCCGTGTTAAAGTGTTGTAATGTAAACTGACGACTGACTCACCTGCGTATCAGCCTTCACTCAGTTTTCACTTTATTTTGGTTCCAGTGCCTCCAGCCATCTGCCCTAGTTCCAGAAGTTCTCAACATGACAGCAGACACAAACACAAATCACCTGCCTGTAGTCTAACTGTCCATTCTCATCTGCCTATCGAGAGTCAGGCTGTTGTGACAATGGGCTAAGCAGGGAATTCCTCTCCACTACAATGCATCCGGTTCTGCCTTGGGGAATCCCAAGGCATTCCTCAAGATATAATCCCTCATATACCTGACCAATCCAAAGCTAATGATTAACACTAGTAATAGAAATTACGTGCTGATTTCTTCAATTTAACTTAACCCCTTAGAGGGCACTCCTTGAAACACTTTCACTTCGAAAGTTCAACCCTCAAAATGTTTTTTCATGTAGAAAATCAAGGTCAAAAAGTTACCATATACAGTATGGTTCCTTGTCATTAACATGTATTAAGATCATTAGAAGATAAATGCTGATTCAGGCACTTGTCAGCACACACATTATTATTCCTTATTGTCATTATTATAACATTAGACAATATTACTCCACTTTTTCATGGTATCTAATAAATCATTTATGCTCAGCATTCATGCAAAAGGTGGACCTTATAGCTCACATTTGATCTAAGAATGTTTCCTTGGTCTTCTATGATTGGCTGGGTGGAAACCACATGATTCTAAACCTCACCGAGAGGCACAAGGACGCAATTTAAAATGTGTGCTGAAGTCACCAAATATGGTTTCTTGCCCAATAAAGGGTTAAATAAAACATTTCAGCTGTTGTAGACTCTTCTTTATGAAAATTGTCAAAAACATTACCTGAACCTTAAAAGGCTTAGGCCTCAAAATAATTTAATACAATTTAACTGTACAATCCTAAGGCTACAGTAATCAATATTTCGTATGAATGATCATTTAGATATATGATGTGATGGTATAAGGGTTGCAATGTCAAAAACTAGTCTCAGAATTAATGCTAATACTTCTCTAAGTTTTCAGGATGTAACTGTTTACTATATCAACCTTAGATACATTTTTACTTTTTTTTATCCTCATCAAAGTGATTTGTTTTGTGCCTGTTATGTGAGCATGTACATGATTGTCATGTACATCTTGTTCTTATGTGCAAGGCAACAGTGATAGCTGTGGCAACTATTTCAGTTATCTGTAATCACATAATTTAATTGCTGTGTTCAATATTCCCACATTCCTTTCTGGGGCTGTGATTTGGTTTATCCCGTAATTCACCCTGATCTTATTTTAATCCTTTCAAGCTTCACTGTATCCAGCTATCTGGAACAACCTGTTCAAATAGGAGTCACTGAGGTCTCAGCTTATCTTCTTTCTTCTCCATCCCTCCTCTGTCCTTTGTGTTGGACCTTGTCCAAATCTATGTCTTCTACCCTGCGGCACAGACCCAAGCAACACTAGCTCAGTCTTTCACCTCCTTCCTCATCCTACTGTTTCTCCTCCTCCCCTTTCTTTCTCTCTCTCTCCTATCTCATGCGTTTGCAACTCTCTCACTTTGAGGTCCAGTGTGTTAGTGCCAGATGACCTGAAGCCTCCCATGGCCAGTGGTCCACATCTAAAACGATAAGGCAGGGGAACCCATCTCTTGCCTATCCCCCTTTCCTTTCCTTTCCTTTCCTTTCCTTTCCTTTCCTTTCCTTTCCTTTCCTTTCCTTTCCTTTCCTTTCCTTTCCTTTCCTTTCCTTTCCTTTCCTTTCCTTTCCTTTCCTTTCCTTTCTACATTTAAAACTAAAGGGGGTATTTGGTCTGATTTAGTCTCAAATGCTAAGAAATCACCTAAACTCTGATTTGGATATTTTGCCTAACCTTTTCTTAAAATCACAATTAAAAAGTGTTTCTGGTCTACATACTTGAGATTTATTTCAAGTACTGGGTCAAATAAAGATAGAAAAGAATGGATTCTTCTAACTGAAATTGAGGTTTCTTTCCTTTTGCAGCAATGTGATAATTATTAAGTGTTGCACTCATAATATGAACATCCTTGTAATAAGCATTTTTGTTCATAGTCAGACCCCCACAAATACTACATTATGCTGTAACTCAAAAGGTTTTCTCAAGCTTCTGTGACTGGTCTGACAACACAATCTTTTTCAATGCACCTAAACAAAATAATTTATCTCGGCATTGATTTAGTTTTAGAGCAAGGGGAGCTCAGCAGCTTTATATGTCCGTGGCAATACCCATACAAGTCTATGGGAAATCTATTTCTTTTGTCTCCATGTCAAACCATACAACTGCTCATGCAACCTAATAGAGCGGTTTGCAAATGATTTTGGGAGAAATGGCCCGTGTCCCGATTTACTTTGACTGTGCTTTTCAGGCCCACGTTGGCTTCCAGAAACCCCAGAGAGTTTTGATTAACCACATCTGTTCCCACTCTTTATTGGAATTCATCACTGCAAACTCTTTGGTAATTAGAAAGACCGTCCTTCATGTCAAATCAAAGACATGACTGATGGCTATTTGTAATCTTATCAGTGCGTGCGTGTGTGTGTGCATGCGCATGCGTTGGTAGTATGCAATAGAAAAATCTGATTAATGATGCTCATCTTGGCCTCCCTTGGCTGTCCAAATGTAAACAGAGGACTCAACTGTTTGCTTGCAGTGTAATTAGTCAGCGGTGACAGGCTTTCTCTCTCTCTCTCTCTCTCTTGTTCTCTCTCTCATTCTTCCTCTCTGTCTCTCTGCCCGTCTTGTCAACAGGACAGATATGCACCATGCTGTCAACAAGTCTGATAGCCAGCACTGGTGGAAAGGTTAAGATTTACATAAAATATAGCAATCTGCTTACACACACTCCACCTCAGACAGATTTCCCATTACTGTTTTTTTTTTTTGTATTCTATTCTTTCTGTGCTCCCTACCTTTATTATTTCTCTTTTCCAATGCAGGCTGTTGCTCTGAATGACTCTCGCATACTGAGGAGAGAATGCATCCATGATTGAGTGCATATACATACACACCTGCAGTCATAAACATCCCTATTTGTTGAGCAGGAAGACAGGAGAATAATGATCATCTTTCACAGCCAAGGTAACGTAATACTAGTGCACGATGTCCTGTATAACATGATGTACAACATATATATGTGTGTACCTTATTGTTTCATTCTGCAGGCACTAGTGTCATTAAGTTGTCAACGCCACTACAAAAGTGCTCCATGAGAGACAGAAATGGATTCAGATTCCCTTAAGTCTGCAGATTCCAAGTGCAGCATTTCCCAGAAAAGAAGAAGAAAAATGTTGCTGGAGATAAATATACTGTTATATTTAATTTTTATTGTAGTGCCCAGAAAAATGTTTCTTAGCCAACACAAAAGCCAAACAGAAACACTTAAAAAAAGAAAAAAGATCGGAGTAACTCTCAATTTGCATGAACCTTGGCTCTGATAAAAGAGTGAAAAGGTTGCATTTGGTTTGACGGGCCACCTTGTTCTACCAAAATGTCAACTTCACCATGTGTGAACACAGCTAGGTCTCCTATCTCATGTGTTTGTTCTATCTAAGGTCCAGTGTGTTAGTGCCAGATGACCTGAAGCCACCCATGACCAGTGGTCCACATCTAAAATGATAAGGCAGGGGAACCCATCTCCTTGCCTTTTCAACCTTTCCTTTCCTTCTTCTGATTGGTCTCAACCAGGCAACACACAAAGCCAAACAAAAATACTTCTCAATTCTCAACTCTCAACTTTCAATTCGCACGAACCTTGACTCTTGATAAAAGAGTGAAAAGGTTGCATTTGGTTTAACCGGTCACCTTGTTCCACCAAAATGTCAACTTCCCCATGTGTGAACACAGCTAGTTCATTTTCACGCCAAACTTGCCCTTGACATTTTGCTCCACACTGTGTATTCTCTTTAGTGGGTGCGCCTCAACATTAAGAGCCCCTTACCCAACAGTGAGTCACATATGAATAAAGTGCGAGGCTTGTAGGCGGTCTGGAGAGGTGAAGCAACATGTATGTATAAATAGAAGTGCCCACTCAGACATAATCTATATCAGAAGAGCTAAATATCCTATAATACATGCGCTGCAAATCTTAGGATAGGATAGGATAGGATAGGATAGGATAGGATAGGATAGGATAGGATAGGATAGGATAGGATAGGATAGGATAGGATAGGATTGGATAGGTCAATGATTGTGAAACAGCTGAACCATTACCTGAATATTTTTGTTACGTGTTCCTTCATACATGTTCTAACTTGACACCATGTCTGAAGCAAACATTATACCTTTAACTTCGGTACAGCTTTTCATGTGAATTATGAAGCAGATTAAACGTCCAATCAACAGTGTAACAATCCAACACACTTTATTTTATTATCTCTGATAGAGTCAGATGGAGGAATATGAAGAGATGACAAAAACTGGACCAAAGGGACAAGCTACACCTGTGATGTGTTAATAGCAGAACCATAATATGGCACAAACCACATAAATCCTGTCTTGTGACAACAACAGACACCGTTGGCAATGCTGTTCTTGATTTTGCTGAAATGTCTGTAATTCTATTCTCCCAGGCCCAGCAGCAAAAACTTTGAGCTTTGGGACTTTTGAAACTACAACTTGCTTTTAGTTCTATCTGACATGCTGGAACAGGTAGAGTGGTCTTTAAGAGCTCAAAAACACACTGTGATCACGCTCAAAACAAGTCTCCTGAGCTTTTTTTTTTTTTTTTTTCCAGAGATCACTCTGTTTCTCCTGTAATCATTTTACTCAGGCTAAGGAAAACAAGATTATTAGATGTTATGTATAAACTGTGAATATTAATCGGTAACGATCCAAACAAGTCTATTATCTGCTTTTTTATTCCAGCACAAATGGAGGAAAGAATAGAAATAGAAAAATAGAATAGAAAAATGTTACACTCTTTTCTAAATCCTCTGGAGATAATGAATAAAGATATCAACAATATGAGGATGTATGTTCAAGAAATGCCAAAACTAATTTCAATGTCCTTTCACAATGCATAATTTGCAAACTGAATAACTAGTCAGAAAGAAAATCTGAAAAAAATGTAACAATAAATGATCAAGAATCAGTAAACAAATAAGGACAGACTCATAATCAGGCAAAATATACCAAAAATCGAACCTGCAAGAGCAATAAAAATATTTAAAAGTGGATGAATTGTTTTTTATATTATAAAGCTCCCAGATCAGATTAAATCACGTGCTTTCAGATTAATGGGCAGTCACAAAGATTACTTTGTCTAAATCATCCTCAAACTAAAAGTAGGAATGTCAAACAAAGAGAAATGTTAAAACCTGATCTATAAAAAGTCTTGAAAAGCATTTCAGCATATCTTGTGTTTGCCTATTTGCCAAGGACGCATCTTATTTAACATTTATAGAGTTCATGCAGAGTGCTTCGTTGTTTGTGACACTTGAGATCTGATAAACAGACTAGTAAATACAATTTCCTGTCTTCTCTGATCTTCAGGGACAAGACATCACTACAGCTTAGAAAGATTTCATCAGAGGTGGAGACTTTTTTCAGATTTGGACAAACTAAACATATAACTTAAGAACGTTCAGTGTTCAGTTTCAGGTGAAAGTGATCTCAAAATTAACACAATGTGTTGCAATTGCTATGCTTAATCAGACTCTTTTTCAGTGGTGGCACATAACTAGGTAAATTTATTAATGACTATACTCAAACCTGAGCTTGCTTTGTATATTTACTGGTTGTTTTGTAAGTTATAGGGCCTGCACAACCACACAGGCCCTTTAATTCAACCCCCAGACAACTGTAAATTAGGTGGTACTACACTGGGAACTATAGGATATCATTGATATCAATCACACACAAAACAGCCTGTGTAGTGCATTTGACAACACATGTGTTGGTAGACTGGTGGTTGACCAAGGCCTTTAAGATTTTATTGAAATGTTTAATAGCTACTTTAATATTATATATTAATACTAATATTTACTTTTACTCTATAATTCTACACCATAGTATGCCACCTGCCAGCTCACTAAGCTGCTCCTTTCAGGCAGCAGCACATTAGCCGTGATTGATCCTCTGTTACCCTCAAACAGACCTAGAAAGAAAATGTGTTACTTACATTCATGAAGACGCCAAGAAGTTATTAGTATGTTGGGCCATTAATCATCCTTGTAATATGTAAAACTTAGAGTGCAGCTTGTACTTTCTGGGCATTGAACAACGCCTCTCCCTGTGTCTGCATGAGTTCTCTCCAGGTACTCCGGCTTCCTCCCACTATCCAAAGACATGCTCGTTAGGTTAATTGGTGATTTGGAATTGGCCGTACATAATCATCATACCCTCTTTTCAGAAATCTATATAAGCCATTATACTGAGAAACCTGGTTATGCTAGTTTGACTAATCGTTATCCTTGCTGACTGTCTGTACAAAACTGTCTGTACAAACAACTGTTTCTTAGATTAGGTTGAAGAAAACATCAACTTGACTTTGCACCATAACAGTGGATAAATTGAGGTCACATTGGAAATACATTCTTAACAACCAGATGCTTACCTGTAGTGGGCACAATGGTTGGGACTTGTGTCATACTTGTTATTGATCATGGCCAAGAGGTTACTATCCATCTTCTTTTAGACCTCAGCGCAGCCTTTGACACTGTCAACCACAAAATTCTCCCTGACACACTGGGTTGGCATCTCTGGTCCTGCCCTTAAATTTCACCAGGCAGGTAAATTCCATTGTGAGGTCCAGTTTCCTTCAGCTCAGAACCATCTCAAAAATCAAGCACTTCATATCACCGTCCGACCTAGAAACAGTTAATCATGCATTCGTATTATCCAGGCTGGACTACTGCAACTCCCTCTACTCAGGCATTACCCAGACCACTATCTCCAAAACGCTGGTTATTAACAAGGTCAAAGAAGGGAGACCACATTACTCCCATTCTTGCGTCATTACACTGTTTCCCCATTCATTTTAGGATACACAAATCCCTCCATGGTCTCGCCCCTTCATATATCTCTGAGCTTCTCACCCCTTACACCACCACCAGAACCCTCAGATCCTCAGACCACGTCGGGGGAGAAAAAGGTAGGGGACCAGCGCCTTTTCTGTTGCTGCCCCTCGACTCTGGAAAAGCCTGCCACAGACTATTAGGTGTTTTGACTCTGTTGAGACTTTAAAGAAGCACCTTAAGAGCCATCCTTATTCCTTGGCTTTCAACGGCATTTGATCTGTTTTTATTTTCTCGTCTGTTCACTTTGCGTGTTAATAGCTTGACATTTAATTTATACGTTTATATGATATGTTGAATGTGAAACACTTTGGTGCAAATGCTTTTTGCTTTTAAGGTGCTATATAAATGAAATAAACGTACACTTATACTTACTAGGATGAGTGCCACAACATCTTTAAGAAACTCTACAAGTCTAATTGCATGTGTTTCACATTGTTTTTTGAATATACGTGACCTGGATGACCGACAGACAACATACAGCTCTGCTAAATGTAAAACAGGGAAAGCGCAATGACTCGATCATTCTTACAGATGCATAACTGAGTAAGCAGTGAAGTGTGTATGAAAATCATAAGGTCTAAAGTTGGTTTCAAGTTTAACTCCTGTGTAATTTGCAAAGTTACAAGACTATACCAATACAATATTTGCCCATATTAAAATATTAATGTCAAGCTATAAAATAAAATAACATAAAAGTATCCAACGTAGTGGTATTAAATTGACAGTAAACATTTTTCGTGTTTCAACTTTAACTCATCACATGATAAATTTGACTTTGGTTCCAAGTGTCTTCCTAAAAACCTTCCTACCTCCCTCCCCCGCCTCCTTAAAAAGTCCTCAGGCACCCTGCTGGCTCTGAAGCAGAAGAGAGAGAGCCGGAGCTATCGAGTAAGGTGGTATTAGTCAACATTCTCTCTGAGATATCTCCCCACTGATGCACCACCCACTCCCATGACTGCCAAACAGTTCCTTTATTATTTCTTAATTTACATGATTTTTCAGGAGCAGCTTAAGCTTCATTCCTACACCTTCATCTGACTCCTCCCGATCCTTGCCATGCCTCTTTCTGCCTTTCCTTCTCTGCTCTATCAAAGTGCTGTATCATTACGCTCGGAATAATCCTGATCCCCTCGCCCCACTCTCCTCCTTCAAGTCTCGAGCCTCACCCTTGAAATTTTTCTGTTTCACAGAATATTAAGATTTGTAGGAGAAGGAGGTGGTAGAGGAGGAGGAGGGGGTAAGGTTGAAATGTCTTTTTCTTGTGCTACTGCAAAATGATGATGAAACCATAAGGAGGCTGGTGGTGGTGAGGTTTGCAGAGAGGGAAATGGGGAGATGGTGGAGTTGTGGGGTGGGGGGCAACACAGCAGCGTAAATGACTTCTTAGCAGTGCAGCGAGATGTGAAGGACAGACTGACGTGAGACGGTGTGGCGAGCAAACTAATGAGCTACACATTTCACGCCGGGAAAGAAGGGGAAAGGGGGGAGGGACGGGAGGGCAGGGAGAGGGGAGAGAGTCGGTGCAGGAGGGGAGAGATGATGACAGAGATAGAGAGATGAGAGGAAGAGGAAAAGAGAGGAGACAGGAGAAGATGGGAGGGAAACAGAGGCAGAATGATGGAGAGAGTTTTGCATTTGCAAAGTTCGGAAATGAAAGAGGGAGATGGGAGAAAAAGAAAGACTGGGAAGGAGGACGGGAGGGAGCAGGATAGAGAATGACATGAAAAATGACCTTTCTCTGCCAGCTTTTCTCATTTATCTTTGCCATGACAATCGCTAATAAAGTTAGCTTCAATGAGATGTTGCATAGATACACAATCTCTCTGACTGCTCATACCTTTCATCCCTTTTTTCACTGGGACTTTCAAAGATTTCTATTTCATTCGACTGCCAGGGATTTGATGCAAAAAATAGGATGCACAGTATTAGTGCGGAGCTGATATATGACTGTCAGGTGAACTGAAAGATCAGATACCAGGCAGTCAGCAAAGTTCACATCTGATTTGACACAGGCTGTTTTATTATATTTGTTTATTTATCAATATTACATTTGCTATCTAGAAAATGCTCTGAACCTACTGCCACAGAGACTTCTCCATTCTGACAACTCCAACGAGCATTATTTGTAGCATGAAAATGGATGTTAGAAAACTTAATTTAACTGCAGGTCAGGTGAGTAAAATTCCTAATAATAATAAGCCAGACCATAAAACAATTTTCTTGTGTATCAAAAAAAAAAAAAAAACATATTGTGACCTTTGATAGGATTCCAATCAATTCTACAGTCACACATTTTTTAATAAACACCAGTCTTTGCACCCAGTGACACAAGCAGCAGGACATTTTGTTATTTTTGGTCTCGCCTTCAGAACAAAACTTCCTTCTCACCCCTCCTCCTGAGCCCCCTGCTGCGCCAGTCTTTCAGTACCTGTTGTGATGTCTGTTGGAGGAGGCCTCTGGTCCTCAGTTTCTGAATGCATGCTGGTATCCAGCTTGTCTGAGTCACTTCCAGTGTTTGTTCTGGTCCAACCCTCCCACCACCTCCCAGTCCCTCCATGCATTAAAATTTAAAGCTCAGGGCACGGATAAAATGTGGTAAAAGAAAATACAGGGCTCTGCCTTGGAGGGTTTAGCCTTTGACTGATAAGTGTGAAGGCTGTGCATTTTGAAGACCATGAAGTGACTGAATGTAATCATGTAGTTTGTAGGAGAACAATGAAGATAGTCGGTCCAAGTTAACAGTAGAGTTTCTTCATTCTGCTAAAGTGATCAAAAACTGTAGTCAGTTGGTTCATCTACACTATTCATTCATTCATTTACTAACTGGTCTGGACAGGTCTCCAGTCTATCGCAGGGCTGACACAGAGAGACAGACAACCATTCACACTCACACCTACGGTTTAGAAACACCAATTAACCAGCACACCACTGTGCCTCCTGCACCTACAGTAGATGAGCTCATTCATAATCCCTTAACTTTACCAGACTGAATGTTTGGAAATACATGAATGCAGGCTACTTCACAAGCCTCAGCTATAGTTTGTGTTTAGTGCTAATTAACAAATGAGAGCATGCCATCTTGCTGAACTAAGATGCCGACCTTAATAATAATAATTGCTAGACCTGCCAAAGATAAGCATGCTACTGTAGACACTGGGGTCTACATACCAGGCTCAGGATTTCGTTCAGCCTCACAGTGCTGCCATCACGTGTTTAGATGGATTTGGTCATCTCATTTGGTTAATAAAGTAATAAAATAAAAATCATCACTGAATGAAATCATGTTAGAATGGGACCCAAGTGAAACTGTCCCTAAAAGTTTGCATGGACAGCAGTCAAATGTAAAATTAGAAAGCATAGATGACAAATTGTGATATGCGACAGAGCACCCATGGGTGTTCTCGAGGCAGAACAGCACATTTTGTGACTCAGCAGTGGGTGACATGTTAAAATATACTGGTGTCTGAATAAAACCAGCCTCACATTTATCATCAGCAGAGCAGCTCTTGATTTTTGATTGTGGTGACGTCAAAGGTTGACGTCAACTCTCTCAGCTGTGCTGTGGTTTATGTTCTTCACAAAAGGAAAACAACCTTTTTTATATATCAGTGTGCTTGTTTCCTTAAATCCATGCATTTCGATTATGTATATGTGTACTATGTAATAATGGAATGTAATTAAAATCTATGCTTGTTTTTGTAGGGTCCTGTCTCCTTTCCATAGGTGGTACTGCAGTGTAATTGGTTCACCCTAACCAGAGGTTAAAAAGGGCTAATGTGTGAATAATCAGCTTTTCCTCTCCCCCTTTATGCCCCCCACCCTCCATCCCACATACGCACACGCTATCCTGTTATATTATGCTGTTTAAGACTCCCTCTTTTCCTCTTTTAGTTGAGATAAGAGTTCATTTCCACTGCCTCTTCTGCTTCTCTCATTATTGTAAAAGTCCTTCTTTTCATGCCAAGGAGCCTGGCAAAGAAGCAAATTGCTTGTCCTGCTAATACTTTATTGGGGGCTACTGGTGTGCATGTACTCCTTCAAACTCAGTCAGGCTCAGTCAGTCTCTCAATCAATCATGCAATCCCCTCAATGCACCCACCTATCTGGAGACCACTTGGGCTAAACATTGAAATCCCAGCAAATAATCTGCAAAAAACTTAGACACCAAATTTTAATAAAGGCAAAACCATCCCAATGTGTCAAAGGATTCATTGTGTATCATCTTTCTATGATGCTTGGGTTGCATTACAAAACCTTACACTACATTTCAATGTAGGAGCTGTTACTATATGTACCACCTCATCGCCCAGGCTCACTCAGGTACATCCTTCCAGCTCCCTGAGGTTTTGGAGGCACTGTTGTTGCTCAATTTTGGCAGCTGCATTCAGGGGGCCGTGACCTTCTCGTCTTGTTGAGCTGCAGAGAGATGGGTCACTCTGCAAGCTGTGTTAACATGCCACACACTGTAGAAATTGACTCAGTGTACATTGGTGAAACATGAGTTATTCTAAATGTGTGTGTTAAAGGAAGAAACATGGTGGTGTATCTTGAAAGGAGCCACATTGAAACAGAACGTAGCAGTAGTAAATGAGATCTACAAGGACATTTAATTCAGTCATCTGGGTTTTTGTTAGAGGGTGAACTTGCTTTTCATCATCCAAACCGTTGGCTGGATGGTTGCTCTCTAAAATATCCATTTTTTTATGTCTATGTGTGGTGAATACAGAATATAAATGTCAGCATGTTGGAAGACACTGTAGAGTTTTGGATCACTGCATCATCACTGACTACTGCATACACTGTACAAAACTGAAAACTGTATAATCAATTTTTTGAAATGCATCTTGCAAAAAAAATCTTAGGATACAGAATGCACTGGTTCACAAACAGTGTGTTTACATGCACATGAAAAAAAATAAAAATTATTGCCTTAATCGGACTCTAGCTGGACAATGTAAGTGCATTTAAACACGTTACTCTGACTAAAATTGGATTAAGACACCTAGATAATGCGATTGGAATTCATTTTTCTCCACCATGTATACGCCTTAACTGGACTATAAGCGGATAACATGTGTGTGCGCATGCTCCACAACCCCTGCACTGGCGTGTGACCCTGTAACAAAAACATCAAAGAAAGCCGATCGCAGGAGAAGAAGGTAAACAGAGCCGGTAGAAGAACCATCTGAGGGATAACGCATATCTTACCTGCACCATAAGTAACATGCACATTACGTAGGAGATTAAAAGAGCTGTACTATTACCCCTATGGTTGTTGTTTGAAATGCCGGTCTGCCGCATGAACGACTCTTGTTTATTATATGACGTAATAGGTCAACTGGAAACTGGCCATATTAACATAGTATTATCCCACTAAAAAGATACAAATGCCACCTAGTGTGGAGGAGGAGGACATGTTCTTGTCAGTTACTCAATTTTCTCCATTGCATGTAAACTGGGACAAGGACTGTAGTTAGAAAGTCGAATTTTGAGCATAGCTCGATTAAGCTCTGCATGTAAACGCACTGACAGACTAGATCACATAACCTCATGTACACGAAAACAAAGAGCAATAGGAAGCTTGTCTGAGTCTGGAGGAAGAGGAAGACCTGACATGACTACAGGACTATAACCAACGTCCAACAAGAGGAGGTGAGGCCACTAATTGTCTAATTGTCTAATTAAATCTAATTGTCTATAGACAGCATTTCTACTCTCAGCGCTGCTGCTGCGGCTTCCAATATGCAGCATTGACCTGATGGAGAACATTGTCTCTCACTTAGCCTGTTTCTCCATTCATCTATTCTCTATTCCTGTTGCTCCATTTCTTTTCTCTCTTTTATCCAGTGCCCTCCTCCCCTCCTCCTTTCATTCAGCTAATCACTTCTTCCTTCTATCTCCCTTGCTGCACTTTCTTCCATCCTCATCAACATATTTCACTACGAGGGATCCTAGCCAAGATAGATGATGATGAATGGTGAGACAAACCAAACCTCTCTCTTTCCTTGTTTTTTTCTTCCTCCCTTTCTTCCTTTCTTGCACATGGTCTTGACTTTGTTTTCTTTGATGCACTTTTGAAGCTAATGAGAATGCGCCACCGGGAGGGAGATGATGTGCTTTCAAATGATTAGGGCCAAAAGCTACTTCCTTGGCCATCAAACATCAATAGAACAAAGCCTGTTGGACACAAACAGGGTTGAGACTGAAGAAAAAAAAAAAATGTTCTACTCAGAAGTCAGTTAAGAAGCCTCTTGTGGAAAAACCAAGAGAGAGAGAGAGAGAGCTGTCGCCAACTTGTTAGAGCTTCCGTCCCTCCAGTCTTCCGTATGATAATGATGGGATTCTGCTTGTATCTCTATAGGACTGAAGAGCTGTAGATGATAAAGTTCTGTGAGCAGAGTGACATGTAGCCTTTGCCTTTGAAGAAGTGCGGATGAGGCCTTTTGGGAAATTCCCCAAGGACCCAAGATGGACTCCCTTTGGTCTCAATTATACCAGCCTCTGCTTAGTACTACTGTGTTCCCTCACTATGGTCTCTATCTCTCTCTGCATGACATCACTTCTTCTCTTGTAGCACTGCAGGACAGTTCTGTCCTTCACCTTTTGATCCAGGCCAGATCAAACACCACCTGTTCTTTGATGATAGCAGCGATGGTGGTGGTGCTAAGGAATTCAGGGCATTGCATCCTCTTCGCTTTATCACTAGAAAATCCTAACAACCTGTAGCAACAAGCCCACAGGTACACTGCTGATGGCTCACAGCAGGAGGCATCATAAATAATGGCCGTCTGGCTGTGGTGATGCAAGATGTGGGTGTAGACTTTGCTGCCTGTTATGCTTCAAGGAGAATTTGAAGAGCTGCTCTGGTGGTGGTGGTGCATCTGATGTAGGTGGCGGAGCTAGGAGAAATGTGATACATTAGGAAGTAAAGATCAGACTAGTACAACAACAGACCTCTCACCTGGAGTTGCGGAAAACATAGACTGATCTGAATTTTGGTTTTCGTTTTGGTATAATGTATTAGATTAGGGAGTGTAAAATGGAGAAAGTATGCGAGTAGTTGAGCTGCTGCTACCAATACTTTTTGCCATGGCTCATCAGATGCTATTAGTATACTAGATATTAGTTAGTGTTTCCGCCACTGTGATCCAGACTGACATGTCTTAAAAACAAAAGTTTGATTCAGACACTGCTGTTACTCTCAGCATAGTTTATAATAACTTTAGGGTTCCCTTAATGTGCTGTGAGGGTTTCTGCATCAGTCTTTTGCTTGTTCATCACTTGTGTGCCTCCAGGTACACCAGTTCCTACTTGGTCATTAAGACACCATGGCTGAGCAAGAAGGAATGGCTAGCACCAAGTGAGAAATCTTAGGCATCATTACCAAGCTGCCTGCATCACTCCCTCCATAAATGGAGTTGTGTATTTATGTATGCACTTTTCAAAGCTAATTGATAGTTTGTGTTTAAGCTATTTTGGTTGGTTGTTGTTATATGGGTTTTCTGTTCCACTGTAAATAAAACAATGCCACTGTATTTTCCCTTGTTCCTTTTCCCTACGTTTTTTTTTATCCCCACTCCACCCGTCCAAAGAGCCCAATTATTTGCCCCAAAGTTTAATTGCATAACTTATCCAAACTTCAGCAGAAAGTCTTGCAAAGATTCTACTGTTTGACTCTGACAAGCCCCTGAAGACCCCAGCCAGTCTATTCAGTATTCTTTACGTGTTGCCATTCAGCATTTCTAAAAAGTGTTGAGTGTGTAGGTACATGAGCTGAGTCAGGCCTGTGGTTTTGAATGGATTCAGCAGCACAGCTGCAAACACCCGGACTAGAACTACAATAAACTCAAACTATATAACCGGTATCTGTCAGTGACCCCTGCCCTGCTGAAAGCAAGCTAAACTTGGTCACATAGTGCTGAAGTGAGTTTTTATCACTTTTTAAAGGTCGCATAGGCTTCACTTTATAAAGGTGGCATTTAAACTGGTAACATTTAAAAGCCAAGCAGTTTGGTAGAGTGGGCGTATGTGGCCATTTCCTGGAGGCAGCACATGCCGGTTTGCATATGGCCATTTTTACTGAAAAGATGCTTACATGTAGATGCTTTGCTCAAAATGACTGTAATCCTGTTTATTAATTTACCTTAATTCATTTTCCTATAAAATCCAACTTGCTTCATTATGAAATCTTAACGGTGTGTTATTAGACACATTCTGATAACACCTGAGTCTGGCTACGGCAGGTTAACTTAACATTATCTGAGGTATTTAGTCATGTTTCTTCTCTTATCTGCCAAATACAATGTCTCAGTGGAAAGATGGAAGAAGACAAAACTATAACTGATAACCCAAAAATAAAGTACCTAAAGTGTACCACATTTAGAACATGGATATGTGATTGCATAAAAAGATCCGTTTGTGGATCCAGCTAATTCATACATTTCTGAACACCTTATCTTGGCTTGGCTCTTGTGACACTCACAACTATTATTCTAGATGTCGTTTAATACTGCAGAAAACTATCAGTCAACCAAATTATAAAACATTAAAACCAACAGACAAATTGAGGTAAACATTAGAATGAGCAATACAGCAGTTAAGCACAACACCAGGAGATTTACAACTATTATAATCATCTATTCAGACATTTTCATCACCTCGGGTGCTTACCTTCTCAATCCCTGACTAATACAGCTCTGGATGGTGATATATAATGATTAGGGCTGAGAAGGACATTTACAGTGGCCACATTCATACACAACAGATACACAGATACCTGAAGGTCAAGTGAAGGGGGGTTGGGGGGGGGTTGGGGGGGGGGGGTCAATTGCAAAGACCCCTTTGTCAAATCCTTATTGAAATTCATCAATAAAAATGGGCTGCCCTAAGCCTTTTCAGAAATAAAATTGTCATGCTAATTCATTTTGATTGCCACATTGGAATGGCTAAACAAAATGAATGGCGGGGTCCAGATGCGCCCACCGAAGCGTAACTGTGGATATTTCATAGTGAATTACCCTTGATCGACTTGCCCCATGGATCTTGGTGCAAATCCTGATCAAATGCCCACATGTGTGGAATTCCAATCACCGCTTTGCTAACTCATTGATTTGCATGCCAAAGAGGTACACATTAAAAACCCAAATGAAAAGCAGCTCTGCTGACAGGGGCTGTTTTTTTTTTTTTTTTTTCAAATGGAAGAAGGCAGAGAATTCCAATTTTCATCCCTAGCGTGCACTCCCTGATAGTAAAAAACTTCAGCCCTTTGTGAATCAAAAGATTAATATTCCCTTACCAACTGCACAGGCAGGCAGACACTTGTAAAGACTAATGTGTTTCACAAACTTTTTATTAAGGTCTGACATTTATGCTTAAACATATTATTTTCTTATTTTACATATCAACGGACACGCAAGGTCTTTACTCCATATTCTTTGTTGGGAGCAAGGACCTAATAAGACATATACGTTAATGCAAAGCAGAGAGCTGATTAGTGCATCTAATTCATGACGTGCTCTGTAGATTGAAGTCCATAGACTATAGCATGGAGGAACAGTGAGGAATTACAAGCCCTCTGTGCTGCACGAGAGACAGCACTCTTGTGCATGAGGGGGGAGGATACTTTCCAATCAGCCATCTGGACAAGGGGCTCCTCAGGGGACACAAAGCAAGCCATGCTTAATGCTGCTGCTCTCTCTCATGTCATCTATCTATCTATCTATCTATCTATCTATCTATCTATCTATCTATCTATCTATCTATCTATCTATCTATCTATCTATCTATCTATCTATCTATCTATCTATCTATCTATCTATCTATCTATCTATCTATCTATCTATCTATTTTTTTATTCTAGTTTTTTTGACCCATTAACTACTTAACCTCACCTAATACTTTGGTCCAATTATAAATATTACAGCCACCAGAGGATGCTGTCACAGTAAAGTGTGACTGTAGGTTGTAAAAAGTCACTTTCTTACTGAATCACTGTTTTTCTGCAAAGGAAAAAGGCAAAAATAGTATACAGTGTTACTCATACAGGAGGTAGAGTGGTCATCCAATAACCAAAAGTTTGGCCGTTCGATTTTGCCCTATCCCTAGTCTGTCCGTTGTGTCTTGGGCAAGACACTTAACCCACCTTGCGAGTATGATTGAGAGTGAGTGATGTTTGGTAGTGGTTGGAGAGGCTGTATGTACGAATTGGCAGCCACGTTTCCATCAGTCTGTGAGTACTGAGGTAGTTTACCACCACCAGGGTTTGACTGTGTGAGTGAATAAATAATGCATATAATTGTAAGCGCTTTGAGGATCTAAAATGGAAAATCATTATTGTTCTTCTTCTTCTTCTTCTTCTTCTTCTTCTTCTTCTTCTTCTTATCATTATTATTATTATTATTATTATTATTATTATTATTATTATTATTATTATTATTATTATTATTATTATTACTAGTATACCCCTTGAGGCTAGGCTGGAATCCTAGTGATCACTAGTGTTGCCTCAGGCAGTCCAAACAAACTATTTGCAAACTATTTTGCAAAAGTTCCATAACTAGTAAGCTGAAATGAGCATGACTCCTGGCTATAATATTCTGTCTTTAAAGTCGTAACGTTTTCTATGCCTTTTCTCTGGTTCTTGTCTGTGCGCCTTTTTTCTTTTGCTTTCTTTTTTTGTGGCAAGATGAGGTCTGTAAAGTTTCTGTTATTCAGCCTGTAACTTTTCCTGTAAGCCTTCCAGAGTCGACTATTGTCTATTTCTGCATTTATCTGCAGCCTATCAAAAGCAGCGAATATCTTTTTGAAAATAAGAGATTGTTGCTTTGTGGAGAGCTCAAATCTTCAGAACTGTAGTTGGAATATAATGCTTAAAACTCACTGACATGTCTACAGCTAGCTTTGTATATTTACTTGAAAGTTCTATCGTCCCATCAATAAATAATAAAGCATCTAAAAAAATAACAATATTTCTTGCTGTTAAAAAAAAAAAAAATCTTAGGCTGTGTGTCAAATATGGTGACATAAATGAGACAAGGGACACATTAGCTGGAAAGTAAATGTGGCCTTACACTCTTATCCATCACTTTACAAGTTATTTCTCCAATATACTCACTTTGCCTACCCTTCTCACCCTTTCCCAGTCAGTGTCTCTGTCTATCTGTCTCATTCAGTTGAATGAATTGGAGTCCTTCAGGGTATTGATTGGACTCTGCTTAATGCTGTCAGACTGATGGGAGACATGTGATTCACAGATGAGATCTTGGCCCTGGTACACTCAGCCTCCAACCACACACTCACACACACACACACGTTTAGACAGCATGCACTCTCACTTACTGTATGAGGATAGCAAGCACATACTGTACACACAAATGAACACACGTCACCATCATGCACCAATGCACACAGGCAAATTCATGCACACACGCAACCATGCAGGCACAAGTGCACGCCCTCCCATATAAACGCACACACACACCCTTGGGAGTTTCTCCTGACACCCTCAATCTGTCATAGCTAAAACCCAGAGGACGTCGTCTTCTAGTCAGGAGGGCCTGGACAGTACACTGAGCTCAGCAGAGTTTGAGCTAATCAAGACTGGCAATGACAGGCTGCCTGCAAAGACAAACGATTTTTTTTTCTCTTTTGTGTTGAGGATATCTTGTTTCTTTGGTTAGAGGCGTGGAAAACGGAATTTGTCCTGGGCAACTACGGGTCGTGGTTCATCACTGTCATGGGACTGAGGCAACTGAATGGACAGGAGGCATCCTGTTTTTTGACATGACAGAGAAAATCCAGACGATATTTCATTATCACAGCAAGTGAACACTGTGTAATAACACAGTGGTCAGAAAAAGGTAATTTATGCAAACCAGGAGAATAGAGGCCACACTAAGTAGATTCACAAAACTGTTAAGTTTGCTCTCAAGTCATACGTCTCAGTAAATAATGAGGATAAGAATGTTAGCACATAGAATTATGTGTTTATATGTTACATATACATATATATTCATGTAAGGCGAGTTACACACATTTGAATAAGCTCCATTAGGTTTAGGCATCACAATTAAATCATCAGGAACCTGTTATAGTTTGTTTTTAGGGTTTCATGCACTCTAAAAACCATATTTGTGTAGTGGTTGGAGTAATGTAGTGTTTTGCATGAGTCTCACTCAGTTTTCTGTTTTAGTCATGGCAGTGTACTTTTGTGGATTACATCAAGTTGAAATTACACTTTGTTTAATTAATCTACTATTCACTATATACAAGTCAAAGTGTATGTGTTGAGTTTCTTCAGATTTCGTTTTTGTGCAAGACATGTGACATGTTTTCGGATTTTTTCAGAAGCACATGTGGCCCCTTTATCTAGTTGTCTTTTTTTTTTTATCGGATATTGGGCCTTTGTATGGGGCTTGTATCTCCAGTTTCCTTCCACCTCCAAAGACATGATTGGTGATTCTTGACCTTAGGTGTGAGTGCGAATGATTGTGTGTCTATGTGTTAGCCCTACCTTGTGGACTCGCAGCCTGTCCAGGGTGTACCGATGGCCGATGTCTCACCCAGTAACTATAAAAGCTATCTTTCATGAAACCACATTAGGTTGTTTAGTAACAGTATTTTGCAAATAACTGAGTAGAAAATGAAAACCTTCTAAGTGGATGTGCCTTAAATTTTTAGTTGGATTAATGTAAACTGTTGATTTCAAAGCACTCAAAGCACTCTTGCAAACTTAAGTTGAAAAAAACTAATCTTCCTCAGTAAATAATTCAGTTTCACAGTCAATATACTGCAGCTTCAGTGCTACTTATTTATCTTGTACAGTTACTGTATTATGATAAACGACACATACTGTACAAGCAGTACAGTGCAGTCATACTGAATCCTGTCCCTGTAGAGTATATTGTGTTACTGTTGTTTACATGAAGAAAGACTTTGCACTTGACTTTGAGCCTATTGCCTTTCCCTGTTGTTGCCTTTATAAAATGAACATTTGCTTCTTCCCTTAAACCAGCACTGTCCATCCTCTGTGACATCTGGAGTTTGTGTTTGTGTGGGTCTCAAGGACGAGGCCGCAGTCAAGTCCAAACACAACAAGCGTTCGGAAAAACAGCTGAGTCCTCGGCAGTAGGCCTGTTAATTGTCTGCTTGCAGCACTGGGGCTCAGTGAGACAGATGTGATGAGAAGCAATCACGTGATGGACTGACCCTGGTGTTAAATGGTGTCACTCAACACTTTAAAATTCGATAAACCAGTCAGTAGGCCTGCATCAAGATATTTACCCTCATCAGGGTAAATTTCCTGTGGTGTAAAAAGATCAATGGCAAAATGTGACCCCTGACTTTCCTAACAGCATTGTATACATAGTCCTGTGATTTTGGACTGGACTTAGGAATGTTGCAGATACAGATTATTTTTCGATTAATAAAGTGACAAACAATATTTACAAATTCCATATAAATTCTTTATTCAAAATGTGAGTCCTTTGTTGCTGATATAGTCCTCACCCTTTCACATTCAGCCCAGTTTAGATGAGATATTGTCTAGAGTTGTCTATGCTTTGTACTCAATGTTAATATCAGCAGGCCAATATAATCAAAAAGACAATGCTAATGTGCTGATAATGCTGAGATTAGTTGGTGTAACACTTGCCATGTCCACTGCGTTATGTTACTGTGCAACCATTAAACTTGAAGCTAGAGGAAAGGTCAAACTATTCACTCTGAAGAGATAGATAAATCTAGTCTAGTGCAGATCTAAAAAAAAAAGCAATTAAGACATTGCACTAAACCCCAGAACATCACCATGTGGATGGAGCTGGAGAAAAGGTCAAAGGGACCATGAAGGTATGTCCAAACTTTCACTGCAATACACCCTCTACTGAGACACTGTGTTTGGACAAGGTGTGCAACAACATGAGACATCATGGAGAAGGGACAGAAATTTAAAGATGAAGTAATATATAATACAAGATTTGAAGTCTGGTGTAGCCAGACTCGGTTCTCATCAGAGTGCAATTCTGGTAACACTCTATTTGGATTTCATTGTAGGCTGCGTTTCAACTGCGTTTCAATGCAAAGAAAAAAATACCTGTATGTGTTGCTCAGGTTACTCTTCCGTTCTTCATTACTTACCGATTTATAGGGCACTCATGAAAATACTTGGAAATTCTAAATTTCAATCATAGAGTGTTATTGTAGGGCATAGGAAGACATTTTTACTTTTGTGACATTTTTCAATTTTTTCATGGAGAAAATTATGATTAATAAATTTAACATATATGTTTCCATGTCATTAAGTGGTAAATAAGTGTAAACGTGTCTTTAGACCATTAGAACATTAAGTGTTGATTCAGGCGCTTAACATACACATTATCACATTAGACAACATTAGGCCACTTCTTCATGGTATCTCATAAATCAGTTATGCTCAGTGCTCATGGAGAGGTGGACCTTGAAGATCACATTAGACCTGGGAATGTTTCCTTGGTCTTCTCTGATTGGCTGAATGAAATCTGCATGCTTCTAAACCTCACAGGGATGCATTTTAAAATGTGTGCTGAGGTGACCATATACAGTTCCTTGTACCATAAAGGGTAAAGGTGACCAAAATAATATGCTTGGGTCAACGACCTGATCTTTGCTGGAGTCATTTCTTCATTTTCTGTAACCACTTGTCCTCTGGAGGGTTGCAGGTGGGCTGGATTCCCGGCAGTCAGTCCCTCAGCATGAGGGACAGGTTACACCCTGCATATGTCACCACTCCATTGCAGTACTAACACAGAGAGACAGTCATTCACGCTCACACCTACGGCCAATTAAGAATCACCAATTAACCTAACAAGCATGTCCAAAAGGCGTTGAATAAGGTCAGCTGGAATTGTAGGATTTCTTGAAGATGTTTCGCCACTCATCCAAGTCCAGCTGACCTTATTCAACGCCTTTTGGATTACCATGACCTGGATGACTGAGAACCTTCACAGACATACTAACAAGCAAGTCTTTGGATGGTGGGGGGAAGCCGGAGTACCCAGAGAGAACCCATGCAGACACAGGGAGAACACACAAACACCACACAGAAAGAACCCAATCAGCCACCTTCTTGCTCCTTCATGTGCCACCCATCGAGGTATAATGAATCGTCAGAAAATATGTGAATGCCTCCCATAACTTTTCCGAAAGCATCAATATTTCACCTCACTGCGTCCTATTACTGCAAGAACTGATGACTCTATTGGTTAAATTTGGCTACGGCCCTTCTCTCCTTGACTCACTAAATGAGCCGGGTGAAGGATGTTGTGCTCTTCTGCATAAACGCTCGCAGCAAAATACAGTTTATTAAGGCCCATAAAAAACAACATTAAAATTCACAACCAAGGGAGCGTCGCCTGACCCCTGGAGAATGATAAATTAGCTTGTGTTGCTCTAGCAAAACGATCATTTTATACCTTCATCTTCCCCCCTGGAGCTGAGCCCTTCAGTGCAGAAGCACCGCAGTGTGCCCTGGACTCAGAGGCTTCGGCAGCAAGGAAATGTTTTCAGATGACGCTGATATCAATCGGCCTGCTGCTGTTCTCATAGGAAATCGTAAAAAGTAAAAAAGTAGGGTGAATGACACCTAATTCAACTGCATATCCACTTTTCAGCATTCATTGGTGTCGAGTGTGCCACATTCCTTCACCTGAGCTGGTTTTGACTTCGACATTGAAGTGCTTGTTGTTATAATAGAGAGCAAGCCTAAGAAAATAAATGTGAAAAATGTCTTCAGAAATCCCTGGCTCTATTTAAGTTACTTTTGGTGCAATCCACAGATACCTTTGATTGCATTCTGCTTTTCATTTACCATGCATGACGTGTTTTCTGGAGCCAGTGCTGCTCTGCTTATCTAGGACAAGCTGTAATTGTTGAGTACTGCCACCTCCTCATCGTTAGTTTGAGGGATGGCTAAACAGATTTTGTGTGACAGTGGCAGGCCAATTTCCCACAAGCCAAACATGCAGGTGTCTGAGCAGCACTTGAGAAGAGACTGGTAGAGCAAGAATTAGCCTTAATATTCCAACTTTATATTTAATCATAAATACGTGCATTCAAGTGTTGGTCAGTCCTGCCAGTGTACCCTTTATGTGTGTTAAGCTGTTGTCTTGCACCTTAACGATGATTCGCATGGTAACCAAAGTCCCTCATGAGTCATCACTGGCAAGTCATTAGCACTATGCTAAGCTAATGGATCAGTAAATAGATTTTTATGTGGGCATAAATGCTAATTTGCTACACTGCGGCGCACTTCAACGACGCTGTGTTTAGCAAGTCAGCCGAAGCCTCGGGGGTGTGTTTGTGTGTCATTAAGCTCGGCCAGGGATCTATCGTGGATGGGGCAACAGTAACATACAGTGACAAAGGCCTAGGATGCTGAAACACACATGTCTTACCTCGGTGGGGTAACACACACGCGCACACACACACAAACCATACACAAAATGATGATACTTGATAACACTTGAGCAGATTTATAGCTCAGAAATAAAGCTCTAGCACAGATGTAGTGACCTTAGGCCTTTCCACATTTCCCACACACCACCATGTCCATCCACCCACAGCATCCCCACATTTATCCATCATTCCCAATGATAAATGGTGATTGTAATTTTGTTTCTCTGATCATAATCTGTGCAGGAATGTCATTAGTTTGAACATCTGTTACTAACTGAGCCACAGTGTAGGTAGGTACATATAGCACATCTTAAGACTATGTACAAGCCCCTTTGACATAGTGTTCTCAAATGTCAAAATAATAACCATAATCATAATTGTCAAGTATCTTAACTGCTCATAACCTGCTTTGCATGAAGGTGTGATGAACAAAGTGATAATAACACAGTTCATCATAGCTTATTGTCTAGTGATGCAAGGGTTTTCTGATATCCAGAAAAAATACTGTATTGTAGATGGCAGGGGGAAGAATACCGCCCTCGCACCATTTGTTGATCCTGACGCCAGCCTACATCCAACACCCATAGATAGCAAGACAGACATTCAAAATGGAAGGAAACGGCAGTGGGGCCTTGTTGAAAGAACATCACTGAGTGGGAGTTGAGTAGGAATACTGGCTTGGCAGCGACCACAGAAAGCATACATTGAATTTTCACAGCCAACAGGAATGTTCTTGATGATACTGAATAATACATTTCCACTTATTTATTTTTTTAACAGTAAATATTTTTCGCTATTATGTCCCAAATGCACAGAAGCAAAAATAAGAACACTGTCAATCAGTCATTAGTGGGTGCCTTTCTTAAACATTTCTAGAAGTTTTCTAAAAACAACTCTGTGAATTGGCACTGCATGCAGGGAGAATACAGTATAGCCATTTGTAGTGGAGAGTTAAGTAGCAGTACTGGGTTTAATGTAAGAAGTACATTTTAAAGAGGGATGTCCTTAAATGATGATAAATTAGATCCTTACACTCTGTATACTGTATGCTAAAATATATGATGATTTGTGGACAAATTGCATTTTTTGTTCATGGCCACCTGGCCTACAATAATTGATATCATGCACGCTTCATAGTTAGAATTATTTAACGGCAAACGCTTGAATTAAGCCCTGCTTTTAGTTTTTCTATGTTTAAGACAAATTTTCTGAAACCTGTCAGTTTCCAGAATTATAAGAAAAATACTTGACAATGTACAAAAAAACTGTGTGGGAAGATTCATGTTGCATCTAGCAGTTTGAAAAAAATAAAGCACACCACTCTTTGCATTATAATCGGATATCCCACACACTGTTATTTCTTTCCAATAACCACCACTACATTGTGGATGATCCCTTACATGATGGTTATGATACGGGGGCTGTTGCAGTTATAGTACATTACTCTGTGGACCACAGTAAAATACATGGCTACACAGAAAGTATTACACTCAAGTATTTAATTTTAGCCTGGATCTTTTTTTATTGTACAAGTTTGTCTCAGATCTGTAGCAGTGTCGTGCTGGGGGAATAATTTGAATATAGTTTTATTTTGTTGTTTTTTTTTTCAACCTAAGCATCTTGTAAAACAAGTACAGTTTGAGATTAAAGTATAAAATATTCATATATTTCAGGACAACAAAATGTGCTTATAGGCATTGCAGTTTAAGGACAGTGCCTCAGCAGCTTGAGAGTCACAGACTCAGTGACATATCTTAGAGGACTTAGTGTGTGTATAGTATAGTATACTATAGTATAGTAAACCAATCAGATTTGCACATCTTAACAAACCACTTAACAAACAGAGGAGGAGGTCCAGTTAATTGTTTCCAAATTTTCCTAAGATCCAGCTCTTTTCATGGGCTGCCCTTCTCAGTGCCACTGCAGCAGCTCCTGCACCGGCAGTGAGACAAATCAAAGGGATAATTTATTTACGGTGACAGCAAACCAAAGGAGCGATAAACAAAGGCAGCATGAAATCAAAGATATGGGATCAGGTGGAAATTGGTATTTTCGCACTACACAGCTCACTGTTGACCTGGAACACACACCCAAAAACACACACTCACACACACACACACACACCAAATACACACTCCACAGCTCCCGGGAGAAGGCGCTTTCTTTATATCCTCACATGCATACATTAAGATGGAGATGTACATGATTTTTCAGCACAAAGAAATGAATAAAGGGAGCAGGAGGCACATTAACAGGAACACCTGTACATTATATTAAAATCTTTTGCAAATGCAGCTTTGAGTAGCTGTGGTTCTGGTTGTACAGTTGATTGTCCACAAGTTTCAAGGTTGGCGGTTCAGTCTGTCCGTGGAACCCAACATGTGACATGCATCTTGCACATGAGCTCTCCAGCCATTGGTGTGTAAATGTAGGAACTAGTAAAACAAAAAAAAAAAAAAATGAAATACTGAAAATAACCACGATATATCATTCTGAAGCTGCTTTTGCAGAGGCTACATCAGAGAAATGATACTACATCTTGCAGACTGGTTTGTGGAATTTGCATTGTGTTTAGTTTTATTCTGTGTTTTTTGAAAAACCTCAGTGGTGTTCATGTTATTGTGTCCACCTATAATACTTCTCTCAGAAGAATGCCTCTTCTTCTGTTTCTTCTCTGACTGAGACACACAGAACATAAATACATTACTTGGATATATATATATATGTATATACATAACTTCAGACATATCAAGCATCTAAATTTGCACATCCAGGCGGCCAAAACATTTCATATCAAAATATATCAATTTAGACAAGGATTCTGAAATACATTTAATCACACATAAACTGATTTTAATTACAGAATTTAACTTATGTGACATACTGTTGATATTTCCCCAGTTTCCATTGTATCCCCCCAATATAAATATCTCTATGTACTAAAGAAAAGACAAGAAAGAAAATTAAAGGTAAATCCAGGATCCAAATATCCAAGGATCCAACATTTGTAAAATTCCAAATGTGTTTTCTTTTAGTCAGATGGTGAGTTCTGAATTGGGTGTGTCCCAAAAATATACAAGAGTATGAATAATGCATTGACTTATTTCACAGTGTATTTCTGGATGTACACACACACTCACCCACACACAGAAAAACATGTATTCACACACACACACATACACACACACACACACACACCGACAGATGCAAACATGCATCCACGCACGCAAACACACAAAGTATAGACCATTAAAATGAGTCAGGGGTTCGCATCTGCTCAACGCTCCTAGGGATGTGTACAAGATGTGTGAGGTCCATTGACAGAAAACTACTCTTCTCGTCTATGTTGGCACCACATTAAAAAAAAAAAAAAAAAAAAGATATAAGCTAAGCCATCCAAAATGTCCAGGTTTCACCCTCATGATCTTCATTGGGTGAGGAAGGACAGTCGGCTCATCTCTGTCGTCTCTTCCGCGGCTTTTATGCTGTTTCACAGCGTCCCTTCTGGTGAGCGTATGCAGAGATTTTGGCAGATACAGCCTCGTAAAGTTTGACCCAGCCAAATGAAAGAAAGGTGTTAAAGGCTAGGATCCGATGGACAATACAGCCTGGCTCAACCTCAGTAAAGTCATAATTCTTTTGCAACGAACTGTCATTAAAGAAACTTGGCTGGGCTATAACCCTGAACGGCTTCATAGCGGCCACAGTAAAGAAGACGAAGGAGCTGACTTTTGAAAGACCTTCTGACAAGTCTAAATCAAGCCACAAAGGTACAAAATAAAAAAGAGCCATCCCCTGCAGTCCAGGCAGTGACTAAGAAAAATAAAAGGCCAAGTACTTGAATGAATACCCAGCTGCCCTGTTGATAACCGTTCCTCACAGGGATTTTGCTCTACGATGAGTTCATGAATGTGGCTGTGGTGAAAGTTCAGTGTTGATGATGGTGTACCATACCCTTCACCTAAAACCTCTAAAAAGTTTTCAGAGGTCAGCCGAGGGACTTTTACTGTGGTGAGTGGAGAAGCTCTGGGTTATGTCATTTTTAATTGAAGGTCAGGGCTGGTGTGAAGTTCATGAGCTTCATTGGTGAATGGACACGATTTCGGGTGTAGTCACTGGCCTCAGTTCCTTTTGGAACACGGATGTCAATGAACCTGCAGAGGAGGAAAGGAAAGAAGATACAAAGATCATACACAGAAGCACAAAACAAGGCTGTGTTTAGTGTATGTAGGCTTCTTAAATTTGTTTAAAACTAAATTCACTTAATAATAATTTCTTATGCACAATATTCATAGCCTTGCTTGCATGTAACGCAATAAAACAGTGTGATCTGAGTTTATAAAAGGGGAGGAATTTGCTCCCCTTTAATTTTTTTTAATATCACATGCTTGTCTACCTGAGTTTCACAAGCACCGTTTTGTCCCACAGCACTGTCAGATGGAAATATGTATTTGTTTTTGTTAATCAAAAATGATTTATTTATTTTCCTCTCATGATGCACAGCAAGGAGAAAAAATAAATCAATGACAACAACAATAATCAGTCCAGCGCCTCCACCGCACTCCACTCACTGCAGTTTCTATTTTCATTTGTAGCAGCTCAAGTGAAACACTTCATATGCAACACATGATCAAATGAAGAATTTAACCACCGACTCAAATTCATTTCTTGTCATTCTGTGCTTTTGTGCAGTCTGACATTATGAACAGGATTCTGGATTAGGCCAATTTCACTATTTGCATTGTCAGTCTAATATAAAAGGGATAGGGACATGTTTTAGAGGATTCACAGTTAGAGGAGTGTCATGACACTCGGTGTTCTCTGGCTCAGGCAGAATATATTGACACTGAAGCCTGTGGGACAATAGAAAAACATTTTGGATTAAATTATCTTTTTTTTTTCTTCTTCTTTTTTTTAACCTGCCACTGATAGCGGTACCAGAGCTATCACTCAACACATAGAACACACTGTTAATAGGTGTCGCAGGTTTGCCTTCCACTGTGTCCATGGCTGTTGTGTCCTGAGCAAGCATCTAACACCCAAATTGCTCCCCAGGCACAGCCCCTAGAGGCTGCAGCCCACTGCTCCAACTGTACACACTACTGTGTGAACAAATGGATGGGTCAAACAGCAGGAGCACATTTCCCCATTGCGGTCTAATTAAGGGTTACAATTTATTTATTTATTTAATAGAAGTCTAAATAATCCAGTATATTTAATGAATACATCTCATTAAAAGGCATTACTAAAGTGGCAAGAAAGGCAAGAAAAAGCTCAGTTTTAAGCGTCTGTTGAGAAATGGGTTCATATTAGTATATATAGTATATAAATCTCCATGTGGAATACATTTCACCTTCACTGAAATTCTTTAGCTAATGACTTAATTTCACCTGATCATTTGATCAGGAAAACCATTTGAATGTTAATAGGATTCTGCCATGAATATGTTATATGGATAAATCCATAAATGTTAATATATAAATGATTCAGGGTGACAGTGGACAAATGTGACACCCCAGGACAGGCCGTATAAATCATTCAGACACTTAAACATGAGTTGGCAAATCCACACAGAATTGCACAAATTCCCAGGGCTGGCAAATAAATATTTATGATGCCCCGAATTCCCCTTTTCTCCCTGTCCTTGGTAATTGTGCGTGATTCATTTTGTTTTCTCGGTGGAAGAGGAAAAATCAATCTTAGAATATTGGCTAGGAGACATAAAGTATGCAGATTCCAAATGCCTTTGGTTTTTTTGCACAATATAAAAGCTTTACAGATGCGTAGTCAATGTTCCTCTGAGAGGAATTCAGTTAAGACTTTAGGACATTTCCATGTTTTTAAGAGTAAAGAAAAGAGTTTACGGAACATAACATGCCAGGAGAGTAGGCTAACCCACCTCTGACTCCAATTTACCTGCGGACTTCTTATAAGTGGGTATCTACTGGGAGGAATGTTGGCAAGCAAGCAAAACTCTACAAATCTCTTAATGTAATATTTGTTTTTGCTTTTTTGTTTTGTTTTTAATATAACAGTGGTGCTTTTAAGTTCATCATTATGCATTTTCGAACTGAAAATAATCCTTTTGGTTTCCCTTTCTCCCCACTGATACATCAAAGTGATTATATTTCCATTGTACCATATCCACATCATGGATGACCTTTATTTATAATCTGTAGTCAATGTGGTACTTTGACATACATGGTCAATAGAAACTAGTGGCTGATTCAATCCAGGTCAGAGCTGTACTCAACCTTTATACAACTCAGAATTTGAACCCTGCATTCTTTTAGTTGCTGTTTCATATTAAAGATTTTAATTCTGCTTTCTACAGCATCCAGCAATCGCTGGCTTTTAGTTGTTTGTAAGCTTAAGTGAACTGTACCAGTTCAATGTACCCAGCATGCAAATCAGCATAAAACACTACATCAGTAAAATGAACTCATACTTGCTGTTTTGCTCTGCATCCTACGATGGCTCCTTGGGCAAAGGCTGGAAAAGAAAAGTAGAAGGTCAGGACTAAGAGAACATACGGCCAGGCCTCACTAACACTTATTCAACTTTCCCAGCACATATTGGCCTTGGACGCAGAGTAGCATATGTCCATTTAAAAGCACAGATGGCACATCTTCCAATTATATCTAAGGCTAGACGAAAGAAGCTGAAGGTTATTTTGTTCTCTACCAGTTTTTATGATCTCCGAGGACACCGCTTCCCTCTTCAACCAGAAAATACGGGTGAATAATGGTCAGCTCCATCTGCATTAACAAGTGAGCAACCTTTCTGTTTTTCTATCAATAAAATCACTCATATTATTATTATTATTATTATTATTTTTTTTTTACCACAGTAGGGATGAGGCAAGGTGATGAACAGTGTTTCCCTTAGTTTCTTTGTGAACATAACTTCTTGTCGCCTGCATTTATCTTGAAGAAGATACAATGACAGTAGGTGTTTTCCCTCTGACCACAGAAAGAAAACAGCTCCCTTGCCTTCTTAATATTGGTGAATGAGCCACTTTTGTGTAGATAATGACTCGGCTAATCATAATCAGGAAGCTAATGGTCTGTTTAGTCAATCAGAGGAGCCAAAGCGAGACGGCTGTCTGGGCAGCACATTGGCATTCTCAGCAGCCGCTGCTCTTCTCTCAGTTGTGCCAGGCTTTTTCTGCAGCCCACCCTCCCTCCCCATGTCGTTCTGTGATCTGTCGCTCTGTCTGTCCCACTGGCCGACTGGTCCCATTGCTGTCGAAGAAATTCAGCCCTCTGAAGAGGCGCTGATCCATCACACCTCTCCAGCAGCATGTCATCTAAATGCTAAGTACTTCCACTGCATCTTTAAATCAAAACAAGAAAAGAAATGAGCCGGGCGGCCAGCGGGTGGAAGGGATAAAAGCTTATAAGGACACAATGGAATCTGCAGAGCAAACCCTTAGCTTTCTGATTATGTTCATTTTTGAGAGAGAAGAGTAACTGAGTGAGAGGAACATGCATGAGGAACCCAGAGACCTTGTTATCCCTTCAAATATACAAGGAAAAAGGAGAAGGGATGACTTTTGTTACACACAACCCAATGGTTCTTCAAAGAAAATGGTTTGCCGTTTGATTTCACTCCAAACATCATAAATGGACCTCAGCAGCTCCCACAATAGGACTCTCTCATTCTCCTTTGCCTCCCAGCCTCAGTAGAAGTCCTAGCTATCGATTAGAGAGATTCTTGAAGTCGGAGCAGAGTGCTGAGGAGGCAGAAGCGGTCGGCACTATTAACTGCTCCTACTAATTAAAAGGGTAACAAGGTGAGGTTGGCCCCACGGGACGAACTGTGCAAGAGATGGAGCCGGCTGTTTGCCTGCCATGCACACCGGTAAACAGTGCTCACTGCCTATGGTGTTTACAAGCCTGGAATCCAAGGACATCGAAGACATATTCATCTCCCGCTGGCAGGAGAGATGAGGGAGATTCACAGATAAAGAGTGTGAGAGAGAAAGCACACTAACCAGTGCTTTCCTAATTGCTTATGTTGTGGTGAAATGGAAATATTTGGACCTTGTATCTGAGCTCGGGGTGCCCTCATTTCATTACCACTTGTAAACACTGAGCACTGTGCATGAATGATAAAGTTTCGCAGTTCAAATGAGGTGCCCACTGTGGCTCTTGGAGAGAGCGCCCATGGAGATTGGCAAAAATATTAAGGGATTCAATTAATTCTCTTCCTTATCATCAGCGCAGCATATTTTAGGATCAAAGTATTTTCAAAATAGAGTATGCATCACATTACACAAATACAATCCTCAGCCAATACAGCTCCCAAGAACCTTTGTCGCTGAGAGGAAAAGCCACCACAGGTACAGCAGACAGCTTGTTTGCTTAGTGCTCTAGGGGAAACAAAGCTGAGATTGCATATCTGCCACTTTAAGCAACAAAATTGTCACCAGCAGCCCACCCTGCCATTATGGGGACAGACACTGTGCCATCAGTGCAGTAACTAAAAATCTTTTCCTCAGGGGCCTCTGCTAACAAGTGGACTCCTGCACAGGACTTAGTGGGTTTCATCAGACTGAGCTTCATAGGGGTCTCAGTCATTACCAGCCACTGGAGCTGCTGTTGTTATTAAGCTAACAAGGACAGCCAAAGCTCACTGAAGACCCTGAGTGGATGCTTTGTGGTCAGAGTATGATGAACAAAAGTATCAGAGCATCAGACTCACAGGTATCTCATAGGAGCAAAAGCTGATTTGTTTGTGCTCAAATCCTATGGATTTAAACAACACAGAGATCTTGCATGAAAGGTTTCAGCTCTTTAAAGTTGTGCTGGTTTATATACTATAGAATATAGTTATAAAAACATTCATTTTTAATTCAAGTAAATAACCACCTGCTACACTCGAGTAATGACGACAGAATGTAGAAGACTTTACAACAACTATTTCACCATATACATGTACATACATATAAATGATGGACAGGCATTTTTCTTTGTACAACAGAGAAGAAGAGGGTTTCCAGGCTGCTGTTGATCATAATTTACTCCGTTACAAATGGATGTGATATCTTTGACTGGTAGTGTATACAGTATGACTTAATCCTAGAGAAGAGTAGTATTAAAAATGGATTAAAAGCAACTGAAATGCTAAACTTAAAGTAAGCAAACGTTCTTTTGACCGACATACAAAAAAATGCTACAACTAATTACAGATGCTCAGCACACACCACCCCCAACATTCACTCAAAAAGTACTATCCCACAATCTGGGGGAGGCCAAGATGCCTGTGGCTGATGGCTGAAATATTTAGATGATTTATTTTTGTGTAATTTAAAATTTGTTGCGCAGCTTTTGCTTGAAATCATGCTTATTATTTTCAGATATGCAATTAAATTCCAAAGCCATCCCTTTCTGTGTGCTTTGACCATCAACCAATAAGTGTTTAGTACCAGTGAAATACATGCTACCTTGTAAATTATAACACTACATTTTGTTTATTCCTAGTATTGTTTATAAAATCTTAAACTGCCAAGCAACTATTGCTGTCAAAGCTAACTGTAGCTGCCAAATAAAACAGGTAAGGTAAAATGAGCAATCTGTTTCTCTGAAAGTTGATATAGTATTAGTAGCCTATAGTAACAAACAGGAAAATACTTCAAATGTATACATTTATACTTTAGGAGCATTTATTGCATTCTACCAGTAGAAATAATTCATTTTTATTTTTTATTTTATTTAACCTTTATTTAACCAGGAAATAATAATAAAACAAAACAACAAACAAACAAACAAACAAACAAAAAACGTTAAAACAGCAAAACACCTCACCTCATACTGATCACCAACTGCGTTCGGTAAGAGGACATGTGCATTCAGTACTCAAATGGACCTAAATATAGGATTAAAATGGACTGTATATAAATATGCATTGGCCAAATTGACACTAGTTATGCTAGCATTATATTAACTGCCTAAAATTATGGAAACCATCCTTCTGAATTTGATGTATACTTTGGTGTTCTAGTTTGGCCCGGAGGAGGTTTTTCTTGGAGGTGGAGCTTATGACCCGTAATGCAGCCAGCCACTAGGGGGAGCTCTACTTGCTTTGGCTTCACTTTAAACGAGAACCAGGTCTGGGATTATTTTTCCAGCTTGACTACATCTTTGGCTGGTACCTTATAGCTGGTGGGCATCACAGGAGAGCAGCACTAATTATTAAAAACAGTAGAAAAAATCCAAAAGGCTCAAAAGCATCAGAGTTTTGAAATCAGATGACACTCAGCTTGTGTGAATGTGTCTAAACTGTAAAAAAAAGTCTTTCTGCATAACTTCTTCCAAAAGCCTGTGTAAAAATACAGCCTATGGTTCTGCCAGTTTCACTCAGGCCACAACACTGGAGACAACCAGCATGCAGGGGGAAAAAATTACAGTTCAAAGCCTGGAAATGACACAATTTCAACTAGAGGATCAGGATACAGTTTGCTGACAGTGACAGCAGAAGGGAGTACATTCCGACAGAAAAGAAAAAGGGGCAACATGTGCCTGAAGAAGTCAAACTGACAAAAGGCGTCTGTTAATCGATAATGGCAGCACCGGAGGAAACAAAAACAAAACAACAATGCAACCTTTTTTTTACACCATGTAAATGAATGCCAAAGGAAACATTAAAAATGGAAAATGTAATCATGGAGCTCCCTGCAGCATGCCGGTACAATAACACAACACCTACGATAACAGAAATGAAAAATGGAAATAGAATAGTGGATTCCCTCCTTTGCTAACATCTCTATCAATCTAACCTAGTTCAATATATTTTCTGCATTACTCCACACGCTATCTCCTCTAGACTGATGATCATGCCACAGCATCCGACAGAAGAAGAAACCAAAAAAGCACATTTTTCTTTTCTGCTTGATGAATAGAAGCTCTGCAAATGAAACTGAATTAAACTGTATATCTGCTTATTGAGCATAACCTCTTTGTAGTGCAGTGTATGCTTCGCAGTGGCACACATGTTGTGTCAATATCAGTCATTTTTTAAATGTGCAAAGCAGTCCGGCTACAGTATGTTATCCCTGAGGATCCACAGAGAGACTGCCAGATACAATATGACAGGAGTGCTGTCGGTTGACAAACAGGAATGCTTATGAAAGCCCTGTGGTGGACCAGTTAGACATAAAAGCTGCGCCCATGTTCTTTTGTCTGTATCAACAGTACATTAAAATGAATCATTCCAGTTAATTGCAGATTTACATTATTTCTTGGCAGAAACAGCTAATCTCCAACAAACATAAAACTGTGCTTTTTTTTAACCCAACACCATCAAAATCAAGATTTTATTAACTGCGTAGAATTGTCAGGATTAACTTGCTGGTGCATAGTATTTAATATTTTCAACCGCGAATGAAAGTCAGTGGAGCGTTGAAGGACACAGTGCACTGCATGCACATCTAATATCTGAAAATGTCCTGGCCTGGGTTTTCAAGGCATTTTGAAGATGCTAACACTTCTCTAATGACTTGTATTCCTGATTTCCTCACCAATATTTTATTGGTGTACTAGAAACAAGACCATTCATAACACATCCTCTCACTCAGGGCACATGCGCACTGTATGCATCTATCACAGACTTTGGCGCAACAGTTACTGTTGAGGAATCAGCCTACTTTACTTCTCTTATTATGGGTTTTATTTAGGTTAAATTAATGTTGCTGGTCAGTACTACACTTGAGTGATGTCATCATGACAACTACATTTATCTTATGCTGCCTTCCCACTAAGAATCCTTTCACAAGAAAAACACTTCAAAAAATGAAAGATAAGTGCAAAGTCACAGCCATGCTAATGAAATTGAAAAGCGAAAAAATGCACAGAAGGACCTCTTGAAAATGAGCTTTTATTCTAAGTAAGAGTTGTTTAGCTAAAGATTTGGTAAAATCAAGAAAAAAATGTGCCTCTAAAAATGAAATCACATTTACAGATTAAAGATTGGCCGCTAATGTAAGCCATCACCACCACCAGCCGTCATGCTTTTCAGCTTGTCTTTTACAGACCTTTTCAGCAGCATTATCGTTTGTCACGGACTGTCTCTAAGTCGCTTGGAATGCATCAGTCTTCCCGAGGTGCACATGAATCACTACATACAGTTTAGAAGTTTAAATATGACATACAAACATTTTTTCTCCCCAGAAACAGAGCTTGAAGGTGATAAATCAGGAAAGCTAAGGCGCCTCTGTTTTTCTTCTTGACTAATGTTATATTTAGTTGTATTGCATCAGCAGCACATAAGCAATATGTGCCTCTAAAAAGAGAATTGTATGAGTGTCTGTATCTGCGGAAATCTACACTTATTCTTCATATAATTACAATTGCGCATAACATTTAAAAAGCACATTTAAATCAGAACAACAATGACAGGTAATAAAAAGATTCAACATTTTAGTAAATGGGAACAAATCCCATAAAAAAAAAAAAGAAAAAACTTGTGTTAAGGTGTTAGCAGAAAACTTCTTCAGCATCTATGGCTAAATCCCAACTCCTCTGTTTTCTACTGAAGGCAAGAGTCTTTTAAGGGTGCACCTAAATACAAAGCATTATTTTAGTGGGGTCAGTAGTTTCCTGAAACATTGTTGTCACTATAACTTTAGCAAATCTAATTCAAGAGTAAACAGCAAACAGTTTATTTATTGTTTTTATTTATTTATTTTGGTAATCAATTAAGTACTGCTCATAGGTCCATTTATGCTTGAACACTGACACAACATTCACATTGAAGTTAGAGGAAAGGGTTTGGGATTTGCATCCCTGAATAAAAAAAGGGGGGGGGGGGCTCAAATGTAAATGGACAAATTAACAAAGTTGTAAATAAGATGTTCATTTATCCCTTGCAAGCATTGACTGCCTCAGCTCTGTAACTAAGAACATAACCAAGAAATGGGTTTCCTCCTTGTGCTCCTTTAAGGCTCCAGGCTTCAGTTGTTGTTTGTTTGTGGGTCTTTTTGTCTTTAGTTTTGTCTTCAGCAAATGGAATGTAGATCGATCAGCTGACTGACTCAGCCATTGCAGAATATTCCTCTTCCTTAGCTAAAAAATCTCCTGGGTGGCTGGGTGTGTGGGACTGACTCAAAATCAAATAGGGTCTGTGTTCATGGTAATGAGAGAATATGTCACCCCATGCAACAGTGTGGCTCACTGATGCGTTTTTAATAGTTTTTAGAGAACAACAGCAGCGGAGCTCCATTTCACAAGAGCAGTGAATGAGACTTTGGCTTCACTTATTAGTGGGATAAATTCATCGTTGGTTGTCTTTATCATGAGATTTATCTTGTGTACGATGTTGCCTGCAGGGCTGAGATAATTCCGTCTGCTCCTTGTTCAATTTGAAATAACTCACCAGTGTAAAAGAAACCCAATAAAGTCAAGAGGAGCTGAATTGTGGTTGCAGGAAAGATGTCTGTACAATACAAGTTTTCAGCAGGCATTTTGAAAAATAAAACACCATTTCAGATAGATGACGTGCAAGGACAGTTTTGAGGAGTGAAGACTCTGTTGTAAACCTTGTGCTTCAAGTTCATTCATGCTTGGACATCTTTTTCTGTCCCTTTACATTAATGATACCAGGACAACAAAAGACCTCTCATCTCTAGCATTGCTCTCCAACCAGTAGCTAATCAACAATCCATTTCATAAAGCCCCAGACAAGCAGTTGTGTTGCTGACAGAGTTTGGGAGTGTGTTGCACTGGCTTTTAGATGCAAGCTCATTAGAAGTCTCTGGTCAGATGGGTTGCCAGCACAGCAGTGACCATGGAGACACATGACTTGGCTGCCTGGCCATTTGTCGTAGACACTGAAGCCTTTATAACTGAGGTGCTAGCAAGTGTTACATAACGCCACTGTGGAACTACATCATCTGTCCATGTAATATTCTCACCCCTTATGAAAGAGGTGAGAAATTCTTCATAACTGCCCAGGAACATTTGTATTGACATGGTGCCATGAATCCACTTATTCTATTTGATTCGTCTCTCTGCAATCTATTTGTAATGTTACCCAATTAAATGCCTTTTCTCTAGTTCCCACAAAGGTGCAGCTTTTCCTCTTTTTTTCATGTTTAAAGATTTTTGTGTCATATGGCATCTTTTCAAAAAGCTTGCAGTGCTAACTGGCTATGATGTCTTCATGTGTTTGCAGCAATACTGGCGGGACTGCACACATTCCACTAGCCATTTGTCCTGGCCGAGGCTGGAACAAAGAGCACATAGCTGGAGGAGTGCCACCAGAGCAGAAAAAAGAGCATGCTTAAATACATGATGCAAGCCTCTCTGACCTACTGGGTTGTGTGTGTTTGTGGGTATGCTGTTCATTTTGCAACTCTCCTTCGTTCTGGCAGTGGCAGTGGCATTTGTTGTGTGGGTGTAGGGACTTTTTTCCCTTGCTACTATCCAGTATTGTCTGAAATGTGAAACCACAGTCTGACTAGGATCAAATCGGGGTTTCAAGTACTTACATTTCATAAATTTAGCCCCCTTCCTTCTGTGAAGTGACACAATATTTGGGAAAATAGTCTGTTCTCATTCTTCACTGAAGGGACCATTCTGATATAGTTTCAGTTTGAGCCCGTCACATTGCATAGGCAAAGCATTAGCAAAGGCTGATATTAGAGCTCAGTGCTCCCAACAGAGCTCTCGCTGAGCAGAGAGCAAGTGATGCAATCTCACAACCCCAATGCTTGCCTGAAATGAGAAAAATTATTTTGCTGTCCTAAATTCTGCCAGTCTGTCTTGTCAATTTTCAACATGACAACCATTTCCATCTTCTGTGCAGTCACACACTTCTGACATGTAAACTGCGCTCTTGTGTAACCGAGCAATTCCTGTCCACACCCCCCTGTCAAGTGTATAAAACCAGCCTCATAACACCTCGCCCCAGCCCTCCTGAATTGCACTTTCCACCTCGGAGAATATCATATGTAGACCTTTCAGCAGCTCACTAGTGAAGACAAATTGCCAGCTTGTTTGGTGGGGTGGAGTGGGGAGGCCAGCGACTCCAGAGAGTGATTCATATTAATGGCTAGCTGGCAGTAGAGAGCGGGCTGCATATGCAAACTCCATTAGCAGGTTAGGCTGAAGTGTGTGACCTGGCAGTGCCACCATGAGATGCATACACAGGAGGGCAGGCATCAAGGAGGAGGCTGTGTTTGGAAAAAGGTGCAGGTGCAGATGAATATTTTTAATATGGAGGTATAATGTGGTTAGCCTCGAATATCACCTAATCAACACATCATGTTGATGATAGTGTTTAATTGAAACATTTATTACAACTGTTAATAATGTAACGTGTACAGTCAGTATATACTATAAAGATGTAATAAATTGGTAATAATGGACAACAATACAGTTGTAAACAGGAAACTGTGTTTATTAAATGTGTTTGTTAATAACCTCAACTCTTGGTTGGCTGCAGCACAGGTAATTAAACTTTTAACAAAATATTGTCAAATACCATATATTATTGATGACATTATTGATGACTGATATCTTTATTGATGTCAGGAAATGCCATATTATCATGATACATCACTACATTATAAAACAGGCTACAGACTGCATTTGTAGATGTTTAAAGTTTCAGTTTTAAACCCTGACATTCCTGTCCGTTATGGATCTAGACGGTCACCTCACCAGTTAATCATGTCCATGTTCACAGTATAAGTGGAAGCTCCAAATCATACAATGAACATCTTGCTAATTGAGCTGTGGATCAAAAATTCTGGCACTGTGTATTAAGAGTTACCAATTTACATGAACAAAGCATTGGACAAATTATTAAACATATTAATCATTTAGAGTTTTCTCGACAGCTTGTTTGCCTATGTTTGTCATGAAGCAGAAAAGGCCATGGACAAGGAACTGTTAAACCTCAGTAGTTTATCCTCATGGGAGCATGACTGTACTGTATTAAATTATCTCCCTCTTTCATTAGAAGATTTCTGATATGCTAAGTTTGCATTTTAGCCTGAAGACCAGAATGCAAAGAGAAGAAAGTCTGTCTTTCAGGTTATAAGATACATTTTGGCCTATAATGAAAGTGGAAGAGGAAGGCGTATGGAGTGTGCTAAAAAAAAAAAAAAAATCAATGGAAGTTGTTAATACTGACCCAACACGTGACCCAAATGACCAAACCAAATGACATAGTGATGTGTCCGGTGATTAGTCATTGAGGAGTCTTGCTATAGACCAAAATGAACAGGATGATTTTCTCATTATCAGGCCCCACCAAGGGCTATATTAGGAATGGGTCTGATTTTCAAGGCAAAAAGCCTGTGCAGGTTCACCCCTCTTGCTGCTAACCCAAAAAAGATTACATGACAACAGACATAGCTCTATAGGGAAAGATAGATACTCAATGTATAAGGTAAATAAATGTGAACATAATCATTAGCTGCTGAAAAACAAAATGGAACAACCAAGTCACAACATTTTTTGACATAAATAAAATAAAATGATTTGATAAGAAACAATATTCACAGTCCAATCCTATATTTACACATGATGAAATACTATCAAGGTCCAGTGCAAGATTGATATGAACAGAACATTATCTTTTATAAGATGCACGATGTATTTATAATGTGATACCATCAGGTACATTTGTCACGTTTTATCTGCTAACTCCACCTACATCAAACCTGTGCACCACATCATGAGTAATGAGCAAAGCCATTATCAACTTTCAAGAACCCACTCTTTCACTCTGAATGCCGGTAAGCAATACTATCATGATGATATGACGACAGATTCTCTCCCAATTAAAACCTCCTCTTTGCACTCTCACACAGGCAGACAGACAGACAGACCTTGGCCCAAATCTGAGTGACAGCCAGGCCCTCTGCCTCATTCTGTCTGTCTGTCTCTTTCTCTCCGCATGCTTGACTCTGATCAATCCTCTTTATAGATTTCTCATTTTCATTTATCTTACAGAATGTGCTTTCCTCCCATTTCAAGTCTTACAACAAATACGTTTAGATAACTCCTCTCTTCTGCTTCCAAACTCTCCCTGTCACTCAGCAGAAACTTAACTTCTGCAATAAAACTCCAAATAAGAGCATGCAGCAGAACATGTAATCTGCATTTTCTTTGTAAATGTACGTACAAAAGCGAAGCCCGACCTAAGTGTGCTGTCAGGGATCATTACAGCATGGTGGGAATGCGTGCGTGAAATCTGCCACAGCTGCGCAGGGCTGCTGGACGGAGGGAGCAGAGGACCGAGAGAGATGAGAAGAGACAAAGAGAGACTGAAAATCAACAGAGTCGGTCTTCACCTTTGCCCTTGTGTACCTGAAGATGAGGTTTTTCCTGCTCTGTCCATCTTGCCCTCTCTCACTGATATCACCATGCTGTACTGTGCTGTTTTACTCAGCTTGTCTCTAAGTTACATGCATCTGATCCTCTCTTTAGACCTTTCTTTATTTTGGCATCTTCAAACCTGAGGCAGATTTATCCACTTAAAGTTAAAACATTGCAATCAAAGCAGTCTCTCTATCTCTTCATCAGCCAAAATCAAATTATAAGATAATGGATCATTTAAAAGAAGCAGGTAAGGCAAGAATCTGAATGACTTTAACACAAATTCAGAGGAATTCTAAAGTACTCACTTGGTCTTTCACATACTATCTGTCTATAATATGAGATGCATTATCTCAGCTGTTGCATAAGCTACATGTTTTATCAGACTATGTTGCACTAAGCAATGTTAAACTAAGCAATGGTGTCTTTTGTTATTTCAAAGGTCACACAGTTTCGCTCTAGTATGAAGTTTGTTGCTTACTGTTACTGGTGGGACAGCCTTAACTATAGTTTAAGTACAATATGAATCAATTTTTTAGAGGAAATTGTCCACTGTCTCCATATTACATACAACATGTTTCGATTCTAAATGACGTTAAAGTCAGGGGTTCTGTGGTATTCAAGGAAAAATAAATTCAGTGAGAGAAAAAAATCTCAAGTCTAAGCACAAAATGACACCCACTAGAAAAAGAACACTAAGTGAAATAATATTGTGCACAAAATTACAAAACCAACCCTAACCCTTTCATTTTCATCACTTCAGTCAAATCAAAACAGTCATAACAACAAAATGTTTATTGATGCTTATTGAGCCTTGCATGTCTACCTGATATTAGGTCAACTGCTTCCCAAATATAAATTAAATAAGCAACTGAAACTTTAACTGAAACTAAACTGAATTGAAAAGACAACAGAATAATAAAGAATAAAGGAAAAAAAATCCAAAGCTATATTGACACTGGTAGTGGTCGTTTCAATGTAATACATATTATCGCCTGAGTCTGCAACTCCTCTCAGATCTACTGAACTTAATAATATCATTCACCTCATTATTTTAACCCATTTAACTATGGCCACAGCTTCCAGCTGTTTTCAGCTAAAAAGCTCTGATAAAATAATTGTATGCTTCCAGCTCAGCACCAAACAGCAGACGGACATTAGTGACAAGATGGTGAACATAGTGGAGTGTTTAGATTAAGAAACGGATATTCCCCTCAGCAGTTGGAGAATATAATGAGAGCGAATAGGAAAACATTTGCTAACCATTATGTCATATTATGTTTACAGTACTTCATGTTTCTGCTAACTCTACAATGGAAGTTCAGATTAAGTGGTTCCGATATTAACAAGTTCATCATTTTAATGACCAGATCCTCTGGCTCAGTTCACTCTTTGACAAAATTTGCCTCAATCATCCAACCCAAAACCCCATTTTCTTGAGTATCTTGAATGTGTTGTAGCCATGGGAGTAGACATTCTACCAGATTGTTACAGTTTCCAAATAAGCCACTGACTGTAGAAGGAAACCTGAGAATGTTTCCATTTATAAAAAACGAGTCAAACTTTTAAACACAGATAAACTGAACATAATAATGCTAGCTAGTTTCACCATTCTAGTAGAACAATGATGTGTTCTTTGACAACGTCAGTCACATCTAACTGGTGGAAGATGGTCACCTGCTGGCAGACCTGGCTGGCATTGTATAGAAAGAACTGAAAATTGCTCTGTCTTCACAGACCATAGAGCTGCACAATGTGAAATCAGGTGGACTACTGTGAACCACAGAGTGACATCTGTAGCCATAGTGACTGAGTCAGTCCCTATGTGCGGCCAAGAGGCTGATTGGGTTTTTAACCCAAACACATTTATAATGAGACTTCTTTTACACCAATATAAAGAAAATGACTTAGAGGATTGGAGATAAATTTTTACACAGACTGGTAAAGCAGAGTGTGATTGCTCTGAGCTTCCTGGGTTTTAAATGAGAATTTAAATTAATCAGTCAACACTGCAGCATTGGCAGCTATGAGGCATTTGGATGCATGGTGCAGTGTGAGTGGAGCCTACAGAGGACCAGATGACACCATATTGAGGGTGTTAAAAAATTGAACATGTTTTGTGTACAAAGTATGTTAAATTTTTAAATGTACATTCATTTACAACTCTAACAAAGTCAGAGAGAGGTCATATAAAATATGATTATTTTCTCAGCATTGCAGCCATAATTTTAAAAATTGACTTTAGTTTTCTAAATGTGGACTTGGGCTGAGGCTCCCCATGGCACTATAGGATTGCAGAGCCCAAAGCATCACGTAGAGGTTACTGATGCTGAAAATGTAGGCACAGGGCTGCAAAGTGCATATGGTGAACACGTATGTCACGGCTGGTGAATTACCGTGACGGTCTTGATGCGACCACTGCCCTTGGTGCAGGTCCAGCCGGATCGGTTGAACAGGAGGCTGCAGACCTCCCCCTCCAGGCAGGGAGCCATCTCACACCACTGGCGGCTCCTCACAATTCGTGCTGCGATGGTGAAAGTTGAGAGTTTGAGAAATTAGAAATGCAGTTTAAGAACGTTAGAGAAAGTCTTCAAAATGTCAACTCTTTCTGCAGCAAACAAAACTGTCCTTTTTATGCTCACCAGACTGGAAAGCAACCTCATATGTTGATGTGTCTAAAAGCTTGTAGTGTTTTAATGAGGTTCTTGTTGAACTAGCATGTCTGAATTGCCTGTGGTAGTAACCTTTAAAGACCAGCTGGTGGTCCATAAATTACTGTTTTGCTAATGCTAGCTTTCACTACAGCTGCACAAAAAGATTGCTTTTTTTTGCTTTTGACATTTTTGTCCTAATTAACATTCCTGAAAGGGTTTTTTAGGTAAAAGTTATTGTTACCACATACTATTGTTAGATTTCATCTAAAACAGTTAAAAAACAACAACAAAAAACATTTGACTAAAAACTTTATTAAAATAAAAACAAGACATAAAACAAAATGAAAAAAACAATCAAAGTGATATTGTGTATTTAAGTTTTAAGTAACTAAAATATAACATGAAACATATTTTATCTTTTAGTCATTATGATCAGGAGTTTTTATTGAACATTAGGTGGCACTGGTGCTTTTAACGCTAGGTTGTCAACATGACTGGGTGTTGTGTTTGCAGCTTAATATCTATTGTGTGCTTCTCTTACACATTATAACAAAATAATCTAGAACCAATACTTACATTTTTTTTTAGCAATTAAAAACTAAACTGAAATAAACTACCCTGTCCATGAACACAAAAATTAAAACAAACTAAAGATGAAAAGAAAAATGAATGTCAAAGGACTTGACGTTGTCAGAAAGGTGAAAATTCATCTGTATATTTAACCAGGGGTTGTGCCAGACCAAACCTCTGCTCACAGTTTTTTGGGTGAGGAACTGATTATACCCTGGATCTGCCGGCCCCTTCAACCCCCAGATCGTTTGGGCCTGGCTATGTGTGGTGATGGAATGCAAAGTACTAGTCAGTAGTAGCCATGCACGTCAACAAATGGCTCTTATTGGTTGCAGAACTATCCAACTGTATGTTTTTTCTCTTCTCTGTATTCATTTAAACACACCCTATAATGAAATGTGAGTGTTACCAAATCCATATTCAGATAAAAATTCTGTCTCCGTACACCAAGCTATTTTAAGATAGAAAAAAATCACCATTCTCTTCCCTTTAAATGTTTTCAGTGTAACGCTAAGCTACTGTGGAAGTAAAGAGTTCCACCGATTTAGCACAAATAAATTAGCAAAACAGATGCAGCATAAAGTTTTTAAATCCATGCGTCCCTCATCCTGGACGGATTCATCCTAAGCAACGAGTTAACACCATTGGGTCGGTCTGAGATTTAATAGCGGCTTGAGCTGCTTAGTTCATCGAAGCCACACGCCCAGATTTTATTTTCATTTGTCAAACTTGTAATCTCCAGCATGAACTGACTCTAACTTCAAGCGACAGCCCATTTATCACGTTTTAATACTAGAGCAACAGACATGATGCCACGTTTTATTCTTGTGCCTGTAAACTCACTCTAATGTTTAAAACCGGTGGACATGTGGCCATTGACTGAGGAATGTTAGCAGCAGGCTAGCGGCTGTGTTTTGGCATTTAGTTGACCGCCCTGAATTCCTTCTTTTGTTTTGCTGCTGGACTATTTTTTTAATTTTACTTCATGCAGCTGTGATATTGCATATGACGGCTGCAGGGCTCTATAAAACCTGAAATACATTTCCTGTGAAATTTCAATACATAGATTAGAGGGAGAGGATTACAGAACAGAGAGGCAATAAAAAACCTTTCTCTGGTCTCCTTAAAGTTATTCGTCGGCTGCAGACGTCAGGCTGTCAGAGTGTAAGCTGCTGATGCTCTCGTTCTCCCACTGCAGTCCTACTGCATGACATTGAATTAGCATTCGCCTGTAGTCCAGGCTGATAAGCACTGATTGTTCTTTACACAGTGTGCTAAAGCAACACTGAAAGGTTATCAGCTCTCTGCGGACCTGGCCGGGGCCGCTGCTCCTGCCTACCCACGATCCCCCGGGGCAGCACATTGTGGAACGAGGTAACACGGTCGGCAAATTGAACGAAAGGAACTACAATTCGTTGAATGTCCACAAGAGAGCTGAAGGCGGAACAGAGAGGAGCAGGAGAAGGAGAAGAGTTAAGAGGTGGGGAAAAGGAGACCTTGTGACATTTTGCTGTGAGGTATTCCTGATCCAGGCCTTGTTAACAGTCTGAAATTGGTCTTTGGAGTGTCAGACCCCGACTGCAGCTCTGCAATAAAGATCTGTCACCTGTCATCTAGTGGTATTTATCAAGCCCAACCGAACAGCACCCTCATGCATGTAGCACACACAGACAATTACTGCTCTGTAAATATAAAGCCATTCTCGCACAGCAAATAGTGGATACTGTTGACACACTGGAAGAAGAGGTGTGTTTTGTTATTCTGCTCTATCACTGTAGCCACTCAGCTATGAGACACAGCAGTGAAACAAAACAATCCAGAGATCTGTCAAATCCCAGAGTGAAACAAGCTATAATAACAATGAAAAAAAAGGTTTTGGGTTTGAATCTGACTGAGGCTTTTCTGTGCAGAGTTTACATGTCCTCCCTGTGTCTCTCCGGGTACTCTGGCTTCCTCCTTGTCCAAAGACATGCTCGTTCAATGGCCGAAGGTGTGAGTGTGAATGGTTGTCCTGTGATAACTGGAGACCTGTCCAGGGTGTACCCTGCATCTCACCCAATGACAGCTGGCTCCAGTGCCTCCCCTCACCCTCTAGAGGATGAGATGAGATGAGACAACTAGTTTCTGAGACAAAATGGTCATCTCAGCATCACTCTGAGTTGAAAAGGGGAAAATTTAAAGTGACCTTGCTCCTGACACAGCAACATGCCGTGGTGAATTTTCATTTTCACAGCCATCCGTCAGGCGCAACAAAGCGTAGATTTATCAGTTGGTTGCAGATGTAGTTTTGAGTACATTACAGGGCCAGCAAAACTCAATTTCCAGTGCACGCAATAAAAGCTGAGCTGGCAAAGTGGCGGGCATGCTGACTAACCGTGGAGTGCATCAGGCTGGCCAGCCCAGAGTCGTGGAGGTGGGCTAAAATAAATGCATTTTGCTGCTCCTGCCACAGCATCCAGACTTGCCCTTGTTACTTTTCAATGCCATCCGTGACAGTGTGCGTTGATCTATGATGACTTGATGCATCTCTTGGTGCTGAAAGCTGCGGAGCGGCCATGCAGCGTTGGGTGGGACGAGAGCCTCGCCGCAATAACCTCATCAACAACGACATCATGAGCAACACAAGCAGCAACAAAACGGCACCGCAGCATTTTGGCTTCAGCCTGTCTCCATCCATCACAACTATCTCTCGAATATGCTGGCACACACAACTGTAGACACATTAAAAAGCTTACACAGTACAACCGCCCACACGCATCAACCGTATCCAGAGCAGACTTTAAGCTTCTGAGATGAAGCTGTCTGAGAATATGTGTCGGCTGCTATATTTCACCCTACAGTATGTTTTACATGCGGCTGTCACAATAAACCTGCCTTGTTTTCACTCAACGGGAGCAGATGGATCAGAAATATTGCATCTTTCTTGGCATTATGGTTTTATTATGGTAAGTATCTGCTTTCTGTTGAGTTTGAACATGAACCTGTTATGCAATGTTTGCGATGGTGGCCATGTGCAGCAGCAGCGGTGGTGGTGAAACAGCTGGCTGAAAGAGAGAAAGAGTCTCTATGTTTGTATGGCTGACACCTGGGTGGCCCATCCTGTTGCCGTCACTGTCCCACCCAGGGACCATGGAACGTCGGGCCAGGCTTGTCAGCTGCCAGGGTTTCTGCTGGGCCTCTGGACCTCCAACTAGATCACACGTAGTGCCATCTGTCCCCGAGTGTGTAGTGCCAAGCCCTGCCCAGCACAAAACAGCACTGCCAGACGAGACTCAGAGCAGGGCAGGAGGCACAACAGGGCCATCTAAAGCAGACACACTGCTAATCTGATGAAATTCTGCCACTGCGGAAGAATAAAAATAATATCAACATCAACTAAAGCCATGGGCAGCGCTTTTAAAATATATTCAGGTGAGGTACAAGAGTTTTTGAGATGGTTTCTCACCAAGAAGACACCTAAAGATTCACTGCAGAGAGTGAAGGAATGATCAAGAGAATCATCACAACAGTTAGTCACATGTCTCCTTTGGTAGCTTAGTAAGTACCAATACTGATGGTTCTTTTGTTGCAATTAACACTTGACAAGATCAGTTAACTTAGCTGGGCACCGGAAACACTGTAACAGGTTTTTACAGGCTTTCTGGGTGATGTTAATTAAGATCCAATCATGGATAATTTACGGTGGCCAGATTTTCAGCTCTCTGTCCTCCAGCCTGTCACCAGAGGACTCATGGTCTTTCATTTCTAACTGGGACGTCAGAAAAATCCAACATTAAACACAGCCACCAGCCAAGCTGCAAAATACAGGCATACTTCAACATTTTGTTAATCAAGCCAGGGTTTTTGTTTCTGTTGTGTTTTGGGCTGGTTTTTAAAATGATTTTTCTTTTTTTTGTGTTTTTGTTGGGTGCTTAGACATTGAATCACAAATGGCTAAAGGGAATTTATCAGTGTAGCTTATTAAGTTGATATGAAAGTAGGAAGTTAGTCAGTGACAAAGAGAATTTTTCTCATGTTGTGGTTGTTTGGCAAACATAACAGCATCAGGATGCCTCTACATTTTTCTATCTTTAGCTTGATTCAGAATATTTTTTCAGAATTATTTTTTGTGTTGTGTTCGATCCCTGGGTGTGCTCATGGTAAATAATTATTATAGCATTATACTCTGTTGACAAAATGCTTTGAGTGAAGTGCCCAGTATTGTCACACCTGAAAAGTTTGTCTCTTTTCAGAGAATACATAATTTTTTACAAATGTTTTTTTTTTTTTTGTATATGGGTCAAAGACGTATAAGGATTTTAAAAGTGAAAAAAAATCTAAATCAGCTGCTATTAATAATAATAAAAGAACAACAGTACAACATCAAATCAATGTCTAAAAACTTACAGCTACTGAATTGATTAACATGTCCAGTCTTTCTGACAGAGGACATGTCCTGGGTAACAGAATACCTTTGTTATCCAGGAAGGACATATCGTTACCCAGGAAGGACAAAACAACTTTTTTTCCTTTATAATCAGGTACTAACTGGGTCTACTGTGTAAAACATTAGCTCAATCTTCAACACATCAATGTGATATTTCACATGAAATAGGTCATTTTAAAATTTAAAAAAATTATAAATGTGTTATTAGCGTTATCCAGAAAGACACATCATGGTGGTACATCACGTACCACTGAGCGAAAAGGTCAAAATTTTTATTTAAATTTTTTTTTAACATTTTAAGAGAGATTTACTGACATTGTTATCTCTTTTGGGGGTCCTTCAGAATCTGTTGGCTGATACAACACCCTGTAACATGGCTGTCTAAATCCAATTATGGTCATATAGCCACTTTATGTGCGATACACAGGAAGGACATTTGAGAATCCAAAAATGGGGACAAAAGTATTTCTTGAATAAAAATGTAAATGAGCTTAGTGTTGTTACTATATTTGTAGGTGTCATTACAAACACCAACACAATTATGCCCCAGTGTATCATTAATGCCTTTATTAAGATTTTTGACATTTTTAGCATAATTTTGTACTTAGATCTTTAGCCTGGACGTTATCCAGGAAGGACAGTTTTGTACTTTTGAGCTAAATAGGTCCTTAAATTTTCATTTCTTACAGTAAATACTCATATGAGCAAGTAAAGTGGGGAGAATTGAGTAACAAATTGTACTTTTTAATTTTTTTTTATTTATTTTTACTATTATAAATATGCCTCGGACACCAGAATTGACATGTCTCGTCTTTGACCCATATACAGCATATGATACTGTAAATTCTTAATTTTTTTTGTATAAAAAAAGAAATAAAGAGTAATCTTCTCAGTTGTATGTCTGCAATAAATCTTAAACATTTGTTGTAATCATTTCACTGTGTGTGAGAACAGAAGCTTCAACCCAGCATATACACATTCTCCATGCAGCCTGCTGACTCTTATCGTGGTAGCATCAAGCTTCATACAATTACAGTATAATGTGGTGGCATGGCAACAACGGGCCAAGCACAGAAAGGAAGAGGCAGAGACTCAGGCAGATTAGAGTGAGAGCAGGGAGACAAGCAGGGAAAAGTATATAATCCTCCTGTGTTCAGTGTGCAGACTAAACCTGCACAACAGTGACATACAAAAAGAGGGCAAGACAGCTTGAAATATGTCCTGAAAAAAACAATAAAAGAAAGTTTCTTGTGGAAAAATAAACAGCACTTGTGTGCTGCACTGTAAGAAATTGTTCAGTGAATTAAAACAAATAAGGAATAACAAGGTAAACATGTCATGTAGCTGCCATCTGGGCCAATCAGCCCATAAATTGGGAGGTAACTCGCATATAACAAACTTTATTCAGTTGCAGGAGCTTGTTGGTTTGTAATTATGAAAGTTAGAATACCAGCTGGATGACAAAGGAGACAGAAAATATTTGTCAAATTGTCTCCTTTAAACCAACAGTGACGGATTGTTGTAACTTTGAAAAATGTCCCAAAGGCTGTATACGTAAGCGTAGGATTTCAGTTTCTTTTTTTTACAGGAAACAGCTAAGATACTCAAATCCACAAGCTTTTGATGGTGGCTATAACTTTTCAGCTTTTCTTAACTCACTATTTAAAGTTGCTGGCAGACAAAGAAAGTTAAACTACTAACATGGTAAAGCATCAGATTTCTGGGTGGCATTCAAAAGTATAATAAAAATGTAATACAACATAATTCATATAATGTGGACAGTAATAACCTATAATCTAGAGATTTTAGCATGCATGTTGCACTTTTTTTGGTTTGAACACACTGCAAACCCGTTGCAACTGTGTAGGAGTACACAGAGAGTAGACTCAATAAATGTGCCTTTACCGCTGTCCATGGTGCTGATCCATGAGTCGTCATGGTTTCCAGCATACGTTATGGCAGGCTACAATCTTACTACTGGGGAATAATGGCCAGCAGGTTGCCCTGACCATAAAGCATCATCCTGTTTCCTAATGTGTTAAGATATATACCCTTATATATTTTGCTTTTTACCCATTTTCTTTTTGGAAACCCTTTGTTCTATTCAATTATAATGATGCCTGTTCCTCTTGTCTGCTGCTGGTTTATATATTTAGCCCCTGAATATAAGTTTTTTGTTTGTGTATTTACTTTTATGAAAACTTCATAAATTGTTAGACACAAACAACATTTATGATGTGTTCTCTCTAGCAGGGACAGAATCCCTAATGGGCTTTTCTATCCAAATAAAAATCTGACGGCATTAACAGCCTTCCTCATATGACTGCAAAGAAAAAAGAGAGATGGGCCGTACAGAACAGACTGTGAAGTTTTTTATTGTCCCTGGCATTGTTTCACCAGTGAATCACAAGTTTAGGAAAACACTTGACTATTGCCAAAAGACACAAGTGTTCATCCAATAATATTACTTTCCAAGATTAGCTTATAACAGTTCTAAATTATTCAGCAGAGACAGTATAGATCCAGATATGAAACTGCAGAGCTAGAGAAGAGGACTGTGATGTGCTGAAAAAAAACCACACAGAAATGCCCCGGACTCTATGTCCTTTTTGCTCTGACAGCAGGGAAATCACCACTTCAGAACTAATGTACACTTTGTACTCTTTGGTTTGGAGTACATCTCAGAGGCACCACCAATTATCTTTAACTCACAAATGAGACATTAGTAAAGTTGCTCTTTTACCTGAAAAGCAAAGTAGGTTTCTAAAGGCAGTCATAGCTACAAATATTTATCATCAGATCCCAACTTTGTTTCCTTTACAGTGAGTCAGCAATGATCCCACTATCAGTAAATATGATGTAGCTATTCTATCACAAGATCATAAAAAGGTGGTGTTCTTCTCCTGCTGCTGCTGCTGTTAAAGGTTATGTTAAATTAGTCCCAATGACAATGAGCTGATACGCTGCTGTCAGTATTCCAAAGATACAAATGAATTTATATGTTTTTAGTCAATGACCTGCAAATACGCTCAGAAGGGTAAAGGACCATTTCTGTGAACTCGCATTAAATGTGAACTGAATATGGTCCTCACTAAAGGTCAGACAGGATATTTGAGCAGTGTCAGCATTAGACCCGTTGCAGTTTCATGCAATATGCAGAAATCCACATTAAATCCTAGTGATGATGGACACCAGTTCTGCCGTCAGTGGAAAATCTTACTACAACCCGGCAAGCAACAGGTTCCATCTTTAATTCACTAGTTATTAATGGAGCGTAGGGTGGGGTGCGGCAGGAAGCCAGTAATAATCAATTTCCTGCTGCTGTAATCATAGTTCTCTCAAAATTAATTAGCATCTGTTGAGTGTTATGGAGAGATGTCTGCAGAGAAGGAGCGGTGGTTAAAAGAGGTGCGGAGAGAGAGGCTGACACAGACTGTGGGACTGTGGTCCTGTGTCAGGGCTATTAGATTAAAGCCAACATGAAACATTGCACGATGGAACTAATAGACCATCTGATGCATGTGATTGTGATACTGTGAGATGCAATCAAACCCCCACCACTTCTTCCAGTCCTCTCATCTTTCTTATCATCCTTTTGCAGATATGGTCCAATAACACAGAGAGGGCTCAAAAGTGCAAAATGTTATCTACAAAGTGGACAAACTCTGCATTCTCCATTACAAGAGATCTTTATTCAGCTGGAATATATTAAAAAGGCAGGAGGATGAGGAGAAACTGACTAATAAAAAACTGAAGACGACGAAGGAGCAAACCAATTACTAATGAACTACAAAAGACCTAATATAGACAACCAGTCATGATTATCGATTCACTGGTTAAACAACCAAATTATATCAGCACTTACTTTTAGTGGAGATAGAAGGAAGCCCATACATTTTGTTTTAGTACTCTTTTTGGGGCCAGGCTGCTCTCGACAGGAGCCTGACTGAAGTTTGAACTTCACCAGCTTTGTGATTTTCTGGAAGGTGGCGAATCAGGTGGTGAATCAGGTGTGAATATAGTTCACCCTCTTGCTTTTTGCATCATTTTACACTGTTATTACACTGTAAATTTTTAGGAAAAGCACAGGTGTAATCAGTCATAAAAATATGGACTGTATTCCATTCAGGCCTGCCAGATGCCGGCCAGGAATTGAGGATGCTTCACTGGAATGGGACCCGTAATGGAACAGGGACATCATTAATGTTAATAGTTACACCTGCGCTTTTTCCTGTCATGATTTTTCATGATGTTCCTGTTATGTCAAAATGTCTGCCATGAAAAAGGTCTTCGGATGCTGTTGTGGCAGCGTTAGTGTTTCATAAGCCATTATTTGCAGTTATCGCAGTTTATTTCATGGATTACTGGTCATTGCTGTAATTTAACAATTTGCTATTTTTGATATTTGGGAATCTTTTTACAATCTCCAGTGCATTTCCCACTGGGACTAGTCTGTGTGTGAATATGTATTAGTAGAGCGCCTGCAGACGTGGACTGTATTTAAAAATGGACAAACCCTCCACGGCATCAGCCATCGGTTTCCTGAAGAGCAGTGTTGTCCATCTTTGCAGTGCTGGGGTCCTTCTACCTCCTAATTAATTTGAAAATGGGCTAAGAGGTGGAGCATTAGTCAAGCTGATATGTGCAGATGTAGGTGATCTAGGTGGCCAGACAACTTCCAACCAGTCTCTCAGAACTGAAGAAGCTACTCGGAAGAGTCATAGAAAAGATGTATTTCATCTGTCAAGCTAAACATTTTTATGTTTATGGCATACACTCTGTTTGTACAGCTATTTGCAAGCACACGGCAATATTGGTTATGTTGCTAGCTCTATTATTTTCATGACTTATGTGGCCACTAGCCAGTAGTTAACCAGTAGTTAGCTAAATTAACATTTTAGTTTTTTACCTCAAAAGTCGTTGGTATTTCCTAAAATCATTGTGTACTAAATGATGACAGTTCTTTTGTACCTGACACAAAATCATAGTTTGACATTTTGGAGCAGCCTAACAAGACTTAGGTAATAGTCAGTGAGTTTAGCATAGCATAAAGCCTGGAATGAGAATGAAACTGTTAGCTTTATCCAGAGATAGTAAAATCTGCCTGCAACTACTGTACCTCCAAGGTTAATTAATTGCATCTGAGAATGCAACAAGTGTTAAACCTAAATGAGATCGTTTCCTGGCCAAAACTAGGTACACCCTGGAGTCACTGTTGGTCGCCTGGCAACGGGTCAAAGGCAGTTTCCAGTCTTCAGGCTTTGTTAAGCTACAGTAACTGGCTGCTTGTGGTAAGCATCAGTATGTGGTAAGCTTTGAGTTTAAATAGTTTTGAATGTTCTTATATGGGTCATAAATTCCTAAATTCAAACTTTATTTATTATCTCAATGTTGTTCCGTCTTTGCATACATGTCTTCCTAAAGGGAACAGCAATGAAGAGAAGGAAAACGCTTTTTTGATGGGAAATCATTTCGATAATTTTTCAACCCTCTGATCTGTCCTGTTGACTGGGTTGAAAGAAAGTGTAAAACCTGCTCTCCCCCAGATGAGAAAGGTCATCCGACTCACCATCTACACAGGCTGGCCTCGCCCTGGTGGTGCCAGCGATCTGGCCTCTCCTGCACGCGCAGCGGGCTGTCTGCCTGGCAATGGTCCGTCTGGGAACACTGCTGTCTCTGTTGAGCATCACTATCTCGCAGGTTCCCACCGCCAACTGGCCTGCCAAACACAGCAGTGAGGAACAAAGTACATCACATTAGCATAATGAGACTGTAATGAACATATTACAGAGCAGAGAAGCAACTGGTGTTCAAAGGTAAAAACAACAGGCCACCTGTTGTTTTCACAGATCCATTTTTTTTTTCAGTCTGTGCATCAGTGAACAGTTTAATACTTTCCTTTAAAAACCGCGAGCAGAAAAATTACTTTCAGTGATTTAAAAGTCTTCTCAAGTTTTAATGCAGCATGGCTGGGTGCTCTGTGGATAATAGCATTTTATAGTGGTCATATGGGAAAACAAAAATATCTCGAAAATAAAAAAAAAATCTGTTAAAAAGGTATTTTCTATTTTGCTAGCCTGCAAGTCAACTGCTCCAAGATTTAAAAGGGCCATCTAAGGGAAAGCACATACCCACATGGATTGAGGACTAAAATCTCACAAGTTTTCTGGCTGTGAGTATGAATGTGCTCAGCAGATTTCATAGCAATCAGCCTGTTCAGTTATTAAACATCAATATCATCTTCACCCGAAATGACAGTATTGGTGATTTGCTCAAGTATCTCATAGTTGGTGAAGTTGAAGATGAAGACATTGTTACAACACAAGACCATAGTGAGGTGGATGTGAATGGTTAGACCCCATATGAACATAAATTCAAGGGGGAAATTAAAGCCTTACTTGGACTTTAATTATACATCATACTGGTTAATGCCCTAATATACAGTTTAAGATCAGTATTTTCTATGTTCAGAATCTCAGTTTTACATTTGTCCCAGGGGCAACACAGAATTATATTAAAATATGGAATGTTCAGGTTTTGAATTTGTTATGTTACTATCAAACTGAGTTAATAATAGATAGAGAACTGGCAGAAATAAGGCGTGACTTGGTTGATAGAGAGGCAGCTGCTAGGCACTGTGCTCCTATAGCACACAGACCAATACTTTAAGCAAAGCCAAGCTTTACTGAGACAGCAAATGGACAGAATGTCTTAAAGTGATGATTACCTTGTGCAGAAATCTCTATGGCATTTGATGTATTCTTATACTTCTATGCAAGCACGGAGAATTACTTCAGAGTTCTCCAGGCAATACAAATTAATGGATAACTCTGGATATATCCCAGATATGGCGAAATTTCTTTTTTTCTTTCTTTCTTTCTTTCTTTCTTTCTTTCTTTCTTTCTTTCTTTCTTTCTTTCTTTCTTTCTTTTTCAAGTTTATGAGAATGTTACATCTGAATTAATTACAGAAATTAGAGAAAACTACAATGCACAAAGAGGTTTAATCTGGAAATGGACTACTGTGACAGGACACTAGGGAAACTTCATCATTCTTGAAGACAGAGAAAGAGTAAATGTTTTTTATCTCCCAGATTTTTCCTCAATGTCAGGGGAGTCACAAGAGTTGATGAAGCACTTCTTAAAAAAACCCTTTCACTCCACTTTTTACTTTTCAAATTACTCAATGAAACTGACATGATTCCAAATGAGATTTTGTAACACCAAGAGATACATTTCTGCATGCACTCAGCACTCAGACACACACCTGGGTCAAACTATTATCAAGGTGAATAGATGAGCTTTGTCTGCCGAAATTGCAGCTGTGGCTCATGTGTGGCTTTGATGATCTCTTCTAATGAGTTGCTATGAAAACTTCCCAACGGCCATGAGCAAACAAAAGCAGAGCCGTAGCAACGACAATTTCAGTGTTTAGATTCATTAAATGAATGGTTTCACTGAACAATTACTGAAGCAGCAGTTGTTCGGGTAAATTATTTGGAAACCAGAAAAAATAGATTTAATTGTCTTTTATTTATGCCTTCCTGTTGTGTTTGACAGTTATTAACTGTTGTCTTTTGCAGATAAACATCCTTTAATTGCAATTAAGTGCTTAAGGGTCTGTTTCTATATATGTATAACACATTTATCACTTTTGCCATTTATAACACATCTTACTTAGCTTGAACGTTTTTAATAAATGTAAGATAAATACAGTTAAAATTTACAGGATATAAGAACTCATCTGCTATAGGTTGAAAAGCAAAGTCCAGAAAAAGTTCACCAATGTAGTGATCTGGAAAAGTTATTTTCTATATTGAAGGGAGAGCTGCAAGTGAAAGCCATTTAGGCTTACAGTGAAATAAAATCAGAGTGTGGAAGGCAGATTAAGGAAGAGTCTGTGTTGCAGTTTCTGTAAGTTGAATCCCTGGCATGCACCGACCAGGCTGGTGCGTCTTCCCAACTCCCTCAAAGGCTCATTAAGTGAGACGCTAACCGCTCCACAGCATGAAATGATAACGACAAAGGTCGAAATGGTTGTCGATAAGCACAAGTGACTCACAAAATTAGCAGAACCAAAGATGAGAGACAGAAGTTTCTGATATCAAGATCACACCAAGATTAATGGTTAGGCGGCAATCTTTATTTTAGAGGATAAAGTATCTCCTGGTTCCATGGCTGGACTAACCAGCTGAGGGGTCTCTGGCAAAGCCGTTAGGAGGCAGCAGTCAGATGATTGATGAACCAATGTCTGTCCAGCAGACACAAAACACTGGAAACTGTTTAGAGTTCAAGTGGTAACTTTAGCCGTTAGGTATGAGAACATGACATCTGGGAAACTGTTGGTGTCTAACAGTTTACCAAACTAAACAGTAGATAACTTAATGCAGGAAATGCAAAGGAATAACAAAAGGATGAAGACACTGAATATATCAACTAAATATATATTAACTGCATTACAACATATTAAATCACATGGTTTGTGAAATCAAATGTGGGCCATTCATAAACTTTTCTTGTAAACACCCTGTGAGATGACCCCATTTAAAGGCTTAATGCTACTGTACTAGGTAATTCACAGATAATTTGGTATACATTTTCTCATGCCACAAAAAAGTCATGAGCAAATTTTCCAAATTATTATTGCTATACATAAGACTATTATTGTTTTAATGTTCACTTCATCTGCTATGGATATTTTCTTATAAGTCAATTTATCAGATGACGAGAGGCAGTGAGAATCTGAGGCCCCTTCAGGCCGGTTGATAATCTAGCATTGTTTCTGACCCATATAAAGGTATCGCAAGATCTTATGGCTGCATTTCAATTTTCATAGTGTCCTGGCGACGGATCTTATTTGTAATGCAGCGACTTTTGTTGTAGCGTTATCATCAGGTCAGCTCCTGGGTGACTTTCTCTGAACTTTACTATGGATATTCATGGGCCACAGAGGTCCCTCCATTGTTAACGACTCCTTTACCTTTCCTCTGCCACCACACTTGGGTAAAATGTTACAATTGTGCTCCGATGACGACGGCTTTAGACTTTTGTTAAAGAATTTTCCTCTTTCATACTTGACACCAGGCATTTGCCACACTAATAAGACAAGTGGATGGGTTGCTGTTCTCAGCACCACCCACTCTTTATGATCTAGGCTGATAAGACAGGCGTATTTTTACATAGAATTATAGCTTCAAGCAGTCTTAGGAGTCATAAAACACAATCACTTCCACAGAGAACTGCTATGCACTTTGCATTTTGGAGTAATGCTCCCCACCATCCCCCACCCAGGACCCACCACCATCCACTGCTCCCACTCTTTTTTCTCAGGTGAATCGCTGTGTACTCAGTGGGTTCTTGGAGGACAAAGGTGCCATCAGATATCAGTGCTCTCTGCCATGTTTCATCACTGAGCAGACGAATGGGATTCATGCAATAAGCCCGAAGGTGGGGAACAGTAAGGCAGAGGGGGGAGTTGAAGTGAGGAGTTGTGTACCGTGTAGATGGAGGAGTTGCTATGTAAAGTGCCCACAGCCTTGGCCGGTGCTCCATCATAGGTACAGGAGCTAATTCATGTGACAAGGGGTTTCTGTCACTCAGCAGTGTGAAGACACTTGGCCTCGTCTCAATTTCACACGATAAAATGCACATATGTCTGGGGCAGCAAGGAGTGTGCCAAGTGAAGGATGGCAACGGTTGAATCCTGTCAAAAACGACATATATAGAACAAGAGGAAGCCGATACGGCGCCTCGAGACTGGCTCAGAGCACTGACTGGCAGCCTGATGACCTTATCACTGAATCACAACACTAAACAAGTGCAAAGCAGCCGCACAAACACTCACAAGGGTCCAAACACACAGCTTAGAGCAAAGACATGAGTCTGTGTTCTACATATCAGCACTCTGATCAGACACACTGCAGATCACCAGTACAAACACACAAATATCTTAATATCTCTGCCTGAGAGAGGCTGCCAGGAGTACACGCTCGCTTTCACAATGTTCCCTGATTCAGTGTGCGTCACTGCAGGGCTGGAGACTGTTGGGTATGATAAGGTTATTAAACTCTAGATACGGTACACTGGCTGACCCTGGCAACAGACAATGAATACACAACACCAGCAATTATCATCATCTGTGTTAACATCACAATCAATTCCTACAATTTACTGTTTATTCTTTAAACAGTTGTGCTTGCACTGTAAAACATTTAATTCATTCTATCTTCTATTTTATCTCTCTCGTTAATTAAACCTGTCGAGATGTGTCAGTAGATAAAAAACCTCTATCAGATTTAACATGCAGCCATGGGACTCAGCTCCACGCTGCTTCAACTGAAACCAAACTGGGAACTTGTGAGAGAGGTTTTGCTTCTCCTCAGGGAATTTGCAATAAAACGCTATGACAGGCTGCACTGAATGAACTATGACAAGGATTCCATTTCCATATTAAAACAATCTTCCTTTATAGATTGTAATTACTTGTGGGCTGCTAAGGAGGGAAGTGAGGGTTTACATTATTTCATTGCAAGGAGCGCCTTTGCAAACTATAGTTTGCACCATATTTATTTTTTAAAAAAATCCTTTCTTGTAAAGCCAGTGCAGTTAATTATTCATGACAATATGTATTGTATTTGGAATTATGCCCTATAAAGACCCAGCTACAGCACAGGCTCTACTGTGCTGGCTTGGCTTAAAAATCCTGGCATTGATTCTAAGTAGTTTTCTAATCAGACTCTAATCATAACACTGACATACAATAATAACTGTGAGTGATTTCTTCATCCCATTGTACGTTCCTTTCTTGACAGCAGTGCAGGATACAATTATGAGGCTGCTGACAAAGTGCTACTTTGGAGCATGACAATCACGTTAACACGTATCAGATCAGATATGAATTCAACAGATTTTTCATGTGAGATTATAAACACTGAATGAGACATTATCCATAATAATGACACAGGTAATCAGTAAACTGATCTGTGGTGGTTGCACTTATAAAATCTTAAAATGTAAGTAGAAGCCGCTAAACCGCACCGATCGCATATGCAGTCTGCTATGTCATACTGCTAAAAGAAGATTTATGCTTCTCTATCAATCATTAGCTGGCCTTAACAAAACAATTTCATTACGTTTAGGGTAGCTAATGATTATTTCAATTATGGATTAACTGAGTTGTAGACTTCTTTATAAAGTATTTTTCAAGCCAAACACTTCGTAAAACCTCTTGTTCCACTGCACACAAACGCATGCATGACTTTGGGATTCTACATCTTTGTCAACATTGTGGACAGAAGGAACCAGTGTCAAACCACAAAAACAAATGGATACGCTTCCATTTCAGGTGTAGTCACACAGTCCCACCACCAAAGCCCAAAAATATTCAATGAGAAAACCTGATGCAAGAACCAATGAAAGATTTGTGATCTGAGAAGTCATTTACATTTACAGTCATTTTGTTTCTCTGGTATGAACAAAATTCATTCATCAGAATTTTCTAAAATAAACCAAAACAGCATATGTTGTGCCTTTATGTCAGACCACTCTTAATTGTATCATCAGCAATGTCTGATCCTCTGCTATGACTATGACTATGATAATATCTGCTACACTTTCATTGGCATTGTTAGTTTTCCCATTAGTTTTATTTCAAGCCTGCTGTATAAAGTTCTGCTATTAACTTTTCGTGTGAATGTCAATAGCACATGGATTTATCAGGCTCACAGATTATTCTTAATGTTGGAAACAATGCTTGGGGAACATGCTAATGATAAAACCCCATGACACACCAGATCATTAACATGTAGCGGTCATCAAGATGAAATGAGCAATGTGCAGTCATAACGATTCACGGAATTTGACTTGAGAAGTTGCAAAGGGAAAATAAAGGTCCGTCAATGTGTGTTTTCATGGGATTCTGTTTTGGATTTTGGAATTTGTCAGTAAAGTACTGACTACTATTCATTCACCATGTATGGTGTCTGGATTTGTCTTGATTTCCCTTCCCCTGCTGCCCTAACCTTGACAATGCAATGCTAAAGCCTAATTGTCCCTTCATGTCCTTTCTGATCTCACAGCTCTGTCTGTTATTAACAACTCAGGATGACATCAAACAGCAATCTTATTTATGAGCATATGCTAGTCAAGGCAACCACAGCCAAGAGCATCTCATTACCTTAACACCACTTGACACGTGCGGTGCAGTAGTTAGAGTGTAATAGGACACCAGGTGAGAGAGGCAGATGTTTGACTGACCCAGTGCTATACGCTTCCTGACACCGCCGTAATCTTCTGTTGCTAAACAAGTAAGGCAGCAGTGCAGTGGAGTGTAGCATGTGCTTTATATTAATGTGCGTGGTTTAAAGGGAATAACATCATTTGATTTCACATGATATTTGAATACTTTACAGCAGTCTAATCAATATTTATGCAAGTGGACAACTCACAAACGCTGGTAAAGGGTGATTTCTCGAGATGAGGGATATGGTGATTTTTTTCTATTACAAATGAAGCTTATTCATCTTCACCGAAATGAACCTGCATTCAGCCCATCATCAGTTCCAGCTCCCTCATTCTGATCACACAACAAGCTGGTGTTTCTGCTCTAAAAAGGCTGCTCCTATTCATCCCAATGTGAGTTTTCATAGATGCATCAAGCATGATTTTTATACAATCACAACTCCCCAGTGGGGCTACAGAGACACTGGAGATGTGCTCTATTTGCCCAAATTTAATTCTCATGTCAGGTGTGTACACTGCTCCACCCACAGGGAACGACAAATTGAAACCTCTCACAGCAGCAGCAGTAGGATGGAGCTCCCTTGGGAGAAAGTGGGATTCAACAATTTTAAGTTGTTTCTTTTTTCACTGGAAAGCAAGAGCATGCTGTACAGTTTGTTAACACCATTTTATATGACTTTAGGATCCTTGAAGTTCAGGGTTTTCTATTTGTGCAGCTTGTAGGCGACCATTCTGTGACATTGCCAAGGGCAGCTCTAAAATAGAAAATATTCCTCTTACATACGTCCCCTGCAAGGACTGACAGCATAATTCAGGTCTGTCCTGTAGTACAGTACATATGACAGAGGTGCTTTCAAAGAGATGTCTGCTTCAGTGATGCAGCACAGTTGCAGAGATATTTCTATGGAGAGGACACTCAGACAATTGGTTGTGGATGAATGCAGGCTTAAGGCATGATGAGAGAATGTAAAATATGCCTCACAAAAGCAAAGAAGTAGCTCGGCAAAATGTAATGCACAAAGGGCTGTAAAGCCACGGTGAGTCATTTCAGTTTCACTCAGATAGCCCTGCAGGATGCCCTCCTTCTTTAATATAAACACTCTGAAAATGGTGAACATCAGAAGACTATTATGCCCCTGTAAGTACTGTACAGTATTCCATGATTGCTGGCTTTAACATTCAAGCATAGTCCTCCCAAAATACATGATCTTAATTTGACTTCAGGCATAAAATAGAATCAGACACAAGACTGAAGAAATATAATTCAAATCATTTACACCACTCTGCCAATGATGGAGCAGTTTCAAGCCCAGAGATTTCTGCAGAGAAAATAACAATGCAGAAATACATTGGGCAGTGTGCTACACTCCACCACAAGGGAGGGCAAATCTGATGGCAAGAAATAATTCATATCAGGAAGCTATGATATACAAGCTTTGTTTGCTTCCAAATTGATTTACCGGTAAAAATGCTTTTCATTTTGTTCCATAAAGATGCTCATACTTTTAAAGCTTCGCTGCCTATAGAAGCAGGCTTCAATGATTTGCTTACAATTTACAGCCAAGGTCATAATCAAAGCGGGTGCCCCCTTGCATGCCTAATGCCGCCTTGAAGAAGACTGGAATGAAAATCATCCTTTTCACTCCAGAAAGTCAGTAATTCTCTGGTACTCTGATTAGTTTAATGCTTGGATGGATAGGCCCTGCTCCCCGAGTTAAAAGAGAGTACCAGCCAAAGATGTTTAAATTCATCATTCTAGTTCCTCACAAAGACAGTCTCCCACACAAGAGGAGATTTTCTAAAAATGGAGAGAGTAACCATGATAGCATGAGGAATAATTTAGCCGGATAAAATCGGTTCCTGAAAGACACTTGGACTGTGCGTCTGTAAGCCTGTCATCAGTGCATCTCTGTTCTCACTGCAAAGACACACTGATTCACTTCGAAATTCAGTGACAGCCGGTAGACATATCTCACGAAATGCGTGCTGTCATTCCCATCGACAGTGTGTATTGCAGAGCAGGGTGACAGCATAGATAGCTGCTCTTATTGGATTATTCTAACAAATCAAAAATTGTCATGCTGAATTATGATATGTGACATTTCCTGTAAAGAGAACCATCACACTTGCTGCACTTATATGACACCATGCTTAGGATAAACTTAGCTCTACAGATTACAGTACTTCAGGTTATTTGGTTCATCCACTTTTAGTTATATTGGTTATATTTTTAATTCAACACATTGTAAAAATTTTAAAAATTGTAAAAAACAAAAAAAAAAAAAAACAGATGTAATGTTTAACATTTCCAAGTTATTTGAAAAAAACCTACCACAGGATTACCGATTGCCTTTTTCCAATTTTTAGGGTAGTAGAACAATCAAAACAAAACAAACATTACTAGATCTGATTATCCCACAGTTGTCTATTCACTTTCAGCTGACAGCATCAGCATTCCTTTCCAATTAAGTTTCTGGCCTCCTGATGAAAATGAGTCTTCCCTCTCTCTTTAGCACATCTTCACCAACTCAAATTACGCTGAACTTTCTTCACCAACTGGTTGCTAAATTTGCTTTTCTGCCATTTGGTATTCACTGTTGTAATTCAGTGTTAAAATACACAGGATCCAAAAAGGGCACTACATTTTAAAGTGACTGAGGCGTGATCTTTCCACAGTGTCTTTGGATCACGCCTTATCAGATTATTATCTTTTTTTTTTCAAGTTCCAACACCAACTTCAATTTTATTCTTTTTAATAGAATTTTGTGAACTGAGTCAGAGTAAAGCTCAACTGTCTTTTCACTTTCAATTTAGATTTGTAGATAAAAATTCTCCTTTCCCCTCTTTTTCACCCCAGCTCAAAGGTTTCACATAAAGTAGATGCTGATGCTCTCTGAGTGCACCGCTACACACAAACGTGTACCTGAACGAGATTCAGACATTTCCAAATTTATTGTTGAATAAACTGGCAACGTTGAGAGCAGCTGACAGGACATTCATCGTGATTGGTGCTGAGCCAATGGCGTGCACGGATATAGCTGCTGTGCTTTGATTTCCTGTCCTGGTCGCCATGACAGATGAGCTATGGAGATGGTGGTGGTAGCACAGCCTCTCACCACCACAAGGCTTTACTTCTCTGCCCACTGCCTCAACAGTTGGTGTGGCTTCTGGGCCCTCAGGGGCCAAGAAGGTGGAAGTGGTAGATAGCTGGTCACAGAAAATGAAGGTTACTTTCATTATCAGTGGTGTGTGGTAATAAATACCAAAAAATACACTAAAAGCAGTGGTGGTCAGAACAACTTTTACAGCTACACTAACTGGTCAGATCAGCCACTTCTAAAGGAAGATTTTACTAGGAATTGAACAATACAAGCACAGATAAAAAAAAAAACGAACACACGATTCTTAATATTCAACTCAGAGCTGAAAAGAGAAGTGAGCAACATGCAGAGAATCTCAAGCCTCAGGTCATATCCAGAGGTTTTTGCTATCAGGCTATACAAGGCAAAATCCATTTACTTCAGGAATTTATCTTGGGTAGTAAAGTTCACAAGAGATTGATTGAGAGATTTGTATAATAATGTGCTAATGAGATCATGTTCACATGAAAATGAGTCAATAATAAATGGCTAAGGTGAAGGAGAGGGTTGCTGTAGCTCCTCAGATAATATGCAGAGGCTTGAGAGAGGGTTCAGCAGCGGCAATAAGAGGCTGGTGAAAACAGCATTTTGTGAGAAAACACTGCAAATTAAAGGCAAAGGGAGCACATTCATTCATTTTCACATCAGTGTCTACTGTACTTTTGTTCCCGGCAAGCTGCCACAGACATTGATGTGGGCACTATCCCTCCTCCACAGTGGTAATTATGTTGCCGTCCAGTGCTTGATTAAAAGATCTAATCTACAAACTTAGTGTGCAACATCTACCAACTAGCGCCAGTTCTTTAAGACGGTTCTCCAAGTCTTTGACAGCACTGGAGTTTGAAATGTTTTGTCATGACATCGGCCAGTGAAGTTCGGGGGACATACTTTTGCTTTCTACTCTGTGTCAGGTTGAAAGTATAATTGCACTAGTGGATGTATTATTCAAAAGGAAGGCATGGCATGAGAGGATATTGCCTCAACCTGAGTGAAATTACAAAGCTCTGACGACAGAAGTCGGGTCTCTTTCTGTCTGCACCGGGAACTAAAGCAATCAAGCTGTGCTGCTTTTCACCTGACGCTCCATCATGGTTGCAGCACCAGAAAGGAGAAAATAAGACAGTAGTTTGGCAGCAAAGTTAGAACTACTGAGCATTCAGATTTTAAAGGTTTATCTGATTGACAGTGTCCTACAGCAAAAGTCATTAAAAAATAACTGTCATTGTGCGCTGACAGGGAATATTATTATAGAGGTATAAAATTTGCTGCACAAATGTCACTACGTGTCACTGTAGATTGCCTAATGTTGAGCTTGGATACAAGATAGGTCTCGGCAGGGCAGTTTTAATTGCCTTTGTAGGGATATTTCCTAAGATCGCAATATCTGACCACAATGTGCAGCTGCATCCAAATAAGAAGCCTTCAGAGACATTGCTGCTGCTGGCAAAGTAATACATAGATGTAAGTGTCCTTACCCTCTCTCAGCAGATGGGAGTAGATGAGCCAGAGGAGCAGCAGGCAGCAGAGTGACGCACCTCCACCTGCGGAGAGCGTCTTCACTCCAGACTGCATCCTACACCTTCAGCCTTTTAGATTATCCAAACTTTGAACGAATGCGCCGCTCAGATGTCAAGCAGATCAGCGAAAGAGTGGCTAATCCATTGGCGTCTCCAAAGCCTGTCGTCGGCATCCATTTTGAGGTTATAATAGGAGAGGGACTGATAGTAATCCCCCCTTTTCAAATTCCCTCGGTGAGCCGCATATCCATCCAGGCTGCTCAGCACACACACACAAGGTACAGTGTCACCAGATCTGGACAAGTTTACAAAGCTGTGGTTTCTGGAGATTCAGACAGGCTTCTGTAAAAAAATAAGAATAAAAATAATCATGGTAAAATAAACTGCAAGTGTATAGATGAAGAGGGCGAGTAGCAGCAGTCCCCCGCAGATTCGAGTCCTCACACAGAGATGCTGATGATGCCAGTAGTAAATTCAGCCGCTCAACAACATCCCGAAAGCCGCCGTTACTTCTCTTTTCCGTCCTCTGCGCTACGCATTGTCATTATTCCCAACCAACTTCTGCACCGAGCCGGGCTCGCTATGCCCCCACATAAAAAAAACTTAAGTTAACCCAGGCGGACATAAGGAACACACCAATCAGCACGGTAACTCGTCCGAAAACGAGACCAAAAGCCTGGAAAACATCTAAAGGCGCAAATGCGTCATATGCGGCCACATATGCACAGCTGGCGCAGCGAAATGTCGCGTCAAAACAAGTGCGGCGGGTCTCAAGCAGCGCGCTGCCTATCAAAACGCACTCCGAGCGCGTCAGCGCAGGCAGTGCGGTGCGGCGGAGTTGGACACACTTGTCACCTGTATGAGCCTTTGTTGAGGCTCTGGAAAATTCTCAGGGAGGTTGCCTTGCTCCTTGAACCCGAGTTAAAGCACCATTCCCCGCAAAGTCAAGTGTCGCTTGCAGCTGAGTGCGATGATGAACCAGCCTTATTCTGTCCCGGTCTGCTCATTTTGCATGCAGGCGGCAACGAGGAGGAGGATTTCCCTCCTTCAGTTCAAGGAACCGTTGCTGCTGCAAACCGAGTTGCCCTGAGTTGCAACGTTTACACTTGCTCTCTCTCTCTCTCTCTCTCTCTCTCTCTCTCTCTCTCTCTCTCTCTCTCTCTCTCTCCCTAACACACACACACACACACACACACACACACACACACACACACACACACACACACACAGTGTCCTAATTCCTTCCTCAAAGTGAGAAAAAAAAAACTTTGAGCTCCCAGGCTATAAATTCCAAACTGTAGATGATGATGCTTATTTATACCCATGAAGAAGTCCCATCTCAGCCCACAGGGACACACAGAGCAGTACCAGCGCCACCACATCCTGACATGTTACTTCTCTCCATGTCTTTGTGACCTCCTTCAGATGGTGGAAAACGCCCTGGAGGGTTACATGGTCTGGGGACCATAGTTAACATTTAGCACACTGGCATTCTGGGAAGATGTGAGAGGTCTGTTCCTTCAGAGGAGGGCTCCTGTTGGACGTGAAGCACCTCTGAGCTCTTTACTGCAGATTTTACATTTTATATACTTCTTGCACACACAAAGACGCTCATGGCTCTGAGCGTTTATATATATACATATACTATACTGGACATAGATACAGTTGTGCAGGTGTGTGTGCTTGTGCATTACAGAGAAAGAGAAGCAGAGAACAAGAGAGCTAAACACCGGCAGTCGCCAGTCTATCTTGTCAAAGAGCACATTTTAAGACTCCCTTGCCACTCAAGGACCATTACAATAACTCACCCCCTCTCATGTGCACACATTCACCAGATTCCATGACCAGTGAATGTGCACTTTATTAGCAGATGGAGAAGATCCTCTGTGTGTTGCTGTGCTATCATCCTTTCACTGAATGGCTTTTATGATGACGTATTAGGCCGGGTCAAGGCCTGTCACATCAGCGCTGTAATAGATGAAAAATCCCTCACTGCACTGCAAAGACTATGCATTAGTTAAGCATTTAAGGGACACTTTGTCCATTTTCCACCTCCAGGGCGTCATGTGTTTAAAGCTGCTGATGTTTTCTGCATTACTGAAAGCAGCTGCTGCAGCTTACTTTACTTGACCGACAAAGTACAGAAAGAAAAAGTTCTGGGAGAACTGAGGTTTGTTTTTTTAAGTTGTCTGTGGCTTGACTGAAACACCTATCAGAGTTGAGAACCACGTTTCAGTCAGTCTGAGTGACGTCTCAGCAGGGGCTGCAGTGCGATTAATCATAATCCATCACTGTACTGTGACTGACAGCATTGTAAATATTCTGCCATATTCTTTCTATTTTTACTCACCATATTTATTTTCACGGTTACCACAACACACACAGACTTATTTTTGATTGCATCTGGACATGTGTGCATGAAAATGATAGTATTGCCAGTGACCCAAATCTGTGTATGCACTTTAAAAGGGCAGTGCTCAAGAAAACGACGTGATTCTAATTTGTTACTCACTCATGCTCTATGCTTGCAGCCATAATTTATACATTATAACTCAGCATAAAAACAAATTTTAGTATTTTCCTGACTTTATGCATGTGTGTGATATTGTATCATTTAGTACATTTATCTGACATGGATAACTTAACTATAAAGAATTTCATACAAAGCTTATGATCCGTTTCATGTTCAGAAACTATGCATGAAAATAGATCACATTAACCAACACTAGGATGTATGTAAGACAAGCTCTGACTCATCCACAGTTATGTGAGTGCATGAGTATGTGGTGAGCACTATTCTTGATACTTTTGCTCCTGAGACCTCAGTATTTAAGAGTCCAAGCAGCTGTAATCAGTATTTATGTGTTAACAATCAGTGAATGTATTCACAGGCAGTCATGACCTCACAGAGAGTTTGTTTTGGCTGTGATTTCCATTACCATATTTAACCTGATTATTTTGGCTCAACTTGCACTTTAAATTGGCTTTCAGATCTCTTTTGGAGGTGATGGGTTGCTGGTTTCAACAAAGGACCATTGCTGGCAAAGCTGACTGGAAATGACATTCCAGTAGGCTTTAACTTAACTAACTACAAGACATCTACTAGAAAAAGATGAGTTCTCAGCTCTAGCATTTTATTGCTATCCTACAAAAGTAAATGACATTGCTGTGTGTCCTTTGTGTTTGATTGCAGCTTTCAGAGTGTTAGCACAGGTGATTGGCAGCTTGCAGTGGCCCGTTTCCACTAATCAACATAAACCAAGGCAGAGTAAATTTCACAGGTACCTATTGTCCTGCTTGTTGCGTTTAACACCTGTGGAGCTCCTAGTGTATCAGCCAGCTTTTTGTAGAAACATTTTTATCTGTAATGCATCTGACATCACAGGCCATCAACATTTTTAAAATTTTGGTGAACAACACTGTATTTCCCACTAAAATCAAACATACTGTAGATGTAGATATCATGACGCAGGTGAACAAGATGTAACTGTCAAAACAAAGCACTGCTGAGGAAATGCAACAAAGTGAAGCAGAGATTTAGGCTGCAGTATTTCAGCTGGAACAATAAAACTGAAGTTTGCTGACAGCAGTGCAAAGGGAGTTTTTGTTGGATACAACAAGGAGCTGGAGACTTTCAAAGGGGTGAGACAAAGGGAGTTAACAATTTCAATAGGAGGTGTTTCTGCAGTCTAATCACATTTACATTTATTAGGTGGGTATTTTTGGCCAAAGCGATGTACAGATGAATTGTTGCTCATGCAGCAGAGAAACAGACCATTTAGTGAGAGATACATTTTCCCCTAGTTGTTGAAGCAATCTGGTGCAATGTTTGGACACAGAAATGTCAAGTTATTAACCTTCTTAATTACACAGAACGTTAAGTACAGGCTGTATGGCTCTATAGTTATTGGTGAGCTCAGATAGCGCAAATGAAATAATGATGTTCTCCATTCAAATTTTCATGCGACACATCTCAACAACACAACAGCAGTTTGTTCAGTTGCTGTGTACCACAGTGACATTAGACAGGTAAGCAGAAACATTTCCTGCTGTGGGCAGCGCTGCTCTGTGCACATGTCAGGCTCCATCCATGTTTAGGGGCTCTTGAGATAGAGGTCAGAGGTCAGCCACAAAAAAGGCAGCCATAAGTGTTTTGGGATTCAGTGTCTGGCTCAAGCTCAGACCGTTGCAATGCATCCAGAGACCACAGAGGCAATTTAACAAGGTAACAAAAGGTAACTTCACATATGAAATGGAAATATGTAAAGAAAAGACAAGGCTGTTCTGTAACATTGTGAAGAAACCCTTATTTGACTTAATTACGGCATATTAACTTACCACCCAACTCCACTATTTCTGAAAATGTCAGCACAAACACTTTACAACTTGTGAACCCTGACCTTTCTGAAACCTTCCACTGACAAGGTTGTGACTACCACAAGAGGGGGCCGTTCATATGAACTTTACTTGTGAACATTAGTACAAAGGTTTTTTCATATATTCACTTGCACCATTTTATTTTATTTTGTTCTGTGAATTATGCATATTCACCAGTGTTCACATAATCATGGGTTTACTAGAACAGGTGGGGAATTTGTTACAGTTAAGTTGCACCATTAGTCACGTCAATAGAGGAAAAAGAAGAAATTAGGAGACCCAGAATCTGTGAGCATGAACACTGGGATATCTAGCAGTGTGATTTCGATTTGTTAGCGTGCATCAAAGCAAGGCGGGCCGCAGCTATGTGAATATCTCCCATCCTTGTTTTCCAGCTACCAACTGTTCACTGGCTCTGCTTACATGCCAGAGAGGAGCATATGGTGCCTCAGAGCATCTGTTCAAATGGACCTTTTTACTATAAAATATCTAAACAATAGGCGGATCCTCTGTGGTACATAGTGTGTAGTCATCAGGAGAATTTACAATTTGCAGCTGAAATGTAAACTAACACACTAAGAACCAAATTAATCCTTTGATTAATACATGTTCAGCATCAGCAGCCTTTTTTTCCTTTCTTTTTTTTAAATTATTTTTTAATAAAAACAAGCTTGTAGCGCGCTCATTTCTTGACAACAGTGACTGCTTTCTGACTGGATTCACAGCAGCTTTAATTGCACTGCTGATTTAAATCTGACAAGAAACTCTGAGTTATTGTATATGTAAAAATATAAAACATTTACCCACAGGACTCACAGAATCACAGAGAATCACGAGTGAAAGAACAGCTCACGTTGCCTCAGGAACGCCCAAATTATACTGAAGGACTCATCGCACTCTGGCCACAAAGCTCTCAAAGTACTGCCACCAGGTAGACGATACAGGTCGATGAAAACCAGAAGCAACCGACTGAAAAGTAGTTTCTATCAGACGTCTGTTGATGTAATAAATGCTGCTAAATGAAAATGAATTCATATTCATTAAGGGATTGTACATTGACTTTGACTTGACTTTTATGTCTCAACATTTTATTTTATATTAAACTGTATTATGTTTAACTTGGCTCTCAATGACTGCACTTAACTTCATTATTATTATAAGTCATAGTGACAAGATATTGTATTCTCTTGTATTGTGTAAAGCTGATCCAGATATGCTGACGTGCTGCCCAGGGATTCCAGTTACTCCCATGTAATCTGTTGATTTCACACCATTTCTTATATTAATTTAAGATTTATTTTAAGACTTGAATTATGCTGAAGAGAACACATGCTGACTGGATGCAGCTCATTGGAAAGATTTGTGAGGAGTTAGCTGACCTCTACATCTTTGATGCTTCTGTTTCTTTGTGCAACCATTCTTAGAGGTAGAAACAGAAAGAACACTGAGATATGTTTGACATGACAACTTGATAATGCTGGTAGTACTAGACATTTGTATAGGTCTCTCGGTTGCCCGTGGTGTTATTTATTCTTGCTTTATTCTTTCATTCATCATCAAGTCAGCCTCTGGATGTCTGTCTTTTCTTGAACATAGGCTTTGCTCATCTTTCAGTGATGATCACTGCTCAATGCTATCTCTTCCCTTTCAGTCTTGAAAGAATCTCTGTCATCAAACGTCGTATCATTTTCATCACTCTATAGAAGGTCTTCTTCATTGTGTGTCTGTGTTGAAAGCTTCTTTTCTTTTAGATTCTCCTTCAACTAGAAAGCCTCCCTCATCTTCTGGATGTCTGCCTTCTGTCCCTCTTTTTTTTGTACAGGTGGGCTTCCTTCTCTAAACCATGTCATTAGCCTAATAGCGTAACTGCCTAAGTCAGATTGGTAACACTTTCTATGAAGGTTGTATTAATAATGCCCTATGAATGCACTCATAATGTTTTATAAGGTGTCTATAAAGCATTATAATGGTCATTATTACCATCTATACATATTCACAAGTCGTCATAACCAACTTCATGATGCATTATGACAACTGGTTATGAATGATTATAATTTTAATCTGAATAGTGCATTATAAATATGTCAATATCTGCCTATTCACTTGTTCATTTTATGATGCATCATAACTACTTTGCTTTGCTAAATGTGTATAGTGATGCATAATGAGTTTTGACTTCTAGTGCTTTATATCTGTAGCTATAAGTATATGTAATAAAGTTATAATAATGTATACATCTCCCTACAGCACACAGTTATAAACATCTATGCAATATCATAAGTGCTATTTGTCAGCGCTAAGTAAAGTGACAAGAACATGACACTATTATTAACAGATATAAGTTACTATGAGTAATTAAAAGGTGCAATGAACTGAGTCCTGAGTCTGGCATCTTTACCCCATATGCACAATGTTAATATCAAAGGTGTTATTTATCAGCTTTAGGTAAATTAGTGCAAATGAGGTGTTGTGGATATAAGACTATTATAAACAAATATGAGGCACAATGAAATGAGAGCCTGGACAGTAAAGACAAAAGGAATGCATTTAGTTCACTTTATTTTCATTTAAACCAACACACATAATCAGAATGATTATCAATGTTCTGAGCACATTACACAAACACATGAAACACGTGAAACAGGCCACAAAAGTGGCACAGCGTGGTCCTAGAGATGTGGATCTTGAAAGCGCCTTTGGGTTGGTGACGTGATTCAGGGTCAGAGGTCAGGAGATGGTTTGACAGCAACTACAAGAAGAACAGAGGCAAATCTTTAGTGCTCTAGCTGGGTTTGTTTTTATGCAGAAAGGTTTGATTGAAAACACATAAGCAGATCACGTTTCTTTGTTTAAAGCAGCCTAATGAGACATTGTGTTACCGCATATCATGCAGGCAGCGCAGATTACCCGTAGGTGGCTTAAACTAGCTACACAAAAGTTACCAGACACGGCTAGCTTTAATTCACAAATTAGATCGTTTTCATATTCTTGCGTTTAGTGATTGAAACCATTCAAAACCATTGCATTAATATATAAACAATGTGCTTCATGTAAGCAAAGTAAGACATTAGCTGACAAAACACTAGCAGGACAGAGAGACAACCTAGCTGTCCTGGAGAGGACTCAGCGGAGAAAGGAAAGAAAAGCCGCTTTACGACTAGTACACACAGTCAATGCTTTACGACAGTGGGTGGAGCTGTGGACGGAGATGGGTGGGGTCAGAGGTCAGGGGTCATGGACTAAAGACTGACATTTCTACAACAATAATAATATTGATAAAAACGATATCAAAACAATATCTGACGGCATTCAATAAATGCGGACTTTTCTAGTGATCCTGTATAAAGAAGCGGTTAAATGCCAACCCGGTGTCACAGTGGATGTGAAACTGTCACGAAAATTAATCTATTGTTTGGTGCCTGCCGATTTTCCTCACATTTTCATGCCGCTCGAAACGAATTTCAAACTGATGAATTTCAATTGGAAGTTATTTCGTGCTACGAGGACGACTGTCAGTGGGACACTGCGCAATGAAGAGGTTTGATTTAATTTCATTTAGACTAGATTTGTAATGTAACGTCAATTTTGCTGCAGGATTCGGCACTTTGAGATTCGAAAAAAAATGAATGGTTATTTGTTATATCGGTCTCTTATACAGGATCGCTAGAAATGTCCGCCTTTATTGAATGCCGTCAGATATTATTTTAATATCGTTTTTATTAATATTATTATTATTGTAGAAATGTCGTTCGTTAGTCCATGACCCCTGACCTCTGACCCCACCCACCTCCGTCCACAGCTCCTCCTACTGTCGTAAAGCATTGACTGTGTGTACTAGTCGTAAAGCGGCTTTTCTTTCCTTTCTCCGCTGAGTCCTCTCCAGGACAGGTATGTTGTCCCTCGGTCCTGCTAGTGTTTTGTCAGCTAATGTCTTACTTTGCTTACATGAAGCACATCGTTTACATATTAAAGCAATAATTTCGAATGGTTTCAATCATTAAACGCAAGAATATGAAAATGATCTAATTTGTGAGGTAAAACTAGCCGTGTCTGGTAACTTTCGTGTAGCTAGTTTAAGCCACCTACGGGTAATCTGCGCTGCCTGCATGATATGCGGTAACACAATGTCTCATTAGGCTGCTTTAAACAAAGAAACGTGATCTGCTTATGTGTTTTCAATCAAACCCTTCTGCATAAAAAACAAACCCAGCTGGAGCACTAAAGATTTGCCTCTGTTCTTCTTGTAGTTGCTGTCAAACCATCTCCTGACCTCTAACCCTGAATCACGTCACCAACCCAAAGGCACTTTTAAGAGCCACATCTCTAGGACCACGCCGTGCCACTTTTGTGGCCTGTTTCACGTGTTTCATGTGTTTGTGTAATGTGCTCAGAACATTGATAATCATTCTGATTATGTGTGTTGGTTTAAATGAAAATAAAGTGAACTAAATGCATTCCTTTTGTCTTTACTGTCCAGGCTCTCATTTCATTGTGCCTCATATTTGTTTATAATAGTCTTATATCCACAACACCTCAATCTGCACTAATTTACCTAAAGCTGATAAATAACACCTATGATATTAACATGTGCATATGGGTAAAGATGCCAGACTCAGGACTTAGTTCATTGCACCTTTTAATTACTCATAGTAACTTATATCTGTTAATAATAGTGTCATATTCTTGTCACTTTACTTAGCGCTGACAAATAGCACTTATGATATTGCATAGATGTTTATAACTGTGTGCTGTAGGGAGATGTATACATTATTATAACTTTATTACATATACTTATAACTACAAATATAAAGCACTATAGTAGAAGTTAAAACTCATTATGCATCACTACTGCACATTTAGCAAAGCAAAGTAGTTATGATGCATCATAAAATGAACAAGTGAATAGGCAGATATTGACATATTTATAATGCACTATTCAGATTAAAATTATAATCATTCATAACCAGTTGTCATAATGCATCATGAAGTTGGTTATGACGACTTGTGAATATGTATAGATGGTAATAATGACCATTATAATGCTTTATAGACACCTTATAAAACATTATGAGTGCATTCATAGGGCATTATAAATACAACCTTCATAGAAAGTGTTACCGTCAGATTTCCATGTTTTTGGAAAAGAAGAGAAAACACAGTTTTTAGCAAGCACATCACTGTATTATTGGTATTGTAAGTCAAAAAATGACTTAGGCAATTATGCTATTAGGCTAACGATGTCATCTTTTTTAAGGGTTCTTCTTGGTTTGGTTTTTGCTCTCTTTTCTACTCAACATTTGTTGCTCTCCCTGATAGATCTCTCTCTGGTCATTCTGTAGTCTTTCATAATCTGATTTATGCGTGCCTCTTCATACAGACCTTTCTTCCATGTATACCCAAATGAGTTTGTTGGCTTATACGTCTAACTGAACCTCTGAGTCCTCCCTGCTGCTCTGGAAAGGATTCAAAGAGTGGCACTGCAAAGACTAATGATCTAAGGGTTGAGGAGATCATGTTTCTTCATCGCTGTTCATTTTCAGTCTGTTTGTGTTAAATGATTTAATTGGCATCTTTGTGTCATTGTGTGTCATCCCAAATAGCCTTTCCACCTTGTTAAAATGTTGATTTTGTTTTGTATCCTTCCTATCTGTAAGATGTATTTGAGAAACGAACACCCTCCAAACTGTATGTGTAACAATAGCTAACATACTGTAACTTGAACAGAAACTGATTTACTTCTTTGTTCCTCTGCATCAGTTCTTAAAGGAAAAGAAGAAACATCTGGCCTTCTTGTCAAGATCTATCTCCCACTTCCAAAGCTGCAGGCGATTTTGTGCCAGCCAGTTCAACTCTCTGACCTGGTTGTTGTTGCTGAAGCACAGAGGATTCATGGAGATTTACCTAGAAGCATTCGAATACAGTATTAATTTAATAAGCAAGGAAAAACTCATAACTTGATGTGTCAGTTCTGTAACACTTGCTTAGGACTCAAATGCAGGATACAGGGAAAGCAGGAGGAGGAAATGCAAGAATTTTAATGAAAACTTACTATAACGAGAGCAAAACGTGACATGACAGGTCTAATGCCATGATAACATACTGTAAGAGGCAAAGGAAAAGGCAGCGATATGCACACAGAATTAATTGGAAATCATAACACAGGTGGAATTAATGAGGGAAGGAGCACATAGACAAGACAGGTGAGAGAGATCAGAATGGACAGAAAAGACATACAAGAAGAGAAAACTAAGATACAGGGCAATGTACTATAACAAAATAAACAGGTAACACAAAACCCAATCTCATGAAGAAAGAGAAAAGGTTCAAGACACAATATCATGACACATTCTGCAGCATAACAATGACCCCAATTATACAGGAATAGTTAGAAAGAAAGAAAATCCTACAACAGTGTGGTGTAACAGCCACACATTCCTGATGAAGTTGTATAAAGTATAATTTAATTAATTTATACATTTTTAAGCAAATATTTGAATTGTTCGACAGTGCTTTTATGTCCATGTTGTTGCTGCTGCATAGTGTGCAAACTGACCTGTTCTAATCCAAGCACTATCAGTCATGTAATTAATGTCACCTCTTCCTTTCTTCAGTTGTCAAATGAATTCATATTATTCAAGAGAATTTGAGAAATACAATTTCACAAAACCCAGTAAAATAGCTTGTGCTTTTAGAGAAAAAAATATAATTATACTATTTTCCTCTGGTACTTGTGAAAACTGACAGTTGTGATAATTATTCAGTTGATACAATCCAGCCAATTACAGAGCAGAAAAAGAGGACCAGTGTCACCTGGAGACTCTACTGTCCCTCCTGGTCGATCCAAGTGTCACTCTGCTAGTATTGTGTAACTACATGTGATGTACAGGGTTGTGAAAAAGAGTTTAACCCTGGTTATAATGGATTCCAATTAAGTCTAGTTAGACACTTCTGTTAGAGAAGTGAGTTGTGTCTGTTGTTAAGGATATCATCAGCAAGACACCAAATAATTGTGATTGTTATTCTGAAGTTATTCTTAAATATAGTGTGGTATAACTGTATAGTGTTGTTAGTTAAGTACTCAGTGCTTTTAATGTAACATTAGTCTTATGTGTGAATGTTAAAAAAGTGTAAAGAGTGATATGTAATATGTGTTTTTAGTAATAGTAAGTAATAAGGTACTTTAAAACAATAAATAAAAGTGTTCTATAATAAGTAAGGGAAACATACAGCAATGTATGTAAATGTATGGCATCATTTCCAGCTGATGGAAGCAGTGTTGTCTCATAGCTACAATGCATGAACACAGATGATAATACAGAGGTGTGTCTGCTGGGTCTGTTGCCTCAGTGATATAATTGTACAGCAGCTGCATGCAGGTTTAGGCCATATTTTGTAGAGCTGTAATGACAAAGGCTCTTCAAATGAATTTGTGTCATTCTTGAACTGAATCATGTAAAAGCAGACATCATGAAAATGACTAAACCACAAAGAGTGCAAATGTGCCGCCCAGTGTCCTACTACTGCCTGTACTCTCAATATCAGCTGTGTTTGAGGTTTTTTGTTGTTGTTGTTTTGTTTTGTAAGGTATGCATTGGATGGTGAGGAACTTTTAAAAGTAAACAACCATTTAAATTACAGGGTATTTGGTTTGTGTCCTAGTCATCTGCCAACATGCCACATGCCAAAAAGTAGCTGCGCTAGGCTTGTCGAGGAGCCCGGTTGCACCAATAGGTGGAGCAACAATTTAATAAAATGTTATGTGTGTTATGTTATGTTTGCCAAACAACGCTCACAGGCAGGACGCAAACAAGCCCACTTTGCCCACCATTCTAGTACATGCGGCAAATTCCTTCGAAGAGTGTTAGAGCAGAGCAGCACTGACGTGTAATGCATTCATCTGATAAAACGCATTTTAACTCAATAAATTGCGTACTGACTGGTAATATGGACACCATTGGTTAAGTTAATAATGCTTAACTTAACTACAAGCCAGGTCATGACAAAGTGTGGGCTTGCAAATTTGTGTCCAATTGTGTCTTTCTATTGATCTTGCATGCTGTCACATACATCTACTGTTTGCCTAATATTTCAACTGAAAACACAGTAAGATTCACCTGTGACATACCTCTAAAGAAACGATACTACAGCTACGTGAAAATCTAAATGAAACTCAGCAGTCAGTTGCATTATAAACTGTATATATGTACTGTATATATGGAGTTATAGTGTAGTACAAGCATTGAGATTCCAGTTGTGGCTTCAACATCACAAAATAATCAAAATTTGCAAAGCACATGAGCAGTATGACACTGGCTTGTGACCCGCGGATGGTCGTCTCATCCATCAGCCCAGTGTTCTGAAATAACTCCCCATGTCCACACAGACGTCAGCTTGGTTTTTACAAACACAACTCCCACCTCGCTCCCTTCACCCGAACAATGTGAGCGATGCCAGTCAGATGGGACGTGGAGTGGACCCCTTTTTCTGCTCGACTGGACACAGAGTCATGTTGACAAGTTGCTGTAGAAAGGCAAAGGAACGTCTGTCCTTTTAAGGTGCAGCAGACCTTGAAAGAACAACACAAACAAATTCGAGTGCAACACCAAGGTCCCTCACGCAATTACTGGAGATGCAACGTGCTCCTCATAATGATTCAGATTGAACAGATTTCTTCATCATGTCTTCTTCCTATAGATAATCTCTGGGAGACATCAACAGTAACTAATCAGCTGCAGTATTCATGGACACATAACTCATGAAAAAAAATTAACAATGTCCTTTTTCACATAAATGAATGTTTGTGGCTAGTCTCGTGGATATTACATGATGATTGAGCAGCTAAATATCCTGTTCCAAACACCCAGGGCCAGTAATCTTTTGAGTAAACCATAAAGGCCTAATAGGCTTCCATAGATCTGCATAGAATGACATTTGCATGCATTTAAATATTAATGTGGGATTAAGAATAATGTACATGCTCATGTAATGCATTAATGAGCCATGATTAGCAATAACAACACATTAACAAAACATTATAGCAGCTTTATATAAAAGCTGTCGTTTAAAAAATCATATTCGCCAAACTGTTAGATACACACATATCCACTTGACTCACAATAACTGACCACTGAGTAGCACACAGGAGAGAAAAAACAAAACAAAACACAAGATGAAGCACTTTCATTCCATTTCAACTCAACATAGACTCCATCAGTCTTGAGCTAAAATGGAGGCCATGCAGGGTTAGAATTGTTAACTAGTACTATTGATCTATCAACTTCATATGAGTTGTGGCAATACTGAAGTCAGATCAATAGAGCCGAGTCAATAGAGGGCCAGTGATTCCCAACACCATTCACTCCATAGCCACCATTAGTGATTTACTGACCTGTTTGCATGTGAAGTACAGCCTCTGAGGACGCTTCAATTACACTGTTTTTCTGGTCTGTCCCCTCTCAGCTGTTTGGATCAAACCAACTAACTTGGGAAATTCAATACAGTGCCATGCCCTGAGAAATCCAGCCTATTTTCTAGCCTGTCAAATTCTGAACTGTTAGCACTGAGAGGCCAGCACCAACAATCCAAAAAAACAAAGAGCTACCCTACAGACGAGGAGCGATACAGAGCCACATTTTTTTTTTTTTTTTTTTTACGTTGCCATTGTTGTTGCTGCTCATTGTTCTGCAGAAACTGTGGCTTTGGAGTGTTTGTTTTTGATTAGGAATGTTTAATGGCCTCTACACATTCAATTATCAGCAGCCTGCTCCCCAAGTCGATAGTCATCCTCTCATTAATGGCCCAGAACTGATTACCTAGGACAGAGAGAGAAATGGGTGAAATGTTATTCATTCAAAGCGCTAATTAAATCCTCCTCAGTGAGTCCCACTGGAAACTTTGCCAACATCTTGCAAAGCTTATAGTGATAGAATGCCCTAAATATAACATTGCATACAAATGTAACGTGTAAGACAGATGAACTTACCTGAAAGTTTGTATGGAGTCGCTTGATCTGTTGGTCAACCAAATGTAGTGTTAACTGTTCACGGACAGAAGAGGAACAACAAAGTAGTCAAACACAATGAAGTTTGTTTACAACAAAATGGGTGTCATTGGTTGTGCAATTATCTAGATACCAGATTCCGAGAAGAATTGAGTTTGGCTAAACCAGGTTAATGCAAACATACTTGTGGATTTCTCCAGAGGTTCAGTAGTTCTTTGTGCTGCTAGTGGTAGATCTGATGGAGCTGAGAGGGTCAAGTTATGAGCTTGGTTCTTGCTTCACACAAACTTTCAGTCTGTCCCTGACCTTTCTGATGAAGAACTCAAACTGTTGCCCTATGGAGTCAAAGAGTAGAAGAGGCTTTGATAAATAATAATCTCATATCAAAACCCTTCCCTACTTGTGTTTCTTTTCTTTGTTGAAGACTGTATAGAGTAATACATGACAGAACAATACACCGATCAGTCACAGCATTAAAACCACTGACAGGAGAACTGAATAACACTGACTTTGATCTTGTGACAATTCGATGTTCTGTTGAGAAACTTTTGGACCTGGCATTCTTGTGGGTGTTACTTAGACATGTAGCACCCACCTAGACCTGACCAGACACCCCCAGCCCATAATAATGTCACTCCTGGATGGCAGCAGCCATCCCCAGCAGGATGTAGCCTGACACAGGAACACACACAAAAACGGTTAGGGAATAACTCAAAAACATGAAGGACAGCACAAGGTGTTGACCTGGCCTCCAAATTCCCTAGATCCCAAACCAATCAAATATCATCCAAAGGACCCCAACTAACAACATTGTGTTACCAGACACCACAGGGCACATAAGGCCCATGTCCTTTCTCTGTTGAGTCACAACTGTTCTGGATACACAAGAAGACCAACACAATATTAAGCAGGTCATAATGTTAAGCCTGATATGTGTATGTTCTACCTTTTTTTTTTAACCCCCTTCTTTAATTTTTATGAGATGGAATTGCAAAACTGACTGCCAAACATACTGGGAGACCTTTGCTTGATGAACAACCTGCATCAAACAGTTCTCTTCACACAAAGCATGTCGGCAGTGCTCAGGAACAGTCCAGTTAAAAGCTCTGAAAGGCTCAAGTGGGCATGCTGCCAGTGATCCACTGTTCCTGTACTGAGTCCACCAGTAATAGGAGGACACACGACTCACATGGGCATGTGAACTAAGTCTGTGAGTCAGACTTAATGCTACCACTGGAGTCTTTTGAGATTTTTTGCACCTGGTGTGCCATGACACATCAAGAGCACTATGGCAAGGAATAAAAGGGACCTTTCCCAGGTATTTTCCCTCTCCCTTCAAATGCTTCCCAATTTTTTGTGCTCATGCATTATTTACCATTTCTAAATGTGCCCGAATGTCTCTCATGTCTTGTTGGATTCGTTGGACATTTAGCATTGCACGTCTACATAATATTCTCATAGTACAGTTAAAGTTTCTTCAAATACAGCATCAATTATAGTCTCACAGAATACATTTAATCCCCTATCGACCCAGCGCTCAGACTTGACATGATGATGATGGATGCTTCAGACAAACGATATAACTCAGAAAAGATTCAGTCTGGAGGTTAACTGGTTGCTAAATGCTCAAATTTAGCAAACATGACAGCAGTGCAAGATTTGTCCTAAAGTGAGGTATGATGTGTGTATCATCAGCCACATTAGTTACAGGTCATACCCAGAGATTTTACATAAAGATGGATGTTTCGTTAGGTCGCCCACAAGGTTCCTGAAGAGCAGAGATGAAGCTCAGTGTGGTGGCACCAGTGCTCATGCCTTGGTAGTGCCTGACTTTAACTCCTGGTAGCTTGAAATTGGGCAAAGAGGTGTGACTCCAAGTGGCCATACACCCCTTAATGAATAATTTAAAGTCTTAAAATTATTTGAAAAATGGGTTACAAAATTTACCCCCAGTACAGCTATTATTAATTCATACATTATCTCTAATCAGTTACACTCTAGAGGTTCACGGGTGGGCGAGAAGCGGGGTACTGGACCTGGACAGGTCACCAGTCTATCAGAGTTAACACAGAAAGACAAAACAAACTTTCACACTCACATGCACTATGGCCAGTTTAGAACCATCTATTCCATCACTGATGCCTCCCAGCAAGAAGGTTCAAGGTTCAAACTCACTGGCCAGCTGAAACATTTTTTGTGTGGAGTGTGCATGTTCTCTGTGCCTTTGCGGGTTTGCTCCAGGTACTCTGGTTTCCTCCCTCAGCCCAAAGACATGCATATTAAACTTACAGTATTTACAAAAGGGCAAATAATGCTCTTAATGCTTTTAATGTTCCAAACAGCAGGCTTCTTTTGTTTTCTGGTGGTCCCATGATCTGAACAATGACAACTGCATAACCATAAGTTATAAACTTCTTCGTCCTACAAACTACAGTCTTGTTCTGGTATCCTATTTGCTGTGAAGGAGCTGTTGTGACAGTCAGCAGTAACTGCCGCTGCATATGCCCTGCTATCACTAACGCTCAACCTTAAACATTTACTGCCTCATGTCTACGACATGAACACATCCTCTGCCCATCTCTGCCCCATAGAAATGTGCCTCTTTAGATTTCCATCAAGACTGCTTTTAATGGGAGCAGTTGTAATCACTGCCCGTAGGCCTACGGGCGTCTCTGGTGTAATCTTGGTTCAAAACTTCTCATGCCCCAGGCTCTCTCATGTGTCAGCCCTATTTTCATCACCCGGCCAAATCTTAACATGGACGAATACCTTCAAACCACTGAAATATGTATAGGCGTACCCTGACACCGACAAATGTGAGCAGTTTGTGCTGGTTGAGTGGGTGACTTGGTTGCCTTGAATTTCAGAACCTACACACAGTGTTCCACTTTGGTCTTCACCTCCACCCGAAGGGGAAAAACATGTGTGACAGGACTTACCGTCACAGTCAAGAAAAGAAACAGGGACAAGCAAGAGTGCAACATTACAGTAACAAAGTAACTCAGACTTGTTTTCCCCTCCCTCTCCCATTCTGTCTATCTTTCAGCTCCTTTGATGCGTTTCCATGAGAACAGCGAGACAGAGCAGGTAGGTGTTGTTGCCCCTGGTGTAGGAACAACCTAACTGAACAGAAGAAGCTGTGCTAGAAGATTTTTATTATCTCTCCAGCCCAAGCACTGCAAGGCAATTCCATGCTTTATTTGAGCACACGTGTGGCATTGCAGATGCACAGTACAAACACATGAACACAGCAGACACCTATAAACACATACACAGCCTGAAACAATGTTGAGCTCCTGATAGTGATGATGTAGTTATTTACTCATAATTGTCACCAGTTCATCTAAATGATTCTAAAAGTCAAACATGTTGCATACTGATATATCTTCCCGCTGCTTCTGTCACGTATTTTAAGCAAGCAACAGAACCCACAAGAGACTTTAAATCTCTTGGGAAGGCTTGTATCAGACAACTTTGAAGATGCATCCTTTTTTTTCATGCATGCAAGGTTACACAGAGCTGCACAGATCCCATTTGTGAGAGCCCGAGAGTCTCTCAATGCCATTTAGAGCCTTCTCGGACACCATGACAAAGTGGAGTGGTACTGCAACATTCATCTTCCAGATGTGGCCAGGAGTCTCTGACACCCCAGTAGACAGAGGGAAATGAAAAGGGGGTGCAGCAGCCGGTGGCGTCGTATTTTATCTGCCGAGACTCTTGGCTTATCCTCCAGCTGTGTGGGCACTGCCTTTTGAATGCAAACAATATGGCAGCAGAATGTAGGGCAGGCAAGAAAAGAGGCTTGCACGGTTAAGTTGCGGCTGTGGTGATGGGTTTTGCCAAAGAACTTTCTCTGCAGAGAAGTTGGGGGTGTATTTAAATTTGTGGTATCTGACTCTGAACCTAGAGTCGTAACTTTAAAGGATGAATACAGTTTATTACAGCTTTGTGCTCATAATTCCTATCACTTAGTGTATATACTTTGTACCCACAAAAGTAAGTACTAAGATTAACATTGTGAAAAATTAAAAGAAATACAAGCAGACAACCACAGAAGCACAGCTAAGTCACATATTCTTTAGAGGATGTGGAGGAATTTTCCTTCATCCTATCCATATGTTTTGTTAATTAATCTGCAGCTGCTGCCATTAGTGATAAAGGTTGCATGAGTCATAGTGTTCCCAAATACATATCATTAATTGCTGGTGCTTGGCTAGAAAGAATCCACAGAGACTGCGCTGAGACATGGTCTGTGTCTCAACCGCAAGGACACAGGGCATCAATCTCAAGAGATAAAGCCCTTTCCTGTAAATGTTCTGGCTGACAGGCTGCCTTTACTTCGAGTAAAATTACAGGCAAGGACACATGTAGAACTGAAAATGTGTGTGTGAAAGCACCCTGCTGGGACAGACACTTTCAGAATTGGCAGCACCTCTCATCTCATCTTAATCTGCCTCGATTGAGCTGTTCAATAAATGTTTCCGTGTAAGACCTCCAGGCCTCCTGAGAATCCTTCAGCATGAGTTAACCCAGGCACAAGACTTCCATGACATTACGAACAACATCCCAAGAGAACAGCCACAGTGAGTTCTTTTATTTACCTCAACACAAGGCTTCCAGCATAGAGGCCAAAATCCAAAGCCTCTCAGAAAAAATTTAGATTGATATGGTAAAACAGCAGGTCAAGATGGATCTACAGACTCAGCCTGTAAACTGTGGCCAGCTTTTGCGTTTAAAATGGAATTATTGTACTGTTCAGCTTTTTTCCCCCCGTTCAAACTAACTTTGGCAGAACTGAAGACTTCCAGCAAAGACGGAAAAATCGAAAGGCTCTTAGATTCAAATGGTAAAACAGCAGGTCAACCACAAACTCAGTCTGTAAACTAAAAAGTTACCAATTTAAATCAACTTTGGCTGAACTGGAGATGTGTGCGTTATAGTCACACAGATGAGCATAGACATAATAAACCTGAAGTATCCTTTAAGATACCTGCATTGTGTAAAAATACCTCTGTCACACAGCTTGTTGCTCCCAGTCCTACTCAGCATGCTAAAGTCGCCTCTGTCACACAGAAATTCATCTTTAAAATCCTTCAGTCAAGGAGAAGACTATATTTCCTCCACAGCGGGAACAGCCAGCAGGTAAGCTCTTACTCATTCAGTCTTTGTGTAACAAGTAAAATTTATTGGCTGCACCGAATCATTTCTCCAGTAAAAGTGCAAATTACAAGGAAAGATTTTTGATGATCTTTCTGATTTTTTTATACAGTAATTTAAATTTATCTGTGTGTGTAGGGGTGCTGAAATGATAGGCAGTCATTTAATCTGTGCCACTGCAATTGCACTTCAAGACAGACGGAGAGAGGGAGAAGTGTAAGGGAGATGTCTCGTGGGTCATCTGTTCGTGTTGACATGAGTTAAATCAAAGCTGCCAAACCTCGCTTCTTGTTTGGCAGCTTACTACTTTGTTGTAGTCAATTATTAATATTGTAATACAAGGACATGAATCTGCAGTGCACTGCTCAACACCTTGCAGCGCTGCACTCAATTTATCTGATGTGGAAAAACGTGATTTTGGGCTCAAAACAGAGACGGGAAAAATCTGATGAATGTATAGTTTTTTGATTTCTTCTCATTGTCAACAAATACACAGCTATACTTTAGTTCAGATATACACACAGGACCGCCCTATTTCCTTTTTTTTTTTTTTTTTTTAAAACTACACTACATTCACAACAACAACACTAAAATGCAACAGGACTAACAAACAAGCAAAAAAACAACAACAACAACAATAAATAAATTACCCACACACGACAGTGACAGTTGCCAGTCATATCCTGCCAGGGAGCCACTTCATCACTTATTTGTACTGATGCACATTTCCAGAACATATGCACATATGTACCTATGTGAGAGTTACAAAACATTTAATAATGTAGAACAATTCAGACCAAGTTGGTTCTTATGAATGGTATGTGTGCTGTCTGTAACGGATTCCCTACCTTGTCTATTACTTCACATTCTAAGTCAGTCTGCCACTGTCATCGAATATGGTCAGTATATAGTTCAGATGTAAACCAAAGGTTTCATAGATCTCTTTAGTTTGGTTTGGTTGAGGAGGTCTTCCAAGAAAGATGTGTTTACAGCATGTAAGGTTTTTGATAGATAACGCCTTATTTGCAAATATTGTATAATTACATTTTAAGAAAGAAAAAAAAAATAAATGTCAGATATAATAGCTACACTTTCTATCTAAACACTGTAGATGGCTTCTCTAATTTCACCCATTGGTATGTAGAAAACTGCTGATGAACCTCGAGTAAAGCCCTCTGTTTTTTGTTGCTGTTTTTAAAAGATATAAGGTAACCATGCCATGTGCTATTTTCTTTCTTCAAGCCCACTGTTAGTCTACTTGGTAAGAAGCCACCTTAGTTTTTAGTTAAAAGTAAAAACTTTATTTTAAAATATTTGCATATATTATTCAATTCAATTCTATTCAGTTTATTTATTCATAAAGTGTCAATGGCAATACAAGGCGCTTTATAAAACATCCAATACAAGCCTGAAGGTGATGGTGGCAGGAAAAACTCCCTTTTAACAGGGAGAATCCTTGAGCAGAACCGAGCTCATATGGAGGGACCCATCTGCTTTCAGCCGGGTAGAAACAGAGAAGATAGAGAGAAAAGAAGAGCAGGAGAAACAAGGTAAACAAACTTCAGTCATGACATCTGACCAAAGGAAACATATACATTATATGTTTTCGAGCATCATGTGTCATACTGATTCACAACATCAAAGCAGAGAAGGCCTCATATCTCACCTGTGATCATTGTCATCCCCATTCGAGGACTTGTTGCCGGTTCTGTTAAATGATCTAATTTACACTAAATGTGACTAGAATTTACAAAATTAACCAATGTTGTTTTTAAACTTGATTTTTTTCCCCTGAGGTAATAAATGAGATAAGTGAGAAGTCAGATTATTTACTCACTGACTTTTTACACAATCAGACTACTTTTCCAGCAAGATGAGTCGCCCCCTGTTGGCTGGAACACTTTTTAAATCTGGAAGCGATGTCTAACTTTTATGTAAAGTCATAACTTTTTGCAATCCAACAACCCATCGGACCACATAACTTGTGCATAAAAATACACTGCCAAGTTGAGAAACACTCTGCAGAGACTACACAGATGAAGCTCATTACTTTACTGTGGACACGGTGACTCAGATCACAGCTGTAGCATGTTGCTATAAATATGGTTACATAGGCTGTATAGTGTCAACCCTTCACTCCTCTATCTGATGTGACAGATGCATTACTAGAACTCCTCAGGAGCCCTGGAATACAGTAGCAATTCAGTTTTAGGCTGGACATGTCAATAGACTGCATGCACACAAACTCTGCATGTGGCAAGTGTTAAACCCGTTAGAAATTACTGTGTCACAGTCATGATCATAACAACCAGTGATCAGCCTTGGCTAGAGCCACGATCAAAGCTGGGAAATGGCCAAAGCCACACTGCGTCGCTGCATGATTATACTCATTTTCACAGCTAGAGTCTGTCTTCAACAGGCTGCAGCAGAGAGGTACAACTAGGTAACCATCTAACGAGCTGCAATGTGTGCTCAACCAAACCTCGTTACAGGCCAACCTGTCAGTGACAAGACTCAAACAAATAAAAATTTTATTCTGCAAACTTCCAAACCTCAATATAAGAGGCCTCACTACGACATGTCCACAGAAGGGTCGAGGCAAGAGTTGGTAACAGGTCACAGCTGAAGTGAAATATTAAAAATAACAAATTAATGTTTAAAACACAAATGGTATAAACCTTTCATTGCTACCATACTGGGGGGCAAGCACACTATTCAGAGACAAAATGTAAGCACATCCAATACAGTCAGCTAAACACCACAAGGATAAGTTTGAGAACAAAGAGATATGAGAAGTTTATTAAAAGCAACTTCTTTCTCCAAAAGTGCCCGTTGTAATTACTCTATTTATCTGTGGCCATGGAACTAAACTGTATTGTGGCAGCCAGCCAGGCACACAGCCACAGCAGGAAGTTTGTGTTTGCTTGTCAAGCAGTCGGAGGCAAAGGGACTCAACGGTCCTGAAACAGCGGTCTCGTCCCTGCAGCTTCACTTCATGTTGTCTTGCTCTCAGCAGCCCACATTAACATTTTATGAAGAAGCAGTCAATGCATCCACCAGGAAAAGAAAAAAAAAAAAACTAATTGGAATTTGCTGTAGAAATATTGGCTGCCCTGACATTTGTCATTCACGTTTATTTCAACTCCCCCTGGAGCTCATGCTCTATTGTTGCTGGAATCACAGCGCTGTCCTCTTAAATGTCGAACTGCAGCTTCTTTTACTTTGCATAGTGATTATAATGACTCATCCTCTTACAGAAGAGCTAATCTTAGCATCCATTTAGCAAAGAAGTGTTCCACCATTATGACAAGTGACCCCTATTTCTTTTCATGGAAACGACTGCTTCCTGCCTGAACCAGAGAATGGCCAGCAGGCACATAATTCAAACACTGTCCAGAAAAGTGCTGTGACTGCAGATTACAAAGGAGGCCTTGAACAGCATGAAATATTAAAGCATTACGTCCAGATGAGGAAGTAAGCTACAAGATCCCACTACTGTCTAGATGAAAGGATGAGAACTAGTGGCACTGCGAGAAATATTTGGCCTTCCTACCTCTCAGAAGCAACGACTAAACTCCAGAAGGAGATGTGATTGCTCACTGGAGAGGGAAGAACCACAGCACAAATGTAGGGGGAGAGATTGTGAATAAGACATAGTATTTTCTGTTATTACCCTCTTAGTGTAGTAATGATACTTTATGAGGGATAGACATTTACAATTGAACACATATATTTTCCTGAAAAAAATTGAAAATTGGGGAAATAAAATCTTATAAATGCACGACAAAAGTATGCAAGACAAAAGAGCAAAGCCAGCCAAAGGAGATAGGAAGTAACAAACCAAAACAGACAAAATGAAAGGAGGCAAAAAGAGCAGCAACTAGGGGGGAAAAGGAGAGCGAGAAAACTCAGATCGAGGGGTAATCAAGCATGAGGCAGTTGTGCAAAATTTACAGCCATAATTTGGAATCCCACAGCCTTGGCATCTGGATGAAGAGAGAGGCACAACAGATTCTCATTTGCCAGAAGCAGTCCACGCTTGGTGGGCGTTTGTGTCACAGCTTCTCCCTCCCTCCCTCCCTGCCTCTTTCTTCTCTGCTCCCTCTGTCTCTGGAGTACTTCTCTGTCCTGCACAGAGCACAAATGAAACCTGCGTCACCTGACAGGCAGCATATCTCCACTCTACCTGAGCAGCCAGCCTTGAAGACAATGCTGTGAGGGATCATTTCAATTGTGGAGGGGAGAAAGGAAAATGTGAATTGATAGACTCAGAAGGCAAAGAGAAGGACACTCTTCTTTTGGGTCAAGTTAAATCTCTTCCAAACTGCTGTTAACTTTCTTTTAAATATCTGTTTACACACCTTCAAAATCCATCTAACATCTAAATATTCTCCAGGGAATGTTTTTGCCCATTTTCAGGGGCCTTAAAGATGTGTCAGGGATTACAGATATGCATTATTCCAGGGTCCCTTCGGGAGTTGTTTCCATGGGGCCCAGGCTCACTGGCATTATCCCTGGAGGCAGAAACCAAAAGGCAGAGAAAGACAGAGACCAATGTGGTAATTTATTCTTCTGTTTAATTTCCCAGAAGGATGTTGAGAGCCCAAAAGAGATAAAGTCCATTCATTGTACATGCATTTATAAATTTAATTGGCTAATGAACTCTCTTAGTCAGTGACATTTACCTGCACTAAATCAGGACTGTCCAATCATTCATGTGCACACGCTTGCACAGGTCTTGGTGGGGTCTAGTGGTGAATTCCTGCACTGAGTTTTCTTTGTGCTTAGACACTCTGACATTAAAGAGCTGGGCAAAAAGAGAATGCCTCAGATGAAAGGTGTGCAATAGATCCAACTGAAAATGCCTAGGATGCCATTCTAGAAACAAAATGCTAACTTTTTGAAAGGCAAAAGTGTTGCTGATTTGAATGGCCACACATAAAGATTGAGTAAGAAGTGAGCTGGCAATTAGCCTGACTTGAAGATGCAGGAGAATCTCTCAGTTGCCACTTTCTGCTACATCAACACAAAGGTCATTCAGGAATGGACAAATGAATCAACTTTATCACTTCATCTCTGAGCGGTCATACTGTTTTGGCATATCGTTGAAGATGTTTGATCCATCAAACGTACATCAAACGACAACATGGTAGAAATGCCACTCATGTAGACAGCCTCTAGGAGTCCTGACGAGGAGATCCAGACATAGTTTAAATTAAATTAAATGTACAATCATGACCAAAAGCTCAAGCTGAGATGATTTGAATGACTGGTAAATCAAATCATTTGCCTTCGGAGTTTGCCTGTTTCCCTGCTTGATGAATGCACCCGTTTCTCTATTCTCAGGGCTTAGATGATTCGTGTTTCACAAAAAGGTGAGGGAGAGATTACTACATCTGCAGAGCTGAAGGCGCTGAGCTGGTCATAAAATCGTAATTCAACAAGAACTCAAATTCAAGGTTCAAGAGGTTGGATATTTTCCAGTTCTCATCTGCAGCTTGAAATTCTTTTAAATTTCTTTAAGTTTCAACACAATCTGTACCGTGCAGTCTAAACATGCAGGACACTTTTATTTCTATATAAAAACAGAAAATGTCTGTCATTTGCATTTCAAACCCCACTAACTGTTTTAGTCCAGATTGACTTGCTGGTGTGTTTTTTTTACAGTTGCAAGTCATGTAAAATTTGAAGTAGATGAGCTACACCAGTCAAAGCTAAGTGGCACAAAAGTTCTTGTGTCACCGAGAAATTTTTTGTTTTTGACAATACAGTGATCTTCAAATGCTTTCACTTCACAATGCCAATTTATCTAACACTTGATCACAGACCATTACTTTTCAAGATATTTCTTGTACCTCAACTGTGAGGTAATTTGTAAAGTACAACAACAATCCATGCTGGAACAAAGTCCACTGTCAATAATGTTTAAATGGAGCTAGGCTGTAGGCACATTTCAGTGCCACATCAGTGATATTCATTTGAATTAATGGCTAAGTGCTGAATATTCACTTCACAGCTTTCAAACTCTGGTTACCCAGAAGAACAGCCTGTGGTTTAATTAGAAAGCCCTTGGCTCCATTGTAAGGAAAAGGAGGGGGAGGAGAGGAAAGGAGGTGGTCACAGATTGAGCACTCTGTCTTCAAACCCATTTAGTAGATGAGAACCCAGGAAGAAATCTTGAATAGGCCATATAAAGGTGAGGGGTATGAAGGTGAGAAAGTAGAAGACGGTTTGATTGTATCAGAACCACAATAATGGGAAGAGATTAGAAGACTTCTTAAGAATGAGTTTGCAAGACTTCGTATTTGCTCGTATTAACACAGCTGACATTACTTGTCCTCAAGTCAAAGCCTAGAACTGGGCCCGTTTCTTAAGCAGCCATATCTGCCAGCACGTTGTAACACCTCAGTCTGCAGTTATCCAAAGCTAAATATGCTGGCTTTGCGATGCCTGGCTGTGCTGTCCTGTGGATAACAAGACCACCAATGGCACCAGCACCACCACTGGCCTGACTGGACCTGCAGCTGTATCGAGTAAATGCCATAATGCTTGCATGATGTCTTCCTATAGAGGCCCTGCACGCTCGCCTGTGGTTTTGCTGTGTAATGAAATATGTCTCCCTTGATGTATAGCTGCAGGAGAAGCCCAAATCGAAAATTGAATCACACTAACTTAATTTGTGGTGGGGGCAATCAAATTACTTGTTTTGGCTGCAGTGCTGACGATGAATTCATCTTTGTGACAAAGCTGTCACGACAGCAAAAAGGGGGCGGAGGAGACAGTGTGTGTATGTGTGTGTGAGCACTGTATTGGGGAATGAAGAAAGGAGGTTAGCAGAGGAATTTGCCGTTACTGATGCTGCATGCAGTGTTGTGCCAATGTGGTGAATTTGTTGTCGGTGAGAAGCGTAAAGGTCTCAGGAGTTTCATAATACCAACAATAAGGGTTATGTGTTTTTTTCAGCAGGCATTGAACAGCTACAAATGTAAGCAGCTTACACAGGCTCGAGTTGCCCTGTGGAGTAGTTTGAAGAAAAAGTGTCAGGAAATGTCAGCATCTACAGTATGTGTTCATGTCTGCTGCAGCTGAACAGCTTGACATCAGTGCCTCAAACCCAAAGCTTCATATGGCAAAGGCTGAGCTGACGCTCTCATTAAAGCTTCAGTTCATGCAAGAGGCAAAGAAAAAAAACTGTTTCCTCACTTACCTCTTGTTGTGTCTAGTACACAGACTGGCTAGAATGATTGATAGCAAATGATGGTATCACCCATTGGTTTGCACTGACGCTGCATGGAAACCTAGAGGAAAGTGTTATGGTTGCTATCTGTTCCAAAGACTAAGACTTTCTCAAGATGCTAGCTACCTGATTGGAGCACATAGCCAATGTGTGCATCTGTAAAAAGTTCTATTTAAGGGCATCAACACCATTAAGAAAATAAACAAAAACATGTATTAAAAGGTGGATAGTGGTATCTGCATCTGTGTAATTAACAACAGAACCAATGGAAAATGGATTAAATGAGTCCTTCCTGTCCTGTCCTCCAAACAGCTGATCAAGTACTCCAAACCAGGTGGCATTCATGTCAAGGTAATGTGAGGTAAAGGAAAGAATAAGGGAGCAAATCCAGATACTCAAATGGTGAGATGCGAAAAAATATTTTGGCAATGATCATATCATTGCCAAAATATTAATATACAATTAATATACATATTAATATACAGTCCAAAATAATGGCAGTAGTTTGGGACCGTATCACCTGGAGTTTAGAAAGTGGTAGTGGTGGAGCAGAGTGGCAATTCTGTTGAATTTACTGGGGCCCTAGGTAAAACATTTTTATTAACTCATAGCAAGATCAGCCCTTAGAGAGGGTTTGTGATCCACCTGCTGTGAAGCTGGATCATCATGCTGGTCATGATAGGCAGGAGAAGGAATGGATCTTAGCTCACTGGACGAAGATGGTTCTGACTCTCCACTCAATGTGAACCTCTGGAGGGTGATGATTCAAGTTTGGCTAGCTTTTACACCTAGAGTGTAATGAAAATTTACAGTGTAGCACGCATACTAGACTTGATCCAGGACATCAGAGCTGGACACACTGTTCTGCAAGCTAAAATAATACATGCTATCTAAGAAATACTTGTCACAATGGTGACAGTCAAAGTTTTATAAGTAAGACAAGAAAACAAAACAAAACAAAACAAAAAACAATAATTGGAATGAAGAACAATGCAAATGCATAAACAGCTCACTCCAAAACCATGGTTACATCAGTAAAAATAGACAAAATGACACATTACATCCATAAAAAGCCCTCAATAGATACATTGAGAACTGATACAGTCCTTAGAACCATGACGCTAGCATGCTGCTAATGGTGGACATGTTTACTTATTTTGAAAAATATATGAAGAGTGACATTCCAGCCGAGTTCTTGATTTCTGCAACTTAGTGAAACCCCATAAATTAAGTCATCTGGTTTAAAAATAAGTTAAACATTGGTATGGTGGTACTGTGGTACTTTACTGCATGAATCTGATTTTAGTCTCTGTGGATGTTAATCTTTCAACTACTGCAAATTAGATGAACAAGATTAATTTAAATGTCCAGTAATAGTACTTCACCTGTAGCAGTAGTTTGGTGGGCTTCTTTGGAGAAGGAAATGTGTCGGGTCACACTTAGCTGTGGACTTGTCCAGGAAGTGAAGCTGATGAGAGAAGACAGAGATGGTGGGGGCAGCATTTAGGAGTCAGTCCTTCTTCCTTCCCTTCACTTCACACATTGTGAAGACCACTGCCGCAGGCGTAGAATAGTTACGCAGTGAATAACTCCCATAAAAGCAGAAATAACTGAGTTTTTATTCACTGCCATGAACACGCCAAGCAGAATTAACGGGTCGAGAGATTTGTTCCCTGTCCAACCAATTTCCCCAATTGGGAATAAGTTTGTGATGGACCATCACAAATAAAGCCTGTCCATGCATACAGCTGCACCTCACACTCATACGACACACAAAAAAGACATCAGGGAGGTGCGATCATCTTTTTTTAAACTTTGGGATGCAAACAACAGCCTTGCAGTGGAGTCATACAGTCATGGATGAACATGTGTATAAAAACAGTTTTAGCAGCTCAAAGTCAACAAAATGCATCAATAATTTCTTCGTATGTGGATCCCACGAGAGGGAAGGTGGACAGCCTCTCTGAAAAGAGGAGTATGTATTTAAATCCAGAGTTGTCTCACTTGTTGTAGGCTTGTCTTTAAGCCTAAAAACAACACTCATCTAGTTTTGAGTTGAAGAGTCTTTGATCCCTGCTGCTTCAAGACCAGGTGGTTCTAGGAATCAACCTCTTTTTCTATTTCCAAGCATGATAAAAAATAAATAAAGATGAAACGCTGACTGTCTCGGTGGGTCATCTTTGAAATTGACAGAAGTCCCTTCTGACTGAATAGGTAATGGGAAATTGATTTGAGTTTATTTCACGTTACTTGCCCAACTCAAACTTGCAATAACTATTTTTTTGTGATTAGGAGGCAACAAAAATATTTTTATCACTTTGGCCTTCACTTCACTATGCTCTGGTATGTTCACTTGCTAGTCGCAAAGATTGTCCATCTGCTGTTTAATAGTGACCTGTTAATGTTTGGTGGGATTTTACACCAACTACTGCACTCAAAATAAGAGGAGAAAAATAATGACAGAATAAAGAAAAAAAAAAACAATTTAAAGAGCGGACAGCTTTGGGTGATAATTCCCTCTAGGCTCTACATTGTTAAACTGTAACAGTGTAATTAGCTGTAAACATGCTAAAATGCACAGACCTCCAGTGGGGTCCTTCCTTCAAATTCATTCTCTCGACTGGATGCCACAGTACATTTGACACATCACTGGCTCCCAGCGGCCAATCCTTCAGAAGTTCCATTAACAACCCCAGCATTTCAAATCTGTCTCTTCCATATCTTGATTATACATTCTGCAACCACGCTGCTTTTGGCTTCTTGAGGACAGGCGAGAGCATCCTAAAAATAGTCCCTGTTTAGCCTCCTGTGTTTTGTTGGGCCTGTTTCCTGCTGTGACTCTCTGTGCCAGCTCACCGCTTTTTGCATCGCCAGTGTCACCTTCGATTGCCTTAAGAGGAGAGCTGTTGCTGGAGAGAAAAAGGTGGACGCGAAACAAAGACTTGAGACGGGTAATATTCAAAGAGGAAAAGCTTTGTTTCTTTCGTTTTTCTGGAGAGAGGGAGAGGAGGTTGCGACATAGACACAGATGAAAGAGGAGAAATTTTGGAGAGGCGAGGGGAGGACTTAGGAGTTGTACAAAAGAGACAGCTTTTAAGAAAGTGAGGGGGATGGAGGGAAAGATTGAGAGGGAAAAAGCTCCGGGAAGAGGGACTGAGATGGAGTTTTAAAAAAAGACAGAGATAGAGAGGGAGAGGGGGGAGTTGTGAGAGACAAACTGAATGAAAACAGCTGGAGAGAGAAGGGAGTAGAGCTGCTGAGAAGGAAAAAAAAGTGTGTCAAAGAAAGCGACTGCTCTTTGGAGAGCTCTCTTCATGTCCTGGCGGGGCACCACTCGGCTGTCAGGTCCACCTTCCCCGGACAAGGACTGCTTGTCACGTTAATGGCCTGGAAGGAAGACCATGTCACTTTATCACCTTGCTGCAACGCCAACATGGCCGTGGCTTTTGTCTCCTCAGCTCCCTCTCCGCTTCACGACTCCCTGAAAGTGACTAATTGATCCTGGGAGATGGGCTTTTTGTGTGTCTCTGGGGCTGATGAACAATGTGAGTAAAAGCCGCTGATAAAGGGAGCAAAAAAAAAAAAAAGAAAAGAAAAGAAAGAAAGTAGGATGTGCGCCCACCTTGGGATAATGTAGCCTACTGTCTGCTGCAGTGCTATCTCATTTCCACACACAAAAGTAACATCACCACTTTGTAAATGAAAGTCAGTCAGGCAAAAGATGCCCCTCACGCTCTGGCAGCCCCTTCTTAAGATAATGGGCGCATGCACATTATTTCTGTAGACACAAGATAGACTCAAAAAAAAAAAAAAAAAAAAAAAAAGAAGCAGTGTGTGGGTAGCAAATGAAATTCATTCAAGTGTGTGTGCAGCTCCTGTATCCAACACTCCTCGTATTCCTTAGTGTCCTTGCAGGGATGTAGAGAACAAATTATGGGCTTATTTACTGTAACATTCATTCGATTGCAATACAGTACGACACCATATCTCCACTCATCGCTTCTGAAACAGAAAGTCCATCTTGTGTGATGCTACAGGAGGAATTAATGTTTACTCATCTGGCCGCTGATGCTAAATGTCCCTCGCTGCAAAGAGTGGGGTAAGAAGAAATGGTTGAGCAAACAATAATAAAGAATCAGCAAGAAGGAGGAAAAGGAGGAGGTTTAGGCCTCAGAGCGGCTGTGGATATAAGCCAAGAGAACAGAAGGGTGGAAAGCTATCTAAAAGAGGCAAGAGCCCCTCCCCCCTTCAATAGCTCTGGCCTTGTCAGATATGGTTATGCTTATTGGAGACACAGGCGAGGGGGGTCACTGCACCAGCATGCCTCAGAACATCACCGTGCTTGGGCTATGATAAGAATAGGGCACTGAATCATAGCTTACAGCGCGTTTCTGTGTATGGATGATGCATGGTGAATGAACTGAAGATAAGGCCAAGGAGCTGGATGGGCCGGACACAGCTACACTTATCTACAACGCAGGCCATGTGTGTATGTGTGTACAGCTTTGAGGCAATTTTAAAGCATCCTTGGATGCATGAATTACACGTACGAGTAGCTTTTCTTACGTGCTTTCACTCCTCTTTTTTTTTCATTCTTTTAGACTTTAAGTCTTCTGACGGACAATAAAAAATGTTTTAAATGTGTTAAATGTGGTTTCAATATAAGGAATACAAATACAAATTTGCTAATGCTACAGTTAAAGCCATTGTTCAGTCCACATCATGTCAGAACTGCCAGTAGTAATTCCTCAGAGACCAGCATGACAAGTGTGCAACCATGACAAAACCCAAAGGCATTCAGTTTATAATGTAAGAAAACCAATGATTTTACCAGGTACGTTTCACACATGAATCATTTTTAAGAATTAGACTTGGACTGAATCTGAATCTACTACATATTTCTCCAAAAATGTCAACAATTAAATGAAGAAAGCAGTGTCCTCATCTAAAAATGAGGCCGGTGTCAGAGATTTACATAAAGAGCTCCCTAAAAAAACAAAGTATTGTGTTGAAAAGTAAATAAGTGAACGCAAGTGTCTCAGTACACACCAGCTTCCTTGTTACGTTAAGCTGGTTATGTCTGTTAAACAAAGGACAGAATACACTGATCAGGTAAAACATTAAAACCACTGACACAAGAAGTGAATAACATTGATCATCTTGTGAAAATTCAGCGTTCTACGGGGAAACTGTTCTGGCATTCATGTGGATGTTACTTAGAGATGTAGCATCCACCTAGATCAGACCAGAGACCACCAACTCCTAGCAATGATACTCCTCAATGGCAGCAGGCATCCCCAGCGGGATGCAACCTGACACACACACAAAAATGATTTAGGAGTACAATCCACATCAGCATCAGAGGAACGTACCTATGTTCCCCAGGTCCTATGTTTCCCCCTTACCCTAACCCCTTTTTAAAAAAAAGGGTCCTATGTTCCCCGTAGGGATGATAGGGATGATCCCGTTTACAGCAGCAGGACATGTTGATGTTAACCAGTGTAACACTGATGTGTTACTGATATTCTGACTTGTTGAAGTAGGAATAGTTAAGGTGTTGCTGGACGCTTCTACTAAATTATGACTGGGATCCAGAATGCACAATACAAGGGCCTTGAAATGGATCACCGAGCTAGATTTAAGGTTTTTAAGTGCAGTTGTGCCTTTCCATCTAGAACATAAAAATGTGTAATTCACTGACTTCGATCTTGGGTGTTGAATGTCGATGCTGATGGAGACAGACTGCGGAAACTCCTCACCAATGCCTGCAGATTCAAAAATAAAGCAAAGTTTGGACCAACAGTTACGAGCCCAGGCTTTCCTCCATTTTCTTACAGTACTCCATAACATCTCATCCCATTCCTCCCAGCTTCCCTCATTCCCACCTTCACTCCCCTTTTCACACCCTAATCGTTGAGACTTACAGAAAAATCAATTTCCACTACCCGCTGGAGAAGCCCAATGTTTCACCACTGTGTCTGATTGATGACGCGCAGACGCCATCTCACACCCCGCTGCTTTTTATAGCACCTCAGAGTTGGTCGCCATTCAGCGCATTTTTATGGCAAATAATAACAGGAGATGTAATAGCTATTCCCCGCGGTGAGTAAATCTGAGCAGGGAGACAAGGGGATGGCCCGCCCAGACAGCTGGAGGACAGAACCATGTCAACAAGTTACTTAGGCTGAATGATTGGCTACATGACTGTAAAGGGCTCGGGGCAATTCAACAATCAGACGTGAAGGCTGTTTCTGAGGTCGTCACCGTCCAATCCAAAGTGAACATATAACAACATCCACCACTTTAACACTGCACAGTGTCCAGCTGCTAATCTGAGCACCCAGGCACCTTCAAGGAGCTTGACGGCTGTTTGACTACACATGGAGAAGACACGTGACTGAAGCAAATGCAAGTGGACAGGTAGCTCTCAGAGTGAATCACCTTCCACTCCTGAGGTTTTCACACATCCTCGGAAAATGGTGTGAAAACAAAAAGCATTCATACACTGACGGCTCTGAAGGAGAAAACACTGCATCTGTGAGACAGGTCAGAGAAAGAGCAGGCTCTCCTACAGGGCCAAATTACAGATGAGTGCAAGGGTGGTAGTAGAGAGGTGTCTGTAACCCGCCGAAGTGAACAGGATGATGAAGCAGTGGAGTGCTGATCACCGCTTTATATCAGTTAGGCCTCTGATCAATACACTCTCTTGCTGAGGCTGAGTAAATTTATAGCGAGTTCAACTTTTGATGCCAGTTTGTTCCAGTGATCTGATTGTAAGCTGTTTTGAAAGTGCTGACCCGAACTTAGTCCGAAAGTATTTTAACTGAATTCTACCATCCAGTCACGAGAGACGATCAATGTCAGTAAAGGAGATAGAACATCCAGGTTCTGTCATTTAAATTCACCTTGAGAACATTTTTATGTATGCATTTTCAATTATGACTTTAAAAACCTGTGGAAATGTTACATTTTATACGAGATTTAAAGCAGTGGTGGGCTGTCAGATATCTGAATAACAGATTTAATTATATTTTTCGTGAATGCCTATTAAATAATTCCGAAAAGTCTGTCCCCTGATTGTGCTGCTTCCAATGTTTATGTTTTTGTTTACACGCACGACGGTGCGGAGCTCCGCCCATCAAAAAACAAAGAGCGAAGGAGAAGCACAGATACATGACGATGAGGTAAAAGTGACCTCAAATGACTCCTGTTGTGATTTGCTGATATGAACGAAATTAACTTTACGGGGAGGGGGGTTAAGTGATCAACAGAAAAAACAAAAAATAGTCTGCCGTCACTTACAACATTTTCCACATCATGCTAATGGTTCAGTGGCAGCACAGTGCACGATTTGTGCCACCGTTTATCTCAATTTGGCAAAATCCTAATATTTGCATAACAGTAATGGATGGAAATTGGCTTTGATGTACATTTTTACTTTTGCTTGTGTTCTGTAAATGTAGTTAAAATGCAAATTTGGCTGGAAACTCATCTATTGACGGCAATAAAAATTAGGCCTCTTAATCTCCCTCATCAGCGCGTTGTGTGGTTCACGGACTTCACGGACATGAGTGCAATTATAGCAGAGAAGGCTGAGAGGAGCACATGTCAGCTGCACTGCATAGGAAAAAAAAATGTTTCATCTCCAATATTAACTGCTGCAGAGGATGTATATTTGTCTAACTGTGTCCACTGTACAAGGACGCTTGCTGGTGGTTGATTCGCCTGGAACAGCAGAAAGACAAAGCATTCCTCCTCTTCCTTAAGTCCACTTAGCAAAGCATTCAGTCTGAGATGGAATTAAAAAAGCCCTTTAATAAAGGTATTTAAACTTGATCAAAATGACTTCTGAGAATAAAAAGGCCATGCATGACTCACAACGCTTAGATTGGCAAAACAGCAAGTGAGCAGCTCAGAGTCAGAGACACAAGCTGGGAGATGGAGTGCTATTTCTTGGCACTCAGGAAGGCCGTTAATATCATCACTGGAATGCCATGGAGTACTTGAGAAACACCGTTGTTCCAGCAGTCTTCCTTTTCTTGAATGAACATCAGCAGCAGGGAGGCCAGGAAACATTTCTGATCTCAGGAGGAAGATGGTGATTACAGTTCACTCCACCCACCTTCAGCATCTTCTAATATGAACCTCTGTGGTGATATGAAATAAGAACAAATCTGAGGTTCCAGACCTCTTAAAGGACCAAGAATATATAATATATATATTTATATGCTTCAGTTAACTCTTTGAACATGTTCAGACAAGGTCTGTGGTGTCTCTGGTATCCATTGTGTAGTTGGAATTCTGCCACGTTCATACATATGCCACAACATTAGGTACACTAGTCAAAACGTATGCATACTAATATAACAGACCTTCACTAAATCTCCCTTCGACTCAGTTTATCCAATCACAGCTCCAGAAAGGTGGTCATTTAACTGAGTGATCATTTTGGAGGATGTAGTTGTACAGTATTGGATTAAATTAAACTCTGAAGTGTTTTCCACTGACTACAATAGAGTTGTCAATAGAAACATGTGCCAGTACAACACAGTACTGTTCAACAGTACTACAAACCACAGCCTCTAAAAGAAAAACACAGCTTAATCAACAAATGCTGATTAATCCTCATGAAGCTAACATTTAGTGCAGAACTGTTACATCAGATAAATAGAATACGAAGTGTCTTTAAATGCAGTTTCTGAGCTTTTTTAAACAACGTGAAAATGTGTTTGAAAAGTGTCATCTGAAGCATCTGTCTCTTATCTCACTGCAATCCAATAAAGCTGAAATGCAATAGAAATGTCAAACTGAATAACGTCTGCTGCCGCCACTGGCGCCACCACTGTGTCTACAATAAGTATGGATGCAAACAATGCTTTAACAATCTTTATTTACCCAGAGGATTCTGCTGAGCGTATGGCCTCTCTGAGCACATTCATGTAGTCCCTTACACTCACACCTGGGGGCTGTCACACACTCCTGCTGCAATCCACCGGAGCAGCTCAGCTGCGCCATATGCAGTGTTAAGGTCATTTTTGTTCAGTCAGTCCAGAGGCTGCACCAAGTTTGGAATAATGTTATCAGCCTCACAGTGATGTCCTCACCAGCACAGCTTCCCGTGTCCCTCTGCTCTGTTGCTACACTATGAAATACACGGATGACTCAACTGTCCAGGCTCACAGCTAATGAAGACCTTTACCTCTCTGTGGTCTGCCTCACATCACTGTGCTGGTGGGAGGAAAGGTTGGTCCGTCCGTAAGCTATCACCAAAAATATTAGAACCAATGCAGTAGTATCTTTCTTTTAAGTCAGTAAGGTGACCTGACTTATGGACTTTTGATGAGTAAAAGTCATGAAAACTATCAAAAATAAAGACCAAAACGGCAAAATCCACACTACATAGACCTTTAACTTCAGATACACTGGCACTAAAGAGAGGCTTCCAATCAAACAGTTCAGGGGATTCTTTGAGAGTACGGCGCAATGAACTGTCCCATGGCTTCGATGTCTGTTCTGCCATTAGCAGTAACAATGACACAACGTAATAATCAGCTGGCAGTTGACATAGCAATATACAACATATTGCTTTGGATGGTTCCCTGTGCTACACTTACGCACAAGCAACCGACATGCCCTTACGTCACTCAAGGTCCTAACAGAGATCCTAAATACAGTACAATCATCCTCAGGTTCCAGCAATGCAGACACAAAGAAGGGGATACTTCCCACAACAGCTATAGGAACTTGGACATTTTTGTGGTTCTGCTGTATGCTGGCTTCAAATACATCAAATACAAATACCATCAAAAGCAAAGGATGTTTTTGGAATGGATTCGAACATGCTCAAAGATCTAGGTTCAGCTCTTGCCACTCCGATTGCCTCAATCATCAATCGTTCAGCTTCATCGGGTCAATTTCCAAAGGCCTGGAAATCTGCCATTGTTACCCCTGTCTTTAAATCTGGTGACCCAACATCTCTGCATAACTACCGCCCAATAAGCATTCTTCCAGCCATTTCCAAAATCGCAGAAAAATGGGTGTCACAGCAGATTGTCCATCATTTAAACAGCAGCTCCCCCTCTCTCCATGCCATGCAGTTTGGTTTCAGATCCAAGCATTCCACTGAGATGGCTACTTGCTTCCTTATTGAGAAAATAAAAAAATTTCTCGATAAGGGTGGAGTTGTAGGGGCGGTGTTTTTGGACCTCAGGAAAGCTTTTGATACAGTAAATCACTCTGTTCTTCTAACCAAACTCTCAAAATTTAACTTCTCTCAAAACGCTGTGGGATGGATTGAATCATATCTGCATGATCGAACACAATCTGTATCTGTTAACAACTGCATATCTGACTCTCTCAGGCTAACCTCTGGAGTCCCTCAGGGATCAATATTAGGCCCCCTTTTATTTAGTCTTTATATTAATGATTTGCCCACTGTCTGTCCAGAAGCTGAATGCGTAATGTATGCAGACGATACGGTTTTCTTTGTTCATGGTCACACCAAAGACATTGTTGCCGCTCAACTCATCAAAGCAATGTCCTGTGTTACAAGTTGGTTGCAGGAGTGCTGTCTACAGCTAAATGTTTCTAAAACTGTAGGTATGTATTTCACTAAAACAATCAAAGTATCACTTGACCCCGACATACATGTTAATGGAGAAAAAATACAAATTGTCAACCAATATAAATATCTTGGGATAATAATCGATTCTGAGCTTTCCTTTAAAGCCCATATTGGCAAATTGTGTAAAAAAATCAAGTTAAACCTCGTTAATTTTCGTGCAATTCGAAATGAAATGTCTATTGAAGCCGCAAAAATGTACTTGCATTCGATGATTTTCAGTCATTTCAACTACTGCCTAACTAGCTGGTCCCAGGCTGGTCAGAGCTCAAAAAAACCATTGGAAATCTTGTACAAACAAGCAATTAAAGTTATGGATAAAAAACCTAGGCACTATCATCACTGTGAAATTTTAAAAAAGTATAGTATTTTAAATTGGGACAGTCTTCACACATTTGCAGACCTAAAACTGACCTACAAAGTGCTCCATAAATTGGCTCCAGATCCTCTGGCAGAGTTCATCAGCCAAAGAAACAGCCTTGAGCGTGTCACTCGAGGCTCTGTCAGAGGTGACTGTTATATTCCTTTGCGCAGGAGCACTTTCAGTAAGTCGGCCTGGTCAGTAAGGAGTGCAAGTGCGTGGAACTCAATACCTGAGGAGATTAAACTGCTCACGACATACAAGGGCTTTACAAAAAAACTGAAAACGTGGCTTATCAACACCTATAGCTGCCAACACTAAAATATGTTGTGATGCTCTGATGTTTTGATGTTATGATAAAATGTTGTGTTGTATTTTGATTGTTTTTTTTTTTTTTTTTTTTTAATTATACAGTAAGTGTTGTTTATGTATCTGTATTATATTGTACATGTATTGTATGCTTATTGCCTTTTTTACATCAAGGCCAGGGGACTACAGATGAAAACTAGCCTTCTGGCTAATTCTGGCTTTTTTAACCATGGGTAATCATGTGTTCTATGAAATTGCACTGTCCCTTTCTTAAATAAACAGTAAACATCAATGGTTCCAAGAACACCCAGCAAGTACCAGCTTCTCCTCGAGCACATAAAAAGATGACGGTCCCTTATGAGCAGTTTCATACTTTCTAGTTCAGCCAGATTCTGGTTCTGGCCAAGACAATGAACGGTAGTTTTTAGACATACACTTAAACAGACTTTAATGATCCACAAAGGAAATTAGTTGGTTAAAGTAGCTTAATTGTTATGAAAAGATGAGCTGTTATACAGCTGGATAGAGTAGGGAATAAAAGAAGCATTCACTATGGCAGTGGAGCTGAATCAGTCTGCTGGAGAATGAGCTCCTCTGACCCTCTTGTGTTTGGTGTAGTGGATGTCTGTTTTGTAGAGTTCATATGTGAAAGAAAGAGAGTGCATCCACACAGGGAGATCATCAGATCAGATGCACATTCCTGCAGCTGCACCTACAGAGAAAAAAACAAAAACAAAAGGCAGGAAGAAAAATAAAACAGCACGCAATCAATTTATCCAAAATGTTTTGGTTTGAACCTACATTTTATGTATTTCCAAGAGATCCATAGGACACATTTAAACAGTAACTTTAAACCCAGGTGATGAACTTATTTGTTGCGATCCTTTTTTTTTCTTAAAGAAATCTATCTACACATGCTCTATTCAGGGACATGACTCCTCAGAAACAGAGGAGTTTGTGTCTTGTATGCCTCTCAGATGTTCCATTCAAAAATGCTAAAACACATTTTGGCAACATCAGCACAGCAGTGGATTCATTTTGAAAAACGATTAAGTTGAAAACAATGGGGGGAAACATAAACTGTTAAATACAGAAACTTGGCCCACTAATTTGAATGTCAAAGGACTCAGTTGTAATTACTTTCAATCAAACAAAGGCTATTCATGAAAAGTGTTGACAGAGTTCTAGGACTTATCCACATGAGATGAAACATTGTTCCTGGAGAATGACTAAACAGAAATCTCAAGAAAACCATCTTAACTGTTAAAGCACATTTTCTCAATTTTTTTTTTTTTTTACTACAATTACTCTTCAGATATGCGTAGTTCACACATAAAACAATTACAAAAATACTGATTTAATATCTGTGTATAAATATATAACTAGAGACCTAGCAGCCAGGTAATATTTTAGGGTCAGGTTTGTCTTGTTCAGCTGTAAATGGTAAAACGCAGCGGATAGAACGGTTCCTCTGGCTAACTGCCTGACATAGAACCAGTCCAGTTTTTGCCCTTTTTTGGCCTGCTACTATTCGAGTTCACAGCATGTTATTGTTAAATGCAGTCTATTCTTCTCGTAGATTGTTTTGCATTTGTCAACTACTTCTGTACAACGTAAACCCATATGTTTATTTGATAAACAGATGATTAGAAAAGAAAAGGAAAAAAGTCCACATGCATTTTCTGAAGTCCCAGCTCTAAAGAACATTAAGGGACAGGGTAAACAAGGCTGAAGCTGGCAGGAGAATGAGTCGGAGGGGTCCTTAGAGAGCAGCAGATCTCAGGCGGGCTAAACTGCTGTCAAGTTCATCGATACTGGCTTTACACCACAGTGCACAAAGACAGTCCAAGCCTTGGCTGCAGGCTCCTGCTTTAAACAGCTGCAGAGCCTGCTATCGAGCCGCCCTCCATGGACGTCAATATCGCCTCCGTCTCTCCCTTCACCGCCGCTGGCCGTGCCAAAGAGAAAGAGCTTGGGGGAGGTTGTGTGCAGGAGGCAAACTGTTATCATAACCGCGGAGAGAGAGGTGAATAAGCTACTTTAGGCATATGGAGTTCACTCGCGCTGGACTCTACCTGAACTCCAGCAAGTTTCTCCTCCAGCTCTCCTCCTTCACACCTGATTTACACACCTTTGAAATGGCGATACGTTTTCAAGACAGCTTAATTAGATCTAGTGCAGAGTCATTAAGCTGAAGCAAAAACCCGTGTTTCATCTCGCATCACCTGCGACGCCTAAGGAGCACATGAATGTGTCGCTCATTCAGTGGAGGCACATTTCATTTTCCATTTACTTTAGTTAAACCCCCGGCCTTAAAGGGGAACTTCACTTTTACACATCCAGAACCTTTTAATGGGTTTGAGCAGAACCTCTCACCCTCTGCAAATACTCAAAAATGTTTTTTTTTTTTTTTTTTTAGTGGTAGGTTAGTGTTAGTCTTTCTTTCATCTGTATGGACCCCTTCATGGCCTACGTCATTGTGACGCCACGATTTAAGTGGAGGCAAACACTGTGACTTTCAACCATGAAAATGTCATCTTGCTATATGTTTGGGGGCCAAAACCAAAAACACCAACTTTAAGTTTTATCACATACCAGCCACTGCCAGTCACAGGCAACTTTGGTTTGGTTTGACTTTGGCGATTAAAGGATTGAGACAATCAACAACAAGCACACTTCTTATCAGGTCAGATTAATATGTAATGCATCATCGGTTTCAGCCTCGATAACGTTATGAGTTAAACCAAATCGTGACTCAAATTACTTAAATTAATCCTTATTTAGGGGACTTTTGTTACACGTTAATGCTACTGCTAACCGCGATCTAACGCAAATTAGTTAGTGTTTGAGGAATGTCCAAGCAGACATTGCCTTTACTGCGTTACCCTCCAGTGTTTTCACTTACTTCTTGTAATATCTTTGTTGGAGAGCCTTCACTTGATAAAGACAGACCAGACTTCGTCCCCTCTGTGTCCTCCTTTGGTCAAATCGTCCATCCAGTGAGTGGGAGTGTAGGGATCGGTGATAGTCCCATCAGTTAGAGTCATCTTTTCAAAATAACTCTCATGGTCTCGGGGAGTGAGTGTATTAGTATATTCTCTAAAATATGCGTTTCCCTCGTCCATTCTTGCCTAAACAGTCCAATGAAATATGCTCACCGCCATTTACAAGCTATAGTGTTTGACATCTGTTACTCCCGGTTAAGCCCCGCCCCTCAAAACGTCACACTGTCTACAAACCATGACATAAAGGTAGTAGTGCTAAAGCACCCATACTTTGTAACTAAATGTTAAATGTAAAATTTCTTTTAAACTATAATATCTTTTTCAGCCCTCTGAAAATAAATGATTTAATGGGGAGTGTATCTAAAGTAATGCAGTTGGCAATGTTTTTATTCATGAGTTATGTCAGATTCCTCTTGAGAAATCTGAGGAAATGAGCTGCTTTCACTAAGAGGTAAAAAACTTGTGTAATCTCTGAATGTGCTTTGGTTAATGTGACTACACTCTGGACATAGCAAGAGCACTTATGAATCCTCTTGGGTTCATGAGAAGCTAAAGAGGGTGCATGGATGTGGAATAACCGAGGCCATCTCGAGGAGGAATACAAGCACAAGGACGGATGAAAGTCTAACAACGGGAGAAAGGGGCTCAGGTCCCAGCGGGGGTGCATATACTTGTGAATGTATTGCTATTTCCCATCATTCCTAATGTCTTGGCTTGACGTTCCAGGCAAGCTCGACCTCATGTGACAACTTTAAAGGCTGATGGAGCGTGGCTTCCTCCACCCCCAGCCTGCTCCGCCAAGCCTTTCACCTTCTCTCATTTCCAGGCATTGTCTCCCGATGAGTATCATTTGTCACCATTGACCTGCTCCATGCAGACACCTGTGCTGTTTTTCTACGGCCCTAGCCCATTTCCACAGTTGGTAAACAGCTAAATCCCCCTCCCAATCAATGCAGCCTATTTAACTTGAGCTATTGACTCGACTGCCCCTCAACACACTTGTGGGGCTAAAAAAATACAAACAAATTAGGCAAGGGAGAACGAACAACAGAAATGGTGGCACAGACTATGAAAAGTCACAATTTCGATAATGAGCTTCTGGCAGCGGGAGAGAAGAAAGTGACAGCGCAGAGGCAAAGAAAGGTAAAGAGGGTAAAAAGCGAGGGAAAACAGAGGAGGAATGGATCGATATGAACAGATAATCACCAGGCCTCCGTCCCAATGTGTAAAGAGTGTGACATTGCAGAGGTGTGCATGGCAGGGAAGAGATCAATGAGCTACTTCGTGTTGATCCGTAATCCTTAACTATCTATAAGTAATTAACCTTCAGAGGAGAATGCAGGGGAGAAATAAATGGAGAAATAAGAGGGGGAATAGCAATGAGCACAAGGAAAACAGAAGCAGCACCCAAATCTAAAAGAATAGTTATCTTCAGTGTCGCCTCTGCAATTTGCAACATCTGATTTGTTTTTTTTTGTCTGTTTGTTTTTTCAGTTGGGGGCTGCATTCACCTGGAAGGACTTCGTCTCCCTGTGATCTGAAGATGTAGAAGCTGCTCTCATCTCAGTTTAAGAGCATGCATTTAAAATTCAGTATTTCTTTGTTATTTTCTGGCTTCCGAGGAGTCTGGCTTTATCCCTGCACTGATGAGTGCATTCTTTCCAAGAGCCTTTGTCGAGAAGGTGGAGGAGAATCTTATTAGGTGCCAGAGTGCCCTCTGTGGGTGCCAGCAGAAAAAATGAGAGATGCACCAGTGCCTTTCTTGTGAAAAAACACAAAACCCTACCTGATGACCATTTTTCATTTTGTGATTGTACTTAGTATGTAGGTGTGACAAACTCAAACATGTGAACAACCTGCACAGTTAAATGAACACATTACAGTCACAGCGGTGTCTGTACAGGGTTTAATGGCACACATATGCCCATACAGTACATTATAAATCCATTTTTACTGAAGTTAGTAAAAGGCATATTATGTTTTGTTACAGTAATACACAATGATGACAACGGACTGGCGGGTTTATAAGAAGCATACAGTGCATGTGAAGTAAGAAATGTCATAATTTATTACAATATGGCCACGGAAGAAAGCTCTTAGTGAGTGATTATGATGTCAAAAGTTTGAAATATTTGAAGCAATGACTAGAGTTAAATTATGAAAATCAGGTAAAAACAACTCTTCAGGTATTTCCTCGTTAACTAAAACGTGCCTCTGGCAAGTCGTACAATTGTACAACAGCAAAAGAAAGCCGAACAACTTTCCAAAGGTACCTATTTGAGTGGATCCTTCATGGTGTGTCAGTCTGTGTGGTTGAAAAAGAGTCTTCACCAAAATGGACACCTGAAAATAAAAAAAGAAATGTAATGGTGCAGTAATACAATTTACCACAGAGCCTACTAGAAAAAGCTGCTTTCATCCGGCTTCTTGAACAGCACTATGCCTCAAGTCAGCTGAAGCAGAAAAGAGTACTGACCATCCAATATAGCACTGGCACAGGTTTTCGTGTGATGTGGCTTGCTTGATGAGGAGCTCTACTTGAGTTGGCACATCCAGTGTCTCATCGTGAGAAAAGTCTCGACCTGCAGGAACAAAATCAGAATTTAATCTGGTAGACGCCATCATTGCTTGAGGATTTTAACCTGCGAACACTGAGGTATTTTCAGGAAGGTGTATGTAAAAACCTCCCACTTGATCTGAAAAAGCTAACAAGCTAATAACCCTTCCCACTGCATCTTGTGGAGAAAACTAAAAAGCGGAACTAACGCCATCATCAGTTTCACCCTTGTTTATATCTCTACAGACCTTACCTGTAAGTTTGTCCCGCACTCTGTTGATAATCTGAATAGCTTTCTTGTTGAGCGCCTCAGGCTGTACCAAGCCATCACCAACTTAAAAAACACAAACACAGTGGTATCAACGTACAACTATTTTTAACATCACAAAAATAAATTGTGCTCTTTCTACATATCAGGCCTCTTTGGATCTGAAAATACTTAGACTAGATGTAAGTGCTGCCTTAAAACAGCGCAGTTGAACCAATAGTTTATGACAGCAAGAGAGGCTTGATATTGTTGTGGTAAAACAAGCAGAGAAAAAAAAGCACTACACAACAAATAATACATGAAATGTCAAAGTGAGCTCACTGAAGGAGTGGATGGATTCAGGCACTGTGGTCCCTGGTTTCTTGTGCGTGGTCTCTCCGAGGTCTATTCCCTCAAGGGCCTCTGCAGACGACACCACACAGTCAAAGATTCAAACATGTCTTAGTGAGTAACAAACCAGAAGCAGATTAGGCCGCAGTGTGTACTGTAGACTGACCCACTGACTGTCCAGCGGTGTAGGAGTCGGTCCTGGTGCGGGAACGCTTGTTGCCTTTGGTATTTGCTGTGGGTGAGATGTGGGGTATGTAATCTTCCATGACAATAGCTACTCTTTTTTATTATTTTTTGAAACTAATATTGGTCTACATTTCTTTCACCACTCAGGAAGACGCAACACACAAACCCTTTTACAGGCAAGCGACTATTGTGAAACCTATCTCACTGGTTTGAAAACCTCTGGACACCAGAGTTATTTTTTCTGTGGCACAAAGAACATGTTCCCCACACTTTACTTCTAATATAGTCTTCTTGTGCTGTTGACAGTGCAGAAAATGGTAACAGGACTGAGAAGTGTAGAGAAAACACTAATGAGCTTCACATTAAAACACTGAAGTCCACGTAATCATCAACAGATTCTTGTATTATTTCTTTCAACATCTTTAAAATGTGTTTGTGTGTGTCTGTGTCAGGCTGCATCCTGCTGGGGATGGCTGCTGCTATCAAGGATCTGGTCTGGTCTAGGTGGGTGGTCCATGTCTAATTAACATTCAGATGAATGAATCCCAGATTCAAAAGTTTCCCAGCAGAACACTGAATTGTCACAAGATGATCAATGTTATTCACTTCTCCTGCCAGTGGTTTCAATGTTTTGGCTGATGGCTGCGTGTAATAATTTATTACATGTCCTTCAAAATCTTTTCTTTGTTCATCTGAATTTACCCAGTGACCTTCAGATGTCTGCAACACTTTGTTGCCTCTCTGGTCAATGTCTCTCTAAACTGAAAGCCAAACAGATGTCCAGCAAAGCCTGATGTGATTAAATTTAATGCTCAACATTAGTCACCATCTCAAAGAAGAGTAGTTTCACCTCAACAGACCTTTCCTGGCCTGAACAAATCCACATCCAGTTCACTGTTTCACATAGTCGGTTGTGGTTATACGAGGTGGAACATTTGGCTGTCAAGTGTTTGCTTTTCTGAAATAGCAGATCCTGTCTCCTTACTGTCCATGAGCCTCCAGTTGAGCAGCGGGTCATATACAAAGGCCTCCAGCACAGCCATGACGCTGTCCCGGTGCTCCCTCAGCACCTCCATCACTGTGTGGCAGGTGATCCTGTAGTTACCGTCCAAACCTGTAACCTGAGTGATCAAGGTGGATTTAGTTAGAGATACAGAGTGTAACCCAATTTACAGATATTTCCACACCACACATGCACACTCTCTGTAGATGACTAGACTAGATTGGATGTCAGCAGAGACAAACTCAAATACCCAGAGGTATTTGTCTGAATAAGAAGGAGTATACTTTATGAAGGGTCAATCCTTGCGCAGAGAAAATGAAGAGCACACAGCTCTCAAAAAAATCCAGCCATAACATGGAATTCACATCAGCACCATCCAATATTGTTGTCAGAGGTTTATAAGTGGTGTAGCCCACTTGTTTAGATTTAGATCACTGAATTGTGATTCAAGAACCTTTTCAAAGACATTTCCAACAAAAAAAGCTTTTCCAGTAGCTTGAGAGATGACAATTTAAACCTCTAACCGCTGAATTTAGTTTCTCTGTTTTTACCCTAATTTACTGTTACCATACAAACATAGAGAAAGAGCAAAAGAGTAATTATTACTTAAATAAAACATTAAAGACAAAGGAGAAACAGCTCAGACAGGATTCAGTATAAGTCCATCAGAGAAAATTTTATAGTGTTTAAAGTTGGGGACTTAAAACACTTGGACCTATTAAGAAGATTTTCTGCCACAGAGTTTTTGACTTGACGAGCTTATGCAAACATCCTTCCAGCTGGTTTAAGAAAGTGCACACACATAGAGTAATAAACACATTGTTTAGTGTTTATCACAGCATAGCAGAATTGCATACCTCCATGGCATTGGTCAGCATCCTCGTCAGTCGGAATGGGATCTTTTCAGGGAACTTCTCTCTGGTCATGGCCACCTGTCCAAGATTGAAGTGAGGGTCAGTTTCAGATAAATAACGAATAACGTTAATAATGGGCCGAAAGAAAATCACCTCAAAGCAGTCTCCAAAGTCAATGTGGAGGATCTTTCCACTTAATCGATCTAACATCAAGTTGGATGGATGCCTGGAGCACAGAAACACGTTTTGTTAATTGTTATTATTTTAACAACTTAATATAATGCACAACTTCCGCCTTTTTGGTGAGAAGCTCACCTGTCACCCAGCCCGAGGATGTAGCCCACCATAGACATCACAGCCAGGGAGCGAGTGTAGTTGGTCCTCCTGTCAAACCACACCTGTGAGAGAAGTAACATCTGTATTATGAGAGCTCTTGTGGTTCCCAACATTAAAGCAGAATATAGAGGAAAATGGAACAGAAATCTCTGGCAGGCTGCTGAACACGTCTTTCTGGACACTTGAACATGCAGAACATCCTGTACACAAGGCACGTGTTCCTTAAACTAGACTTGATTTGAAGGTCTGTTAATGAAATCTTGCAAAGACAGTGGTTTGACAGTAGGACATATAACAACAAAAAATAACTGTTTTATTTTAATACAACTGTACCAAGAAACTGGACAGATCTCTTTCTGTGGTTCCTTTGGATCTAATGAGAAGCTGAAAATGACCACCAAATGTTATAAATCTGTACATTATTTGTTAGATAAGTGTTACCTGACATTTTAGCCAGGAATATGAGGACAGCTGCTGAAAAGATCAAGTTTTAATCACTGCCTCGAGTGGAGTGTCTCACCTCAGAACTTGGGCTCTTGAGCCATAAGAGCTTGGCCAGGTCGTCTCCAGCTGTGTTGTTGACGGCGTGCTCAAACACCTCCACCTTCTCCATCAGCGTCAGGTGGTCGTAGTCTGGAGCCATCTGAAATGCATAGGGAAAAGCCACACATTCTTTGAACTATGCAATTTACAATGTACTTTTAAAAGCCACCAGAGAGAACTTAAGAACAGCAGCATATAGAGACTCTTGACAATGAATGGAAAGTCTCAAGGGGTTTATTAAAGAGACAATGGTTCTTATTTTATCTTGCATTAACTATTATGTCGACCTATCCTGTTGAAAATGTCATCACCTATGTCTCATCAGAGTGTGATGTCACATATTTTACCTTAACAATACACAGCCACAAGGCAAAATCATTTTCCAAAGGATAATTAAAGCACGTTTGAACATTGTTCATTTATGTCTACTATGTATGGTACTGGTACACCTTTTACAGTGAAATAAAGTGAAATCACCAGGGGGATATACTGTAACTGAAACTATACATTTCTGACATGTTAATGAAATCATCACCAGAAAGATGTGTTTATACTGAAATAAAAACTTGACAAATTGGGTCCCATTTTGTAAAAGTGTTCATTTCTAAGAAGGAAAATGTTTTAAGCTGAGCCCTCCAGCTGTGTAATAGGGCAGACGGCTCCCATCTGATCAACTAGGATGCTCTATATTTAATTAACTGCAAGGTTTCATGTAAGAAAGATTAATGGCATGACTGATTGGAAGATCAGCTTAATATCTTGTCAGTTAGAGGGCTTAAACTGAATGTAGCGTGCTATTAATAATTCAAACCCTATCAGCAAATAGAAAATATAACATGTAATTGATGGCAGTATTTTCTTGTGGTTGATAGGGTCTGATATTTTTCTGTCCTACTGATACAGGTAATCATGTCAGAGCTGGACATGCTGTCATCATTATATTTTCAACTTGAACTGGTCCTCCATCCGTGGCCTCTGTGTTTATTTAGTTTGCTGCAATGTCTTTTTTGGTGTACAGTTTTAAATCAAACCAGCCCCTGTACGCTATTTGTGCAGTAGGTGTCAAGGTCTTAACCTACTCTGTTTCTGCTCATTCCAGAAACTTTAACTTTGTGTAGTGACATTATATTGAGGACATGTAGGTATTTGTGCATTCTCCTTGGACTAAGTAGGAATTCTGAGTCAAAAATACGTAGCTAATTAGTGATATTGATGGACCATGTGTTTTCATTAAAGAGTGATTGGTATTCATGAATATGATCACTAAAAACAGATGTGTCCTATGCTTTGATGAATCCATTTAGTATTTGGTATAGATGATTTTATATGTAAATTACACATTTACAAATATTTAATGAATGGCACAAAACTGTAAATAACATAAACATACACTAATTTACAGATGAATGAATATGATGAAAATCCATCATGTGACTGCCTGTAACACCTTGATGTTACTAGGCAAGATAAGTGAAGACTAGAGAGGAAAACCCAGTATATTTGCTTATTAAAACTGAGGAAGTGGAAACCTAATGAATCTTGGCAGTGGTTTCTCACCCGTAGCATGATGCGATGTTCAATGTTGAGCAAAATCTTTTTCTTCTCTCTGTAGTCTCTGATGAGGGCATGCAGGGTGTCACAGTGGGGGACCCAGCCAATCAGGCCCGAGTTGGTGGACAAGGGGATCACTGCGTAGCGCTGAATGCTGATGAATTCAACAGCCGTGACAAGCACAGACAGGCAACATCGTCAGGTGTGTTTGTTCAACATCTGTAATCTCTAAGATCAGTTCCTGGGCATCTGTGTGATCTGTGTGCGCTTACCTGAGATTCTTGCGTAAGGACGCCGGGTCGTTGGCCAGCAGTGTGTTGACCAGACCAAACAGCTGCATGACTCTCTCATCCTGCCTCAGGTCCTCATGGCCTTTCAGCAGGAACATGAACTCGTGGCCATTACTACCTGCAGATGGGGCCATAAAATACGCATTGATGTACTGCCGCAAGAGTGCATTATGTAAAATCATTAAATAGATAGTTTTGGCAGTACTGGCTGTTTTCTTTATGATGCATCATTGTTACTCTGTATCTGCAGCATCTGACACAACGTCCAATAAGTACCAATGAGTAGGCAGTTTTGTAAGAACCATGTCATACCTATGGTAGCCTTTTTACAAAAAAATAAATGAATAAAAAGATAGCTTCACTGTCACCCTCAGATTGGAACGACTGATATAAGTACAGCATCATCAGCACCATAATGGCCACACTAACTTTCTCCATCTAGAAAAAACATATGTACTGGACGCTCATTCCTCTTAAGCAGAAAGAGGTTTTCAGCATGAGAGAGAGAAAATGCATTTCATTTAATTAGGTACCCCTAAAGTCACTTATCTGTATGTTCCACTACTTCACCATCACCACACTACCTTTAGTGGAATAAAAATGACACTTCCATTGGAACAGTCCCTGTTCTATGTAGAGTTTAAGGTGTACCACTAGTAGGAGAGCGCACCGACAGTAAATCTCAGCAGCCTGCAGTGGGTGACAGGTCTTAATCTGAAGTCTTGCTCCAGAGGTCAGTTGATTTATTGGCTATCATCTTTTACAGAATGTGTTGTGTAACACTGATGGGATCCATCAGAACAAGGTATCGCATTGTCCAGTGAAAAAGAGTGAAACAGACTGAACTATTTGTGATTGATAGCATGTGGATTTGGCTTCAAGACAAGGTGACTTTATATTGCTCTGCCATTTTAGAAGCACTTTACTGTCATATTTCATATCACACAGCAGACTAGGGGATAAACTGTCAGAATTATTTATTCTTGCATTTAATTTAACAGCAATGAACAATGTTGGGAGGTTTCCTGACAAATCAATATGTGTCAGCATGCACCGTTTGTCTTGGGACAGAGAATGATCAAAAACACATCTGGCCATTGAGACTGATCTTCTGTGAAGAGTGGAATTCATTTATTTGCATTTATTTCATAACTGGTCTGATCTTGTTCTGTTGGTAGGCAAGATTTTTACTCTCCTACATTAATGACACAGATGTTTGCAATGACTGATGAATTCTAAATAAATTGTGTCCTTGGAGCTGTTTATTGTTTGGGTAAAGCTTCTATTAATATTGAATTTTCTCTAATGCGATGGCCCTTGCCTGCTCAAAGCATACCACCAGAAATAAATATGCTTTAATCTATTTTCCTAATATAATGAGTTTAGTGCCACTAGGCCCATGCAATTTTCTCCTAATCTTACCCATGATGGTGAGTTTGCGTGGGCGCTGCTTGGAGGTGATGACCTGCAGGGAAGGGGCAATGGATTGGATGCGAATGATAGGCTGGTTGGGGTCATAAGTGCCGGGTACAGCGAGCTCCAGGTCCCGACACATCAGCAGCTTTGGAGACACATACTGTAGCTCCAGGGAGGTCAGCTGTGAGGAAGTTTGATGAGGTGGAAATATAGCACAGGAAGAGACAATTAGGTGTTAGTCTGTTGTGTACAGAACTTGCACTGACTTGAGTCTGCCAAAAGTGCCTAAAGCAAACATTTCACTGTGGAACATTTCACTTCCTTAAAGCATTCGCTGCTTGTCTGCAAACACCAGCCGTTTAAAGTGCATCAAATCTGGACTGTGGCAGACTATTTAATGGCTTTCATGGTTAAATTCTGAATGCTGATGCACAGTTGCACCCCCAACCTACCCTGGATGTGCTCTTCGGATGGATCCTGGAGAGGATTTATTTCTATGTTAATGCCCTGTGGGGGGATATCTGCACTGCTCCCAGCATGTGATTACGTTGCAGTGTAGTTCATGCTGCGTACTGTAATGTCCCAGCAGGGAGGATCCCCGAGAGCGGGGTCATGCCACAATGTCAAATACTATTGCTGTCTCCATTTATTATGTGAAGTAAGAGCAGCCGACAGAACTATTTTTGATGTCACTCATCACCAATGTGATGCTAGCTGCGAGGAATGACATCTATCAGCTTAATTCAGTCTCCAGGACAAAAGCACCACACCTTGGTCTTAGCAAAGTTTATACCCACTATCCACTGGTTTCTGGTACAACCTGTGTACATTACTACAAAACAGCTTTGTGAGTGTAATAAATTATCTAGCTTCAGGTAAACCATGTTGCAACATGTGCAACAATCTGACAATATTATTAATAGTATATAAAAAGTTGTCCAGTTATTGAAGTATTAATCAGACTAACTGAATACACTGACGTATGAATAAACAATATTATTTCTATTGTGGTATAAATGAAAGGAATATCTTATCGCCCTGTTGAGTATTTGTTTTGGAAGGTGCTGAGAGAGTTACGCACAATTAGTTAAGAAGATCAGAACAAAATAAATAAATGTAATAACCAAAGACCAAACTACATTTATAATACAGGCCACAAAAATACTGTGGCTTATGTGAATTTAACCAAACATTAAGTGTCTCCTGAATTGCAACGGAGTGATGCTGTGCAATAACGTGTTTCTCTATCATTATCGTCCAATTTAATATTAATTTTTCTAATACTGGTATGTTGCCAAAAACAGATGCCCCTTCACTGTGGATGGATACTAATAACCGAGCACCCAGACATGCAAAATCTGGTCTCATTAATGTCACTTTACATATCTAGTAGACAGTGTGGTGGACCTACCTACCATGAGATCAAAGAACAGGTCAAGATAAGAAATGCAGAATATATCTCATCACATCTGATGAGAGACTGGAGCGGACATAGATTTGCATAAGTGGTGAGATGTCTGCTCTAATTTGCCCAGGAGCTATTAAGGACATGCTGCTTGAAGATTATTTTCAAGCATATTTGTCTGATTAGTTTGCACAGATAGCATACACTGCTTATGTTGCTGTCTTTTTGTTTGCTGCAGAAAATACTTGCATATTTCTATATGTTAAAAAAAGGCCTCCATATACTCTGTACATTGTAATAATAAATCAATATTCCTACATGACACAGTGTGGTGCTTATTGAGCTTATTCTGTTTTAGACAGTAATATATATTCACTGCAATTACTTCATGTTTTTACACACCTGTGGAAGTTGTTTGGATATGCGTCTGAACACATGGTAGTACAGATCCCACGCCTGCGTCAGGTCTTTGACATTTCCAGAGCGCATGTACTTCCTGCACCAGTCCTGAGCCTCCATCAAGTCCCTGCCATAAGCCTGCAAAGGAGGAAGACAAATGCCTGTTAAAGAAGTTGAATGACAATGATGGACCAAAGAAGGTACAATGCAATGAATATTAAGATTAAAACACCAATATTGTGAGTGGATTAGGATAGGATTGACATAATGAATAGTGCAGACAATTCCCACAAGCGGTTGAAATTAAAATGTTAAAATATAAAGCACAATAATTTTTGTTCTTGATCTTCAAGAACTACAAAGGAACTGAATCAGTTAAATGTTAAATGTAATGTATCTTTGTTGTGTCTACCATTTCCAGTAAATGCCAACAACAGTAATGTTGAAAAACAGCAGGTTACAGTATATGGTGAAATTTCTGCACCCAGGACAAAATATACAATCAAAGTTGGAGGTGGCTTGTTAGCTCAGCTGGTAACCTGAAACTGAGATGACACAAACCTGGTTAAAAGAAGTCTCTTTGAGGGTCTGTGGTCCCCTCTCCATCATGGCGTGTAGAGGTTCCAGTACAGCAAACATGCCTTTGACGTTGCGCTCCCCAAAGTAAAGACGCGAGGCTTCTTCAAGGCCCTCGTGCCACATCTCGTGCCACAAGATGGCCACTCGGATAAGCTCCTCACTCACCTGGATGAAAAAATGTGAAAAGGTTGTGACACAATAAAAGGAAAAAGAATTGTTGATGGTAAATCATTTCTGTATGATCAAGTATCTGTGGGATGCACTGGGACAACCCTGATCAACAGAGGCCCCTCCCCTGAACCCATAGGACCCACAGGCCCCTAATAACATTCTGTTGCCAGATACCACCGGCCCATGCTCATTTTCTGATGAGTCACAGCTGTTTTGGAGGCACAAGGGAGACGTACACAAGATTAGGAAGGTGGTCATAATATTGTGCCTGATCAGTGTATTTTGCTGGGGCCTTACTGACTTCCAGACGTGCACCATTTCACCCATATCATTTTATTTTATTCAGAGTATGAAATAAATAATTTCATCTCTCTACCATCATGGCCTGCTGAACCAGAGTGTTGCAGTGTTCACACATGTTCTTCAGGATCTTGTTAGCAGCATTGTGGCGAGCGGTGGTGGTGGACTTAGAAGCCACAGTCAGTGGGTAGATCAAAGCCTGGGGAAGAACAGAGAACAATCACTGATGGTATGACTTTGAGTAGCCTTAAAAAGCGGTCTTGGTTCTGTTCTTTGTTATAAATAATTGTCTGTAGCTGTGTAGTAGAGACCCACCTGGGGATGATACCGTCCAATGTCTGTAAGCAGCTGGTGGATGAGGCGGCCCACCAGAGCTCGAGGGGTGTCAATTCGAGCTATAAGCTGTGGGATCACCTGCGTAGGTAGAGAAAACCCAAAAAATCTCAGTAAACTGCTTTAACACTAACTGTTGCACATGAAAAGGATTTCATTCATCATTCATCACTTCTTTGTGTTGAGGCCAACATCACTTCAAATATGTGTCTGTGTGTGTGTGCCATACCTGCAGCCAGGTGTCTATTTGAATGGTCTTGATGCCTTCCACCAGAGCTTCATTTACTTCAGGCCAGTGACCATAGTCAAACCACAGAGTCAAAACCCTGAAAGGTTAAATAAAATAAACAATCAGAATCTTTGATTGCTTCATTTTCATGATGTAACAGCGCAATCACAGTACACCACCAGAGGTCCTCATACCCTCACATATCACATGTGATGTACGTCCATGCGATTTGGCTTTACAGTTTCTCCATCATTTAACTTACCTAAGAGTGTCCTGTAGGTTATTTCCTCTGGATAATGAAATGGAGCGGAAGAAACCTTGAACGGCAGGAACTGTGTACAAGAGCAGCGTCTTCGAGAGGTCCTTAAGAGGGATGCACACAGCATATATATATATTTTTTTAAATGCATGACAAATACAAAAATAGTTATAATGAGGAACATAAGGAACATATTGTATTTCAGATGCAGCCCGTAAGTGGGTATTGTAAAGGACGATCACCATACTTTAAAATTCCAAAACTCTATCAGTATCTCTCTGTTGTCACATTGCAATTTTAACATCTTGCCAGAATCAATGCTCCAAGCATCACCTGAAATGTTTCTCTTTCTTGGAAGAGCAGGAACTGTTAATTATGCTTTCTGAGTAAGTCCATATTGAGACCTGTAATTGGTCAGTAATTTCGACCAATTACAGGTCCAACCAGCATACTGGATGAGATATGTTGTCAAGGTGACACACTGCCCTGATGATACAGAGAGTATTGTGGTTGAAATTTGGCAGTTGAGACAAAAAGACACTGAATGACTGATGGTTTTTCCTATAACACTCACCTCATTGACTTTCTTCTGGCCTGGTGAGGGTATAGGACTGTGATCAGTACTGTCCACTTCACTGTCACTGTTGCTGGCTTCACTGTTAGCGCTGGCACCACTGGCATGTCGCAACTTTTTCTTCTCATCCCGTGCTTGGTTCTGGTGTTTGTAGTGCAACACTGCTTCAAAGTTCATCACAGCCCAGGCATGCCAAGCCTGGCAAAAGATATTAAAAACTCTGTCAAACTGGTTTTCTAAGAGCTGGAAACTGGAAAAGGCTTTTGTTGCTTCATTATGTCATTTTCAATTTTTTTCAAGATAACAGATATCTCCTGAGGGGGCTATAATTTTCTGTTCTGAACATATGAGTTTGATGTTTGCTTTAATATGCAACCAGTTATTAAATACTAAGAGCTGGAGGAAGTTGGCGAAGATGGATGTAGCTGTAGTGAATGCAGCACAGGTGAGGACAGGAAAAATCTAAAATATTTCTAATTATCCCATCAGCTCATATCTTATGACAATATAATGAGTGGATTAAATGAGCCGTGCAGAAACTAAAACTAAACAAATAAGTTTGTTATGACATGTTTGGTTAAAGGCCAATAAAATGGGGCCTAAAAGTTTTTCCTGGTGACACATCAGTGTCAGAGCAATCTCTTACTGACACAGCTGGGATTTTACTGCAGCCAGAGAGGTGTCAAAAGTCAAAAGGTTAGAGTTGAGAGGGAGGGACTGACCTTGTACCAGTTGCGGTCGTGCTCAGTCGAGTTGCTGTAATACTGCAGAACTTTGGGGATGGTGCTCTCATTGATGCCCTGTAGGCTGAGCTGCCATTCCCCTAGCTTCAAGAAACATCTGCATGGGGGAAAAGGAGAGAGAAAGACAGAAGGTTTAAATAACTTACTAACCATGCCAGATAGATATTTTCATATCATTAGTTATAAAAATGTTGGTGTAGCTCAGAGTAGAAGCTTATATACCCTTATACAAACTTTGTTCTGTGAATAATAGACAAACATGTTCTGGCATTCAACAAAAAGAGACACTTATAGAAGTAGTCTGAGGTCAATGTCATTAACAGAAGCTCTGCAGCAGTAACTAATTGAGTGAATACATGAGATAAGGAATTCACTGTTGGAACAAGCCAAAGGAAAAAAATATATCCTCTAGAGTTTATACACTGATCAGGCACAACATTGAAACTGCTGACAGGAGTAAAAAACATTGACCATCTTGTGACAATTCAGTGTTCTTCTAGGAAACTTTTGGATTTGGTATTCATGTAGATGTTACTTTGACATGTAGCACCCATCTAGACCAGACCTGGCACCCCCACCCCATAGCAATGACACAGCCATCGAGGGCAGGATGCAGTCTGACACGGGCACACAAAAATGCTTCAAGAACTCAAAAAATATAAAGAACAGCACAAGGTGTCGATCTGGCTTCCAAATTCACTAGATCCCAAATTGATCAGAGGCCCCTCCCCTCAACCCATAGGACCCAAAGGCCCCCACTAACAACATCCTGCTACCAAAAACCACAGGACACCCTCAGAAGACCCATGTCCATTCTCTGATGAGTCACAACTGTTTTGGGAAGCACAAGGGAGACGTACACAATATTAGGGAAGGTGGTCGTAATGTTTTGCCTGTTCGGTTTAAGTATGCTTAAACTGCCATTGTTCATAAATAGTTGGCAGCGATATTCAGTAAATTTGGAGGCAGTGTGTTAAAAAGGAGTTAGATAATGCTATATGACATGTTATTTTCAGGTATATATCAAAAGTATTACTTCTTTAAGGCAGCAGAAAGATCGTTGAATCACACCTGGAAATGTTCAATTATCAAACCAATTTTTCTTTAACATAACCTGGCAGTGAACTGTGCAGCATCCCAGAGGAATTAGGTCTATCCATCACCCACAGACACAGATGCTGTGTGAAGGCATAAGCCAAAGTAGTTCGGCAGAGGACATATGTAGAATTCACATGCAAATACAGTGAAGTGAGCAACTGGCAAACACTGTATTGTCAAGCCCATCAACAGTGTGATGTTTGCAGAGGTTCTTCAGAGGGCCTCCAATAAATTGCCTTTTGGGATAACGCAATACCTCCTGAGTGCTTTTCCATGTGAGCGTATGGTTCAGGTTCAGCGTGTCGAGGCCAAACTGTTTCCGTAAACCGTTAGTAGGTTCAACTTTTGTGGAAGGCACAGGTGGAGGACAGGGCGTCTAGGAACACTGGAACAACATGTTTATTCACACACAGTAGACACCAGAGTCATTGGTCCTACGTGTGGTACCACAGAAATTACACTGCATTCTTTGGGTGAAGAGTGTTCATGTGACTGTGAATGTGAGCGTCTAACTGAGCAGTCCAGGTGTGCTCCATACCACGCAGCCGACCTGTACACATGAAAGTGTGTCAGAATGTCTGCAGAGAACCCGTCTGGGCTGCTACTGTACAGGTGTTTTCCCTAACGTGCATTCCTCAGACAGCCAGAGTCTATGTGGGGATGATGCAAATATAAAAAAGCCCCTTCTGCCCCACTTATAGGTTGGCATGTGTGATTTACGAGTTAGGAGTTAGGTACATGCGACTGCTGTGTGTTGGTGCACATGACCAGATGACACTACTGTATGATTTACTGTACATAGAGTTATGCCTGTCTGTTCCAATAGCCCACTTCTGGCTTGTTTTCTGCACAGGCAAGGCACAGCTGACTAAAAGATGGAGCTTCAGATATCCTCCTCAAATATTATGAAAAGCCCACAATAAAATTCAAAAACAACGTCTTTTAGATCTTAATGTCATTCCCAGTCGTTTTGGGAATATGAACCTTTCCACGTTCAATGCCACAAAATTAGCATTTAAAAACACAGGCCAGCCAATCATCTGAACGTCAAGCTTATTAATATTTTTTCTTTATTTATTTATTTTGTTTGAAGTGAACTGACATTGAATCTTTTCCCACAGTGAGGTAACAAGAGTGAAAAAGTGTTATGGCCGTGCCAGGACTGTCAAATGAGGTGGAGGTGAAGAGGTGCAGGTGCAAAACAGAGACCTGATGATACCTACAGGCACGGTGCCAGATTTACTGCCCAGTGGATTCTTTTATTGAGAGGTTTGAAGTAAGATATTCAGAAAGTCTGGGAAGCTTTAAAAAAACAGACCATATGACGCCAATGAACTTATAAAAGGTGCTACTCTAGAGTGAGTCATGCTCACGGAAAATAAGTTAAATGCACTGTACACGACCTTGTGTATTTACAAGACTTCCTATTTTTTCCTTGCTCCTTGCTCCAGCATGTTGCTTTGTGTTTCCTCTGGCATGCCAGTAGGTGTATGTTTACACCTGTGCTTTTCCCACTGGGACATATCTTCTGAAAAGTTTAATTAGGTGGCCAGCCGCTGACACTGCGCTGCCAGAAAGGGACATACCTGGCCATGAGCTTGTGGAGCTCCTGTTTGCGTTGATGGTCCTCTGCTGCAATGGCATGTTGGGCTTGCTGTTGGACACCTTGAACAAAGTGTTGCATGTGCTGAAAAGCATCAATCTAGAGAGAAACAACAAAAATACCAATAAAAAGTCAAGACTTGGTGTCACAGTTATAAGTTACTGTATGGCTGTAATTAGCCATGTTGCCTGTGTTGCTTTGGACCTTTCTGTAATCACTTTCAATAAAAATACAAACATGTGGCTTGTGACACATGTTTGCTGAACTTCTTAGGACTGCTACCTTGAATTCCTTGGTCTGATGTTAAAGAATAGACAACTGTCCTGCATGCTATATAGCGTTAACAGATTTGGTATGAAAACCACTGCAACAAAGAATGAGCAACAGGTATAACGTCTGCACAAGACACTGCCCAAATGGTAATAATGGATTTTCTATGGACAGCATTCTGTATGTTTTTCAAATTAAATACCTACAAATATTCACGAGTGACAAACTATAAAATCATTTGTATAAATTTAACATTGAAAAGTAAAATTTAAATCAGATTCTGTTTATTTAACTACTGTCAAGATTTACCTTCACTACTAACTGACTCACCGTAGAAAGTTACTATTGTGCAAGTTTCAGTCAGTAACAGCCCCACAGAACACCAGAAATCTAGCTGCCTGTGTGTGAGCTTTGATATATATTTATATTCTGATTTGTCTGGTGAGAAGCAGCTGGTTCTCGCAACAGCAACTCTCAAGCTCACACTTACCTAAGTCTCCTAATGAGACTACAGTTTGGAACCGCAAACACTACTCAACACCTGGCAATAAATGTGGGTGTGTTTATGTGTGTTCAGGGGTTGGAAATGAATGTACGTGAGCGTGTGTTTGGTAGAAAATGCCACAAAGCAAAGAAGTTCGGTCCCTTGCTGCTCTGGTGACATAGTGTTAGGTCACCACTGCTGTTAGTTGGAAGCTTGGCAGCTGTTCCTGTGATGGATTTTGGACCACAAAAAGCACAAAGAGTTCATTTAATAGACCATTTATTAGCAATCTATTATGTAAGCCTTCAGCTGCTCCGCAAAATGAATTATTTTCATTTTAGAGTAGCTGTTCAGATTTCAAATAAAATTAAGCCTCCCTTTCATGGCAATTACCCAACTCTTCATAACAAATGTTTTAACAACGTATAATATCCTCCTAGAAGTTCTGCCATTTAAAATATGGCAAACTATTTGTAATGTTACTTTAGTCATCAGTAACATAATGTCCTACCTCACATCTATCATTTTATTTGTGGCTAGTATGCCTGTGGGGGAAAATTTAACAGGCTTCTCAGAAAACAATTTACATAACACATTTCACCTCCGGGTACAACGGTCAGTACTGATTATTAACGGAATTTTCCAATTAATATAACAGCTACTTCTCATTACTTCATGATATATCATCACCCCTGATATAGTGAACTTGTCAGCTGTGACATATTTACACAACCAGCTGTTAAATTATGGAACAGTTAAGGAGAAACATGATCATTTGTTAGGAGTTGTGCTTCTGCCCACCTGGCAAATGTGAATATAACATTCATTCTCTTGTCTCCTTATGCTGGGTTCAGAAGATGGTGTTTTAAGATACTACCTGATTTTAAACTCAGGCTGCATCGCACACTTAAGGAGCCGCTTCACAGATATTCCATCCAGGTCCGTAGACATTAAATTAAGAAAACTGTCAACTAAATTTGTTTCCTGTCTGCTGCTGAGTGATCCTATTTTGGCCAACATGAATCTCCCATGTGTATAAAAGTGTTCTTGGCCTGCAGGCCTGCACACACCATCATCTGTTTATAAAAGGAAATCTTTGAACCTTTAACACAACAGGTTTACTGTCCTACCTTACGGGCGCTCTTCCACATGTACTTCATGTATGCATATGTGACGTGGGGGTGGGTTGTGGGCAGTGGATGATCTAGTTGCTTGGAGGGGTCAACACCCAGAAGGAGCACCAGGGTCTTGTGGGCCAGTGCCTACAGGGATGAAGTGAGCAACAAAGGACAAAAAGCAAACTAAACTGTAAAAGAGGTTTATAGTTGAAGAAGTTATGAGATGACATCAAATACAGTGTTTTTTTTTAAGACAATACAAAGCTTATTCTTACATCAACCTGGACACTTTGTTTGAAATGAAAGTTTACAAAATGAGTAAACACTTGAGATTGGTGAATGAAGCACGTTTTTAAACTACAGAGAGAGATCAAACAAGTGACTGAATAAAGAAACTCAAATGACATAACTTGTTTCTTGTCTGTTATGTCTGCTTGTCTGTGTCGGGTGATTTTTTCCAACTCCTCATAGTCACATTTACTGCAATGTTTGATGTTGGCCAATCATCTCACATCTCTCCTTTCAGCCACATCACAGTTGGTGATTTGGCATCCTTTGTGTGTTCTTAAATATAACAACAGTGTGTAGATAGATGAATTGGCTGACTGTCTGTCACGCTTTTCAATCAATTAGAAAAACAGTGAGGTCAAGATGGAAAATTGCACCACTTTAATTGAGTAGATATGCCGGTTCAGGTTTCTAAACAGTGTGATTGGGGGTGCTGTGCTAATTTCCTCAATGCCAGCAGAAAACAGGGTGAAGTGAAGTTCATTTCACGGCTAGAGTTGATGGTTGCAATTAAGAGCTGGACGCCCTTTTCCTATCTGACAAAACTGATTTAATGAGCTCTGATTTCCTCTCCCTGGAAGTCATGAGCTTAGAAGTGGGTATGAGAATACAGAGGGGCTTTGTACAAAATGTAGTACTGACCAGACGTCCACTCTTGCCACAAAGACTGGCATATTTCAACCAAGTCCTCATGTCCTCATGGGGGCTGATAACCAGCGACCTGACCATTAAGATCCTCTGCCAGTCTTCTACAATCCGCTGACAACCCTGTAAGAAAACACACAAAAAATGAATTACTCTTTTGTTACTCTCTTCAAAGAGAGGCACCTCCTTGTTAAACTCAAAAGAACACGTGAGGTTTCAAACCCGAGGGGATACCATTACGACCAGTGGTCCCTGGTTTCAAGCAGGTACACATGTGAGCACAGGGTCATGTGTCACAGAAAAAGGTCCACACATGTCTGTAAAAACTATTTGCTGATTGCACTTTATTAAATATTCCTTAATCCAAACCTCAACCTCATCATCATCATGATTAAACACAGAGGTGCAGAGATGAGTGGCACACGTGAGTACGATTTGAACTTAAGACAAATCTACAGACAAAACAATGTAACCTGATTAGAATTACACAGCCAGGCACGGTATGTATTACGCTACATGGCTACTAGCAACAGAACATAACTGACACCATCTAGTTTCAAAGAGGATTCATCCCATCTTATTATTTGCTTCAGAGTAAAAGTAAAAGCTAAAGGTATGTTGTGGCAGCTCACCAGTAAGTTGTCAAAATCTGAGGGTAGAATAAATATTACAGTTCCTGAAGCAGACTTGGGGTTATGGAATGATGGGATAAGGAAGGAGCAAAGCAACTGAATGAAACTATGCCTAGTGATTACAATGACTAAAACAGTTTAGTCTGGGTCTAGCTGCAAGAAATTTCAGATAGAATTCAGCTGAGCAAAATTATCCAGTTCATCCTAGTTGATTGGAGAAAAAAAAGGCATGTGGATAGGGGCATCTTTGTGGTCTAAGATGAGAACCACATTATTGCATCATTTAGCTGTGGGCCTTAACTGCAAGTCATCATACTCTCTTCCTCCCTACACAGACATGTCAGTGCATTAATTCCTTTTAAATTCTTAAAATATTAAAAGATTTTTTCTTACATACGTTCTTTATGACATTTTAATTATTTCAATTACAAGAAGCTACGAGCCGAGGGAAGTGATGTAATACATGAAATAGGTGCTCAACATACACTCACAGGCTATTTCATTAGGTAAACAATTGCAATCTAATATAAGAGCTTTGCTCTTAATCTCCTTTATGTGACGACCTGGCTCAAGGGAAATGGAGAGAGAGAGTTACGAAAATAGGAGGATCTGTTTCAACAAATTACATTAAAAGTTATGCAGTTGTCACAAATTAGCCCTGGGGAGCTTCTGTGGCTGAGGGTCTACCACAAACTGTTGTTTTCTGTCTGTGGAACCATACAAGCGTCTCGTGGGGTTGAAGAGTTCAGTTTATTTTGAAACTGAATCAGAAAGGTGGTAATTCACTGGTATCATCATTTTGGTGGATGCACGTGGTGCCGTTAAAATGGATTGAATTAAACACAAAAGTGTTTCTGTTACTTAGCCTAAGCCACTGACTAAAACGGAGTTGTGAAAATAGACATGTGTCAGTACATTTAAATTCAAACCACAGCCTCAAAAATGAAAGCACAGTTGAATCAACAGCTCTCTCTCTGACTTCAAACAGATGCTTAATACTATAACCTTCATGAAGTTTTAATGCCAGACTTTTAAATTAGATTGCATTTGTTTCCAAGCTGATTGATATATATTGATCTTATACTGTTCCCTGTTCTTTTTAGAGTAATTTACACTTAGTGGCCACTTCATTAGGCTTCGAGCTGATTTTTAAAGAGAAAGAAATCACTATAAATTAAGATACAGACTTTTAGGCACTGTGTTTTAACACAACCATTGCCATATCCATTTCTTTGATGAGGGAGAAACTTTCAAAAGAAGAACAAAGGAGCAGAGGAGCAGGACAGTGACTCCTCAACAGATGTGTGAGGTCAGCCTCTAATAAATCACCAGAAAAAAAGGGAACCCGTCAGGCAGCGCGGCCCCAGATTAGGCGCTGCAATTATGGGCACTTTCTGTTTGCTCAAATACTTGATCCTCAACAACCCCACATCTTTTACGAAGAAAGGGTGCCAAGACGATGAAGCGTATCTTGATTTTACTGCACAGTAAAAGGAATGGCCGAGCTAATTTTATAGAACTCTTTGAAATTGTAGTAAAGAACATTTGTTACGGTTTGGTGCATTAAGTTAACAACACAAGTTATTTGTGCGAAAAACAAATATTGTTGACTAATAAACTTCTATCCTCTCCATCTGTTGCGAGAGACAGTCATATGCGTATGATTTCTGGATTGAGGCAGCAATCATCACCTTAATTACTCTTGCTGCCATTGTGGGACTGAGGCAGGGCCAGTTTTTGAAAAATGAGCCAACATTGTTGTCAGTTTTCATGCAGTCTGTTCTAGTGTTGTGTTTGTTTTGGATTATTTCCTGCATCATCTGTCATTATTGTGTCATTCTAAAGTGAAAGGTCTGACCTCTGGGTACATTACGTATAGTAGTATTTGAACAAGACCAAATGTTATTTTGAAATGAATATACTGTGGGTAATGCATTATGGGTTGGCACATACGGTCTTCAGACATTTACAACCTGGGCTGTGGTTATGAAGACGGAGGTTTTTGTTTTTGGACAGAGAGGATTTTCCTAAGTGTCTGTAACATTTGAGCAATGGAGGAGAGGCAGGAATGCCAACAGAAACTTGCTTGAGCAGTAGTACACATGCTGTATTAAACTGGCCAGCTTGGTTACGATGTACTAACGTGTCAGGAATGGTGCATCACATGGATACAGTACGAAGCTTAACAGTTTATCTTCCTGACTAAATGTTTCCATCAACATGCACATGAAATAAGTGTAATTAAGTAAATTTGTATTCAGCTGTAACCCGGCAACACGGAAAAGATGGACATGAACAGAATTATTTTAGATCAGATGACATTTGTCTCGAATTTCAAACAACTGGCAGGCAGTAAATATTTCCCAACCACTGGTGGATTTGTGGTCCTTCCACGTGTCCATCTGTTTCACTTCGCAACATATGCAATACTGTAATTTACAATTAATAACAGCAATCACAATCAATCTCAGGAAGCGGGAAGAGTTTAGATAAGGTTACAGTGTGGTATAAAAGAAATGAGCCACACTTCTGTTTTTGAAATTTCCTCGAAGGCTTTTTTTATGCAAAGCAAATACTTCATCAAAATCGACCTTACGCTGATTATGATCAGTTTGTAAACAAAACAATCAAACTAACAAGTAGCTTAAATAAGCAGTTTATAAAGGTGTAGAACAGGCATCACCAAATGGCGGACCCCAGTCCGGGCACAGACCCAGAGACAGTTCTGCCCAGACCCGTTGAAAAATTAACCCTTAGACCTGAACATCCGTCTGCGCACACAAAGAAGCTTGCGGTATTTGAATTACCATAACTCACGATGGACAAAATTCAAAGCGTGGTTGAACATTGGGAAATTGCACTTTCTGGAAAAAAAAAAAAAAGCTGCCAAGGTAATAATGACGCACCGCTGCTGTTGCTTCCAGCTGCTCCAGGTTGAGGAGCGAGCACCATCGCGGAGCCCCAGGAAGAGAGAGTTGTTTGGAGGAATTTCTTGGTAAAAACGAAGTTAGTTAAACCCTTGAGGTGTCACGAAGGTCTTCCAGACAAAAGCACAACTTCCCAGTGTTCAACCACAATTTGAATATTGTCAATAGCACAAACAAATGTTAGTTACAGTAATTCAAAATCAGCGTGCTTTGATGGATCGCCAGCGATCCGTTTGGGCTTCAAATGGTTAACGTTAATTAAAATATAATTCATCGTGCAGGCACCGCTAATCTTGTTAATACGTTAGGAGCGTCATCAATGGCCAAGCCAATCAAATCGACTGTAGTTCGATAAGTTCAGACTTGTTGGTTTGTTAAAAGGAGGCTATAGGCTATTACTTGGAAAACACTTGAAATTTGACAATAAATGATATAGAAATGTGCATACGTTGTTGATTTTATTTACATCAGGGTACACCAAATCTTAGTAACTGGACCTCTCTGAATTTTAATTGAATACCCCTGGTGTAGTCTATATCAGAGTTCACTTTTTCAATTATAGTTGGAGGCAACAAAAATGATAAAAACATTGATGTGTTTCTGCCTGCTCTGTTCAGTGGGCAACGCTAAGATTCGCATCATATGATAGCTGAGACGGTACACACTAAAGAGTAGATAGCTAAAACATTTATTTAAAAACAGGAGTATTTTCTTGATTTGGAAATATGCGGCAGATGGAATGAGTGTGGTTGTATTGATAAAATGACAAGGTTGTGTCTGTGAATTTTAAACAGACCAGCTTGGAAAATAGCTAGTTTTTGCTGCATGTGGAACATATCTCATCACCTCTGAGTCTCCCAAGGGGGAAAATACCACTGTTTTAGTGCTTTTCAAAATAATTTCAAATTCCTAAATAACAATACAAATCACCAAGATGGGAACTGAGGGAGGCCCAGTCATTGAGATATGTTTATATCGTCATGTTCACATGGCTGGTTGGTATGTTTCACATTAGTAACAGTAGCCTTTCCAACATCTGCTTTACATTTAATTTGCAGTTGTGCACGTGACTGTGTGTGCATCCCTATATCGTGTTGTAGTTACCTGAAGCCTCTCCCACCATGTTTCCCTGATGATGTCCCTCCTCTCTGGCACCAGCTTGTACTGAATTACCTCCTCTAGCTCTGACAGCATCTGGCAAGACACCATGGCCTAGGAAACAAGCACACACACCAACTCATTCCTATTCACACATTAATCATTATAATGACAAAATTTATATTGTTGAGATGAAGTAAAAGCCCCTTCAGTACAATATGAAAGGATCATTAGGTTGTAAATTAACTCAACTGAATGCATTTAGCAACCCACTGGACCTGCCTGTGTGGCATCAGTCAGAAAAAGTTGGTTATCTTGACACTAAGATTGTTTACGTAGCAACACCAAAGACTTCATATGCCTGCTGACACTTCACTGCTGACAGTCTGTGGATCTGAACTGTTGTATGGATAATCCCACAAATGAGAGGGCCGTGAGATTTCAATATTATGTCATCACTTCAAAATATCATATTTAGTTGCTGTGACATCATACCTCTACATATGCATGCTATGAAAAATTGGATGGTCAAGTGGAGCCAGACAATGGATTTTGTTGGTGGTCTCAGAGGAACACTTACCCCGTATGCTCGACTGTAGCTCTCTCCAGCCATGGCTGTCAGCTCAGCATCCAGGAGGTCTCTTGCTTTGTCGATACACTGGATTTAAAAAAAAAAAAAAGAAGATACATTTATATTATGACAATAAATTTTAAAAATCTGTTGGTAGTATTACCACAAGCTTCTGCCGGAAAGTATAAGCTTTCGAGCCAATGAATCTTGTTTAAACTAGTTATCTCATCCATGCATACTTGCATCTCCATAAGTCATCAAACATTCAAAGTGGCATTTCTCCAAGTTACCATGACCCCAAAATGCACAATGACACAATGCCTCCAAAAGAGACTTTAATTCAGAAACAGCTGGGCTTGGACTAATGCCAGGGAATAAAAACACGTTGTACAAATGAATGAAGGCTTGCCACTGCTTGCTGCTCACACCCTTTTCACTCAAAAGCTGCCAGCAGTGGCACATTCATTTGGTTAGAACTAGAACGCCTGCCTGTACTGCAAAATTATTTGATGTGCTGCTGCGTGCCAAGTGTTTTATGAACAGAGGTAAATGAACTGTTAAGGCAGTGATGTGAAAGTTATGTAACCATGGTCATGGATGTCAGATGTACTTTTTAAAACAGCCTGATGAACATTCAGAGAAGGAAAGAGGAGGTGCAGGGTGACAAAGAAGGATTCAGAATGGGAGCGGTTAGTCATGCTTCCTGCCATGACCACAACACAAATTGTGAAAAATGTTTCCTGATGTTTAACTAAATGTCAGCGTGCACTCACTTCCAAAAAATGTTCTTGGTACCTATTTGTTTCTTAGCTTATTACTGTATGCTACTGACTTTTACACAGGAATAACACTTATCCAGAATCAGTGCTGCAGACATTCCATCGTCAGTGTGGGATAAATTAAAGGATTATCTATCTATCCCTGAGGACTGAAAAACTGTAACTGAAAGAAAGGCCTGATCCATGGAAGCAAGGACAAACAAGTACTGTGTTTGAAAGTCTGCTGATTTTTTATGCTTGTATAGCCAATGTTTATGGGAACTGTTATTAGTGAGAATGTAAAATGAGGGAGAATGACTGAGGAAGGTCTCTGGGGCCAGGACACACAGCTGTTTCAGACCGACTCCCCCCCAATTACTTTTTTTTGCAGGGAGGGAAAACAGGAATGTCGTGCCAAAACACCTCTTCAGGCACGCACGACAAGAGCTGGGGTTATGGGAGGTTGGCCGTGACAAGGTGACAATGAGGCTGCTTCTTTGCAGTCTCCCCTCAGTTATAGTCCTGTTTACTCCTGAATTACCAGGATAGGGCCTCGTTGGAAATGTGTAGTCAAGACGACTCCCGATAAATGCAGTGTCTGGCTTCTAGCAGAACAAACAAATCATGGCCCAGTCTTCTATTCTATTACATAAAGGTGGCTTATGTATTTAAAATGCTGAAGTACAAGGGTGATCTTACTTCATGATACATGAAACCAAATCAACAGTTTTAGGAAACATGAAATTATGTGCAACTGTGAAGTGAAAAGGACAGCTCCGGTTGTTAAAATCCCATAAGACGATTTACAAATCAAACACACATTGTAGGAGTACTTATACTATAAATGTTGGCACAGCCGATTTCTTTTCTATGGGGAGCATGACTGAAGTGTCTACACGTCATCACTGAAACAAACCAAACACTGAGATTTGGAAACTAAGGGAACCTGAAACCTTTCACGCAGACACACGCCGAGACTCGTGGAGCACATGTCTGGTTGTTGGGGGCATGAACGGAAGAGGGGAACAACCCTATGGAATCAAAAGGACTTAAGTGCGAGGATTACCAAGCCCATCCGGTATACTACACTGAGCTCATGTTGACATTTGAGCTTTCACCCTCGCCCCATCTGCTTCTCATTTCTCTTCTTTCATTGTGAGTGGATATTGTCAGCAAGAGTCAAAAGTCTGCCTTCTCTGTTCAGCTGATGGAGAATCCTATAGGCTACACCTGGACATAATCTCTACATTGAAGGGAGGAAAGGGTTGTGAAGGGAAGGGGGCATAGAAAGCAAGTATCCAAGGATTTGTGGTGAAAAGGAGACTGAGGATGAGTCCAAGGAAATCAGAGGAGCAGGTGTTTACTGGTTCCAGTGATGAAGCTTGTGAACATTAAACATGCTGGCATTCAGCTTGAACAAATCCATCTCCAGGGACCATGAGCTCGTTTACATTTCCCAACCTTCATTAAATGTGGAAAACGCCATCTACCTACCAAACGCTGCAGACAGGCTCTTTATATGTCTGAGGCTAAATGCCGTGATGAATTCTAATTTTTACAGTTAAAGTATAAAAGGAAAAAAAACTTGGCCTGTTAACTTTTTTTAATGAAAAGCCTGAGCAATGGAGAAATTTGATCCCACCTCTAAGAACCTATACAACTTTTCAAGAGATTTTCCCTTTTCATAAGACTTGATGAATTACCACAAAGCATGCCTTTCAATGCCATCTAAAATACTGTAGTACATTTATACTGTAGATGACTCAGAGACTTTAATAAATACACACAAGTGTGTGTGTGTGTATATATATATTTGTTGTAACTTATGTGCAATGTCCAGTTTTTCTTTAAACAAACCTTTTTAGCACTTGGTATAAGTGAAACCCACCTGTTGGGCCAATGAGAAGAGGTCTTGATGCAGGGCTAGCACTGCCCTGTAAAAAGCACCATCGTGTGTATCTCTTGGGATCATACATGTGTACTCCTCCATGCTGTCCCAATGTCCTGGAGAAATAACAGTCAATCAGCAGGTTCATGATAATGAGTATAACACTTAATGATTTAAAAGCTACTTCAAATCAGATTAAAGCTTTAAGTCAGATTTAAAGATCCGAATCACACTGCACCCCAGATTGCTATAGTTTATATAACTATAACCTCAGCATTTTTGCTTCTCAACAACAGTTTAATATAGGCAAGCCTGCTGATTTGTCGCTTCAATCTTTATGACTGAGTTTAGAAAGTCATAGTCAAAGAGCAGAAAACTGAGGTTGCTTCTGCCGTTTTCTCCACCATTGCACATTATAATATGTCAATATTATGACTGGATACCATTCCCATCTGGTTATGTGAGGCGGACTTGGCAAGAGCCATTAGTGCTTTCACTGCTGCATTGTTGAACTCAGTCAGACAGAATGGCGTAAATGCTCCCACACTGACTACTGTTTTATTGGTCACTGTCAACCTTTTCGTCTACAGTTTCTTAAAAACTGTTATCATTCATTTATATCTGACATTAGGTATTTAAGTAATTACCTAGACCCCAGGCAGCTGCAGCTGCCATACGAGCCATCTTTGCCTGGGTTTCCTCGCTGACCAGCGTCCATTCTTCACAGCACTGCTGATGCAGTTGGCCCCTAGGAAGCGTTGAGCATAGCAGACAAAGAAAATTTAGATTTGTTCAAGAACATGGTCAAAGATATGATGAAATCAGATAAATATCACAATGTGCAGTGGGATGACGTCAATGAGAAACTGACCTCAAGTTTCCCTGCTGGTCAGCTAATTAGTGGTATAGTATTACTGTCACTACAGTATTGACAAATAGACCACTAAGAAGACCCTGGTTCACACAAGTGCAAAAGAGAGCCTATACTGTACACGAGTATTGTACAGTCTGGAAACAGTTGCACATGGTGTCTGGTATTTTAAACAATGAACATGCATCCACTAAATGATGAAGTTGGCAATTATAGAGAAATGATGTATTCATCTTCAACTGATATTAATGTGATAGCCATTTCTTTAACTGCTGCTTTAAACCTTCTTTGTAGCAATGCTTTAAAAGAATCTTCTATTGTCCCAATGTTAATACACACACGCCTTTCCTGTACCAAATTGAATTGACAAAATCATTCACTAGAACAGCCAAGTGCCTCTGGCATTATTTACTTATTCATTTGTTCCTGCAGAGGAACATCTCAAGTCAGTGTACCGTCCCAAATAGGTTCGATAATATCAAGCATTCCAGCAAACAGATGGATGTCGCTGCCAAGGTTGGGTGCATCTAACCAAGACTAATGCTCCATTAACAACAATCAGCACACTGTCCGGGAGGGGATCAAACCCACCGCATGTGTTTCACAGGCAGGATGCTGGAGAAAACTTAGTTGGGAAAGTGAATGAGCAGGAGGGGTTCACAGAAAAAAAGAGATTCCTGCTCAGATGGGGTCAGTGAAGAGAAGCTGTTTCCATCTGTTAGTTTATGACATGAAACTCACAAATACAATATTCTGTGCTACACTGGCATATATGGGGCAACAACAGACAAACACAGAGGGTCCAATGAAAGCAAGAAAGTTATCGTTTGACCCAGAATGCTAACATTCACATCATTGGAATTTTGAGGGTGAAGTAGATAAAATAATACTCACTGTCATTGTTCACAAGTATTCCACTAGCAATCAGAATAAAAACACCTCAGTGAAAAAAAAGCTACAAGAGGCACCCTAAACTGGTTTTTATCCGGAAAAAATAGGTGAGGAAGGTGGAAGAAGAAGTATTTTGTTGTAATTAGTGCAAAAATGCCCATAAATGAGTTTCAGAAAGTTATAGTGACCTCTGATAACCAAACACTAATTTTGTCAAATATGAGGACATCACTGAGATGTTGCATTCATGAGAACAAGAAGGATGGGCAACCCAGACATAAAATGGTTGTCACCAACGTGGGGGCTTTAACACGAGGCTTACTACAAGCCAAAATTATTGCAACAGCCAACAAGAGTTAGTAGTTAAGAGTTATGTCAAGGGAGTAATCGCAAAATAACAGCATTTCCAAAGCTGACAGATACTTGACAGCTATAGAATAAAGAAGGTGCAGCATGGAGTCTAATATGACTCAGAACAAGTGTCAACTGTTATATCCTCTCCTAGCCATAGCTATACACAGACACACACAAAGCTCCACTTCAGTCAAATGTTTTTCTTGTGAAATGACTGAATCATTTTACAAGAAATGAATCATAGTGTATACAACAATGACACAAGGATGGCAGGTTACATAAGCATATCAACATCTGCTTTGCCTCAGAGTTCTGTGACGATCCACATATTTGGATCCCTTGGACATCTTGTGACTTTCTTTTTCCCCAAGAATTCTCTTTGAAGGTGGGCGGTTGTTATGGAGTTGGGCCTCAGCTGTGGTGAGGTTTCCCTGGAGTGGCGGCACCTCTTACTTCTGTTGGATGTCTGTTCATGCATTTACCAGTAAAATTACTTTTGTCAAGCCAGAGGTACCAAAAGAGGGACCTTTTTGTCTGGACTTGTAAGAAACAGGCCTCCAACACAAAGAGCAAATCAGAGTGGGACATGGAAGAGCTCACAGCAAGTCTACAATCTGAGTTGTTCTCTATTGATCTGAACTCAGATAAAAAATTGAACCCAATGTGCTTTTTTCTTCTATTAAAGTGAATCATGGCATACCAAAAAGCTCAGGACAGAATGTGTTACAAAAAAATAACTTCTGCTAAACTGAAAACAGACAGGTCTTCGTAGTAATTGCCAGTGAATCTGAGACCTTAAGGCTATAACTGTGATTTGAATTCGTTTTAGCAACCCTGCATGAACAATAGGTATGACAAAGAACATACCATTCTCCTAGGGCCTCCAAGCACCGCATTCTGCCCAGGATGAGCTCCGGATCCTCTTTGTTCATGTCGATCTTCTTGTCATACGCCACCAGGGCATCCTCCCACTCATGAAGCTTCTCATACCAGGTGGCTTGGATTTCCTACAGGAGATAGGCATCACAGAACAACATGAAACTAGAACAATGTAACTATTATTCTGTATTAATAAATAATACATTAAGGAACACCACTCTGATGCATTTATTAAAAAATATGAATAGTCCTGTTCTCTTGCCCCCGGTTTGCTACCTCGCCTTTTTAATTAATGCATTACACCAGTTTAGGGAAAGCAAAGAAACAACAATAAAATAGTTGATGTCAATGCCCCACCCTTTTTTAATGTACCACATGCACTATGATTTTAATGCACCACATGTATTACTGGGGGGAAAAAGCAACACACAAATATAGATAGGAGTGTTTGTAGTGGGGTATGGCCAGGGGTGTTGGGGGCTGCAGGCTGTTCCTCCAGCTCGGGGCACCCCTATATTCAATCCAAATAAATATAAAACATACTGCCTCTGCCATCCCCTCCTCCTCAAACCTCGCTTTATATTTTTTTATCACCATCATATTATTATCATTGTTATTATTACTGTTGTTAATAGTAGTAGTAGTAGTGATAGTATTAGTATGAATAGTATTAGTGTAGGTACTATTATTGCTAATGCTATTATTATTTATAATATTTTTTGTCAATGCTGTACAATAATACATACAACAACAGCATGTTCTAACAAGGCTGTTGTGGACTTAGGGGTTCCTCAGTGGTATGCAACAAAACCTCACATTCTCCCACAGTAAAGCTTTCCAAATAGTCACCTCATAAACAAGGTTCCTGAAAGTCCACAGTGAAACAGTTTTTACTGAGTATTTACCATGCTTTTACAGAAAGCCATAAATGCAGTTTACAAACACTGAGGGAAAAACCGTTTCCACAGAAGTCCCCATTATTGAAAAGTCATACTTGACTGGGCCTGGCCTGGGTTATAATAATATGTATGTTAAATTGTGTCATGTATATGTTATTTTATATGTTTTTCTATTGCTTTCTTTTTTTTTTCTATTTATTATCCACTGCATAACCACGTAACCAATTTCAAGTTTGCGGCAACTGTAGGTTATGGCAATTTCTTTTATGGCTCCACTGCCATAGAGGGTTTAATTTAAATTAGTTTATTGACAATGAACATATGAAGTCTATCTGGTAAGAATAAAACAAAAACAACAAAAGGGTAGGAGACAGATCACAATAACAATGCACTTTTTCTGGTGTGTATTTGATGTGGAAAATCTGTGTAATCGTGCCCCATTCATGTCCATTGTTTGACAGTTGTTTCTTATGCACACCAGGTCCATCGACAGAGAACATGCAACACACCGGACATTTCAATAACAGTCAGAAGGTGAAACTAAAAACAAACCAAAAACAGCAGCCATAGAAATATGACTCCATGGGGACAGAAGAGAAATGTATAATATTTTGATTTTATATAATATAATAAATACAAGAAATTCAGTCACCATTACACCATTGTTTGCAATAAAGCACTAAATTCTTTTGCCATTGTAAAGAGGACCCAGTGGTTTTGGTATGTATGTATATGTGTGTGTATATGTGCATATATATATATACACACACACACACACACACACAAAATATAAACTACAGAGACACATAAAATGTGTTAATAATTTAAGAAAATCAAATAACCTGTCAATTGGACAAAAAGCTACTTGTACTCCCATGATTGGTGAGTGGAGCAGATGGGTTTTCCACATGCAGCACACAAAGAACAGGGTGTTCTGGGTCTCTGTGCAGCCACTCCACCTCATGTTTAAAAGTGTATATACAGAAGGGATATCCCGGGAAGAAGTGCATGCAGACGGTAGAGCTCATATAATACAGTCAACAAACAACACATTCAGCCTGAAAATGCATAAAGAAATGAAAGTTTTGAAGCTTGTGTAGGCTCTTGTTAATTAGTTAATAATGAAAAATGTTCTGTTTGAAATCAAGGAGTGTGCTGACTTACAAGATGGAAACACGTTGCTGGATTTATTTACTCTAAAACACTAAAACGATCATTGCAGCAATCACTAGAGATTGTGCCACATAAAATGATACAGTATACATATTAAACACACATTGTACAAGATATTTCCTAGATTAGTGCATAGGTTTGAAAATGTTTAAATTGTCAACATTATGTGCTGCCAGAGGTGGATGGACTAAGCAGCAGATTGGGCCAGTTTCAACAATTTTAATGAAAAGTTTTCTTTTGCAGCACTGGAAAAAGACCTAGGAAAAAACAGCACTTACCAGTTCACCAAAATGTTTCATGGCATATTCCAGCACACCAGATGCAGCTTCTGGCTGCTGCAGTTTGTTGTTGATGCTGCAAGATATAATAAAACACCAACAGGATATTAGTTTAATTTGAACACAACCTTGAGCACTTGTTTGAGGAGACTTACAGTATCAATAGTTTTCAAATCAAGTACTGTACTATTCACAAGGTTATGGTTGTAGATGCATTTGCACATCCTCCTTGTGAGTGACTGCTTAAAGGTGGGCAACTGTGTAGCTGTTGATGCCATTTCGTTACAGGTGTGTTGAATATGTTGCCACAGCTATGCTACCATAGCAATAGGCAAAAGTTCATTGAGTGGGACGTAACTGTTAACCTGGGCTAAGTGTCCAGACCTAGCTCTTTAGCAGTCACTTTCACCAAGGCTTTTTGCCTCCTAGATATTGTTACTCCATACAACTGATAAGTCGAAGAATAAACAAGGTTGTGATCCTTAACCAGTTTTCCACATTCAAAGAGTGCTAACAAAGACAGGGTACAGTATCGAGGCAATGGACACACCACCTTGCACTGAATAGGTAACTAGGTATATCCCTATATTATGGATGTCCCTAGAGCAGAAGAAATTCCCCCAACAATGAGGCACTCTTAGTCAGACAATGACCTCAGAAACATACCTCAATACATTTTACTAATGTTAAATATAGGCTTATATATTTCTGCAAATGTGTTTATTGTGAAAAGTAAATGCACCTATTGACATTCTGTCACCCTTGTCTGACAAGTGAAGCATTATCTGTCAAGACACCACAATTCTCGTATGTGCACCCTCCACTGACCCGCACCGCAACCACATCTGGAAACACTCAAATGAACCACAAGTCTATTATATTTCCTTAACTGCAATACTTGTGTGCAACCACGGCCAATACATCTGTAAAATGTAGTGTTTGAAGAGGGCCGGTATGCGGCGAGTTCCTGAAGACACCAGGCAAAAGCTGATGAAGGACATTTGATATATGTCAGAAATCTGGTGTGACACAGGGTAAAGGCCAAAAAATGTGATGAAATGACACAGCAAGTGGTCAGGCCAAAGCTTAGAGACCTCCTGATATAGACCAGCATGATGACAGGTAAAATAACAAAAAATCACAACAGGAGCCATCTTGTACATAGTTGAAAACAGAAGCAAAACTGAGAAACAGAGTTCAAAAGGCACAAGCTGTCCTAATAGTATGAATACACCTAAAATGTCATTCATTCATGTCAATCATGTTTGCTGTGTGACAATACAATATCACTGTAGATGAGGATAATTTTCTGTGCTTAACATACGTTTAAAGGGAACCTCAGTATTGAGATACTGCAGAATACATTATTTATGTGGATATGAATACAGAAAGTTAAATCATCATCAGATGTTAACAATGGGTTAACAAAGTGCTTCTCATGCAATAAGAACATTTGCTCCCTCTTTAAAATTGAAACATTTATCACTAGGGTCGCAGGGGGACTGGAGCCTGTCCCAACTGTCATTGGGAGAGAGGAGAGGTACACCCTGGACAGGTCTCCAGTCTATCACAAGGCTAAAACAGAGAGGCAGACAAACATTCACAATCACATGCACACCTACGGCCAATTTAGAATCACCAATGAACCTCACAAGCATGTCTTCGGACGGTGGGAGGAGGCTGGAGTACCCACACAAGACACAGGCAGAACATGCCTCGAATATGTTGTACATAAAAAATAAATCAAGCAAAGATGGCCACAGCCATTCTTGTAATTTTTTGATGATATATCAATTTAAAATAAAGCAAGGAGTACTGGAATAGAAGAAGCAGCCACAGCGAACTCTTAAGGCCATGACACCCCAAGTCAACTGTCAGCCATTGGCCAGAGAGATACCTATGAATGATTTATCAGCTTAGGAAAGCGGGGCATGGGAAGGAAACATTTGTTGAAAAACTAAGCAAAGATGGACACAGTTGCAAGGGCACACACATACACACACTTCATCTCATCTGAGCATTCAAACACTCAAATGCACAGGACATCTGTGCCAGCTGGCTGTTGGTCTCTGCGGTGTGTTTGAGTGAAACTCTTTGGTCCAGGCTTTGCACGCTGCACATACAGATCTGAACCTAGAGCCAATGCACTTGGTAGTTAACCTATACATACGTAACAACATATGTCAGACAGGTCAGGCAGCTGGAGAAATTGAGTGTAAAAGTGGAGTAGTGTATGAATTGTATAAAAATATACAAATAAAGAGAAATTGCTCCATGTTCTAGAGACACAGAATATTATGTTACCAAACTAAAGGTATTGGCCAATAACAGTTTTGATAAAGTGCCGATACGCTCTTACAATGAAACCATTACAACTAATTTTAGAAGTGAAATACAAGTTCTACCACACATCCAAGCATGAAAGGCATCTTTGATCTTGCAGACCAATTAATAATGTCCTTTTACGCACTCACATTTGAAGGGATTGATCCAAAGCCACTGGTGTAAACATATGGTAAAAGACTTAACGACCTTAAGGAAATCAAACCAGACAAAGTGTGATTACATAACATGAGAAAATGAGCTCATTTTAGTAAACAACATTTGTCTGAGACTCATGGAGCTTGATAGAGTGCCACGCATCGTCTATCCCAAAGTCTTCAATAAACACAATTACCACCCATTATTCTGAGTAACACTTGCAACGTCACATGGTTATATTGTATATATGTGCTAATTTAGATAGGACCTTTGAATGACTTCTTCTGTTGTCAAATAATCAACTTTCTAACACCGAATGAACAAAAGACTGCAACGTCTCCTTCTCCCACCACACACAAGCTGAGGTATGCTAAAACTGCCCAGATGTGGCTTTATCGGAGAATACAGATCAGAATGAAGGCTTCTCTCCTGCAGACCCAGGAGATTTCATTGTCCCTCCACTGAAGTCATCTGGCTGCCAGCTCCAAGCACGCGCAGTCTAAATGCATCCAGATGACAAGGCTCACGTAACGCTTTCCTGAAGTAAAAACTTATTAGCAAGCAGAAAATCTTGAGACCACTGTCAAATCTCTCTTTAGCGTGCAACAAGTATCACTTCCTAATTTTTCTCTGATTTGCTCCCATGATAAATGGAGACACCACACGAAGAGCTTGAGCTGAGGTTCCAAGGTCTAAATCTATCAGTATGTATTACATCTTACCATTAAAAGTAGACTCTAGAATCAGCTGCATATCCTGAATCATATCATTTTCATGCTTAATTCTAAACCCCGACTTAGAGGGTTTTTCTGTTCTTTCCACAGAAGTCCAGAAGGAAATATCATCTAAACCACGTTTTAATCCTTAAGGTCTTTCAGTAGAATCTATAATGTACACATTAAAAAATACCAGAAAAACCAAGAACACTTTTGAGGACAAATGCAGACCATATAGACAGTGTGATATATTTTGAGGGGTGGGGCTTAGCTGGATGCAAAACATCTCAACACCCTAGCCTGTAAACACCAGTTAGTATATTTCAATGGACTGTTTTGGCAAGAATGGACGAAGAAAACACATATTTTAGAGAATATACTAATACACTCACTCCCAAGATCATGACTTTCATGACTGATCATGAAAGTTTACCCTGACTGATGGGACTATATTCATGGATGACGGACGATCTGACCATACAGAACACAGAGGAGATTGTCTCACTCCAATTTCCTCTTTTAATCATGTTCAACCAAAGTCGTCTGCGACTGGCAGTGGCTCGTTTGCAATAAAAGTTCAAGTTGGTGTTTTTGCTTTTTCGGTTTTGGCAGCCATAAAGCAAGACAACATTCTCGCGGTTGACAGTGACAGTGTTCTCCTCAAGCTTCCCTTTGTTTTGCCTCCAGCTAATGTCACAAACGCCACGAAAATTAAGAAAACAGTGGTAGGTTATGTTTTGGAATACTTTTAATCAGAAATATTGGGAAACAAAATGTTTTCCCTACAAACTCTATATCAGCATGTTTTTCTTGACTTGGGTAAAATTGAGACGTTAGACATCATTGACTTGGGCCTTACAGAAATGTAACAATCTCAGTCACACATGGTAACTAATATTTCATGATATAGAAAAAAAATCCACAACCCGCCAACTCATCTGTTCCTAACCAGCTTTTCGTTGAGATGAGAGAATGGTCACTGAAGAAAGATATTTCCCTCTTCAGAGGTTAAGACCCATGTCAAGCTCAGAGAGAGGGAAAAAAAAGGCTTCACTACTAGACCTAATGTAATCTAATTAGGAGGGACCCACTTAAGCCTTACTGATTTTTAGACCTTTGATTGCCTTGACTCAGTTCCTTCATGTTAGATGAATAAAGGGGATATCCTGGCACTTTTCAGGGAAGAACTGACTCATGCTGCACTGAACTGAATCACTTTATAATTTTTATCTTTGACTATTTCTTATCAACACCTTATGCAACAAATCACATCAATCAATCACTCCAGTATATTTACATGGGTCCTAAGCATATGCCTAGATATGAAGACATTGCACATGTAGACTTAGTCTGATTTTCTAAAGCGTGAACTGGCCATAAGTAGAGAGCTGTAGGTGATCCAGTGAAGGTGGCCTCACAGCATCTTTTAGGATAACTTTTTTGACTTAAATAATCTATTGCTATTGGTTCACTGTTAAGCAAGAACAGTACATCTGGAAAGAGTGAAATGGTCACAATTTAATCACCGAGCTATTTGTGTTATCATTCAAAATGCTTGTTTCTCCCAGAGACAGAAACTGATTGTTATTCTAAGTGACTGACAACATTATGTAAAGGATATCTGCAAAGGTTTAATTGTGTTACATTTGCAGCATAAATCTAATTCAAGTATATGTTTTGTTCTGTTGACAAGGCATCAGAACACGTGAAATAATGGCAAAATGTCATCATCAAAACTCATGCATAACACGGCCATTTTGAACTAATCAAATCTAAAAGATTTATATCCTTGTTCATTACTTTTGACTGAAAGTAAGGCTGCATGACTAAGGCCACATTTCAACAAGAGTAATAGCTTCATACACACACGTTAACACTTTGAATTGACATTTTGCTTTAGTTCAGGTTACATGGATTTGGACAATACAAAATATGTATCCTTTGGCTGATACTAGCCAAAACAGCAACTGCTTCTTCTAAATGCACAGTGACACTTCTCTGTGCTTTGTGGCTGTTGAACTGTTCATTTGTTGGAAAGCCAAAATGCAATCAACAATTTTCCTGGGCACAAAGAACCTAACTGTAGCGCCTTGAAGGACTTTCCACTACGCCTGCCTTGTTGTAGCAGACAAGAGATTGCATAAACCAGCCACTGTCTCTGAAACAAACATTTCCCGGGCAACAGGGCATTTAAAGAAGAAATGAGAGTTCAAGAAAATATGTGAAGCAGTAGGAGATGCTACCTAGTACCTGAAATGAGAACGGGTAGCCCGAGTAGAGGACAGAGACATTTAACATTTTCTAACTGTATAGGAATGTAAACTTCTGAAGAATAATACTGTTTTTGCATTTAATAGAAGCATGGGGACCTAAGGGCATTTGATCGATGGCGTTTCAAAACAAAATAATTACATTTATTTCCCTTTATTTAAAACTCAAAGGAACGAGAACACTGACCAATGTACAGTAGTATGGGCTAGTGTTATTTTCTTTCTCTGCCTAGAAAGATTTTCCAAGAATCCCATTCAGACATCAACCATGGGCGACTGGAAAATGATTGACACTAATGGGTTCAAGACTTTCCTATTTCTTAAAGTTGTGTATGTTTTTAGGACTATGAGTTTTGAAAGCATATGACAGAACTTGTGAGTGTTGACACATGAATCAACATTGAGAGCAAGAAAATTGAGTTTTACTGGCACTGTGCATTTAAAATTCATTGTTTAAATCAAGGCAGTACACATAAGGCAGAAAAAGATCCAGAAGTATCCAAACTTCCACCTAAAATACACATTTTCATCCTACCTCTTGATTTTAAGAGTCTAAACAGACTTCAAAGGCCAGACAATTATTTCAATGCATTTGATATATCTTGTGATATCACTCTTTTGTTCTGATAATGAACAGTACTATATCTGAACAGTGTCTGTCAACATCATCTAAAATGAGAATCCATATCCAATACTTGTATCTGTTAATAATAGTTTATAACAATAAACAGAACATAAATGATCAGGTCTGGCATGTGTCTACGTCATTATCAAACACAGATCTTCTCATTATGTTAAAGAGACAGCAATGCATCACTGCATGAGGTAAACAGGGAGATACGGGAAGTGGTTACCTCAGTCACTAGCTTCCTTCCAGATTGCCCTGGGATGCATGTGGCTACAAGACAGCTGAACTCATCTCCGACACCATCTGACTAGCGCATTGTCTCTTCTTTATTTCAAAAATGTCAAGATAGGAACGGTGCTTGTATCATTATCGAGAAGATGCTGCTGCCCGGCATCTCTTGATTATCTAACAATTTATTTGAAATGACCATAATCAGATCTATCACAGTTAACCAGGCCATAAAGCTTAGAATAAAATTAGAAAAGGTTTGGTTTAAGTAAAACTTTTTAAAAAAGCCTAATGCACATATTTCCAAATTAACTGCAATAAAATTCTGTTAAATAGACCACTGAATAATTATATAACTTTAACGTGACATGTTTCTCTTTTTACTCGAGTAAAAGTTAGGCATGCTAGGCGGCAACTGAGACATCTGCCAGGGAAACCACTCCACCATGTGTAAAGCGCACAATCACCACATTGGGACACTGCAGTAGAATTTGTCTCCTGGGTTCCTCACCTTCAGGTCAAGGGGGCCAACAGAACAAAGCGTCTCTGGTGGCCAGTTACTTCATTGGAATGCTGCTGCTACGTGGACAAAGAGATCTGTTTACAATGTGTTTGAAAGGACTTGAGTTTCCGCAGACAACACATTGACTACATTTTCAGTTACCACCATCCATTCAATACTTCCAATGAAATATGCTAGTTCTTTGAACCATGTTTGGAAATGTGGCATGTCCTAAACAATGGAAACAAACAGTGGGTGCACTGATTTCATTTTGGTATCAGCACATACGGTGCTTTTAGTCAAAAAGGTCAAAGTACTTCCTTTTCCATCCATTCTAAAATGAATGGTGGAAGATATGATAGTAATTCAAGCTTTCTAATAACAACAATACCAGAACTCTTTAAATGCTTGAGATCACTCTTATACCCACAATGAAATAGCCTTACTGGACGGTAAACAAAACTGAACAAAAAAAGCTATGCTATCTCTAAATATTGGTACAAGTGGTTTTTGTTTTCAATCCTGTGTCACAACTGCTTTAAATCCCAATGTCACGAAGTGCCTCTCTGAAGCAATGCCACGTGGCTAACTGCGCTTTCACAAAGCAGGGGCACCTATTCTAAAAAGGATAGTGTCTAATGCAGCTTCTTCGCCTCCAGTGCCGTTTGTCCCCGCTACTGGTTCGTAGTGTGGTGAGCAGACGGCCCAAGCCTGGCCTGCATCTGCTGTGTGACAAGAGGCGCCACCTGGTAGCCATCACCAGCTTAAGCCACCGGACACCTTGACTGTCTGCCACTCTGAGCTGAAGGATGCCCTGGTGCATACAGTGGCCCTCATCATGAAACATATGGAAGTGTTTATTTTACCTCCATACGTGACCAGGTTTTACTGAGTTGTAGATCATTATCCATTATATAAGTTTGAAATAAAATACGTGGTAACTCAGCTGCTTGTCCTAGGCGACCAAGATTAAGGTACTGTTAATCACATGGTGGATTTGCATAGCTTTCAAACTCAAATAAGTAAGACATGTCATTTCTTTTCCTGTCAGAGCAATTTATTAAACTGTAAGTAATTAACTTTACAGACAGCAAAGCTGCAGCCCTTCATAATAATCAGTTTTAAAACACGAGTAAATACGGCAAACATTTTTGAAAGAAATTAAAAAGATTAAAGTGGTACTAATGAGTCTACCCAGTCATAACAGTTTGAATTAAATAATGACTTATCTCAGCAAGGACCAAACAAAACAATACTAATATGAGGATAATCTAAAATAAGAAAAAAATATCTGATGTGTTCTGTAAACACAAGTACAAGCACAAGTACTTAAAACCAATAGTTGCTGACTAGCAATGGGATGTGAACGCGCACAACTTACAATGCACAACACCCAAACCAGCCACGCTCTGTAAAATGACCTGTGATTGGTGGAAAACGTCCGTCATGGGATGATTTTTATAAAGCCTTTAAACACAGTCAGGATGAGGCACGTAGTCAAGTGTTCTCTCACAACACTTGAATTACAATACGCTGACAGGCTATTATTGAATTTGGACAAAATTACACCAAAACTAAATACATACACTGCCTTTAATATAACTCCTCCACATAAAACAAACTGATAATAACATATGTATAATCCAAACTGAGGTGCTTCCGTGCTGACAGGTGGAAGAGGTTAGTCTCGATGAATATTATGTAATTCAGAGTTTTGAGATAGAAGCTCCAGAATCCATTGGCCCCTGCTTTCACCTCCTGCTTTTCCTGTAATTGAATCCATGAGCACTCTGCTGACAGCTTGGCCCTAGTGGTCATTCTCTGATTTCAAAACGTTTTTCCAGTGCATTTAGGGACACTAAATAAAAATCTGTGAAAGCATACTCTGACAAAACACCACTTATTTTGTCAGCTTATGCTTATTGGTGATAGATACCTTAAATTAGCACAGCAGGGTGTCCAACTTGTCTCCATGGGGAAGGAGAAAATCTGCCCCTTGAAATGAGCGGGATTCCCGAGGAAGTCTTTTGATTAATTTAAGTGAGTACTCTAATGTTAAGAGGAGCCCTGCATTCTTCATTCAGACCCTGGTGAGAAATGGCTATAGGGTAAATGGTGTTTAAAGACGTCGTTTTGAAGATCATACCTAAACTAAACGCATAAACCAGCATCCAGCTGGACTTTTACATATTAACAAAGAATGGCTGAGTCCAAGGCCAGAGGAAAGTGATGCCTCTGGGAAGAATTGCTGGTGAATGAGATGTGACTCACAGAGCAGTTAGAGGAATAAGAAAATCCAGGAATTATTCTAACTTCTCCGAAAGAGACTGACGCACATTAATGGCTTAATATCACAATTTACACAAAAGTCAGTGCACTTATGTAACACCAATAATCTTTTTGAACATATGGCAACAGTAACATTAATATTTAGTCACGAGCCAAGTCGGAAATAAGAGAAAATGTTCTGTTTTAATTTAAAGACAAGATCTTTAAGTTCTGTTAAATAGTCTCATCTATTTGGACGTTTAAAATATCAAGATAACAGCCGGGACAGCATTGTGTGGGAACTCCTGAATAACCTGAACATAATCATCCCATTTGTTTGTTGTTTTATACTAAAACCCAACTAGAGCTGCCTAAGTAGTGCGGGTGAACGCAAAATTATGGTTGAGGCTATTTATGACAAATGGGAGAAATCAAGAGGGGGCTCATGAGCAGGAACTAATCAGTCCCAACATTGTCAGACTATTAAAACCTTGCCACAAACCGAACATGAAGGAAGCTTAATATCTTTCCAGTGTGTCTGTATCACAAGGACAAATGGTTTATTGCTCCCACATGAGGCCTAAAAATCAAACAAATGCAGGAAACTAAAGGCATGTGTCAACGCTCAACAACGAGACACAAAAACAATCTGGATAAAGAGGAAATTGCAAAACACTGACCACTTCTAAAAAGGTGGCCAGCAACATTCACGAACACTTGGAGAAAGGAGAAGCACTCTGCGATCAAATATTTAGCGCCAACACTGTGAAACATCAAAACAAACAGAACATTTAATAATTATGTCATATTTTGGAATATGAAGAAAGTCGTGACCAGACCATCCCTGAAGCGTTTCCTTATTTTTTTTGAGAACAAGTAGAAACTGTCTGCCTGAAACTGAGCTTTTCCACCAACAAGGCCAAGCCAGTGGTGTAACATTATGTAATATTATGGTAAAAGTGTCAAGCTCACTTTTACATCTCTCTTTGTGATAGTTCGCAGTTTGCAGTTTTGTGCTTCCAGCCAAAGCAAAAAAATGCTGTTGCAAGAATGACATTTTTCATGGTTCTCTTCCTGATCAACAGCTCAATGAGCGTAATCTTTAAAACATCATGCGATGAGGAATAACGCGGACTGAAGTGCTATTTGTGAAACAATGAAGATGCTTTTTATCGCACAATATGTTCTTAATTTAGCTTAGTAAGCAAAACATCATCATTCATATTAGAATATTATTGATGTGGGATTAGCAGAGAGCGATTTATGGTTTCGCGTTGGTCTAGTTCTCCATGTACGCAGTGTGAAAGATTAATGGAAGTGAACAAACTAAGAAGAAACACTTTCAGTCCTCCAACAATCCAAACCTACGGGATAATAGTGTCGGTCCAAACTGTACAGAAATATCAAAATCCCTACACAAATACATTATATAAGAGGAGCTTTCCTCTTTCATTCGTTCAAACAACTTCTGAAAAAGCCTGACGCATCAATATTTGCACATATCCAAAATCCTATTAGTATCAAAGTCTTTCATAATGTTTAAAAGTACTGGAGGTGTGCTTCTCTTTCCAAATATATTTTGTTTGGACATGCTTTTCTACCCCGGCCTAACAAACTGCTGGTTAGTTGTTTTTTTGTGCAGTTGTTTTGTGGTTTGGGGCGTGAAGCCTATTCAAGCTTTGGAACATTTTCTTCATTTAACACAGCTCCATGGTCTAATTTTATCCTGAAGGTTCCAATGAAATTTTCTTTGTATTGACACTGCTTTGAAATTTGATGCTAAAAAGCTTAGTGGAAACAAGTCTGCTTTAACATCTGCCAAAAAGGGTAGCAGCAACAGAACACTTAACCTGCAATTAAGAGTACTTAGTGACTTCACACATTTCATGGCATGTGAAGAGCAAATTTACTGAAGAAATGGTCAGCCCTCGGGATATAGTAAAATCTGTCATTAACGTGGCTTGATAACAGGGAAGGAAATTACCTACAGCTGTTCAACAGCTTAAACACATATTCACCATGTTTAACTATTTCTGTATCGTGGAATACATTGAAATCAAATATAGTAAGCATTTCAAACTATGCATCTTCACGGAGTTAAACGTCGCCGGCGTAACAAGACAGTAGCCTTTATTTTGTTTCCTCAACTTTGTCTTCCTACGTTTAACACCTAACAAAATAAGGAGAGGCAAAAGTTTTCCAGTATGAGTGAAAGTACAATGAAGGGAGAGGTAAAGGGGGGGGCAGGCAGTAGGAGGGATGAAAAAGGTCGTCCACCCAGAAAGTTGGAAAGGGCCTGCATGACGAGTGTGCACCGGGAAAGAGGGGGAGGACCCTCATGAAATATATTTAAGATGCTCGGGCAGAGGAGGGCTTCACCGAGGAAATAAGACAGAGCCTTTGGTCAAAGGACAGCTCAGCTGGTCAACACTTCTGTTAGCCGCACTAAACTTGTGCCTTTTTCCTATTTCCAGAGAGAATTTTTCACAGGGACTGTGCTTTTGAAGGCTACTTTTTAGCAAGAGCATTCAAAACCACCTAAGGTTGTGTAAAAACTTAGAACTTTTACACAGAGACATGGCAAAAATACATGTAAGCGTGATGGCTATGGGGATCACACTGCTCCTGTTAGCAGAGACCCAGGCCCAAAATCCCAAGAAGAAGCTGATCCCTCCGAAAACCAACAAGGCTCAGTGCTGCGATGAGGTACGCTCTCTCAAAGTTCAGGTGGCTAATCTGACCAGTCTCCTCGAGGACCTGAGTCACAAGCAGGAGACAGACTTAATGAATGTGGTGAGGCAAATAATAGAGCTGGACCAGCAGAACCGGCAGCAAGAAGCCCGGGTCACAGAGGCAGAGAGCAAGTATTCAGAAATCAACAACCGTGTGGAGATCATGCAGCTACAGACCCTGCAGTCTGCTGCTACTCAGACTTCCTCAGGTGAGCATTAACTTTATTAAGTATCAATTCAACAATGTATTTTTTATTATGTTATGAAGTATCAAAACTGTGAGAATAAGTAAAAGATTTACATTCGTTTCTGTTTCAGTTTAATAATGTTTAAGTGATTTAAAATGACAAAATAGTCCTGAATAGAAGTTTCAAAGTGGAAACACATGGTAGAAATGGTCCATCTGTGAGTTTGGTGCATTTCTGACCTGTCTCTTACTTTCTTCAGCGCACAGAACAGCTGTTGCTGCTGCTGTTAAACTTATTTCCACACATGCCCACACATTATAGAAATAGCTGAAGACATTATAACTTATCAGCCTGTCTCAGTTTTGTTTTAAAAATTTTTAAAATGCTCAGTTTTGATGTAGCCACTGGGAAAATAGTTTATACTGAATCTACAAAAAGCTGCAAGAATCTTAAGCCATCATTTCACAGGAATGTGAACGGCTATAGGCATTCTGTTCCCACAGAGTATATATTTATTGCTGCAGCAAAACACTATAATCAGCCTTGTTTGGAGCTTCATGGGTCACAGACAACTGCAGTGTACACCGTTATCTGAGGTGCCCGGCAGCAGTAAAAAGCATTCATTTGGAGTCCCATCTGCAAGGGCGTTAATAAAGAGCTCCATCAGAGTCATACCGTCTCCACCATTTTACACATTGTTTATTATCCCAAAACCTTAACTATGTGGTCTAACCACAATTCTGACACTGGCAAAGGGAACACAGAGGCCTTTTTAAAACGTAAGGAAATCAGAGTGAGGAGAGCAGGACAGGAAGGGAAGCAAAGATTAGACAAATTGGAGCTCAATGCTCTGTAGTGATCTCATAGGCCTATTAATGGCTTCCCTATACCGTGACCTGTCTCCAGATTTTTTATTTTTATTTTGCTTATAAAGCTGTATTTTATGGCAGTCACATCTTTAAAATTGGTTGTGCATCTGGTTTTGACATAACTCAAGATTCCTCTTTTTCCCCAGATGCCATATATGACTGTGCATCTCTCTTCACCAAGAACTATAAGATCTCTGGCGAGTACAAACTGCCCAAAGATGAGTTTCTGGGTACACCTGAACTCAATGTAAGTTCAACTCTTCTTTGTGTCCTCTTTAATGAACATAAAGAGCTTGTATTGATGTGGGACAAACAATGTTTTTATTTTCAGGTTTTCTGTGACATGGAGACAAATGGAGGTGGCTGGACTCTGATTCAAAGGCGAAAGATTGGCCTGACCTCCTTCAACCGGGACTGGAAGCAGTACAAAAGCGGATTTGGATCCATCCGCGGTGACTTCTGGCTGGGCAATGACAACATCTTTCGCCTAACAAGACAGCCCAGTGTGCTCAGGATTGAGATGGAGGTACGTGGTGGAAAACGTGGCAGTCACATAAGTTTTAAATGAAACACCAGGGAGCACGAGTACGTAATCCATACATAAACCTTTTTAGAGTCAGACAGCCGAGGGCATTAACAGATAATTCAACAGAAAACCATGTTAAACCTACAAGTAGTAAGCATAAGAAAACAATAAATCACAATTTTAGAGACGCTAGGCTGATGGTGATTAATAGGATTCTGAGTTTCTGTAACTGTCCCTCTTATATTTTCCTATGCAGGACTGGGAAGGAAACACACGCTATGCTGAGTATGGCTTTTTCACTGTGAGTAATGAGCTCAACAGCTACAAGCTCTTCCTTGCCAACTACAGTGGGAATGCTGGAGACTCCTTGCGCTACCACAACAACACCAACTTCAGCACCATGAACAAGGACAATGACAAATGTGTGGATGACTGTGCTGCCCTGCGCAAAGGTAAATTACAAGAGCAAACCTTTTCAGAACAACCCATGAAGTCATTTACTGTAGATAATATGACCAGACGTTCCCTCCACTTAACATTTCTTTTCCCGAACTTCCTCCCAGGTGGTTACTGGTACAACTGCTGCACTGACTCCAATCTGAATGGCGTTTTTTACCGCTACGGAGAGCACACAAAGAACACAGATGGGATCACTTGGTACGGCTGGCACGGGCCCAACTACTCCCTCAAGAAAGTGGAGATGAAGGTCCGGCCAGTGGGTTTTCAACCATAAGTGCTTCAGCTGTATGTTCTGGATCAAGATCTTAAGCATCAACACAGAGAGATCTCACTATTACCTGTTCAACCAAATGGTGGCTTTCCCTTACCTGTGAAAGGATAGAAATAGTTTGTGATGGTCTGGTTAAACTTAAGTCAGATGAATGTGTAATGTTTCTGCCGTGTTTGATTGTAAATTGTAGTTCCTTTTGTGTATTTATCAGTAAAATATTTTATTTTTTAAAAGCTTTAATAGATGCTCTTTTACCACTGTCCCATATGGGTAACTGGATATCGATTCTTTCTCTTTTTTCCTGAATGCAACAGGATTTTTCTTAGTTAACAGAAGCCGTTTAGGGTAGCAGCTAGAATCAGTCCGGACTGGTCTGGTTGAGCTGCAAATCATTTTAGACTGGTAACAACTAAGGAAAAAGGACTGTGGTGAGATGCTGGGATGGGACCAACCAAAGTTATTTTCTATAAATTACACTTTATTTTGTAAACCTTTAATCACTCATGTTGGAAATGTGTACTTTGTAAAATGTGTACAGCTCTGTGATTATGTTGTATTACATGATAGAAAATAAAAATATTTTTAAAAGAAACAGCACACAACGTATCTCAAACTCTCTCTCACTTGACTGCGAAGTTGTGAACTCTTGTAATATGACGACCACATGCTTGTCCAATAATGGCTACGTATTTGCCTTGAGCCACTGACCTCTGACTCTTGGGTCATCTCCTGACATCCTGGACAAAGGTCCTGAGGAACCGAAGCTTAATGCAGGAATGAAGACCACACACACGCTCTAGTCTGCCATCGATTTAAATGCCTCTAGGTTTACTACCTTGAAAACAATAAGATCATTTAACTATTCTTAGAAACAAACAAGAATTCTTTAGAATATTCAAACACCTACAGACAGCGAGCACGGCCTTTACGGGCTCAGATGTCAGTGCATAAATTCTCCTCCTTTCACAAGGCGTGTCTAATTAAACGTGGACATTTATATCTTCCCTTTAGAATACAGTCACACTACCTAAAGGGCACTTAAAAACGACCTTTGGATGGTGACAAACGGCAATGCTGTCTAGTTTAGTCCAACGTATTCAGACAGTGGAAGAGCAACCATAGGAGAGCAGACATACTGCTATTTTCATAGAAGGAGCTTTAATGGCTTGAATGCTTGCATGCTTTATTTGGGAGTCTCAGCTGCTGCAAATGAAATGCATATGCTTTTGCTTTTTCAGATAAGGAAAACTTTAGTGAAAAGGCCTGCCAAATGTAGCAGTTATTATTAAACGATACATACTGTGTGAGTGTGAATGTGAGAATGTGAGACCTTTGGGCCTAAAACAAAACTACAAATTGTAAATGAACTGCACTGCAAAAATGTTTAGTTCAACTAATTCAGATGTAAAATGAAGGCGTGACATTATCAGTCTGAATTGAATGTCCTACTACCTAACAACAAAACACTAATTAAGTAAACCTACATAAATCTACACATTATAAACTACAATATATTATATGACAAGACTTTTCCCAATGATTAAAGCACAGAGTGGTTAGCAAAGCTACTGGATTTCTTTCCCTTGTACAAGTGTTTCTGATATTGTGTTTAACCTTTCTTCTCATACCACAAACTCTATTTGAACGGTTAAGAGGTATAATGCTGGCTAGCATGAGATTATATTTTACTTTTAACAGCCTGCATTCCTCTCTACCTGAACATACTAAACTTTGAAACTGTTAAACTTGGCATTCAGTTTCAATGCATTTCCACAGCCTAGTCACATTACTAATACAGATGTGAACAAAACATGGTCCAGATGCAACAATACATGGATCCTGTTGCTGGTGAAACCACTAAATTACTTTATCTGTAAATTAAGGTACAGTTTGTTTCTACTGACCTTTATGATACCATCACTATTTTCCACCAGATATTGTCACATTCAGCCTTTACAAATGACTTGCATCCAAATCCAGCATAATGGACCAATAACACAATGAGCCAACTGCTCAATTAACAACGTTCCTCTGTTAGAAATAATGGGGAAAATGTGACCAATGTCCTGGCTATACCCAAAGCTATGGGGACCGAGAATGTAGTCAAACCACAAACTAATTCTTTTCATTTTCTTAAAACACATTAGTCATACCAGTTACAACTCGTAAAATTTGTACCATTATGAGTAGGTCACTCAATCAGATTCCAAACCCTGCGTTTTAACCTTGCACTCATACACGCAAAAATAGTTTCTGAATTAATGATCAAGTCATCTTCAAACACAATGAGTCATCACGCTGGTACCAAAGCAGCAACTAAAACAGCAATGACGAAGCCTCCTCGTCATCAAAAACTGTGCATATGCAGTGTTTTTTTTCTAACACAGCCACGACTCGCTTTTGTAGTGCTTTTTCAACACCAGCGGTTAGATATTTTATGGGAAATCCTGGAGAGGTGAGAACCAGATGGGAATATTGAAAACACCAGAGTGCCGGCTCCCATCATTCATCATCATCAAGGCTCCTGAGAAATTGAAAACAGGCCCCAGAGAAACACGAGTCCAGACACTCACAGATGAAAAGGAGGCAAGCGTCCAATTAGATGCCTGGAAAACAGATTTCTCCATGCCATGCCAAAGGCAAAGAAGGATGAGAAAATGGGGTGGAAAAGATGATCGATGATATCAAAGGGTTATAGGACAGGAAGACTTGCACAGTATGCTTTCTCTGACTATTTATTCCATAAAAAATGGACTCTGAGAGAGTAGTCTAATTTTTGTTTTGAGGAAAATTGTCTAATGCAGTAATTGTTAATCACTGAGGTGCCTGAACCTACCAAATTAAAGAACCAAATACGCTAAGTAGCTCATTAAACAGCATTCTTTAATTTGCTCCGTCCATCTCAAACAAACACGTGTTTGCTTAGTAGGAGAGTTCTTGCTGTGTCATAATTAAAACCATGTTTGGATCTTACATTTTCAGACCTCCTACCTGATGAGAGACTCCAGGATGAGGGGAGAAGGACCTTTTTGAAACTCCAGCTCTTTGTAATGCAACGCCTTGGCATAAGCACGGCATTTAGCAGCTCTCTCGCCAAGCAGCACAATGCCATTATCATCTCTGAGGGGCAGCGGGCCCTGGACAAAAAAAAAAAAAACAAACTGTATGAAGTAACCAAAGTTCTTTTCTAAATAAAATTAAACTTGAATGAGCAGTGTAGCTTATACCCATACTGTTTCCACAGACTCAGAATATCAGTTTATACGAGGCCTCACAGTGAGAGCTCCCTGCTGAAATGATATATCATGACCCAACCACAACAGTCTCATCCCTTAAAGTAATAGTATCGTCACCAATTAGTGTGTGCGGTCAAACAGTGGAGTAAACAGAAATTCCCATCTTGAAATGTGTGCTTTTTAGTAATGCAACACCAGAGTAAGAAAGTAATGGTGTAAATGTTATGACCTGTCCTGTCGAGAGGTATGATGTAACGCAGTGTAGGGAAACTTCGATCCACTTAAATAAAACCTCTTAATGCGTGGAGCTACAGTTGCTCATGGTGCAGTTCCTGTAATTGTGGCCTTAGTAGTTCCACAAAGTATTAAGCAAATGAGCAGTCTGAGCCTCTCCTTGCATCTGGCTCAATGTTTGTGCAGATGGATAAATTGTAATTATGTTTCACGCGCATCTTACTCTGAATGAAAGAAAATGGAAGAAATAAAAATTGGAAAGTGAAAAAAGTTGACCGTAAGCAATTTCCAGATACACAGCACTATAACATATGTTTAATGGTTGTTCCTGCTGCTTTACCAATTACAACCAAAACTATCTTCTCTCTCACTATCATACACTAAATGTACAGTGCATTCATAAGTACTCAGAAATCTTCACTTTCTGCACATTTAGATCATATCGCAGGTTTCATTCTGAATGGATAAAACTGAACATTGTTTTCCATCAAAAATTACAGTAACAAAGGTGAGAATGTAACAATTATAATTTGGGATGTAATGATGTATTGCGAAACAGTTAAAAATCAATACAAATGTCTGACGATTCCAATCAGAGATGAAAAATGAATCGTGATGCACTTATTAAACAGCAGAGGGCGTAATCTAGTTTTGAGTTCACTTGATCCGAAGTCATGTGACGTCATGTATTCGTAGGTCACCGTCACGGTATTCAGACGGGATGAGCTACACTGATCTTTAAAAAAAAAAAAACACGTAAATCCCAAACTAGGTTGTTTATTTGCATTATTCATTTAGTTATTCTGATGTGGGGTTTGTTTTAAAGATCATTTTTTTATTTTTTTATTGTTAAGAAAAAATATAATTTCAGTTGAAGAAGACATATGCGTTGTACAGTTTAAGCTACCTCAGAGAAATAAAGGAATTCTCTTTAATTTGTTACAGAGAATGTAGTTTTTATATATATCTAAATATATATGTTTTTAAATATACATTGGTTGCATAGTTTGGGTTTTGAAGTTGCATCTACCTCAGAAATGTGTATTTGTTTCTGTCTGAGAAATAATTAAAGGAATCTGTTTCAGTCATTGCCTGAAAGCTCATTCTGTTACAATATAAATAAAAAAAATTTGAGAAAATCGTACTGTTAATGCAGAAATCATACTGGATTGTGACTTGAGTGTATCGTTACATCCCTAATAATAATATCAAAGTAGATTACTGCTAACCTTGTCGCTGTGCTCCATGAACTCTGCCAAGTTAAGCAGAGTCTGTGTGACCTCAGCAATGTCTTGAGAGGTAAGAGCTAACTCAATGCTGCGGATGAGCTCGTCCTGCTGGTCCTCACTCAGCTCAGACCAACAAGAAAGGAAAGCTGCATTGAACAGGTCCCTAGGGATCACAGGAAAAGAAATCACACGTAAACAGAAGATGCAGAGTATATGGCAAAAAAATATTTTCCATAGAAGAATTTGATAAAAATTCACTGTATAACCAGCTAATGCTGTTTTGAGGCTCTACTCCTAAAACTTACAGTATTTTTCTGAAAATATTAACTACAGTTCCAAGCAGTCACATGTGGCCATATTGAGAGAAATCAGTCTTGTACTGCTGGTAACTAAGCACCGTCGGCTTTCAAAACACAAAAGGTGTAAGCACAAATACAAAGCTTCACATTCATTTACGGCTTGACATGAGTAATTATTAGAATGGTTTTAGATATTTTGGCTGAATTTGGTGATTGTGGGGCATTTAAAGGCAGAGACAAGAAAGAAAAATTGAAATAGAAGCACTACGGGAAGGAAGAGGCGAGAGCGGGAAAGACAGATTTAACGGCAGCAGCGTACCTGGCAAGAGGGATATACGTCTGAGCCAGTGACCAGCATGATCGCAGAGCGGGGGAGGATGACTCTTTGAGCAAGACGACACTCAAGCGCCTCAGCCACTCCAGCCAGTCATCTTTGGACACCTTCCTGGCAGCACCCCAGGCCTGTAAAGAAATCCGGCCTTTCAGACATCACTGGGAGCAACAGTTTCCCCAGTTTATGTCACAGGTAATCTGTCTGGGATGATCTCACTGACTTTTACCACCCGCCCTCAGAGGTTGCAAAAATATTAAAAAAAAAAAGGCTGCCTTGTCTAGATTTAAAAAAAAAAAAAAAGCAGCTAGAATTAGGAAGGAATTTTTACAGAAACCCAAATCAGTGGGAGGAATGAGTGTCAAACGGCCAACTTTATTAATGGGGGGGTAGAATAAAGATGATGTCCTACTGGTTACATAACCACACTGCACCATGGTTAATTCTACAGAGATTGTGTTGCTCCATCCGTCTCACAGTCTTTACACAGTCATTACACAATCCAGTGGTATTTCATACACGTGAGACATGGTCGCAGGTCTGAAAATCTGTACGGATGGCAGATTGTTCTCTTCAACGTCCGCTCATTGTAAATTACTACATTGCATCCTAATTTAACAATTCAGTGTTTTACACACTTTTATGACGACATATATCATTCCAAATAATTTTAACTGCCAAAAGCAGTCGGCAAAGAAACTGATAGTTCAACATTATCTGGATACCGAAATATATGAGAAACATGCGTCATGTGATATGCATAGCAACTACAGAGCACTCAAAATGAGCCTGGTAAAAAAAAATCTAGGGAAAGAAATTTAATGGGAACAGTGGCAACAACCCTAAAACAGACTGCTAGTTCTTCGGTCTGCACGGCCTCTTGCACTGGTCTAAACAGAAGCTCAGCAAAATATTTCCAAATATACTGTACGTCCTCCATGTGAATGTTGTGGGTTTGCACCAGCATCATTAGGCTGTATGTTCTGGAGCTGTCATAGGATATAAAATTACAGGGGAAAAAAAGTTTGACTTGAACTGTTGATTTAGATCCTTTGGTGGTAATTCTAGGACTTACAGACTAACATAATATGAAACAAAATATGGTATCATTTGTCAGCCCGTGGCATTGTACTCAACCTGAAACAGAAACATAAACCACCACACACGAACCTAATGAATGAGGTGGTAAAATGCCTACATTACATTCTCTCTGAAAAACAAGAGGAGTTTTTTTTTCAGATTACTGTCAAATGAAAAGAACAAACAGTCTTAAGTCTGTATCAGCCTGCCTTCTTCCTACAGTAAGGAGAAGTGAATAGGCCAGCTGATTTGTGATGGTTGTCATGTTTTGTTAAATATTTATAAATGATAAATACAGAAAAGGGTTGCCTTGTTTAGTGTTTGGATGATGGTGGTGAAGAGCACTGCATAATGTGCTGGCCCGCATGTTAATCTCCCATAAGTCTTCAGACCACACCATATAAATTACATCATAGTCCTACTCATCAGTGGCCCTTTGTGCTTTCCAAGGAAGCATCTGCACTCACTGTTTTCTTGTGCTGCGTTTTAATTTCTCTCTCTTCTATTGACTCATATGGGATCACCACGATTAAAGTACGTGCTTGTACTCAGGACTGTTTACTGTACACAATTGAAACACCGGCCACAAAACCTGAGCAACAAACACTGGAATTGTATGTGTCATTTTTACCAGGAAAATATAAATCCAACATTAAAAGAGAAAAATGTCAATTGTTTCTTCTGACCTTCTGAAGTGCAGTCGTGCTGACATGAAGCTTCTTCATAGGCCCTGCCTCGACAGGCCCGCTGACCAGAGTGTCACCTTGGTTACCACGAAGCTGGCGATGTTGAAAGATTAAAGGGTCCTCTTCCTCCTCTGCCAGAGTATAGCCCTGTAACGGCCACACACACAGCCCACACACACACACTGACTGTTGAGACAGGGCTCAAAACATGCTTTACAAAACACAAAGTGCATTTCCTTCCTGAGGAAGTGTTGATAAACAAAGTATGGTAAGGATGTGTTTATGTCGCATTGTACACGAAATGTTTATTTATGATTATGCCATTTATTTCTTGTCCATGTGCAGTAACTTTGTTTCATGAAGGGTCATAATTTATGGGCCTGAGTGGGATACAGACAAATAAATATGCATGTTGGAAAAGTTTCCATGCTGGATGTACAGTACTGGAGGGACTTACCTTGACAATGCGACATATGAGTATGTCGTAGCGCTGGTGGTTGATCCTGTGCTTCAGCATCACTTTGTTCACCATGGGGATGAAGATCTGGTACTGAAAATAAGAGGGAAGGAACAGTAAATAAAAGGCTACATGTGGTTTCGTCTGGCTACTGCTTTCCTTTCACTATAAAGTAAATAACTGGGTATTGTGCACTTTTATCAACCTCTGCGAGTCTAAGATCAAAAGCTTCCCCTACACATTTGCTGGCAGACATGTCTGCATGTGGTTCTGAGGTTAGGCCTCAAACGATACAAGAGTTTAGGGATAAGGGAGGGCAAGGCATGGGAGGGGAGGCAGGGATAAATGTTACCTCATCCACTCTCATAAACACCACCCCCCGCTGCCAAACGGGCAATGACATCAGCAGTCTGGCAGGAAGTAATACAGACTTGGGGGACGTGGGCTACCAAACTCCAGTTCATGTGAAGCCAACAGTAGGGAGGCTGGAAGTAGTCTACTCAATAATAGCTACATCTAAAGGAGGCCCAAGGGACAGCTATGGCTACCTTCTTTCCCAGCTGGAATACTAAAGAGGACAGGGTGTCCATGGAGGTGGAGCGCAGCTCAGGCGTGCTGTCAAGTGTCCGGACAATCGGGTGGATAATGCGTGAAGCATAATCTGTGAAGTCCAGGGACTCTGTCAGGCGGTCGAGTGTCTCCAAGGCAACCCTGAGCCACAGAGGGAAAACAGAAAATACACAGGTTCACAAAAATATTTGTAGGACATACAGACAGATACAGACTGCTTGAAAAGTTTTTTTTAAACAGCTATGAACACACGTAAAAAGTAGACATTGCTGGCAGTTTGCCTTTTTTCTTTTTTAATGTACATAAAATGTTCAACTGTGATGAAGAAACCAGTAAAATCTTTATTCTCTATTGTAGAGCTAGTGGAAATATTTCTTCCTCTTTTCTGTGGTGTAAGTGTAGTACACAGCTGCAATCACATTAACAATAAATTCCACTGTAAAGTCAAGTCCTTCACTAAAACTACATGCGTATTACTGACTTGCGGGCCTGTAGCGGCACATCAGGGGCATCAAACAGCTTGACAATGGGAGGCAGCAACAAGTGGAGGTAGTCATCTAGGTTGGCACCAAACAGCTGGATGGCGTTGAGGAGCTGAAGAAGAGAGCACACATAGCTTAATACCACATGCTGCAACACTAAAAACATGGGGTGGCTTTAATGAGCTTGTTATGGTTAAACAGTTTTCCTCAGGAGCTCAAGAAGAAAAACAGGATGGTGTTTTATTTCAGCAAGGTGCGGGCACACATGCAAGCCTTCCAGGAACATTCTGCATGGCAGTAAGTGAGCAAGTGATTGCAGTGTAATGAAGACAAAATAAAATACAAAGTGCTTTGATGCTACAAACAGGGCATAATGCAATCAAAAAACTACACACACAATCAAACCATGTGGGATGTACTGCTGAGCCAGCATTGTACAATAAGGGAGAATGCCCGTCAGGTTGTTGATCTATGACTGTTACAATTTAATTTAGTCTGTTTTTCTATAATCATGGAATATACAAAGATGAAACAGAATGTCAGATGCATTCAATCTTCCTTCCAGACTTTAAACATCTTGTAATTTATGCGGTGCGTGTGTTTCCAGTCCCTACTGTTTGAGCAGCTAGACAATATATAGTTATTTGTTGGCTCTTTTATAATTCTGACAAATGTTTTTAACCTTCAGCGTTTTGAATCTAAATGTGAGTTCATCTTATAACTTTGTATTAATTTAAATGAATTATGTCTCAGTTCGCACTTGAAGATTTAATTTAACACCTACACCATGTTTTGTGAGGTCACAGTGACCTTTTACCACCAAAGAACAGATTATACGAAATACACATAGATAATCCAAAAACAAAATGCTTCCAGCTGTCGCCAGCACTTGGGCATAAAAACAGACAACAGCTAGATAGGACAGACAGACGGTTAATTTATCTTGTTGGAAATTAGGCAGTTATAAAAATGTGTGCTGCTACACCGTATGATTGAAAGAGTCTACCGTGCAGGTTACTAAACCCTCATTCTAATACTGGTGGTTGTTCTTGGTCACACAAATAACCATAGCTTCAAGGTCTTTTCTGTGCTCTTTACAATTTGGGACTGGTCCATTAACACTGGTAAGCAAAGCATTGCTTCAAGGGGGAATGGTTGAAAGTTTCAGTGACAAGACAATGAAATATACTACAAGATTATTTACACATCCACAGGCAGGCAGCCCTGTGCTGTTGGAGACACTGTGGAGCTGTGCAGCCCATACATTGCCCCTCCCCCAGTAGCGGAGTGAGTACAGATGGAAGCTGGAAGCTGCTTTTGCTTTACCTCTTTTAACCTCTTATGCTTTGAGTTCAATAAATGTTAATGTTTGTGGCTAAATTGAGACTTGAAACATTTGTAACACAACTGTGTCATTTTTATCATGTAAATGAAGGGAGAAAAAGTGGTATCGGCCCTAAAAATCCATATCAGTCGATCTCTATTTTGTACCACATCTGCAAGCCACTACAATTCACTCAGCAATACTGATGTTGGCTAACTTTGTGCTTTCTGGTGAAACAAGCAGGGCGCTGCTAATGGAAACTATGATACCCCTATGAAATTACCTATCTGGTGGTCCATGCCAATTAAAGTTCTGCATAACGCATTCATGTCATCTCAATGCTAAAATGGAAGAGAAATGGAAGATTAATCCAGTGAAAAGGTTAAGGGGATACTAAATCTAAGCTAAACTAAATGTGTTTGTAATTAGGAAACATAGACAATTTTATCAGAGTGCTCACTTATATTTCCTAGTCACAATTGACAAAAGTATTGACAATGGTGAAACCTCAATGCACAGAAGCATTGTCTGTCCCATTATCTGTAAAGTGAATTCTCTTCATTGAATTATCACTAAGGCTGCATGAAAGGAGGAGTTTGAAAAATGTTCTCTGTAGTTTGGTCTAAACATCAAGTTGTGTGGAGACCATGTGCACAGGGTCGATGGATACATGGTGGTCTTAACGTATGTTATGACGTGTGTTTCTGGCAAAAAACTCACCCCAGCCCCCAACAGACAGCATGTCTAAAGAACACACGGCGAGACAGCAGGAAGCTGAAGTGGAGGTGTATAAATGTGAATGTGCGTGTGGTGCTGGGCAGAAACACTTCTTGAAATGATGGAAGCGTGTTATTCTTTTCTTCTCCCATGGACCAGAGGGTAACCCGATTCCCACTTCCCCCATTTCATGACCCCCAGCCTGTGCTAAAGATTAGACTCCAGACCCAGACCGGAGTTATAGACTATCCAGAATGTGGGCTGCTGGATTATCTTATGCTGTAGACTTTGAGACAAAACAGCACCAGATGAGAAAAGACTGGATGACTGTGCTCCCTATGATTCTGTCTTTGTGGTCTCTGCCCAAAGCATGATTTAAGGTTTGAAGGAAAACCCTGACAACTACTGGCAGCAGCCACTGAAACATGAGAAAGTGTTAGTTACAGGTCTATGTTGTCTTTGAACTGCTTTCTAACAAGCAAACGGCTTAGATCTCAAAGTTCTTGATGAATATTGATGGAAACCACCTACAGAAAACAGAACCCAAAGAAGTCAACTGTGAGCTGAGCTACTGTACTTTGTGTCAGAGCATAGTGACAGAAATGCTTTTTAAACACAAACTCTACCTGGCAGTGCTTGCAAAATTAAATTATCCACTCAAACCTGTCACATGATCTTTTAAATCTAATTTTTCCAACACTTATTGCCAGAGAAGCTTTCGAATGTCAAGCTGAGCAGTTAACTCTGACCTAAAAAGAAAGACAATCTATGACATAACTATCTAATATTTGAGGTCCTGCTATACTGTTGCATATTACCTCTGTTACTAGCTATGGACACCACAGCTGAATTCTTCTCAATTACACTATTTATGTTGTAATGTTATGTTACACAGTTTATGTTGATAGCCAGTTAAGCACATCTAAATGTCAGTCATTTTTCCCATTTACTATACAGTACGTTGTTGATGTTGAGTTTGCCGCTTGGAGAATTTATATCCTGCAGTCAGAGAGAAGCAGGGAAAGAATTGGCCAGACCAAACCTGACTTTGTAGACAGACTCCTCCTTTCCTGACCCAAATGATGAAATAGTTGGATAATACTAATTTAACTGCATAAATTAATTAATTCAGTGAATGTGTGCACGTTCTATGTTTTGTTCTCAGGCACACAGATTGAAAAATCATGAAATTTTAAAGGCAGAGGCAGCGTCATGTATGCAAAGTAAAAACAAACTGTCCTGAGCAGAAACGGACAAACATAAGGGTCCTCCACGTGGCGAGCTCTGCTCCAAAGTCATGCCAGATGCCTCATCCGACAAGAACAAAGCCACCTGCGTTCACTCTCAACTGGGAGCACGCCTTCCTCAGAGTCCCAGATACCATCTGTCTGCACAAAATCCATGCAAGAGCCCTCCTCCAACTCACCAAAGTCAAGCAGTCTTCACCGCAGTTGCACTGTACTGTATACTCCGAGGGTGCACTAAGTTATTGTGGGCCGTATGTGTCATTGTGTTGGATTGTTGCATATTTATCTTTATCTACCAGTTTTGATTACAGTGTTAAAAACGTGAGAAGTATACCTTAAGGTACATTCAGAGGAGATTAAAACTGTAGGAAACCACACATAAACTTAATCGATTGACAGGTCCAGTTTAATCAAGTCTATTTTACTTACTTCAATATATGTTACAGGCATCAAACCTGCTCAGCCAAACAGAAAAAGGGACTGATGTGCCAGATGTGTAAATGTGAAGAAATGAGCAGGACCTCATATTTATGCTACAGTGTGGTGCTCTTAATATCAATTAGAAGAAGAGAAATGGAAACAAGGAAACAGAGAAATCAGGGAATGAACCATTTGCAAGTTCGCAAACCACGGCTTCTGAAATATGAAATACAGTGCTAAGAAGGTACCAGCAGGCAGGCAGATTGATCACTTTTTAAATGACTTGATTTTTTTTGTCACCATTAATCAGTCTCCAAGCAATGTCTTTTGTTTGGTAAGCCTCTGTGAAAGCCCTTTTAGACCACACTGTGAGCACGATTTTAATTCTAGTCTTACTGACTCCATTTCTGTGACCTCTTGATTTGCTTTACCGTGAATGTTTTTATTATTTTCAATATAATTTTTCAGTTTATGATACATTTTGTTATCACTGACTTATTTGTTCCTGTGATGAGTTATTATTTCTATGTTTGTATAATTTCTATGTGTCTGATTTCTAAGTTAATGGGTTGAGCTGTAATTCCTGGAGCAGAAAATCAAGACCATTTTATCGGTTTGTTATTTTATGTGCACAACTATTGCACATCTGGGTAGCAATGAAAAAATGAAATGAAAAAATGAAAAAACTCCCACTCAATCTGGGAGTGACATGTTTTTTTTCAAGCTACCCTTCAATGTTACACACAATTACACTGTAAGCTGAATGGAAAATATGACACAGAAAAAAAGATATACTAACATAAAAGATATACTACATCGGTCTGGTCAGATCCCCCACCCATGCGACTCACCTTGATGGTGACACTGCGCCCGGTGCTGTTGTCGTGCATGAAGACACGTAGCATGTGTGGGATGAGCTGAGGCAGATAGAGCTTGAACTCTCCACCCAGCGCCACCACGATCTGCTCAATCAGAAGGATGATGGTGTTCTGCATGGGGTTGTTTGGTGTCCAGTACTCCTAAAGCACAGATCACAATATGCTGTTATTAATTAGAATAAACCTATATGCAACATTGTTTGAATATTAACAAACTACTAAACATTGTGTTGGCCAGCACAATATTTTTAACGTACTCTTCAGGCTCCATTACCAAATGGAGTGACGACACAAGTATCTTCTAAGCTAACACACAGATGTGAGTAGCAATATATTATAGTTAGGTGTGGACACTGACCCTTATTATATCCATTTATTTATTTTTGTATTTTAGCAGTTTTATTAAAAATATGATCGGACAAACTAAGACAATCTCAGTTAGCAGGCATCCACAGAATGAAGTCTGGAACACATGATCATAACCAAAGAATGGGTTTTCTCCCTCGTCATGCTTTGCCAAGCTTATTCTGAGTACGTCCTTGTTTATGGGACCTCCTGTGTGCTGCTGCACACAATATGTTGCTTTTTCCTATCCACCTTTGTGTATTTCTTCACTTGCTCTTTAATTTTATGTACCGCTCTTTACCCTCCTAATTGCCCCTCGGGGATAAATAAAGTTTTTTCTGATTCTAATTCTGTCTTGAGGTTTCGCTTCAGAAAATGAAATCAGGTGACTGACTCAGTCTTTGGAGAATATTCTTCTTTTTTACCATTTGAGTATATTTTTATTCGGGTTAGGTGACACCCAATAAATATAGGCAAATCTTATGGACGAAGGGATATCATCACCTATTCATGAAACTAAATCTTTTTGAGTCAAATGCCCAATCACCCTGAGGCCCTGAAAATAGGATTATCTCTAAAACTGTCTGTAATCCCTGAACAAATAAATGAAAAAGTTAAAAATGATATGTCCGGGTCCCCAGTGTATATGTTTGTCCTAGATAAGTTTGACCTGGACAAAATGAAGTCCGGTTTCTGAGTACAGTTTTATGACTTTCAGAAGGTATGTCTGAGGCACTTTTCATGAAGCACTACCTCATCCACCTTTTACTACTATAATCCTGATGTTTTCAGTGGGTCTGTGGAATTGGGTCAAAATGTGTTTCCATCAATAAGCCGAGTGTGACTGAAATATCTGGAGACTTTCCTCTGGAAATGCAAAACCTGCAGGTGCCAAAGGCAGAAAGGATAGCCACAGTACGAGATGGCAAGGAATGGACACAATTTCCTGTCAACGGAGATTGACAGTGTGTGTCTGTGTAGATTATGAGACACTTTTAAAATCTAGGCTGGGACACTGTGTACATTACAAATATAGCAACTGGACCTCAAGTCACGCACTACGTCAATCAGTCAATGGGCTTCAGCTGTGAGATCTGGCAAAGCTGTTTTGTCAGTGACCAGAGGTCTCAAGCAGCCCCCAACTTCCTGCTTTCCCTGTCTGTGGCAGCTGACTACAGAGCAAGTGAGAGTATACTCTGAATGGCTATTCCAGCCCCCTCATCTGGATGCAGGAGCTGAACTGGAGTAAAAAAATGAATAGATTCTTTGTTTCACTTGCCAGTTATTAACTCACTTGAACTTGAGGTGCAATGACCCAGTTCTTTCTATAATTTCCACCAGGAGGAGTTACTGCCATTGCAACATTTTCGGTAACAATGTGACCAAGATTCCGACACAGGGACAGTCATATGATATTTTGTGCCTTTCTGTATAATTTTGTGCTAGACCTTTGTGTTTGTCCAAGCGCAGGGGCTATGGTTTCAGCAGTGTTTCCATATCATTTCATAAGTGACATGAGTCATCAGCAGTGTGCTAAATAATGAATTAGTCAGTATGACTAATTCCGATGACAGCTGGGATAGGCTCCAGAATCCCCCACAACCCTAGTGAGATTAAGCAGTAGTAGAAGATGAGATGAAGATGAGACTGGAAGCAGTCCACTGCATTTAGAAAGTGTCATTCTAAACAATGATCCACACTAAAATTGACATAAAAAGATTATCTAAATATGAATAACATGATGTCTTAATTCTCTTTAATCTTGTTAGTTAAGTATCAAACCAGGCATTAGGTGTTTCTTTGGTGAAATGGGGCCAGACGTCACCCTGAACACACTACTACTAAAGAAGAAAGTGGAGAGAGCAACAGAGTGAAATTAAGAGTTTGCAGCTGTTTGCTGATCCACAAGAAAATAAAAGAAGCTGTATGATTGGATGATTGCTGTTAAGAGACTAGGGTCAGGAGGGCCATGTTGACACAGTTACTCACTCTGATGAGGGTGAAGATGTCGTCCATGTAGGGTCGAATGTGAATCTTGACAAAGCACACCACCATTCCCATCTGCTGGAAGAGGAACTGGAGGACGACAGGGGCACAGTGAGGAAAAAGAATAGGAAAATTGCTGTGAGAAGAAACTGAAATGATTCATCTCTTTCCTCTTCATCTGAACTGATTCCTACCTCACGAATGCTGGCATCACAGACCCGGATGACATTGAGGAAGGTGGGCATGACCTGAGGCAGGAACTGGACACACTTGAGTCCCAGAGACTTGAAGATGAAGGTGACAGCCTGGACTACCATAGTATGGTGGTTGGAGAGTGAGGGATCCCTCAGGATGCGCATCAGTGTGACGATTGCCACTGCAGGGTAAAACTCATCCAGGGGCAGGTTGCCCATGTTAACAAGCATTTCACTGGTGCTGTAGTCCGCTGGAGGAGAAAAAAAAAAAAAGGAAGCAGGGTTAGTTAGATTTTTGTCTATCAACTAATTTGAATTCTACTGAATTAAAGTTGGTACATAGTGGAAGTTACAATGTTCCTCAACTGAATATATATATATATATATGCCCCACATTTCAGTTCCAAATGTGATTGCATCACAAGTACTGTAGTTTATTTCAAAACAATAAATCCAATTTCATCTACAATTTTAGTACCAAAATTCTTGTGACATCAGTAATATGCCATGACTTCACTTGTTGATGCTGACAATCTGCTACATAGCTCTGATCAACTAATTAAATAAGCTATTCTTTTTTGGAGTATGTTTCATCTTGTTTTGACACAGTGATGGAATGCTGCATAATAAGGGTTCATTGTGTTTCAGTCTGATGCATTCCAGTACTCAAATGAACACGACTGTTCTGTGCTACAGAAGATTTACACTAAATGCCCCGCTAAGGCCGAGTTCAGAGTAGTACTGCATGAAAAAATAAAGACCCTCATTCAATTCAGACACTGCAATGTGGTAGACATTGGGGAGGCTGGCTCCAAACTTTTGAACTTTGGACAAATTTTGCCAAACACAACAGCCTCTGTCTAAATATCACCAAACACAATCAAATAGGCACACGCTCACATTTCTCAAAGATTACAGCTATAACTGCATACTAAGGAACCATATGAGGGCTCCAGCAGTCAAACCCAGAATTAGAGAGCACATTACCTAAAATAAACAAAGAAACAGAGATGGTCTGTTCAACAGTTTTTTAGACCCATTCCTTTTTTAACTGTTTTATTCGTGGTTTTTCTAACTCTGACTTTTCTGCAGTGCAACTGGGGATTCACCCCCCATTTATTCATGCAGGGCTATTCTATTTTACGAGGCATCTGAGAAAACAGATGTCTGGTTTTACTCTACAGTATGGTTTCAGCTGCTCCAGTTGTGTTCCTTCAGAATGTGAAGACACAACAGACTGGTGAAAAGTTTGGAGGGTTAAGAGGATAGCTTTACTTTTGGATCTTTTATTACTCCAGTCTTCAACAAGTCAGATTAATGACTGTAATAGATGGCGCTACATCTGTATCTTTACAGGCCACAAACAGTCATCAGTGTGGCTAAGTGAGGCAACAGTACTGTAGTAATTCAGGCTTCAGTTGCATTGGACAAAAATGAACTGTTCCCTATCCATAATAACAGATTAAAATACGGCAAACCACTAAAATGGGATATGCAGCATTTTAGCAGTTTTACGATCATTCGGTTCTATGTTGATGTAATTGGTTGTATTTCAAGTCAGGTGAGAGGACAGACCACGCCAGTGTCCTCCCACTTGACCCAAAAAAAACTGCCATTTTAAGATGCTAGTGTTCCAGACAGTGATCGAGAAAAATCTGCCAACAGATATATAGCCTGCAGCTCCAGTCACACTCCATTTATATGGAGAACAAACTGGTAAAACGTTTACCATTTTGTCCAAGGTCACATTGTGTGACACATGACTGGATCAGATGAAAGGAGACCTACAGTCTCCAGACACAACGCTTATGACGAAAGACAGATGCACATCTTGAATCGTCAGAAATTATGAATATTAAGACGAGTGCCTTAAAGGGACAGCATGACCTTTCATTATGCCCGGTCAGTTCTTTCTGAATTACCCTGTTAGCTATTGCAGTTAATTGCAGTCAACACACCAGCAGTTTTTATCAACGTCATTGTTAAGAATCATTTTAAAACAATTATAAGTATTGGTTTTTAGCAGTGGTATCTAACAGTAGTGAGACCAAGAAGGTAATAAGTAATAGAAGAATTTTTACATACATCTGTCTTTCCACACAGCTACTGCCAAGCTAAAATACCTCAGGGAGATCTGTCCTGTCACACACAGTTTATGTTGACATTATTAATGACAGCCATCATATGGACAGATGAGCCTTAAACACCATAAAAACGATGAGTAATTAAGCTGATATTGTGACAAATTTAAGCCTGTCTGCACTACCAGTAATAATTCCTCCCACATAAAACATAGTAATGTAAATCACACTATTAAGCAGATGCTTTAATCTGTCTAAAGTGGGCCACCTCAAATTAAATATCGCTACAATAAAAGCCCCCACACCAGTTGTGGCGGTTACTGGCAGAGCCTTCTTCTGGAGGATTTTTTCGCTGTGTGTACTTTAGACAGGAGACAGAAATTATATCCAAAAGAACAGAGGTTCATACAAATCACAAACCCAAATCCACGGATTTGCTGTTGACTTTTCAAATGCGGGGGCAAGACCTTGAGAAACTGTGATACATCCGCGTAGACATATCAATTCTCTGTTTTTAATGAACTGTAAATTTAATAAATGTAAAACAGTCAAACTCTAAAGTGTTTTTGGCCAGACTGGATTTCATTGGTTCGTATGAGTCAGTGAGTCAGAAATTGAGATTAATTGAAGATGAAATCTATTCCTCTCTTGAGTGATTATACTGTGACCCAAGAAAAATGGTGCAACTCTTTCCAAAGCACCAATCTGTAGTTAACTGAGGAGACTCACTGTGTGCATTATCAAAATATCAGTATAGTATTATCTCTTTCTGGGTGGTCTCTCTGCTAACTACATCAACTGTTTAGCATCAATGAACCCAATTCACCCTGGAAAACGGTACTTTCTTAGTAGTTAAGTTGCTCCATAAAATCTGAAGAAAGAGTCCCGACGTTATGATGAATATAAGCAGTCCACGGCTGCAATAACACCACGCATCTATATACAAACACTATTCATCAGGCTCACACAGTCCAACTGAATTCTGTGAAACTGTGAGATTTTAAAAAGCGCCACATTCATTTAGAGACTTTCCAGCTGTTGGCCTGAAAATCTGATACTGCAGTTACTTTGAGGAATGCAAATAAAAAGTTAAACTAATCCGCAGTGTGTCTCTTGGTGAAACTGTATGGTTCAAAAAAAAAAAAAAGTTCATAGGAAGAGTGATCACAAGCCTACCGGAGTCCTGACTGGACTTGGACTCAGAGAGACTGACAGCAGAGGCATCTCGGGACTGGTCAATCATGCCAATGTTTACTTTGTGCTTATAGGGATCCAGAGCTCCAAGAAGACCCAGAACACGTATGGCCTGTTGGAGACACAAAGTTAGCAGTTTATAACTGAATTATGTTTACTAACATGGCAAAAGCTCATTTGGCAGACTTCGTGACAAGATTTGACTATCGATGTTTAAAACAATATGCAAGACTGTGACCATTTAAAAACTTTTCTACAGCAACTAAATGAGCTGCTTCAACAGAGATCCAGAGATATGAGGATCTCTGGATCTCTGTTGAAGCAGCTCATTTAGTTGCTTATTGGCAGAGACAGGATTATTTGGAGTGTGTTCAAAATGCGCATCAATGACACAGATGAAGTGTTTACTGAATGAGTTGTCGAGTCTATTCAGTCTGTTCTAGGAAACCACCACGTACAGTGAGTAACAAAACAATCTCTGTGCCTCAAATAATGTAAAAGAAACATCGCAGCTGAAGACTTGGGAAATGTTCCATGTATTTATAGAAAAACTACATACTGTGTGTACTGATGAAACTAGAATTCACCAGTCACGGCCAACTCATCCAAACAGTTCTTGGTTAGTTTTGTGTTGACAGGCATTGCTTTAGTGAGTCTCTGAATGCCAGAGTTGGGTTTGCAGCGCTAACAGACAACGTGGGGAAAACAAAGGAAGAGGAGCCACAATGGAGACACATATGCATACCTCTCTCCTAATGCCCTGGTTTTGTTCAGTCTTCAGGAAGTTAAGCAGCACCTCTAGAAGGGAAGGGTACTTGCGATAGGGCTCCACCACATAGCCTGTACTAGCCACCTGCTGGCCCAGTGTCCACAGCGCCACCTGGTGCAAAGTAATAGGCAGACACCATCTCAACAACGTCACTAATTATGTTCCATAATGTGAATGAAGTTGCACTCTGGGTAATAAAGGTGGAAATGTATTCATTTTGTCCACATACCTGCCGCTTAGCCAAGGAGGAGGAGTCTTGAAGCATGTCCATGATGATTGGAAAGAGCTCATCCATCCACTTCCTCATCTCAAGGCCACTCACCTGATGGAACAGGCACAGAACCAATCAAAATGGGGAAAATCTCTCGAAGATCTGTCAACAGAATCGTTTGATATCTGCAGTGTGCTACGATGGAAAGTATGTTGTACCACTTCACCTACAATTGGAGTGTTGTCAATAAAACTACTTTGCCTACTGAATTACTTAATAATAATAATGATCTGGAACTTTGTTCAAACTGACCATAAATGATGGGACAAAGGTGTAAAATTATTTTGAGGGGAAGTTTTTCCTTGAGGAAATTTCTAGTTATGTGTTGCTTTGACTCCCTCTGTGTCCCTAGAAAAGAGTTACCAGTTATCAAAATCACAAATTTTTCAAATCCACACAAAGATGGTTTTCTGAAAGCATTCAAGTTGCTGTAGCATTTAATGTCTGTTATCTGTATTTCCTACGTTCTGCTGTGTCTTCTTTGTGTCTTGTCTCCTCGACAGTTGGGCCTCTTCCTGCATCTGGTCTACCTGAGCATCTCCTGCACTCTCTCTGAACTGCAAGGTCTGAGTGCCTTTAACTGTGCTTTTCTGACTCCTCTCTGGGGACCATTCGGCCACCTGGAAAAGGTGAAGCGAGGCAACATCCATAGTTGGGCCACTACCTTCTACTTTTTGCCTTAGAAAAACACAAGCTCAGATTGTTTGGATTAAACCCTTCAGACAAAAGGCACATGTCATTTAAGTGCACATGGTTATGATTTCTTCTCATGATTTATTGAGGTTTAATACACAGCAGATGTACAATCAGGATGAAATACACGGACAAATAATACCTAACAAAATATTTATAAACAAATACAGTGTTACCTGAGCCAACTCCCCAATGGTTGCAAGGACACTAATGACCACTCCAGGGTTGGGGTCTGGGTCTTTCAGCTTGAGAATGAGAGCCTGCAGAATAAATAGTAAGTCAGTCACTTAACCCATTGAACCCCAATATTCTTCTCATGTTTTGCAATCAGAAAAAAATAAGGACTCGTGGCAATGAGGCTTTAATTAAGTTGAGCCATTACTCATTCAGACAAAGTCTGCTGGGTTCATATTCTCGTCTCAGCTCACAGTCTGGTTTATATTCATATACCAATACATCTTCTCACTGTAGAACCTGCAGACGTGTACCTTGAGGATGGGTTCCATATAAGGCCGTATGAGGCGGGGGGCGTTGGAGACCAGATGACCGAGCATACGGGCACTCTGCTCTTTGTTCCTGCCAACACCACTGTGCTCCAGTTCTGTTAAGATCTGCAACAATATGCAAAGCAGGTATAACTTTATTGTATAGTCTTTATTCTCTGCCTGGAATAAATCTCTAAGACTTTAACTCATGGTGATTTTATCGGAACAAGGTCTTCAGAAACTTTTACTTAAGTCTTCCAGAAGTCTTTTGGTTTATCAACTCTTCGCACAATGCCATGGACTGTGCTGCCCTCTAAAGGTTTCAATGTGAAACTGCACACAGCAGGTGACATCTCCAAGCAGAACAAATAGTGTACATTTGAAAAACTGCATGTACGCAGACACTTCATTTGGAAATGACAAATTTCAGCTTTCAATTATCAGTCAAGAACTCTACACACATTTCCACATTATCATTAAGCCCCCTGAATGTGACAGGACCAGTTGTAAACATTTAAGATGAAATCTACAATGTATATATCAATGCACCACATGGTGGTAAAATATCTACTGTATTTTTTTAATTGTCCTAATTAATATGAATATAATAATAACTATATTTCTGCGTAAATTAAAGCAGTGTTTTGGAAAGTAGGTAATAATGTATGGAATAATTATATACACAGCCAACACTGTGGCACGTCAAAACAGGAAAAGTAAGTGTGACTGATTAAAACATTAACATTAAAAAGAAGTGCATTCCGTTCAATTTAGCTAAACCCCGGATTCTACAATTGTGCATGAACTTCAAAAATGGCAACAAAAAAAAAAAAAAAAAAGGCCAGTGGTAAAGGTTGTTTGAATCTAATCTGCTGAATAATTGAATTCCAAACTCTCTCTGAGTGGGTGAAACAATCTATGTAGGACATTCAGCAAAATAAATCACTGGACTCACAGCGCGCCATCTGTTGTGCCTCTCCTACCTGAATGAGCATCTTGCGAAGGAAGGGCATGACAAAGGCAGGGTTCATGCTGCTGAGGCGTCCAATTGTGCAGATTGCCAGCTCTCTGATCTCAAACACCTCATCGTTCAGTGCTACAAAAAGCGCCTGAAGGTTCTCAGCCTGGGCGAGGTGAGCATCAAAACGCTCATCAAGAGACGCCAGCACACAGTATCGGATATCTGGATCTACAAGGGGAAAATGGAAAAGAACACTGACATTTTATTACGTTTATTAACATGGATCATTAAAGCTGTTAACAATAATGAATTCTCATGCCACAAAACCAAGTAAAAAACAATAAATCCACATAGTACGTTTTGTTTTTCTTGCACTTTCATGTGTTACCTGGATCGGTGATTCCAACGACTAGAAGTTTGCTGAGCACATCTGCAACAACCTGCACAGCGGTCTGGCTGACAACATGGCCACTGATTAGATGAATGGAGGGAGTGAGGAGGCGTGAGCAGGTCCGAGCTGCCTCCATCCGGATTTCCTTGTGCTCACTGTTCAGGAAGTGATCAGCACAGTGGCGCACAAACTGTGTGAGGGAGTGTCCTGGTGAAATACATTAAGACAAAAAAGAAATGTGTGAGCTGTTTTTAACAGCAGCATTTCTGCCATATCAGAAAAAACAAGCATGTTAGAGTTTAGAGTTCAGTTAACAATGACTTCATACATCGTACATTTATGAACTCGTTATTTGTCTGAGGACACCTAATCCAGAGAAGAACATTTGTTGGTTTGGTTTCAAAACTAAGCAAAGAAAAATGAGGCGTGCAGCAATGCAAGTTGAAAAACTTAACAAAAATCTTTCTTTTCTCATGGCAATAATTACTCAGTCACATTCTGTCATCCTAGCTTGTCTCTACACCAAAAGGCACCCCCACACAGCTGTTCACTAAATCATGACAAAGAAAAGAATCTGATTTATAATTGTTTCAACACAGGTTGCTGTATACAGAATGCAGCTGGGAAACTTAAAGCCAGTCGGCTTGGTGACAAACTGAATAGGACTTTCATCCATCTCCAACAGCTGGACACACTCATCAATAACTGCTGCAGCCTATTCTCCAGCTCACTTTCTTTTGAACCATGTTTTTCTTCATGTCCGGCGGCTCCAATCTTAAACCTCATGGGTTAAGCCTTCAGACTGAAAACATTTATTTTCAACATTAATGATTATGTATTGCTGCAGGCAAAATACACAATACTGTCATTAATTTCCAGAATGGTAACGTCATGGCTGGTATTTTTCCTCTATCGACAACAACAAGTGTCATTAATTAATTGTGTCAGGTGGGTTCAAACAACACATAATATATTTCTTTATGCTTTTTTAAGGTTCTTACCCTCAAATTCAAAGCTTCCCAGGGTACGCAAGGCTAGGGTAATGCTGCCAACATCACTGGCCTCTGGGATGTTGGTGAGGCTTGGCGAGGCCAGCTGGTGAGCCAGACCTTTGGGCATGCCGGGGTGACGCAGTGGCTTGTGCATTAACACCAAGGACAGCATCTTCAGCAAACCATCCTGGATGTCTTTCTTCAGCTGGGGGATTTGACGGCTCAGGTCATACAGCACCGCTGTCAGTGCAGGACTACACCAAAAGCAAATAGCCCAATGTTACCAAAACAAGGAACGTTTTTCTTTTGCAAACCGAGATATGACAGAAAAAGCATTATAGTGGAGACCAGACTCATGAGACTGAAATGCCAGCCACTGTCATGTCTGTCTTACCTGAGGCCCACAGCCAGCATAGGCTCCAGCAGCTCCTTGATGTCTGGCTGGATGCTGGGACCCATGGCTCTGGAAAGCATGCTTATACAGGTGAACACCGTGGCATCCACCTGCATAGTCTTCTGCCTCCTGCAGACATGGAGGACCAGAATGTGAAACTGGGACTGGATTTAATTTTTAAGCCTTGTAAACTAACAAGGGTCTCACCTGACACAGTATTACAAAAACTACAAAACCAGAGTGACTCTTACAACAGGAACATGGAACATGATAAAACAAATAATACCTGAATATAAAGATATCTCTTTTTAGATGTTTACAGTTACTGACTTGTGTGCAAAATCCTTGGGTGGTAGAGCGGCCTTGATGATCTCAAGGATCTTAGTGAGGTACGGCTGGATTTCTGCCCTGACAGCAACGACTAGCAGGCCCAAAGCCTGAAAAGCTGCTGTCCTCTCCTTCTCCTTCTTCAGACAGCCCAGCAGGTAACCCATGGTGTCTGACAAGTATTGGTCTGTGGAGTGGACAAGCAAAATGCACAAGACTTAACACAGATGCGTGACTAAAACATCAAGTCATATCAAAATAAAAAATCTTGGCTTTTTGAACCACACTTTGGATTTCAATCAAATGTGAACTTTTCCCACCTGTGAAGGTGTGGGGCTGAAAGGCAGCCAAACGTGGAAGCAGGTTGAGGATGGTCATCTGAATCAGAGGGTTCTTACTGGCCTTGTATTTCAGTACCCAGCGACACACCTGGACAGCGCACATATTCAAAATCTTAGTCAACTATGCTTTTATCTGGTGCTCTACTCATAAAGAAGTGTCATCTAAAAATGAGAACACATCAGCACACCGGATCATTCACACCTAGAAAGTTTTATAATATACAACAATACTATCTGTTGAACCTTATAATATACAATATACAGCAATTGTGCATGTGTGTTTACACCGACGGGCACCAGCATTAAAACTGTCCTGAAAATGTGTAGATCTCACTAGAGCGTCCAGAACAGTTCTGATACATCGGGGAACAGACGTGAGTCTTCTGTTAGTTACATTTTTATTTAAAATGTGAAATGGCCTTCTTCATGTAGTTAAGGTGAGAAACTACTGAAGAAATTAAAGACTTCAGAGGAGGTAAAAAGAGTGCTGGATGCAAAATGACAATAAAGTTCAGAGATGCAACCAATCTTGAAGCAATCGTTCAGTCTTACACACAAATGAGTAATGTCCAAGTGATACTACTAGGCAACAGAAAAGGAACACTAACATTAATTAACATCACTAAAGCTATGGCCTAAACTTGGCATAGTTCTAAAACCACAGTAAACACTTCTCTTACAGTCTAAGTAAAAACCCAATACCCAGTACTACTAAAACTCAATATGAAGCTTCAAAAACAGTAACAATCACACTTAAAAGCAGGATATGATGTATGGTACATATATATGTAAACAGTGTTTCAATGTTTCTGAAGGAGCAGTTAAATGGCAGTTAAATTTTTGTTATTTTTCTTAACATAAAATTTTAATAAGGACTGCTGTGTTCATGGCAGAAAGTATAATCCATGTCTTTGATATACTATAACAATAATGATACTACCAGTTTCTATCCCTTGAAACCTCTACCGTAGAATCTACCTGGTCAAATCGCTCTTCCATCAGCTCACGGCAGTATCGGCTCTCCACCAGTGAGCTCTTAGCAGGAACCGGCATTGTTCCAAAGCTGAGAAAGCCCTGAGGTGTGCTGTAACCCAGTAAACCCAGGAGGGCATTGGATTGCTGCGGCTGCACGGACTGGAAGCTGGTGAAGGGGGTGATGTGTCGGGGCTTGGTTCCAAATCCCATCAGCTCTTTGCAGTATTTATCATGGACCAGCTGCTGCTGTGTGATCTCCTCCATCTCCTCACGCATACGCTGGTGACAGGGAAAACGGTGAGCAGCATGTTCCGCTTTTGCATGTGAAACTGTATCCACAGTAAAATCAAGACTCACCTCTCCCTCCATGCTGCTGATGCGAACCAGCTCATTCAGGATCAGAAGTGCACCGTGGACCCTGTCGTCACGATTCATCCCTTTCTCTTTGGCCAAAGTCTCATCAAAGCCTTTCTCTGCTTCCTCAAAGGTTTGCTGTTACAGAAAGCACAAACAGTCATGTTGTTTATTTCAAGAACCTAGATTCTCCCCTGACTCAAACTGAGGAACGATACTTGGCCAACAAACAAAAATGTGATTTGACAGGATACTTTCAAAGGTCTTACTTTGTACCACTGTGGTTTCTGCATTTCCTTGGTCTCCCTCTGAGTGGTGAGGATGAGACAGGCTCGCAGGGCAGACACAGCCCCTTCCCGGATGGCCTGCTTGGGGTCCCATACTGCATAAAAGATGTTGTCAAAGAAGGGTTGCACTTGCTGAAAGAAAAAGGTGGGTGCACTCACAGCCAGCTCCCTTAATACCAACACCTGGAAGAGACAGATAAGTGAATTAATCACTTGACCCACTCATGCCTACCTTTTCACATATTCAACACATGTCAAGTTTACACATTCACATTAATAACTCAGCAGTTGTCATTTTCTTCATGGTTCTAAAAATCAGACCAGAAAATTTATAAAACATACAAATTGTTTTGTCTAGAGACTATGATCACTCTTGTAAATATCATTCCAAACATGTTTATGGCCAAACTTTGTTGAAAATAAAACTGAGCTGAGAAATTAACACATTTCTAAGTTTAGTAACTAAATGCAATGTGAAAAATGGCAATGGTGATAATGGCTACCACAGTGTCTAAACACGGTCATGCACCGTCACAGAAATATAGTGAGAGGGTCATAAACAAGGAAAAGGTTTTAATAAATTGTGCCAGTAAAAGGACTCAATAATTCATTCTGATTATGATTATTCTCACATTTAGCCCAAGCACATTAATATACAGTACACAGTGTCTGTGCGGGTTATAGCATGCTCACTTTGTACCCAATCAGGACTATATGTAACAAAAAAACTGGTCAGCTTTTACATTTTAACAAAATTGCATCTGATTTTTGTATATAGATCCTCACCTTTGTCAAAGAATAACTGCTGGTCAAGAATAACATAAACTATGTCAAATAAGTCCACATGGTTGCACAAGGTATAATGCTCCAAAGCTATCATCAACATTTAGCAAAAAATAAGTCTCAACTGAAAAACAAGAGATGTCTGAGGAAAGTGAGGGTGTAAACAGCGGCATTTCCTACCAAGACAAACAAAACCCAACACTTTTTCCTGAAACACAAGTATATGGGTTCTAAACAAGGAACGCTAATGTAGAAGTAAGTGTATTGTAGCACTGTAAGGTGAAAAATTCCCGTCTTTAAATGGGGGCACCATAAGTAAAATTAAAACCTACCCTCATATACATCCACCATACATAAACACCACCAAGAAGCTGTGTATTTGAACAACAAACACCACAGCTTCTGTTGTCCGCTAGTGACTTACTGCAGCATGGCGCCTGCCTTCATTTCTGTCAGCTCCAAGCCACTCCAGGGCCCTCTTCACCTCAAACTCAACATATTCTGCAGTGAAGGTGTCTCCAGCCATAGATAGGTGGCCCATGGCTTTAGAGGCCATCTCCATGACCACTGGGTCACTGGAAGGGAGCAGGTTGCGCAGGTAGTTGGCAAATCGGCTGATCCTGGTGGCATTGCCTCCCTCAACTCCAATTAGACTCACTGGAACAGACCGCCACAGGAATATACTATTTTATACATGCAGCATTTCATTCTCTTATGCCGAGCTAATTCCACAGTCTCTAACCTAAACTGAATTTGAATAATAATCTTTAGATTTTTACACATCTTTATTTTACCTATAGCAAGAATCCCTCCTTTCTTCTCATTCACATCAGAGCTGGATACCAGCTCAAATATGTGGTGGTTCAACTCATCGTAGAATGTAGTGGCTTCATCCTGGCTCAACTGAGACACAAAAACAACATCAGAAAAAATATCAGTAGGTTGGTGACAGACACTTACAAGCAAAGTGAAAAAAAATATTTCATCGGTTGGTGCACATTCATTGTTACAACAAAACTCATGATGTGTAGGTTCAGCTCTTGGTGTAGTTAGTTTCCAAAGTGATTTCCTCATGACAGGTTTCTGTGAGTGCGTGAATATTTCTGGTTTGTTACCTCTCGGAGCTCCGTAGTCACATAGTGCTGCAAGTCTTTGGCAGATTTTGCCCTGGTGTCTTCATTTCGACTCTTCAGCCCACTGACAAACTGTTGCAGCACAGTGGCTGTGCCTGATATGATCACCATGGCCTAACCTGCAAACAAACAACTCAAATTAACACTATTTCATTACATCATTCTGGATAAAAAAAATCAAAAAAAAATCATCATATATATCACAGAAAAAAAAGAAAAACAAAACAAACATGTTGAAATACCACAACTGAAGAGAAAGCATATTTCTACAGTGCTAAAAACACACCACTCCATGGATTCAACAAATGTCAAGTTTACACATTCATATTAATAACTTAGCAGTTATTATGTAATTCATGTTTCTAAAAAACAGACCAGAGAACTTATAAAATGTACAACTTGTTTTGTCTGTGGAGAATATGAGGTCTTTTTTTGTAAAAACCATAGCGTTAATGTTTATAGTCAGACTTTGCTGGAAATTAATCTTTGAGATGTGAAATTAACACATCTCGAAGTTTAGTAACTAAATACATGAAAATGGCAGTGGACTTTTCTAACCTTTTTGGGACTGTTATTAGTTAAATTTAAGGCCTGCGCGAAGTACGGAAAATCAGAGACCCAGAATTAGCCTACTTAAGCAAAGTACATCCCTGGGGTGGGCTCCACTTCTGAGGAGCAGAAACATAACAGGTCGGGGTCAGAGCTGGTCATACTGCAAATGAAGTGATTTAAGACCTCACGAAATGTAGTTTAAGACCTACAATGCAAAATATGGTTGTATTTAAGACTTTTTAAGTCCTTAAATTTTAGACTTTCTAAGACTCCGCGAAATTTAACACTATTTCATTATTTCTATGGCATTCTGGGTAACAACAAAATCCATCACATATATTACAGAAATAAATAAAACACACGTGTATAAATATCAGAGTTGTAGAGAGAGGGTATTTATACAGGGCTAACAACACACCAGGTGGATGTTGATGTCAACTGGCGTTTTAGCTAGCAAGCTAACGTGTCCGGCTAGCTAACGAAACAGGCAGCTAACAGTGATATTTACATGCTATATCCACGCCACAACTACATAATAATGTACAAATCTAGTGCAAAGCTGATGCCGTCAAGAGAGTGTTAGTCAGGCTCAAGCTCAGGTGAGTTCACAGCCTCATGAGTGTACCTTGTCTGTTTCGGTCAGCTAATGCTAGCTAGTGCTAACGCCAAGCTAAGGTCTCGAACCATAATCGAGGGAGGAACGTTCATTTGTGTCACTTACGTGTTTGTATTAATATCTCGGCCACTTAACTGCAATTCCGCTTTTGCAGAAGTCTCATTGTATTACAGCGTAGCTAGCACAGCGTTAAGGTTGGCTAGCTGACAATGATACTGTATGTGTCCTAATGACTCCAGACTCACAACAATACTCAAGAGTGACTGGTTGCGCAGCAGTTTGCGCAGCAGTCAACGCAGCTCACATGGAGCAGCTACCACACACTAGAGAACGGAGTTGCATGTTTTAGACTTTACATTTTCTGCCATTCCACGCTCGTTTGGATATTTGCACACTGCATTTTTAAGTTTGTATTTCATAGACGTTACCCCTGTACTACATGTGCAGTGGCATGCAGAAGTTTGAGCACCCACACTGTATTTGACTCTAGATGTTAGATGAAGTTAGGCATAAACAGGAATCAAGTTTAAAATTAACATTATTTTCAACATTGCAAGAGGGATTAGATTAGGATTAGTTTTGGACAATTTCACAGTGTAGATTATGAAAAAATATAAAGGAGCACATTTTTTTTGGATCATTTTTACAGTGGTGGTTAGCTGTGATGCTTTACAGCAAGAAGGTCTTTCCGTGTAAGTCTGTATGTTCTTCCTGTGTCTCCATGGGTTTTCTCCAGGTACTCCCACACTTCCTCCCACTGTCCAAATGCATGCTCATTAGGTTAATTGGTCATTCTAAATTGACTGTATTGTGAGTGGTTGTCTGTCTCTCTGTGTTAGCCCTACAATAGGCTGGAGACCTGTCCAGGGTGTACCCCGCCACTCACCTGACGACAGCTCCCCCTCCCCTGAGACCTCCTCAAAGGACGAGCGGTTACAGAAGATAAGATGAGAACTTTTACCAAACCTTAATCAGCATATCATGGCTGCCACGTTGAAAGACCAAGCAGCAACCTCGTAAACACAGTCAACAGGTGAGTGATGAAAATGAATCTGGTCCCAACAGTCAACAGCCATGGGTTGTTTTGAGCAACACAATGTGCAGAAGGATATAACCCTTTCCTTGGTTTACAAACTAATGAATAAATAGCAGTGTGAAGAAAGTTGAGGTGGAGGTCAAGTTGATGTCTGGAAGACAAAGATAACTTTCCAAGTGAATTGCTCACAGGATTGCTAGAAAGGGCAATCAAAAACTTGATACTCCGATAGATAGATACTTTGACTGCAAAAGACCGTCAGTAAGATTCATCAGGTTCTGGACCACTGTTATACAGCAGTGACACCGGCAAGAAGTAGAACTAGAAAACCATTTGCAAGGAATGGCAGACGGCCATCCCCAGACAAGAAATAAAAGGAGGCTCCATAATGTGTTTACAAGTCATGATAAGTTGTACCTAAGGGGCTGTTTCAAAGAACTGAATTTTGCTTTCCTCCCTGTTCTGTTTTAGAGTTATTTTGAATCTGTAAAGTAATGTGTCATTTTTTACTTTTGGAAATTAGATTGTCTTTTATTTGCCTGGCTATTCAAAATTAGAAACATTTTCACCAGGGGTGTCTAAACCTTTGAATGCCACTGTATGCTGTATGACTTCTTCATTGTTTCAGTGCTTAGAACTGATTTGGTATAATTTAAGAAGCATTCATGTAATTGTGAGCATTATGGTAGTCATGTGTTTCAATTAAAGAACAGTGGTATTCCTTATGCTGGCTCACTGGGTAGGAAAAAGATCTGCAATTAGCTACTACTCTGGGCACCAAAAATCTACAAGATCTGTACATTTAAAAATAACTTTATGTTCCTGCTAATTTAATGAAAGTAAGGTCAATATGCAGTAATAAAGCAAGTTAGCAACTGCCATGGTGTAGCATATAAAATAAAATAAAAACACAGAGTATTATAACAATAGATAATTGATATAAATGATACAAAACAAGATAAGAGAGCTTATTAATAAACATCATGTCCTGTATTGTTTTGTACTGTATTTTAAGTTATTGTTTGTAGATGATACTGTGCGCCTGGCTGTGTTGAAATCATTTTCAGCCTCTAGGGGGAGACATGGTCCAGCTAAAATAAATAAATAAATAAATAAATACATCAGCTTTTAATATTGAGGGGACCGAATGTGACTCCATGTAACTCTGACATTTACCATAACGCAGCACACCAATTAGACCCTAACCATCTTATTTCCCACTTGCAGAAAATTGGAGCCTAAATATCAAACTAATTTTCATCATCATGATGAACCATAATTACCATCTTCTTTTACATTCCTGGGACCTTATCATCACAGATGTTTCCTCTGACAAAAAACAAAACATTACCTTTATTAAATGGCCAACATGTATATCTGTGGATTGCAACATAGTTAAACCCCAGATATAAGCATGAATTGGCCTTCAGTATGTTTGTTTTTGTTTGTTTTATTAAGACAGCCATTAGCTGCTACATATAATAGCAGCTACTCTTCTTGGGGTCCATTAAAATACACATACAATAATCAAACATGCATGAAATGATGCTGGACTTCCAAAAAATATAAAAAAGCTGCCTGGTACAGATAACAGCCATACAATAAAGGTAGGTTATAAGCTAGGTTCCAGAGGTTTCCATTCTTGAGTTTATCCTTTATTTTATAAGGAGTTAATTACACTCTCAATATGGCAGGAAGACACAGGGATCACTTTTAAATGTTCTCAGATGAACATGAATCCCAGACTATGTCCAGGTTATAAAATCTGCTGATCACATTAAAAAACATGTATTTTTAGTGCTTTATTAAGGATTAGATTCACTGTAATTGTGAATACAGCAATTGAAATCGTTACCAAGAGCCTGTCTAAAGTCTTATTGAGTGTTCAATTCAGTCATTCTAAAAAAAAAAAAAAAGACCCTAAGGCTTTCAATTAGTGGACTAAAACTGTAGCTGAACTAAACTTGCTCTTTACAAGCCCTACAATGAAACACCACTACTTCATTTGTAAGGTAATACCAAGCACAAGCACCTCATTTAAAGTCTTAAATTACATTTGAACTCAGTTTGAATTCAGTTTGGTGTGGGAGATAGAAGCAGCGTTTGAAAAGAACACTTACCTTGACAAAAATAAGAAAAACAGAGTTGTGACTCATACAAACGCTTAAGCTTTAATTGTAGTATACACAGTTGTAATATAGCAGTTGTCTTCTTCAGTTTTTGCCATGATACTGCTTGCACATGTTTGCTATTGTAAATTAAATTTGTGTGATTCAGTCATTGGTACATACATTAAACCAAACTCCAACTGGTTTGGTACTGCAGTCAGCAGTGTGTGCTGTGCAAGCAATTGTGTGTATAGACATGTGCATATGTTAATGTGTAATTCTCAGTCTGTGCGTGTGTGATGTGGTTTTGTTGAGGGAGGAGAGCCAAAGAGAGAGGCCGGCAGCCTTACAGCACTATACATGGAGAAAATGAGAGGGTGAGGCGGAAAGAGGGTGGGAAACAAAATGTAACATGGGGAACAAATCCCTACATTTACACCCAAGGGCCTCTCTCCCTTTCTCATGGCTGGCCAAGCCAGACATATTTCTCTGATGAGACATTTGGCTCACTCAATCAGCAAGGCTCACCTTCATGCTTTCACTGGAGAGTTTGAGTGTCAGGGAGAGACTGAAAGACAAGGGGAGGGTGCGCTAGAGAAGATGAAACACACATGCAGTCGCTTGACTTCGACCCACTCGAGCGCCACAAATGTATGCACACTCACAGCTACAGAGGCACTTGTCCTGACAGGCAGCCGGCCTCCTCTGCTAAGTGACAGACAGGATGTTGGGTGCACTTTCATCAGACCAAGGCTTTGATTCCTCTGCCATCACTCCTGTTTATTTTCTACTTTGCCACTTCACTCAGCTGTGCGTTTGAAATATTTGCCCTATGATGGAGCCTGTCATTCCATTCACACTGAAGAAAGAGAGAGCAGAGAGGTAGAAAAGGTGAACTCACTTCTGCACTTACTTCTCCACCCACACTATTCATCTATCCATCTGCTAATCCTTCCCGCCATCATCCTTCCCTCCCACTGTCACGCGCTTCATGATTTACCCTCTACCGCCTCTCTGTGTTCTTTCACCTTTCCCGTTTCCAGTCCTACATAGGTTCTCGGGGAGAAAGAGAGATTTGGTATGAGTCACAGATTCCTGGGTGAGGATTCATGAGGTAACATCTGGTTGTAGATGCTGGGGGCGGCTCTTTTCTTCTACCTGGCTACAGCCCAGCATCACATCCTGGTCTGAATGGTTCCCACCTGCTCGTGTAACAAGCCTGGCGAAGTGTTCAGTATGGTACTTCCATTTAGCCTACTTTAGAAATAATCAGAGGATTAATGCTTCCAGTTAAGGTCCTTTCATACTGTTAGATGCTTGTGAGAAGAGTAAATATACACCGGCTACCCTTACATGGACAGTATTTCTTCAGCCTGACTGAAATCCTTCTGATCAGAGGTTACAACTGAACTGTTTACATACTCCAGAACATCACAATAAAACATTTTTGACAAGGTGGTTCTGCTCAACTGAAAACACTGACCAAGACCAGATCCATGTTTTCAGTGGTGCTGTCCACATTGTTTCCACTTTAGTTCATCTTTTCATACACAAATTCCTTAAAAAGGCTATGTTTCGGACCCTCCCAGAAACTCGCCAGAACCTCATGTTTATTCCACATGGGACAGACGTGCGTGCACATAAGATTCCAGATTCAAGTTATTTATATTGTTAGCCTGACAGTCACATTCAATTCCAATCAGGGTATGGGTCTGGTAACATGCCATTAGAGTCATTATGTGGCATGTTTTAACTCACACAGAGAAAGAAAAAAGAAAACTTGCTTGCAATTGGATAGTCCTGCAACCAATCCCAGCCAGTTGGTTGCAAATCAACTCCACTGCGTGTATGACTATATAGCTGTTACTCTTCTGTCTGTCACAGCTTATAGCCCACTTAAACTATTCGACTGGCCTAGCAGACCTTTGCTGGAGCATGATCAGTTTCCAACGGAGCGAATACAGTTCAACTTTTAGCTGCAAAGAAATTGAGGGCGGGGATGTTTGTCAAGGCCACCAGGTTAGTTTACAGTCATTTACACAATACATTCATGAAAACATGCAGAGATGTGAAAAGTGGTCTTGTCCGAGTTCCACTGTGCTATATACAGTATGACATAGAGTTTAACTAACTCTGCTACTACAACCGCAACTGCACCACCTTTACCACTCTAACTCCTTATACCTTGGACAATATGCTGCAACACAGACTACACAAGACAATATCAACAGAGAATGTACATGTGAAATCTGTAGGTGGAAATATGAAGTGTGGTGAATGTACACTGTTTCCACAGGATAACTGTAATTACAAAATCTGTCTATAGTGAATGAACATTGTTACTGATATATAAAACTGGACAGGAAACAAAAAAGTACAAAATCTGACTTACATATAAGTGTGCACTGTTATACAGTGAGAAAGAATATATAAAGAAATTGTCACATCAAATGTATCCATGGTTGTTAGACACAATGTTTTCCTATCAGTGTTGGATTATGAAATGTTAACAACACCCACCTCTGTCCAATCGAAAATTCCATCCTGTTCTGATTAAGGTGATTATTGGGCTATTATTCTTAACAGATGATAAGACAAAACTAGTGTACATGCAAACGTAGCCAGTGATAAGCGAATCTACAGGATTTGTAATGTTTAATTCTGTAATCTTAGATACAGTATCCATTTGATGAGTGCGGCTGAGTTCAAACTCACTGGTGGTGGGAAAAGTAAATGACTTGGGCTGAACTGAATCAGCATAGCTGGCCAGATAAGAAAGTGCAAAGTTGCTCAGAGACAATGGAGTGCACAATTAGCTAATGCAGCCTGACTGGCATTTTACATCGGACAGAGTGTGCAGAGGAGGAGTCCATGATGATACTGCACTTTCCTGTCACAGGGCTTAGTTTGTCTTCTGGCACGCTGCTCAGCATCCTGAAGGTCAGCTGCAGACTCACACTCACACATACGCCTGCAGAGTCAGCCCATTGATCAAGTTTCCTTCCTTCGGCGAGACGTATAGATCAAACGCTATCGCTAATCCATAAATCACAGTGCAGGGGAAACCAAGGACTGGCTTATGGAAATGAGGATCCTGTTTGACACGAAGTTTCTCTACATCAAAAAGTCTTTAATCAGGGAGTGAAACAGTGAACGCTGCAGCCTCTGACTTTAAATACTGTTAGTGTTTCTATTGAAACATTACCAATCTTTTCTACTACAGGCCCCTGTCCCCCGTTGGTCCATTTGTAATGAAAAGATACAGTACTACATGTCAAACTAAAATGAGATGACACGGTATATTAATAGTGAATTGGCATTGTCAGTTTCACATCAAAATAGTCTCACACATGACACAACTTGCTATGTGTAGAATACTAAATCAGCTCCACAGTGAGGGCTCAATCACTAGGAGTCAGACAGGTTTTGATCTTGTCATTCATCTGCGATGGTGTGGTTGTGTGCGTTTGCCGTGGACTCATTCCCTAATGGACTCTGGTGAGCGCCTGCCAAAGAGCACGCTGGGAATGAATGAATGGTATCCATTAGACAGAATGACTGTCTGTAAATTGTGACCACTCTGCATAAATGAGAAGGGGCTGGGGCGGGAGCAGGAACAGACGGATGGAGAGGTTTCATAACAAACTAATGGAGGCAGGCTTACTATCACTCACTGCTGCCCTGCTGTCAGTTCGGTCAGTAAACAATTCACAACTGGTTTTATTGGTATATTGTATCAGACTTTTTTTGTAACACCACTTTAGGTGATTTTTGTTGTGACTTTTAAAGGTCTGTATGACTTTGGTTCTGATGTTTAAGTATTGTATGTGCGTGAAGACATTACAGAGTAAATATGCTCTAAGGGGCAATAGAGTCGCCATGTGTGACATGAGGAAGTGAGGGGACTTTATCAAGCTCCCTATCTGTAATGAGGTGAGGTCTACATGGTGATCCTCACTGACACTCCTTTATCTTGTCTCCACTCAACCTTTTCTCAGCAATCTACTGAGATGAGACAGATAACAGCAGTGGTAGAAAACTCCAACGACCACAATGCTACCATTTTTATTTGAAATGAACCCTTGGAAAGATATAACATGTTCAGTATCAAGGAAAGGAAGAATAGGGGGGTCTCCATGAATCAATAATGCCCCTAGATGGTGAGTATCTGTTTGTTCATTCCGTAGACACCAACAAGAAACATGTCAGCTTTGCCCAAAGCCTCAGACTGCAGACTAAAAACAGAAAGCTGGAGCGAGAAAAAAGAAACGAGAGGCTCCACAGGGTAAGAACTATCTGACATTCCAGTTAAATGCATAGGGATAAAACCAGGTGTGAAACCAACTCTCCTGTTTAGACTTGACGCCACAAAGAAAAGGTCCAGCTGGAAAACTGTCAGACATCTAAACACAGTGTGCAGCTCTTCTACCTCTAGCGTCGTAGGGAAGTGGAGCAGTAATTTAAGGAAGATAATATATATGAAATACGCAGATCAGGCCTAACATTACGACCACCTTCCTAATACTGTGTAGGTCTTCTTCGTGCTTCCAAAACAGTTGTGACTCATCAAAGAATGGACATGGGCCCTCTGAGTGTGTCCTGTGGTGCCTGGTAACAGGTCAAGATAAACGGGATTAAAAGCAACCGCTGTAGACTCCCAAGTCACCATCGTCATCTCAACTCATATAAGAAAACTGAGGATGGCTCTTTATGCTTTCTCAGTAACTGTGCACAATGCCTGACGGTGAACATGTCTGTGAGCTATCAAAACTGAATATTTCATTTAGAGCTATCAGTTCAAGAACTTTGTTATACGTTTTAATAAAGTTTATGCAAACATACAATGGAGTGTTCACTATTTATTTTGAGCTGACGCATGAAGACAATAATCACCACCACATCTCGGTTATTATCCAGGTATTTCACAGTGATGCAGTGTGCACAGGCCTTGATGTCATCCATACTGACCTCAGTCATTTCTTGTCAGTTTCTGCTTTCTGTTCTTGCCCATCCCAATATCTATGACTTCTCTGGGGGGACATCGTGTTCATGAAGGGAAAGAATCTCCCATTGCTTTAATTTGAACAGGGTGACGGAATGAAGAAAACCAGATCTGATGTTTAAGGTTATTTTCTCTACTCTATGAAGGAGACTTGGAGCAAGGGTTCTTCTGAAATGAAAAACAGATCTGTTGAATAAAACATTGTTTAGATGTACGTAGACAGAGTAAGTAATAATGATACTGATTTAAATACCACACATGCAAAGGTCAAGCACTGTTTCCAACCTAATAACAGTTGAACAACTGTGTTACATTTTGGGTACTTTGTTTAGGCAGTGTCTTTTTGACCAAAAGTTTGCATGCACTATTCAGATTAGTGTGAGTTTTCATTTTCAACAAAGTCCTTAGACAACAGTCACAGTGCCTGGCCTTCCACATGCACATCACCAGATGAGTTAATCTCCAACATTTTTCCAGCCACATCTGGTGCACCAAGAGACAGGAAAAAGAAGACTGAAGAAACTGAACACCATGTTTGTAGTCTGAAGCAGATAGATGCCAGGCAGCCCAGGCTCAGTCCTCTGTTCTCATGCTGATACCTGATAAAGAGGAGTGGGCCCGTCCTCTAGAAAAACAGAAGAGCTACAGCAGCCTCCCCTGATAACACTGGAATGTCTTCTCAGTGTGTTGTATATTGGGAAATGCTAAGAGGGATTGTGCCTGCATGTTATCTGTAAGAGCAATGTAAAACGAGATGGACAAAGAGGAAGTGAACAGAGAATATCAGAGGCAAGGATGTTGAAAGGAGGCGCAAAATGAGATGGAATACCTTTAGCAGGATTGGTGAATTATTTATGTGGCACACATTGTAAGATATCACTTACATGACTAACAGAAGCCCAAAGGTTGGATCGCTTTACAGTGGTGCTCTGCACTGTGATTGTCTGACTGACCACGATGCAGTGATACACGTGGGTGCAGCACCGCAGCTGCTCCTTGGCAAAATTCTGCCCCTGGGCTTTGCATACAATTTGGCTGCGAAAGTCACATCTCGGGTTGCACCTCTTTCTTTCCAGTGACACACGCCTGAATACAGAGTCAAACTCCTTCCAGCTGCAGCGGTTGTTCTGTGTAAGCCATCAACATAAGTATAACTTATCAAAATAGACATAATAAAAGGCTCCATCTGAATCCATCATCCTAACTGTGAAAAATACAGATCGGTTGCTATGGGATTTTTTTTTTCTTTTTTTAAAATAGGACACTGCTAAGAGCCAGTATTTCATGTAGATATTTGACTTTTTTTTCATGTCCTCTTGCTCAATTCTTTGCTCTGACAGTTAAAAAAAGATGTTGTTGTAAGACTTTCCAGTCATCTCATTAACAGCTGATGTAGTCAAACAAGTGTCCTGTTTGTGGCCTTCTCCATGTCTGTCATTTATGTTCACACACTTATTCAGAGAAGGAAAATAGAATGCTAAAGGAAATACCTACCACAGCTTGTGCAAATAAGCTTAATTTAGACTTCCCAAAAGTCTATTGAAGAGAATTTATATTCATTTTCTATTCGTTTTGTTGCCACCAGGGGGCAGTGGACCAAGCTGTGAACTCAAAACTGAAACAAAGTTATTACAGTGAACATAGAGTACTAACAAACAATTGCCTTGCACATCTGGCGCTCACATGTTATTCATCAGCCTACACTCTTAGTGTCATACTGTAATTAGTGTATGAATGTGATCTAATTTGCACTCAGTACTGTTTACAAAAACCAGAAACAAAGGAAGATTTATTTCGTCTCCAAATTATAGTAGCCAACGCGCAGCTACATCAAGGATAATTTACAATATACAATAACCTGCAGTGAGGATGTTTTCTCATTCAAGTATGCTTTCTGGTGGGAACTAGTCGTTACTGCTGTATAATCACGCTTGTTTCAGTGTAGAAGCCAATGTAAACGTTCTTCAAGACCACAGAGTAATTCTGGCTTTTTGCTTTCAGTGGAGCAGATCCACGTTTTACATCCTGATGATATTATGTAATTAGTCGATTAAGGAGATTATTTATTTTAAAATAGTGCTTATTTAACTGGCCAGATGAGACGTGTGTTCAGAGCATGCTCTCCTGTAACAAGCTTTTTTTTTTTTTTTTTTTTCAAATCTCTATAAACCAGTCACATGCTTTCATTCAGAACACAGTTTGGTTTACTTGGGTAACTCAGCTGTCATTGCTGAAACCTACTTGAGCAAATTTCTGTAAATATCTTCTCGGGCAACTGTGCATAACGAAGCCTGTCATTTTCCCAGGAATAGAAGGGTTAGTTAAAATTACAGCTTTTGAGGAGTGGAAATTTACGCACTGTCTGTTCTTGAAAGGGAGCTCTAACAAAATAGCCATATGGTTGCATTTATGGACTTAAAGATGGGAGGTTTACGATATGAGGGCAATCTTTAATGACATGCGACACAGTCCAGCATCCCCCTATTCAGCCGTAGAGCTAGTTTTTTTTTTACATTACTGAGGGAGTTTATCATTGTATGTAAACAGGTCTATGACTTATTGTTTCCCGAACTCTCTGTTAATCCTTAAAATCAAGGTTCGAGGACAGTGTCCAGTTCTATACCAGTTGAATACTCTAGTAATCATGTCACTGCGTTGCTGAAGATACAGGCTTTGGTATGTTATATTATCTTGTAAAGTTGTTTCACTCAAGGTGTACTCAATTTTGTACACCCATCACACTCATAGTAACATAGTGCCATTCATCAGGAGTGATGCTGTAGGATATTTTGTTTTTATCTCTTGGTGTCCACCAACTTCTGAGAAAATGTCTGCTTCTTTAGTTGCAGGTGCTTCACCAGCCAGTTGCAAGCATTTTGTTCCATTAGCTTGGTCGAAGACATGCGGACTGACCCAGAATTGCATCACTGTGAAGATTAAATGCAATAAATAGATATAATAATAATATATTTACATTGTAACATTGCAAATAGTACCTAACGGAGCAGTAGTTGCTAACATTTGTGTAAAGTGACTGGTGCTATTTGTGTTGCAGTATTTTAGGCATGTGCTGAACTACACACACCACGTAGGCAGGGCGATCAAGGAAAACAGACAGTCCCCCACACAACCTAAAATGCGCGTTTACTTTTTTATAGATCCAATTAAGACTCAAGATACCTTGTGAATTCCATATAAATTTGAATTGCTATGGGAAATCATTGTAAACTAAAAGTAATTTCAACCAAACTTTGAAAGTGGATGGGTAGTGTAAATACCATGTCTACAAATACATTCAATGCTACAGTCCAGTAGCATTGAATAAGACAGATTACTGTTTTAGTCAATAAACCACCACAGCGTTTGCAGTTCATGCTTCATCTACAGCATCATCTGGGGGACTAGAAGTAATTCATGTAGCTACAAATCCTGGGCACCATGTAACCGATGTCATTTAAACAATCTATGGTGGTCTTCAGAGGTTTTTCCTGACTTAGATGATATGCACCTGCTTTGCGCATGCAGGCTTTGTGGGCTTTTGTGGCTAGTGGGGACCAGAGGCAGAGACACCGTCTGTCCGACTGGGGGCGGCGTTGGACAGTCACTTTCTACAAACACCCCAGCGCGCAGCCCTCCAGCCACCCCCACCAACCACCTCATCTTCACTTGTGGGATCAGCAATTCAGATTGCATGCAAATCCACAGGAGCGTCACTGTGGACGCATTCGTGTATGTGTGTGTGTGTGAGAGAGGGAGAGAGAGAGAAAGAGAGAGGGGGAAAAGATAGGGGTAGAAAAGTGTAGTTGCATTCCTGGAGAGAGAGATCCCTGCCCCTTCCTCCTAGTTCCTCTCTTTCCTCCTGGTCTCCCAGCCGGCGGCGGCAGAGAGGGATTTTGAACCCGGGCTGCAGATGCGAGGATCAGGGCTGCAGACTGAAAGAGAGGCTGCCGAAACGCTGGGAAGTTGTTCAGAAGGAGACTCGGTGCAGCTTTCAAACCCACACGAAAGAGTTTGGAGTTTTCAGTTTTCATTTGACAAAAGTTAACTTTCCTTTGGGGGGGTTACATCCGTGTGGTGGTCATGGGTTCCCTTCGGACACTCAAGGCCGGCCGGACTGCGCTGCTCCTGGTCGGGTTGATCGCTGCCCTGTGGCAGCTTTCCTCCGCAAGTTGTCCGGAGAAAGACTTGGAGGACAGAGAAGAGGAGGCCAACATAGTTTTAACCGGCACCGTGGACGAAATCATTAACATGGACCCGGTGCATAACACCTATTCTTGCAAGGTAAGTGCTTCCGTGCGGTTTCTGAAAACGATCATGTGAAGTATCCGCAGGAGCGCATGTGCTTAAAGGAAAAGGCACCTGCTGTCGGGCTCCTTGGACTAGCAGGAGTCACATTGTCACTTCGTATCTTTACCCTCGTGTTAGATGATGGAAGCCATTACCAACTGTGTGCTCCCAACTCTCAAAGGCATCAGCAGCTTGCCTGAAAAACAAACTCATTCATCCAGAAGCACTTGGCATCGCTTACATGGACACTGACAGTGAATCCACTTCGTTTTCAGAAATAGATAGATGCAGTTTTTTTTTTCCCCACTTACCAATTACATAGCTATAAGGCAGGCCTAACCGACCATGTAATCATCCAAAACATGTTGCAGCAGGAAAGAGGTCCCTCAGTGGCCCCTGACTGTTAGCTCTCCCTCCATGTCTCCTCATAAATGTTGAAAACTTGTCATTTCCCTGTGGCCGCAAGTATGATATTCTGAACCTTGATTTATTGGAGCTGCTGGCAAATAGCACAGCTTGCATCGCAAACTATGGTTTTGTGACTGATGTCAGCAACATGTCATTGGGGGTAAAAAATAGTACACTATGTGTTAAGAAGTTACCGCAGAAACTTTACTCCGATGCCACCGATAATCCTTACAAAGTGTGCAAAAATGGATGAAGATGTCTAGTCATGAATGAAGCAGTAAAATTCCCCTTGTCTTTCATTAAGAGACATCATTATAACGCACAATAAGAAAAGCTCCCATTGTTCCTTAAATAAGCAAATATTCAGCCAGGAAGCAGCCTTCCTCAAGCCTCATTCCTTTGCTGATCATTGTGAAACTAACTTTTGCACCATTGCAGACTTGTGGTAGACCACTGTATGATCTGTGAAAAATAAACAAGTTGTGTTTGGTCAGCTCCCTCGCTGCTCTTTTCCTCTGTGCCTACTTACTTCCTGTCTCTGGTTGTATGAATGGAAGTAGATTAGAGGCACACAGGTCCGTTTCCAGAAACAGAAAAAAATAAAAAACAAAACACCAAAATGCCCAAATGAGACAAGGCAGCAGACATGTAATGGAAGGAGCGAGACATCTCATGACTGTTCACAAAGCACTTACTGTAATAAAATGCACTGAGTATTGTTTACAACTTTTTCAATATCTGGACCTGTTTCCAATCTCCAGCCTGTCATTGCAAAATATGAAGTATATTTTTGGTTTTCGCAACCTACTAAACCATTTTTCTGTTATTGTCCCGTAAAGGTCAGAGTGTGGCGCTACTTGAAAGGGAAATCCAGTGTCAACCGCGAAATTCTCCTGGATGGAGGCAACAAATTGATGATTGGCGGCTTTGGGAACCCAGGGATCTGCGACAATCAGGTAGCCACGGGGGACACTCGCATATTCTTTCTCAACCCAGCCCCGGATTCCATGGGACCCGAGCACAAGAACGAGCTCATGCTCAACTCAAGCCTGATGAGGATTACTCTGCGCAACCTGGAGGATGTGGAGCACTGTGTGGAAGGTGAGCATGCGGTTTGTGAGAAATGTGATGAGACCTACATGGGATAGAATGTACACTTGTGCAAGAATAAGCGTGCCTAGAGATTCAATTGCAATATTATCGGTCGATTTGCTGTGTCAAGCTTCGATACAGTATGTTACATGTGAGGAATTCTGTACACAAGTCATTCTGTGGTTTGCAGACTCAGAACAGCTGTAAATCACTTTAAGCAGCAGGGATTTATACGCTGGTGGCTGTTGAAATTACATAGCCTCAGGCTTACGGTGTCCGAGTTTTCCCAAACTCTGTGAAACAATGACACCTGAGTCAGTTTAGGAGCTTTGTTGCCATGTTCCAGTCTTTCCCAGTAACGCCTTGAGGTGGGTGTGTCTTATAAACTCCCTAAGGACAGGGGTTGAGTGGTTAAGGGACGACTCACGACCTTTGCACCTTGTAGCTGGGTTACTTTATTAAGTCAAAGGTGAAACTGCTTTACAAAAACATAGGTACCTATAACACATGACACGGGAGCTTTTACAGGGCAACACCGATTCCCACACAGTTTTACAAGTGACACAAAGGTTTTCAACTGTTTTAATTTCATTGCAAAAGAAAGACCAAATGACTTGCAGAGAGCCGGCATGTAATGATTGAATCAATCATGCCCACACACGTGTTTTTTTAAGAGACTTATTTACTTAAGTACTGTTATTTTTCTGATTCCCTTTTTTGGTTGACAGCTAATGCTTCACGCTCCTATGAGACCGCTCATGCAGCCATGACTAACACATCTACTGTGACTCTCAGGCTGCATTAGGCTGTGCCCCCATGCCAGTGAGCAGCGTGCTTGCTGCTGTTTAACTTTTGCTGGTGCTTGACAATGTTGGCATCTGTTGGAATCTAACGCTTGGACTGTCCGGGAGCACTGGGGGGGAAATGAATCAGAGCGCGAATCACCTCGCTGAAGGGCTTTCTGGGGCAATCAGTGTTTGAGAATCGCGGGGGTCTATATTCTGGATACTTTCCTCTCAGCAGTTCTGGGTGGCAGGATGTTCCAATGGATGGAGCTTGTTTGCAGTGTTAAGTTGCATTTGGCACACACATAAAACTTCTTCTGTTTGTCTGTCCAGGCACGAAACACTGCACTGCTAACCTTTTTATTCCGCCCGCTTTTCTTCCTTCTGGACTCTTGTTGTGGAAAGAGGAGTTCCTTGGCTCTGACAGACTGACGAGAATGCGTCCTTTTTGTTTCGAGGCTTTGTATTTGAGGAGGGTTTACTTCGCATAACCTGCTTTTCTCATATCGCTTTACAGTTGAAGGAATAGCGGTAAGGAAATACGTCAAGGTGTCATTATTGAAAAGTTAGACGGAAATGGTTTTACAAGATAGCTGGAACTATTTCTCAAGCAAGGAGGAGCTTCTTACAAACTGATTATTCAAATTAGAGATGTTGTAGGACAACTGACAGGTGCAGCCCCCCTGTGAAATCCTTATTTTCTTTTCGGGGAGTGAAATGAGTCCTTATAATGAGCTTGAATGCCTCCTTCATCCAGGGGAGAGTGAGCTGTGAGGCTTAATTAAAAGAGTCAAGTCAGATCCCATCCGTTCTGTGCAAGCACAACGCTGGGAGACTCTGGGATGTTAGCACAGTGGGACAAGACTCTACCTGCCGCAGCACTCATTGTACCCTCCTCTGCTTTCTCCTCATTCTTGACATTTTCGATAGCTAGGATAGACTCAGGAATGCCTGGCAGAGCGCTAGGTGGGGAGGAGGTGCATTGTCTGAGGAGGAAGAAATGAGGCTTTGTGTGAGCCTGGAAGAACATTGCAGCCATAAGAGAAAATAAGATCAGTGATGTAGAACGAAGGAAAAACAGAGGATTTTTTTTGTACATGTGAGGACGTGGACTGCAAAGGGTGTTGTGTTTGCTCTGGTATATTTGTTCGAGTTTGGATCAGGGCTGCGTGAAAGCAGAAGCCTTCAGGCATTATGTTTCATGCTCTCTCTACCCATGTGCTCTACACACTGGGTGGTGGCACTTCAGGGGCAAGGAGTCCATGTGTGCAGTCAGGCTTTCATCTGCCACCCTCCCCAAAGGAGTGTTTACAAGACTTCAGTACACACATGCAGTTCGGGCCTGTTCTCACAATTCTGTCTGCCATACTTACCGTAAATGAGAATGCCCTCTTTTCTCCTTTCAGGTGGGTTATCTCTGCTTACTGCAAGCCCTCAGAGACATCACTGCTCATTTGAAACAAGAAACTGAGATACGAAAAAGAATGTCACTCTTAAACTCATAATGCACCTCATCTGCATTGTTGAATTTGCACCTTGTCGGGGCAGATAAGTAGAGGGCCTCTGGCACACAGTCTCCTCCTTTGTTTGGTCCTCTAGTGAAATGCTATCGCTGTCAGTTGTGCTGTGCAGACAGTTGACAGATAATGTGTCAGACAGAATCAGTTGCTTGTTTCTGTGAAAACACAAATGGAGTCACGGTTATTTTAAAACTGGATAAAGGGGCCAATTGCAAGGCTCAACACAACGCTGCCTTGTCCTCCAGGTCCCTGTTTTTTTTAAAAAAAGCGTATGTGATGTTTCGTATGTGGTGTTTATTATTGTTTCCACTTATTTTTTTTCCAGTGAATTACAACAGGGACAGGAGGCGGAGGTGTTGGGGGGTTTGGAAGAGAGGAAGCCTGCTTGATGGAAAAGTGTTGAGCGCACAGGGAGATTGTATCTGTGTTGTTCTGTTTATCAGCTGCTTTTGTTTCAGCTCTTGATGACTTGATGCCAAAACCTTTCCCTCGAGGCCTTGATGAAGACCAGCAACAAAGGGCTGTTTCTTCTTTCTTGCCTTGAATTCTTCCTCTTTTCCCCTTTTTTTGTCTCACTTTTTGGAAGGCGAGACATGAGCTTGTCAGAAGGCAGTGCACAGTCATGCAACAGCTGCATCAGAGAAGATTTCTTTGCCCCTCTGTGTTGCATCTATTTAAATCCATAACGCTGAGTGCTGCTAGTGTCCACGCTGCCCTTGAGGGATGTTAATGAGCAAAATTTTACTGCTCAACATACCACTGGCTCTTTATGATCTGTGTGTACAGCAGTCCAGAGGCTGACTGGTAATGGGGTTAGACGGGCTTGTTGAGAACATGATGGGAGTTCTGATTTGCCGGCAGGTGGTCTTGCTTAATGATGGGCGAGCAGACAGTCCTCTGGAATGCTCCTCCGGTTGGGTGGGATGTGGGATGACTGTTTGGGCCCACTCCCCCACCCCCGTCTCCTTCAGTGCTCCTTGAGTGAATAAGGCAAGGCCTTTGCGGAGTTTTTTTTTTTTTTTCTTTCCCACTGTTTGTGCAAGGAGGAGGCACGGAATCGCCTGGAATTCCTAACTAGGCTGCCTCCTCACTTTCTGGAGATGTGATGAGATAATGATAGAATGATAGCAAAATGGGGAGGGGAAAGGATGCAGGGGTCAGTTAATCAACCCTTAATGAGCCCTGCTGAGAGTATGTTGATACTCGGATATTTCAGGAATATTTTTAGCAGAAGTGGCCATCTCAGGAGAGATCCTAATTTATTTCATAATTGGTTATCATGTTTTAAACGTAAGTCTCTTACATTAAATATATGGCTTCCGCAAAGTCTCCCAAAAGTCTCCCAAAGTCTCCCAAAAGTATAACAACCTCCTAGTGGAGGTTGTTTTTATTTAAGGTGAGGTAGTCCACCTCTGCTATAAAACACTCTGGGGAAACTTGCAGCACGTTTGCTGCCTTATAATTAAAATATTAGACTACCACCTGCTCATGTTGTAATCTTGGAAAGAAATTGTAGAGATGGATGAGAAACATCACTGTGAACAGTGAAACATGACAGCCTACCACTTTCCCGGGTAGTTAAACATATGGCTTTTGGGTAATTCCAAAGGGGAGACTGGAATTTATTTTATTGTGGCTCTGGAAAGTGTGTGAAAATGCACCCAGGTGACTGAACTAAAGCACTGGAGTCTTTATCCAGTCCATGTCTACACAAGCAGCCTTTTGTCTTCAGGGAGTCATGGGAAGTCAAGAAGGGTGACTTTAGGGATTGGATTTTTCTCAGGGTCCTTGAATGGATTAGGCGATAGTCTAAGAGTGAGAGTTCATACGCTTGCTGTAGAGCTTTTCTACAAAGGTGTACCCCTGGTAATCTGTGTACCCTTGGTGGCTTATGTCAAAGCATTTATGCAGTGAAGTGAACAGAATTGGACAAATGAAAAATCTTGATGGAAGGCTTTGATGAAATAAGCAACAAAGGCTCAAAGAGAGAACCAAGACCAGTGGACCTGTTTGCCAGCTAGCCCCAGAGTCTCCAGAGTTATTGCACATTTTAGATTTTAATTAAAAATGCGGAGAGAGCCTGCTTGGCATAGCGATAAAGGACTCTGAAATGAAAAAGCTATGAAAGATGGAAGAGAGCAAAGAAGGAATGGACCACTTAACCGCAGTCTGCTCACCTTGGCTTGTATCCCAGCCTGAAGCAGAGTGTATCACTCTCCTGTTGATAAGAATCACAGATGGTAGGGATAGAATGCAAAGACACCTACATGTAGTGACATGCCTGTCACTACATGTGAGATGTTAACATGCTCAGTGTGTACACACAGACGTACCATGTAACATTAGGCCTGTCCAAATACACTGTATGTCACGTGAAAAGGTCCACTCTAAATCCATCGTCGTATTTTATTAGTTTATATTTGATGACTGCAAATATTCTTTTTATTTTTTAATTCTGTTCCAGCTTGTGTAAGTTATCTTTCTGTGCATATAATCCTGCTATACTTCTTAGCTTACTACCCTAAATGTAAAGGACTTCTAAATGCTTGTTACACGACATTGACATTCTCCGCATCCTACTTTGGATTTCTTTGTGGACATTTCGATCCAAAAAAGGTTCTCTCATGTTCAAATCAATTAAAAGTAATTTGATGATCTTTAACAAGCGGCATTGTTCTGAAGCTAATGAAATTGAAAAGAGGATGTCGAGTTAGTTGGTGTCAAAGTCTCGGTTAAGCTCTTCTTTAGTTTAAGACCCGGAAAAAGGAAACTTACCCAGGAGGCTCTGAGCAAGGCCTTGGGTGTACAGTGACCCGGAAACCTCCCTCTTCTGTCCCGAACATAAAGAGCTCAGAGCAGCAGTCTGCATGAGAGCTGGACTCCCTCTGGAGAACTGGATCCATGACAAAATTCCTGCTACCAAGGCCGTATTTCTAGAGCAGGGCAGCTGCCGTGGCAAGTGCGGCTACTTACTGTCAACACGCCAAAAACATCAAGTTTAGAGAAAAGGGTTTTGGTGAGTACCGGGGGGATAGCATGAGTCTGACTTAGATTTGTATTTAAGTCAGCTCACTTGTCAGTCAAGAGTGTCTCGATCAAGACATCAAGAAAAAACAAGGGAAGAGGTTAAAAAAGTTTTTTTGATCTGTATATTCTTTTTGTTGTGGGTTGCATTGGGGGATACTTTTATAAATGCCTCCGCCAGAAATAGTTTGACAAACTATAACTTTCTTGTAGGATTCGCAGGGCTGAGAGAAGAGACCTCATTTTTGAGAAAGCGGAACATATTTCATCTAAATTACCCCATGGTTAGATTAGAACAGAAAGAACTGGGTTCAGAGTTTAATTCCATTCCATCTCTCTCTGGATGTGTCCTCAACATGCACTGACCCAATGCCTCTGAATCAGAACAATCATATTCATCGTTTTCTCTTGGTATGCACCTGTTTCACACAGCCATCCATATTCCTGCACAGGCAACTAGTTATATATGCCTGTGGCCTTGTTTCCAGACTTCTGTGTGCTGCTAAAACAGCTCTTTTGAAAAAGCTGTCCTCAAGATTTAAAGGTTTTGAGCCTAATCCTGTGCATTTCCTTATTGTACAAGTGCTGTGCATACAGGAAGAAGGGGAGACTTCACAGCTTGGAGCCCTACGTTCAAAAACAACTCATGGGACGCACAGGCTTCCCAATGTGCTATTCTGTACAGAAGATTACAGCTCAGTCTCCATTGCTTCCTTTCCTCCCCATCCATCTTTATGTCGAAGTGTTGTCATGGTAAATTGAGGATGAACCCTCATCTGTCTCATGTGACTTGTTGTCCATGTGTCCTGCTGTCTTTGCCATTATGTTTGTTTTTCTTCCTTCTTTCAGTCTCAACTTCAGTCATGTTACCACATTCAGATGATGTCCTCCCCATATGTCTGGTTTCATGAGTTATTGAGTCCAGGAGGTCTGAGATCTGTCCTATGTTTCTGCGTCTCACCTCTGTTGCAAACATAGTTGATATGTTGATATGCTACTTGATAAGTTGGCTCATCATATTCTGGATTGTATCTGTCAAACTTTACCTCCTTTAACACACGTTAAAATCCTTTGCTGTACCACCAGCCGTCTCCCTTCCCCTGGCCTCTCTCTTCCATATTCTCACAGTCGTCACCTCCCTCCTCCCACTGTTCCCATCACACTGCACTTCCACCTGTAATTAGACTGGAATCCCACGGCCTCTAAAGCTGTCATACTCCTAACAACCAGGTGCACTTAGTGCAGCCTCTGACCTAATTCCACATGCCTACCTTCTCCTTTAGAGTCCTAAAGAGTCCCAAACTAACACTGAATTCAGAAAGTCAGTTTCCTCGGAATAAATAAAATACCTACTATATCTATCTATCTATCTATCTATCTATCTATCTATCTATCTATCTATCTATCTATCTATCTATCTATCTATCTATCTATCTATCTATCTATCTATCTATCTATCTATCTATCTATCTATCTAAATAACTTAAGTCTATTTACATTTTCAGACAAGATAATCCTAAATTCATCCCATTGTTATGAAGACTTTTGCAACGCCATAGGAAACTGTTCAAACGTCTAGAGAATTTAGAGGAATCCAAATTCTTTTATTCTCTGATCGGTCTAGATTTGAAAAAATCTGGGTTTGCAGATCAAAAACGTCATACACAGCTCTAACAGCAATGTCAGACCTGAAAGCTGATGTGTGGAGACATTTTGGATTTAAAAATCTATGACACCAGAGAAGAGCTGAACAAAAGCAAAGCCGAATGCAAGATGTGAAACTAAAGGTTAAATTCTGTGAAAAATGACACAAATCTCCTATGCCAATGACAAAATTAGTTTTATGAAAAACTCTCTTTCACAAAATTGTTTCAAAACTGATTCGAGAAATCACTAACTCAACCGTGTCATATATATATATATTTTTTTTTAAGAATTTTAAAGAATGGATTTAGCCAAACTTGAGGACTAAACTAAAAAGAGATTAGAAATGTAATGCCATCTGGGATGGTTGAGTTTCCTTTGTTTTCCTGAGCTATGGAATTCATGATATGCGTCTTCAGACAAACCCCTTAAAATGACAAGACTACTGAGGGCTGAATCCCCCCGCACGCCCTCTGGGCTGACAGATTTGTCTGGCTGGAGGGACGCACTCAGTCTGCCCTGTTGTTTTAGCCAACAATGGCAAGGACGTGATGGCTTTCAGAGACAAACAGAGATATCTGGCAGAGGATATCTCACTAGCTTGAGCTTGTTTCTGTATATACACACTCGCATGCACGCACGCACGCACGCACGCACGCACACACACACACACACACTCTCTCTGTCTATCCTCTGAATAAAACATGAACAAAGTACAACTAATTTCAGACTTAGCCAATGCATTGTGATTTCCTTCAACAATGAATTGCTTCCAAAGTAACGACAAACATCTCTGTTTCAAAATGCTGTAATCAGGACACATAGAAGATATTTGGTTGACCACATGATCTATTTGTTTAGAATGAGCAGATCCTGTCTGTGTTATGTGTGCTAAAAAATAATGTTGCAAAGAGAAAGCTAATTGTTCCAACCATTCGTGAGTGAGAGCTATAAAGCTGCCTGTTGTTAGTTGTTTTGTCAGTTGCAATACAGTACGATATGATGTAATGCTGAATTTGCTGAATCTGTCAGTGTAAAAGGTTTAAGTTTATTGGAAAACCTGAAATGAATCTCAGAGTAGTTGCTTAGAAGCCACTGAGTCATCTGAAATTGTGCTTACAAATAGTAGCAGCATGCAGAGGTTGTGGCCCAGCTGTCAGTACGTTTACATGGACATGAACAAACCGAATTATTGCCTTAACCGGACTATGACTGGAGACCTTAAGTGGATGCAAACACATTACTCTGACTCAAATTGGAGTTCTCATTATCCAATTAAGGCACCCAGATAATGCTTAATCGGACAATTAACAGGATAATGCTTGTGCGCATGCTCCACAACAGCTGCACTGGCGTGTGACCCCGGAACAAATACATCCAAGAAAGCTGGTTGCAGAAGAAGAAGGTGGTAAACAGAGGAGGTAGAAGAACCGTCTGAGGGATAGAGCGCATCTTATCTGCACCAGAAGTAGCGCGAACATTACGTATGAGATAAAAAAAAAGGACTATTGTTTGAAATGCCGGTCTGCCGCATGAACGACTCTTGTTTATTATATGATGTAATAGGTCAACTGGAAAGGGAGCTGTATTAACATGGTATTAACCCTCTGAAAAGACACATATCACCACCTAGTGTGGAGGAGGAGGACATGTTCCCGTCAGTTATTCGATTTTCTCTGCTGCATGTAAACTGGGACAAGGACTGTCGTCAGAAAATCGAATTTCGAGCATAACTTGATTAAGCTGTGCATGTAAACGCACTGACAGATGCATACTATGGCTGTGAGGCACCTGGAGCACATGCTTAGCATTGATTGCAAGTCAAAATTAAGATTTATGCAGCAGAAGGTCAGGAATTGATGATGTAGGGCAAGGGTGTCAAATTTTGTTTTGTAATTGTGCAGTTCATTAAATGTAACATTTTCATGATGTTCTTCTTTGCACTAAAACAAAGGTTATTTATAGGTTAATAAGCTATTGTGGTACTGGTCCAGACCTCTTGAGATCAAACTGGACTGTATGTGGCCCCTGAACTGAAATTAATTTGTCACCTCTGGTGTAGGGCAAAGAGAAAGTAGAGTAAAAAGAAAAAAAAGAAATACGAGGTTGGATAAAAGTTGTTGCTAGTGTGGTAAAAGCCAGAAGAAACAGAATGTAGAAAATGTGGGCTGAGAGCATATGTTTCAGACACCATGAGGTGTAATGTTTTTCTGTAATACAACTGAACACTACCTTTAACACGCAATCTCTGCTACCCTCAAACACATAATTAAAATGCCCACATTGTCAGTATCATCCTTCCACTGCTTTTGATAGTCTCTTACACCGTACTGGAGCAACCCCCACACTAAAAAACAAAAGAACACTTGAAGCGAGTGCCATGAGGCAGCTTTTGGCAATTTCCAGCAGAAGCATGACGCCTAAGAGAGGCTTGGCCTGAGGTAGCAAGTTCTATCAGAGACTGTGAGCTGTCGCCAGAGGTATGCCCAGATGATCCTCTCTGAATACTCCTTATTGTCACTCTGTAGTCTCTTGTACTATATTACACACACACTGTGGTTTTATTACCATACAGTGCTGTCAGCATTTTTGAAATATAACCACAATCGCTTGGGACTATGAAAGCAATAGCTACAAAAAAGTTTCTTTGACCATCTTTCGGGAAAATGATTTCCCTTTGCTCTGTGAGAGAGTAGAGGAATGCTCTGGAAGAGCACTTAAAGCAGACATTTTTGAGAGAGGGATCTTAGGGAAATATATGAGCATTGAGATGGATAGAAGTGTTGAGAGTGGGAAGTTTGTGTTTGTTCTATTTTTTCAACAGGCTATGTGACCTGCTTGGACTGGTTCTACATCTACCTGTTTGAAAGTTCTTTGTAAATGACTAAACATCATCAATCTCTTATAGTAAATTTTAACCTTGTAAAACTTTATGAGTTCTTTTTTAAGTTCTGGACAAAAATGTGTTACAGTTAGAGGAGGTTGCAGTGAATGGTTGGGCACAGATACCACTCTGGTCTCCAGTCTTTGCTTCACGCCTTGTGAGGTTTGAAATTTCTGCATACATGTATATTTTTCACTTGTGGTGTGAATTTCTTCTTTCTTTTCCTGAATATCTAATATGCAAAGTCAAAAGGAAATTGAGTGTCCTCTCTTTGCCCACCAAGTTAGTTACTACATTATAAAAAGTGGCATTATATAAAAGAGAATGGATAATGATCCAAATAAAGAAACAGAAAGAAAGAAACAGTAGGATCAATTTAAAATCATGAAACATATATTTCATGAATGATGTCTTGCATCTTGTGGGTCAGCAATGCAGAGTTGCTCATCAAGAATAAGACGTGTATATACATATATATATATACATACATACATACATACATACATATATGGGGCGGCTATGGCTCAGTAGGTAGAGCAGGTTGTCCATGAACCAAAGGGTTAGTGGTTTGAACCCCCAAGTGTGCTATATGTCCTAGAGCAAGGCACTGAACCCCCAGTTGCTCCCAGTGCAACTGGCACTGGGGTGTGAATGTGTGTGTGCTTGTGTGAGCGAACGGGTGGATGTGTCTCTGACTGTAAAAGCGCTTTGAGTACCTTTGAGTAGGTAGAAAAGCTGTATGTAGAAAAGCTCTATATAAGAGCAAGACCGTATATATATATATATATATATATATATAACATGCACATCTCTCATTGGCTGACGACTAATATTTGCTTTTGCTTTGTCTCAGATGAAAGGAGTGAACGTCTAAAGGTCAAGCAAGAACATCTGTGGTGGTACTTTGGACTTGTACTAATAATGGATTTGATATTTTAGAGGGGGTTCATTAAGTTTAGTGTTGTTGAGGAAATATAGTTATACCTTTGAGGAAATGTGCAAGTGTAGGTAACAGCTTATCTTGATCAGGCACTGGATGCGAAGTTGCCACTGGAATTCCCCCTGGGACCTTTTTCACTTGTTGACTTCCACGGGCCTCATTCCAGCTCAGTCAGGGTTCAGGCTGCTGCATGAGTATTTAGCCTACAGACATCCCATTCCATTTAAATGAAGGGAGAGTGAAAGGCAATAGGTCAGACTCCAGTTAGCCCTTACCTGAGGCTGAAGGAAGGCTGAATGAGTTAGGGGTTGAGGGTGGAATCAGGGTCAGACGTGTTCACAGCCAAAGCGACCCTTGACACATTCCCAGAGTAAGCAGCTACTGAACAACCTGGGGATTATCTTTAACGTGCTAAGCGCCCCCAATATTGAGCTGACAAAATTTGTCATATTGAAAAAGGATTTTGTGTGTACAGTATGTGTGTGTGCTCCAATGTACATTCACCCCCTTACTGTTCTTTTCATTGCTTTAGAAGATCTAAAGTGTCACATTTGTTGCTCCCACTCAAACGTATCTCTCCTCCTTTGTCCCCATGTGTGTTTCTGCATGTCTATCTTTCTGTATGAGTCACTCTTAAACACACTGTTCTCCATCTCACTCACTCTTTCTTTCTGTCTCTCAGTATGGCTCTCTCTCTTCTGTTCACTCTGTGCAAATTTAACTTGCTGGTAAGGATGCTAGTGGAATCTTGATCAGCTCCAATTTACATTTAGACAATGGTTGGAGTTAAGGGGTGAGATTTCTCTCCTCTTCTTCCTCTGTTTTCCCCTCCTTGAACCTTCGATTCCCTCTTTTTGTCCTCCCCTCTGCTTGTGTGTCTCTGCCAGCAGCCCCCATCCCTCCTCCTTTATTGTGTTTTTTGGAAGATGGAATACAAAGGATGGAGAGGGAGCCACATGGACAGTAGACTAAACTCAAAGCTTCAGGAGTTCATCTGTGCTCATGAGAACACAGCTCCTCTGATAATGAACACACACGCAGTCAGCCTGCCTTATGTTGTGCCGTCTGGCTGTCATTTCTAAATGTGCATTGTGTGACATGACACAGCACACTACCATCAATTAACATAAGCTTCATTTGACATCAATTCTGGTGGCACATTCATGGATTTTAATTCAAAGTGATCCTCATTGAAAGGATGCACTCTCATGAATAACATGACACTAGACCAACGGCGTTTAAGTTGACAGTCAGATGAAGAAGCATGTGAGGGTGCACTTACAGGGACAAATATATTCCATGTCACTTAAATTTAAGTATTAAAAATATGGCTTTGCTAAAAAGGCCATTGTGTGAATATGGATGTGGGTGTCAGATAGTAATGCAGTGCTGTGTTTCTCTTATAAACAGAGAAATGTGATTCCTTTTTTTAGGAGCTTTTGGTCCAAACAGTTGGTGAGCTGCTGAGAACTACACGCATTCAGGGCCCTTTTTTTCTGTGTGAATTTGCTCAGCCAATAGAAATACTGAATTAATGTAGCCACTAGTGTCTCTTAGGTCTGTGCAACATCTAAAAATATTACAGGCTTGAGAAAGCCTTGTCTTCACTGTTGGTTTCTCTGCTTAGATTAAGAGGTGTTTGCACAGTTAAGAGTTTACCAGTGGTGGTTGGTGCATTTGTGTATTGACCCCAAAACTTTAACAAAGACAAGTTTTTTTGTGGCAGAGAATTGGTCTCAACATGAAACTCAGTTTCACATCATAGGGAGTTGATTTGTTTGCTGTCTTACCAGGAAATTGATGGGTTGATATCAGTTTTTGTGTAGACCAGTCTTGGATGTGAATGCAGGCTTCACTTGTTCTCCAGCTGGTCCACAGCTAGCTGTTGAAGGACCATAAATGGAAACTGTTGGCGCACCGCTTGTTAATCAAAACGCCACATTCAACAGTTGAGTAACAAAAAGTAATGCAACAAATGACTTGTGGAATGAAATAACTATTAAACAGAGAAATAATAAATAAGTGATTGTAGTTGTCCAGTACCTTGTTGATTGTTGTGGTTTTCTGCAGGTGTGGAGCACATATTATGGTGGCCTGTTGTAACTGTACTATACTCAGGAGTAACTGACCAAAACAAACTTACCGTGAAGTAGAGACCAGTATATCAACATTAAAACCACTAGAATAACAGATTTGGTTTTGTGCTTTGCTTTATTTGGCTTCAGATCGAAACTTTTTCATGGTTGTGTTGTTCTTCCCACAGGCCAGAGACTAAGTTATTGAATTCCTGAAGAGAAAAAAGAAAGAAAAAAAAAACACCTGCTGCTTGACAAATTGTTGGGTCACTCTGATTCAATAACAGTTCTATGAACGACCCTTACATGTTATGGTCTGGTTTTGCTCTGGCAGACTGAGGATCTCACTGATTGCACCTAAATGAACAAATGAGAAATGCCATTGGAGTTAGATCATTCGCCTTGTCTCAGTACAGCTGTAGCCATTTTAGGAACTAATAAATTCCAGTGGAAATATTGGAATGATCTGCAGGAAACACTAGAAGTGCACATTTCTGTCCCATGTCAGTCATCTAGGAGTCTTTTAGATTTTCTTATTGATACCAAGCTATACCAAGCTATTTCCGCGCACTCTGTTTTTTGCTTTCCCTGTGTCTCTTATACCGCTTTCCCATTGAAAATCCCGGGTCGACTCGCCTTTGGTGCGATTTCACATTGGCACAATCCCAGGTTGGACCTCCCGCTGTGAGAGCTACGTGTCTATTTTTCCTCCCTCATATGTCAATGAGCAAATTGCAGATAACATTACAGTTTGTTGATGACCTGTAGAATGGACCGGTCAAACCCCTCTCTTTCAAAAGGCTGCTGATATTAGAATAAATCACTGTGTCCTGCACAGAGCCCGATATCTGCCGCCAAATCTCCTCTTTTCCTCAGATGGAGAGCACTGCCATGATTGTTAAAAAAGTGTGGGATATTGCTATACAAGCTGTATATAATACACAGTCGCACAGTCAATTAACGATCGTGTAACAACACATTTGATTTGTTTGATTGAAAAATATGAACAAAAATCTCTGCCCTTCAGAGATCAGTCTTTACGGGAGTAGACCAAAACTTGTTTTTGAAGCTTTTACAATGATATAGTCTGTCAGGCCGTCGAGTCACAATGTAACAGGCAGATATATCAGCTTCAGAGTGAAAAACCCGGGTCGATGCGGCATTCCTGTTCACATCGATGCTGTGTCGAGCTGAGCCGATAAAATCCCGGGTGGACCCTTTCACATCGCATCGACACGGGTTTCCGCTCGATGTGAAAGGGGCTTTATTGACTGTGCCTGCTACTCTTGTTGCATGAATGGCACAACCCTTTTATTTTAATTACAGGCCTGGTTAAATACAGGTAACACTAATACCACGTAAAGAAGGATCTTCTTTACCCTCATCCAAACCTTAGATGTTTAAGTCCCTGTGACAGCTTACACTCAATGTATAACCAGCATCATCCTTCACTTGACAATCATAACAAACAGGAAGGGTGGACATCAAGTCTGTTGGCTAAAACGCATTCTTCCTAAAGGCTTTCAGTTGGCGGATTACCTGCAGTCAATCAAGGCTGCTGTGTTTTGGATTCGCTCGCTTTAGCCCCGCCATCACACCTCTGACGGAGCCGAAATGAGATCCAGCATGCAAATCACCCGGCTGGTTTGAGATGAAGGGGCGACAGTCCTGATAAAGGGTGACGCTTCATCACCTCCCCTCTGCTGATAACTGCAGAGGACTGTGAAGTTTATTAAAAAGTTCCCCTCCCGAGAGTGCCCTGTTTCTGAAATGTGTGTGCACACGTATTCTTGTGTGTCTATGTGTGTGTTTCTGTACATTGTGTGTACATTCAAATTGATTTGTGTTTTTGCATATGCACATGACTGCAGAGGTCTTTCTCTCTCAGGCACTACTGCAGCGAGTGGAACCTCCTGAGAGCGCGCAAGCGGATTTTTTAATTTCACTCCTCTCCGCTGCCAGTCGGCTGAGTTAAGAGGAATTGAAATGTGATAAGAAGAAAGAAGTTTTTTCATCAACACCAAACTTTGAGCCCAAGCTGTTAACAGGCTTCGTTTATTAAGCACTGAGAGGGAGAATGAGTGGAGATCGTGACGGGAGGGGATGGGGCTTCATTGTTGTATCTGCCGGTGTGGTTTTAAGAGAAGGCTGTGGAATACACGCTTAGAGTTGGGGCAGATTGTAAATGATCACCCTCAGGCCACCGCCAAAGCTTCTCCTTTTTAGATCAGCGTTGACAAAGGCTTGGAGGCCAGCTTGTGGTGGGGTGTGGAAGCTTTTGCGGGGGTGGCCTTTGTTGTTTGACTTCTTGTCTTTTTGAACCCTCCCCTCCCAGCCACCTGTCTTCCATCATGGCTGATCATCAAAGCTCTGCGGCTGAACACAGCTCGCTACCTTCTCCCAACTTTGAAGATCTTCAGCTCCTCCTTCTCTCCCTTTGAGATGAAGCGTAACAAAAACACATTTTTGGTGGGAGTAGAATCAATAAAAAAATATAATAAAACAATAATAGCTACTCAAACCCTGCACTACGTTTGAGCAGCAAACTCAAGTTCATGGAATGGAGGAACTATTTAAGAATTAAGGAGAAGGGACCATGGTAGTTCAGAAGATTCGGGGTATTGTTGTGACCTCCTCATCAAAGCATGAAGAGAGTTTTGAAAAAAAGGAGGCGGCTTTTTGTTAGTTACACGGCTGTCCCCTCCTGACAGATATAACAGATGCTGTAAATGGGAATAATCTGGCTTCTTCTTCATTTTGGGGCCCTTTCTGCATTGCATGTCTACCACACCTTCTTGAACCTCTGATTTTTGTAGCATTTTTATCACTAATTCCCCTGTCGGGTTTGTGCTGACATAACCACCCAGATCCTAACTAGTGGGCCATCCTGTTGGGCTTGTGGACATCCCTCACACATGCATGCAGCCCAGCACACTTTATCCTGCCCTTCTGGGGTCAGGGAGACAGGTTCTCATGTGTGCAGATTATTCACGGGGATTTCATTTTAAATGAGGTGAAATTATTGCTTTTTGTAACACGGTCTTTCAGAAGTCACTGCCAGAGCTCGCACTATTCCTCTCCTTTTTGTACTGCTTCCCTTTGTTGGTCTGCATGGCAGAGTAACCTGACCCCGGACGTGACAGGTGCTCAGTTGAAAGAAAAAAGCCAGTTTTAGCAGTGACTTTAAGTTTCAAGCTATTTCTATTCACTGTCAAAGACTTGGTATGTGTGAGAAAGATTTTTTTCTTTATGTCATTTATTCCTTGATTGAATGCTGTTGGCTCACATGAGGATGTTCTACATTAACAAAATTGGAACCTCACTTTAATTGATTTTTTGATCATTTGAAATTTTAAGGAAGAAAATCAGTGCAGAAACACTGAATTAATTAAGGATAGAGGAGTTGTTAAATACTTTTTGTGGCTTCTGTTTAACAGATTTTTGCCAGAAACTCATCACATTACATATTTTATTTTTAAAGTGGCAAGTAGAATAAAGCACTTCCATTGGTCTGAACTTGAGAAGTGGAAACTGAGACATTTCCTAGCTAGCGCAACTTCCGGCCATCTCAGAAGAAGAGTTTGCATGTCGTTGTTGTGTAACTCTGGAATTTTGCACTTTCCAGGCCTGGCTTTCTGCCTGGCTGTGAGTGAATGTGTGTCCAAGTAATTGTGTGGTCACTCTGTAGTGCTGTAAATGCTTGCATGCACAAACACCAAGCCACTTTGATGTCTGGACCACGGGTTTATTCAACATTTGAAGACAGTAAAGCGAGGCTCTGCGTGTGTTTATGTGCCAGGCTTTATGTGCACGTACAACACGTCAATGGGAAATGCACACAAATTCCTTTGAAACACTCCTCCTCAGTGGTCCTTGAGGTCCTGTCCTGGTCTCCGAGTCATCTGCAAACATCATTAACATGCTCAGTGTGATGACTGTCAGTCTCTCCCTGACGGCAGTGCTGGTTGTTTGCGCAGGGTTATTATCAGTTTCAACACACGTTCAATCATTCAGACTGCTTCAGCTGAACAGCGGCCAAATGCAAACATCCCACTTAATTTTTCCATTCCACTTTTATCCACTCCATTCCTTTCCAACTTGGGAGTGTCCTGTTCTGCTCTGTCGCTCACACAAGTCTGAAGTGTGAAGAAAGTCACTTTGAGACGGGTGTTTGTGGGACACAGACAGGCTACATTTGGAGTCCCTTTTTGATTTTGGGGGGAAGGGGGTGTGTAACTGGTAGTTGGGGGATGTACTCCTGCTGTTTGGCCTGCCCTTTTGTCTCCCTAATGACCCGGGCGCGTAAAGTTAGCTGCTCTATTCAGGAGGCATTAAGGGTCATTTTACCTGATGACGACCGTTTCCCCCATCACTAGCCTGGGGGAAGGGGGAAGTTTTAGAAGTCCCTCTGCAGTGGAAAGCCACCGTATTTACCATTAACCGCATTTTCATTGTTGTCAATGTCTTTTATAAGCTTTATTATTAGGATCAAATATTATATCCGTTAATATATATATATTTTAGCAATTTGTGGATCTCTTCACTCTACGTATAGGTCAGAAGTCAGGATTTAGTTGCAGCAGCAGTTCTGAAGCTGGTAGTGGTTCATTCTCCTGCTTTAAGACACTAATGTATGAATCTGACTTTGGTGAAATTTCGTCTGAAGTTTCAGCCACCTTTCTTCAAAGTGAAGCAGGATGTAGAAACACAAATTAACCTGACTGGCAAAAAAGACATAACACTGACTAGTGTTGGGTGGTGTTTTTACACGGTGAGCCAGTCTGACTAGTGTACAAGTATAAATGGCTTGCACCAGCATAGGCTATGTCCCGCAGAGGTATAAATCCCAGATTCTCTGAGGAAGGGTTGAGAAAGTACTACAGGCAGTTTCTACAATGAACGCCTCTGTGGATGTCTGTGCGTATCGCCCAAAGTGATTGCAGCAGACTAACTGTGGGAGGCTGCGTCAGGTCTTTTGCTTTTACCCACACCTTTATAATTCATTATGGAAAGACGATGCGAAGAGGATGCACAGACGCCTTTAAACTGAGAAATGTTTCTAAATTCTCCAGATATGCTGTCTTCCCACAGAGCACACAGGAAGGCTGCGGTCTATTCTATAGTGGCCTCATCAGTCACATTTTTCTGACTAATCTGTATCTGCTGCTATACAGATTCTATAGCTATGAAGTGCAAAGTCATAGTCAGCCCTTTTCAGTTTCTGTGTGAGGGGCAAGATGCTGGTATACGTAGCAGGCCGACTGATTGCGTGTCCGTGGATTGAAAAGCCATTGCCTCCAACTCCAGGAACATCTATTTTTTATGTGGAGGTTCAACATCAGTGTAGTTCTTACCAGTGACACAGATGCACTTAAAGTATCTGTTGGGCCAGGGACTCTGAAAGTGTCCTTATCAATCACGTTTAATCAAGTTACATGGGACATTTATGGGACAAAAAAACTGGCAGAGAAAGGCTGCACTCTGAAAGTCCTGGCCGAAGCCCAGAAAGACATTGAATTTATATAAGCAAGCTACTTAGACATATTGATCCACCGCCCCATAAAATACCTCGAAAACTTTTTTGAAGTTCCTCAGTTTGTCTAAAGGTACATTAAAATTGCAAGCAGGAGTCAAGTTCTGCAAACAACAGTCAACTTTGGGGTAAACTTAACCCAATTAACAGGGAGGCACTGAGATTTCTGTCTCTTTTAAATTACTGTGGCATGTTTTGAGTCTGGCTCCTGACTGATTTGATTGTACTGTATACATGCACCAGAGAGGCCAGACAGCTTCTCAGACTGATGCAGAATTTCAATGCAAGCATGCATATGTGCTACTGGCATTCATAGTTCATAGTTTTTAGGGAGGAACACAAGAGGGAATTTTGCAACTTCTTGTTGAGCGACACTTCTCAGATATATGAGAATTAAGGAAACCGATTTAGTTCAAAGCCACAGACTTGATTATTTATATTGAGCAATTTATATTATCCACAAACATATACCGAGTGTGGATTAAGACACTAGCATGAGCCGTCTCATTAGTATTCAGTTTGCCGCTTGCGGTGGAGTGCTCTAGTACCTGCTTGGTTGCTAAGGAATTGGCACTTAGGTAATGAAATGCCCATTGCTGACGGGGGCACTTGATTGTGCTGAGACCGAGAGAGTGGGGCCAAGTGAGAGGGGAATGGGAACTAGAGCGAGGGACAGGGCTGGGGATGAGCCCAAGTGAACACTAAGCACATAGCAGAGAGCTCGAGAAGAATAAGTGGCAAGGCTGCTGCTGCTGGCACGGATCCATCGCCAGAGGACAAGGCTACTTATAAAGTAGGCTCTCCAGAAGTCTTAACTCTCAGGGATTAAAAGAGGGACAGGTTGCCGAGCTTCAGGGGGTAAAGCTGTGAAACAAATCTCCCAATTTTCTCTCAATATTTGGAAGCAAACCATAATGATGTTATATTCTAATATATATATATATATATATATATATATATAATATATATATATATATATATATATATAGCTATCAACTTCATCAGACTTGCAATGCAGGTACAACGTAGTTCTGGCTTTAGATCTGGTAATGTGTCAACATTGCTAAAATGAAGCCCGATGAGGCTGTAGTGTACTCCTAGATTTATCATGACTTCACAGTCCATACAGTCCAATTGCTTCTTTTTGAGTTCAGCACTTATAACACAAAGCACAATTCAAAAAATCACAAATATCACAAACAGTTGCACGAGAAATATGATAGTGAAAAACCCTCTACCTCCTGCTGAGGTTGTTCAGGACAGATATGGCTGTGGGAAGGAAGCCCTTGGCAAACCGTGTCCTTTGCAAGTTATCTGTCTGTATCGGATACTGGAGGGAAGAGTGTGAAACATGGGTTGAGGGGTTGGCAGGGGTCATGTTCTATTGCCAGTGCTTTACCGGTTTTAGCAGTGTTAACTAAAGCTGGTAGGTTGTGAGTGACAAGGGTGATTATTTTTGAGCATGTATGGTTAGAAATTCGACCAGCTAGAAAATTCCCTTTTAGCTATGTCACTCACATCTTTCACATTCATAGTTTTCCTATTTTTTTTTCAAATCTTCCCTGCTCCCTCTGTTGTCTCTCACTTTCAGTGCTCCCTATTCCTATTCTTTTATTCTTTCATCAACAGACAGCTCCACCCTTTTTCAAACTTCCGTTCCATACCATCACCGGAGTATGAAAAGAAGCAGTTGCTCCTTATCTTCACTGCTTCCGCACCACCTTGGCTCCATTACCGTCAAGCCCCCTGCAATCTTAGACCTTTCCTCCCACTCTTTGACCCTCGTCCTCGATTCTTCCCATCATTGTCCTGACCTCAACATGATGCATAGACTACACTCATGCTTCAACAACTAGGCAGACATAACAAAACGTTTTTGTGAGTCACCTGCCTGCGCTTTTATTATTGTGCTTCGTGGAAGTCGGAAGCCTGACGGGCAGGCAGTGATTTTTGATCATGTTCCTGGAATAAGTAACGGCTCAAGTTAACAATGAAACCCGAGGAGGCCATTTAGTTGAGTATTTGCACCTCTGTTGACTTTTGGACATTACTCAAATTCCTCCCTCCATTCATTTTTGTGAGTGTGTCGTCATGTGTCAGTGCATCACTGGCCTGTTCTGGTGTAGCTTCGACCTTCAAACCCTAATCTCAGGTATGAGGGAGTGCGTGGTCCAGCTATCACCCATCATTTTTGGCGTAGTACTGGAAAAGTATCAGAATTGTGGTTTGTTAAAACCTTCAGAGGAATGTATATGAGTTTGTCTGGTTTTCTTTGGAGCTCAAGGTTTGGATTTTTGTCTGAAGAACAATTTGAGATGAAAAGATACATTTTCAAATATTCTAAAAAGGGAAAATTAGGAAATCCTTGCTTTGAGGAGCAGGAAACAAGAGGTGAATGGCATATTTAGCTATTTCCTCTTTCTGTCATCACATTACTGATGCTTAATCTAATCAACACTGCTGTTATGCAGTTAGCAGACATTGGATGTATTACTTTAAAATGGCTACCACTTGATAGAGATCTCTTTGCTCCCCAACCATATCTTACAATTGTCATTTTCTTGTCCTAAATGTTTTTCTTCCTTTATGTGTGAGACCTTTTATCAAACTACAGCTACTGTAATCTTGACTTTGATGGATGATTTTCCCGTGGAACAGCCTGCTTAGCCCATATGACCAGTGCATACTTTTATTCTCCTGACATCAAACACCAGGAGTGAAAATGATTGAAGCTGCACACTCACTAAATTGCTACCTGTAACAAGGAGGTCTTTACAAAAACCTGTGTTAAGGACGCAGGTGTTTTCTCTACAACACAGACGGGAGGGAGAACGGGGACGAGGGAGGGAGTGAGGGGAATGGGACGTTATTGAGGCTGGGGACATCTTAGATGGAGATACTATTTTTAAGAGTGATATGCAGTGAAAAGTAAGATTTTTTTTCTTTACTTGTTCCAGGTGGGAACTCAAAACATTTGCGAGTATATTTCGAATAGTATCAAGAGAGTTCAAAAGGCATTGATTATTAGCAAAAGACGTACTCTGTAATAATGTCCCATTTCTTCGTTCTGCAATGTTCAGGTTTTCAAGTCCTAGCTATATCATTTTTTATGTTAGTTATATTTGTATTTATTTTGCACAACCATACATAGATGTTTCACAATTGTGTGAAATATCTATATATGCTGGAGCATTACGATTTTCATAATCTGACTAAGATTCCTAGCTCAAATGATAAAAACTACTAAATAGGTACTCACATAGACTTTTCTTTCTCTTTGGTGACAAGAACAACAGCTGGAGGAAAAAGAATGTGCTGTAGTTGCTGTAAATGGGATTTTTTTTTTTTAAAGCCTTTTCCTTTGGGTGCAATATTTGCTAGTTGTAGAGTAGCTTTATAGAGTATTTATTCAAAAGGCCAGTGCTGTACTTAAAAATGTTACGTTTCTGAAAAATTCAGATGAAGCAAACAGATGTGATGAGCATGAGTCACATGATGATTGGAGGACAGGATTATGTTAAGAGTAGTGCTGTCCATAGATTGAAGTATTTAATCGTGATGAATCCCTCAGTTATAGCTAACATGCGTTCATGCAAATTAATCACGTTTCAAAATCTGTTTTTAATGCACTGAATGTTAGAAGCACTGAATGTTTTTGAAGATTGTATCACTCTTGTAAACTGGAATGGACAAATGTGCATTTTTAGTGCATCCAATGAAAATGATGCCAAATGTTTTTGGCAGTTTAGACGCTGCAGAGCATATTGCTGCCCTCTGCAGTAATTCTGCTTGATTTCCACAGGGTTGCTCCTGCTTTGATCACTTCCTGATTTCCCAAACTATGTTCAGGCCAAAGTCATAACTGGTCATAATTGTGTGTTGAAAAGATTAAATGCATTATTATGCAAATGCTGTTGTATGTAAAATCCTTCATTTTAGTTATATTGAAAATTGAAAATATTGAGCTTTTGCTCAGCTGAACTATTTCAGTTTGTTTTTCTGAACTTTCTTGGCTGATCAATATATCCATCTATTTCTATTGCAGAATAGAACTGTGTCATTGAAATAATACACTGAGTTCACTTCTTTCGTCTTAGCATATTGTACTTGCTCACTTTGCTGTGGGAGGCAGCGTCTGGATTAAGACTATTGCGATTGAAGGTCGGAAATGCAGGTGCAGTGACTCAGTGTTTGCTCATTTGGATTCGTCAATTGCTGGTGATAAGAAGCTAGGAGGGCAGGACTGAGAGAAAGGGAGGGAGAAGAGGTGAACAACCTTTTCATTAAAGCAGCTCGTTAATGATTTACAGGAGTTTGAGAAATGCACCCAGTAGAGTCAGTGAGCCAAAACCAGGAACAGAGGGTGTATCACGACAGCCCTGTTTGTCTCAGAATGCTGGATGTCTGTGTAGCAAATAGCATCATTAAATGCTCAGCATGTCAGTCTTTGCTGCTATGAAGAAACCTTTACTGTCTTTTTATTATTTTTGTAGCCAGCGTTCCGAAAGGATGTTCCATGATACCTTGATATCATGTTGAAATATTTTTATGACCACTACAACTGAGTTGGACAGGAGGCAGCTTTTGCATTTGCAAAGGTATGCTAGAGGTCCTTAAGGTGTGAATGTAATACAAAATTCACACAGAATGTCAGTAATAATATGCAAGCAGCTGTGTATTTGCTTTGGCAAGCCTGAATTGAGGCAATGAATACTTCTCAACTTAAGCAAAAGATTTACTTAACACAGGACGTGTTCAAAGTAAATCAGGGAACGGTGTGATAAATTAACTGAAAGGACTAGAATTCCTGGTAAGTGAGAAGAGATAGAGGCTCTGTTGTGACCTTGCATTTACTTCCAACCTGCATACATCTGGAATTAAAGTGCACCTCAATATGCGTCTCCAGCCAGCACTCTGATCTGATCACAGTTTCACGCTCTGTATGCAACTAAACTCAACATTATTTTGGCTGTGGTGGAATATTGTGTTCTCTTTGATGGGTTGCTACCTAGTGCTGTATCAGAACTATGAACAGATCTCGGAAGCGCCCATATGCACCATAATTTCACAGCTAGTGACGCAGTGATTTTTGGTGATACATAACTCAGCTCCTCGCGACTCCATATACATCAGTATGATTGCAGCCATAGTACGTCACATACACAGAGCACCCTTGCTGAGTAGATGATCCAAGACTCTACCAAAGGAATTTCATCAAATGCGACACAGACCTCTTCTGAAGCTGTGAGATCTAATCACTTAAACGCGTCATTTGTGGGCCTGGGTGTGTTGACGCACATTCTTAAAGCTCTCCACTTGGGTTCAGCTTATCTAGGATGGATGTTAATGCAGGGTCTGAACGGGTCCTGAAATTTCATCCTGTCATATTTCTGCTATCTAATTACATCTAACAGTTGGTATATTAATGATTTTCAATGTTTGATGCCAAAATTCACTAGAGTGGCCATTCTACATCAATGTTTAAGAATGAAATGAAGGAGGCCATACTACAGAAAGAGATATACTTGATGAGAACAGAAATAGACCAGAATGAAATGCATCTACAACACATGTTGAGGATGGGAAGCAGCTTGATCTGAACACACCCATACATTCATGAGGTGCTTGATTAACGTTCTGTGTACTCATGTACCCAGTTTTTATTGGACGTGACAACTGCTGGCTAATTTTTGAGGATTCTTTTGAGGATCTGGAAATCGTGAAAAAAAAACACAATCTAATGCATTCAATGAAGTCATTATTTTGTGAAAATAAAATACTGCAGTGCATCGAAAAAACACAATGATTATTATAATAAAAAAGACAAATGTGCAAACATCAGACTAAGGACAATTCCTGACTTTTTCATTGCCCAGTAAGGACATCTTCTTCTGTCACAGTGATAATAATCACTGTGTGCATAATAAAAAATAAATTTGGAATTATTGCCTTTGAATTGAAGAAAACCCCTACGGATTAACTCAGTCAGATCCATTTGGAAGGATAGGTCTCATGTCTGGTGTACACCATGACCTCCTTTACTCTGTTCCCCACCGGATTTCAAGGGAGAAACATAAGCCTTTGACATCTGGTTATCATTTCTCAACATTTTAAATTGGATATTTGGATTAGCCTGGGCTAGCCATGTGTCCCTAGGCTCACTATTGATGTAACTGGATTGCTTAGCTTGTAGTGGGCAGAGAATCTGTCCTGACTTTCCCAGGGCTTGTAAAGCAATCCCTTCCCACTTCCAGTGCACCGTAATGAGCAGCTGCAGGGCTCTGGTTCAGCCATGGGGGTGACGGCCCAAAGCCGAAACACCCACAGCCACCACCAGCCTGGACTGCAGCCCAGACAGTAGAGTGGACCGCCGTCCAGTACGCCTCTGGGCTACAAACACTAACTGCTCAGTAGAACAAAAGACAAAACCAGCACCACTAAACCTCACAAACCTCTTGAATTTCCTTCGGGTTTAGAGGCATCTCATCTCCTGTCAGATTAGCCATCCCAGTTATCGAACATTACACATCATGTCTTTATGGGACCATAGGGAGCTCTGATACAGTATTCATACGCATCATTGTTGCACAATTTCACTACAAGCTGAATTTCTTTTTTCTTGTCAGGAAATATAAGAATGCAAACTGTCTTCAATGGTTTGCAGATAATCTCTGTAATTGGAGGATCTACAATACTGAGATATACTGCACAATGCGAGAAGATAGTGAGGCAGTTATTGTAAGAGAGTGTTTGCTTTTATTCTTTTCCTAAAGGCTGTAATGTTTCACCAAAGGCTGGAATGGTCTGTTTAGAAGTGTTTTTTTTTTTCTTCTTTTTTTATTGTTCTAATTTACTTTACTCATGTACCATTTGCTCCTGAAGCTGATTTGTCTTCTGTATGTTTATTTCAGTTAGTGATTCACTTCATTTATTAAAGTGGTTTTCCAAAAACCTCCTGAGAATGTCTGAATATGCGACATTTGCCTGCAGAAAGATTAATTGTTGCAATTCCAAGCGCAAGAGTCAGATTATATTTTTTTTATAAATTATCTCATTGATAATGTTGTTACGGAGCACTAAGCAAACAGTCTCTTGCTGTTTTTAGGCTCGTAGTCTATCATCAGTGTTTATGTAGAACATTTCTTCTACTGAGCTCACTGTGGTGCCTGCATCATTATGGGATTATGTTGTTTAGTTATCCAGAGAAAAGTGACATCTTCCTATAAATGATCCAAGGGTTGGAACATGTTTCTCCAACCCTGTCTAAATAGTCTGGTACTGCAAATACAATTTGAAGGAAGCATCAAATGAATAAAGAATCCCCCAAACAAACTTTTTATAGTTATATTGCTGGTTGGTTTGGGTTTGGGAAAGATTGGTCTGGCCTACAAAGAAAATGGTTTCAGTGACTTGAGATGTTATCATGTCAACTAATATCCAACCTTATAAATGCAGCACCTTCTTCATTTGAAGAAAAGGTTCTCAGTGAGTATATTTGTTACTACCATATAATACCATTCTGCAAATTTTACTTGAACAGACTATACTTTGTAAAGTACACTTCTGCTAGGGATTTCTTTGATGAAGTCATGTTAGAACGAAAACAGTCATGTTCTCTTTAATTGAAACACTTGCCCCCTCTGCCTACTATAAAATATCATGACCTCTGTATTAACAGCCGTCTTCTATAAGTAGCTCTTGCTCGTAATAATGTGCTGCACTTGCTCTTTCGACCATAGTTATCCATCACCAGGGCCCACCATAAAATTAAATTTCATTTTGCTTTTTGTTAATGAAATACATGGCACAGCAGCAACAGATCTTAGATAATAAAAGGCTGCTGAAGGTATTGAAGGTATTGATTGCCTGTAAAGTTTATGACATTGCTTAGGCTGTCAATTTCAATGTCTCAAGGATCTCCTGGTTCAGTTCTCTCATCTCTCATCCAGATTGATTTAGCATTGCCCGCGGCTAGCTTTTCAACTGAGCCCTTAGGTAACCATGGCAATTACCATGCGAACACCCCTGCCAAGCCTTATTAACCCCCAGCTTCTCAGGATCCCGTTCTCGACAGCTGCCGTACAGTGGCTGTTTCCCACCACATCCTGTCAATTGACCCAGGAAGTGTTCCCTTTTCCATGTGGAGATGACCTGAACGTTCAGAAAACCTTGGCACCCCTCCAGTGGGCGTCCCGACCAATTTCCCCTAATTCGTCAACTTGTTTCTGCATGGTGTTGACGGCTGACTAAATTGAGAAGAAGAGGTTTTGGGGTGGTGTATCCCAGAGCCACTTGGCTGAAATGTGTGAGAGCAGAGCACTCCTCTCATGTCCATCTAAATACCCTTAAGCTTTTTTGTACCCCTCTGTACTTCTGATCCAGTGTCTGGAAGCCCTGCAAACTGGAGCCAAATATAGGCTGGCAGCGATTATGCTTAATAAGATTCAGATTCTGGAAACATATGGTTCCAGTTAAACAAACCGAAGGCTTGGAGAGGAAATGTTGTGTTTCCAGCGTATGAAAGGAGCCCGGAAACACCTGTTAGTTTGTTAGTTTTTCATTTGAAATGCTTTTATTACATTACGTTGAACTGCTATGGAGACAGACAGATGTTTAGATTCTGCCTCTATTTGCTTTTCCTATAGCTTTTCCTACAGCCATATGTTTCCAATCAAGAGAAGTATCCCACAACCATGAAATCACTTAACACCCATATTCTCTCAGTCACAGCAGATGTTGTCAGGCCGCTGCTGAAATACAGATAGAAAATACACAACTTAAAGGGCAGTTAAAGAAAGTTGGCATCTCTTATTTTAATACTGTCTTAATGTTAGTGCTCAAAAATAATCCATTCAAGAACTACGTTCCTTAGACTATTTAGATATGTTCAAGGCCGCTGGATATACTAATACTATATCTGCGAAGAGAAACTTTGTGCCTTTCTCATACATTCCTCAACTCAGACCTGACTCTCACCAGCAATAATAAATTTGGAATAAAAGATAGTGGATTCACTCACAAATGGCATAGACTTCAAATCTGATTGAGATTGTCAAACAGATTCATCTGGAGAGTGCTCGCTTATGAGCTTAAGTTGATTAGTCCAAAAAAAAAAATCCTTTCTGCAAAGTCTGCACAAATGGCCACTTTATGCTCAACTTTATGATAACTATATGGTGGATTTTGAACTCAACTGTATTAAACTTTTTTGTGCTGAACATTATAACCCCTCTAATGCTTCAGCTCTTTGCCCATTTTTAAAATTAGTCTGGAGTTAAACAAAGTCATGTAAAGCCAGACATAATTTTTTTGTCCATGTTTATGTACAGCTAATGATACAAAGACCCTGTAATGTAAGATGAGTCAGGGTGTTTATGTTATTGTATAAAATTCAATTGTTTTTGTCACCCTTTCACTAGTTTAAGTCATTTTGGCTTCACCTGGAGGAAGATTGTTTTGTTTCATAATTGAAAATCTTGTATTTTGTTTGCAGGGGAATTCTTTGTAATGCACTCTGAAAATATGTTTATCTACAGCAACGTTGAAATTCACCGGATTCTTGCTAGGAAAGGCTTTTACTGTTAAACTATGTCTCAGTCCTGCTATCTTTTATCACCGGCTGGCGTCTTGTGCTGGCTGTGGCTGGAATCGGTAAACCCTCAGAAAACTCTGGGGTCAAAAAAGGCAAATAAGTGAAGAAAGCGCACACGGTGTTGCTAAGTCAGATATCCTCTCAGGTCTTAACTTTGACCTGTCTGTTAGGAACTTTTAAATACTCTATTAATGAGAACACACATCCCTATTTGTCAGTCCTGTTTCATATCGCAGCAGCATTCTTTCCTTTTTTTTATCAGGGGGCAAGAGTTTCTGAAACATGTTGGCCTTGTTTGATTGCCAAGATCTACAATGGTGCACACCCCCACCCCTTCTCTATCTGCATTATTCATTTCTCTTATTGCAGTTTTCATATGCTAATCTAATTAGATTCATCTGGAACGGTTTGTTAATTAAACATACCACAAAGAACTAAATGTAGAGCTCGTTCTGCTCTGTGCAAATCTTCATGCTCCTGAAAACATCTTTCCGCACTAGAATCAAACCCATGACAGATATGTTTGAGATCATGGTGAAGTTGAGATATGCTGCTCACTGCTGTGTAATTATACTGTATGTGCGCTGCATTTCCCTCGGCTGCTCATTTAGAATACTTCATTGTCATGTTAAACCCTCATTAGCATGACATTGTCTGACATGATCCTAATGATATTAGGAATGAACAGTAATGCAGGCATCTGGGAGTTTTTTTTTTCAGACTGTAAATCTCTGCCTTATTTGTGTTCCTTGATGCTCTCAGCTGCATCAGCTTTCCCCTACTCTGTAGTGGTTTTGGTTTAATCAACAAATGATAGACATAGTAAATGTAGTTATTCGTCAGGTTTGACTACCACGAAACAATCATGCTCAAAATATAGCTAGGAGACAAGCACTGCTCTCAACAAAGTTTAAAACCCCCAACATTGTAATAACAGTATGTGTTTTCAGGTGTACAAAATGTGTCCAAGATAGGACTGAAAATGAACCTTACCCACAGAGCATGTCTCTCCACAATACGCCGAGACAGGCGTTGTCATTTAAAAAAAACACTTAAATCATCCGCTAGCTCCTCAGCGTCTCATTTAAATTTATGCGGCCACGAGTCTTAATTCCTGACAGATTCATCCATCCATTTAGGTTGTTAAAATGCTCTACACAGAAGTGTCTCTTCACACTACCGAATCATAACACAAGCTGACAGATTCATCATGAGTTTAATTTAAGACAAAAGTCTTGCGTTGTGTCTGACAAAAGGATTAGAAGCATTTTACATGGCTGACTTAATTCAAACGTTTTTGAATCCTCTTCATAATCCTCTTCATTTGAATACCTAATGAGAAGGATTTTGTCTGGATTCTCACGCATGATGTCTGTTGAAAGTCATTATAATTAATGCTGTCAACTGTAATTGTACCTGAAAGTTCATTACTGCCAGGCAGGGATGAGGAAACAGCACAAGAACTAGTGTTGACAGTGTATCAAGCTGTGTGTGAGTGCTAGTGTTTTCTCAAGGTAGCTTTTCCAAACATTGCTTTTACCTACAGTCAATGCAGAACTATTATCAGGCATGGTGCCAGGCTATTCATTTACTTTAAACAACTGTGGCCATCTTCTGTCCTGTGTAGCACTGTTTTTAAGGCACCTTAGCAACCATGTGGACAATACCAGCACTGGTCATGGCCCAGTGTGTGTGTGGTCCTGTCCCAGTTGTAAAAGAAGCAAGACAAAGCACTTTGCAAGTGCAGACTTTGGCTGGAGCAGGTCAAGCCGTTTCCTAAGGTGAAGGCACTTGTTTGTTGAGGGACAAGCCAGAGGAATGCAGCCACAGTGGATGTGGAGTGTTTTGTGTGACATGGACTTGGACAGGGTTTGTATATAGTAAGCCTTGTTACTGTCTCATTGACATGAGGCCTGTTTGACCTTTGGCACTTGCCTAGCCAGAGAATATGCCTTTGTGATCTAGTTCTGGAAGACTTCAATAGGAATTCTTGTGAAAATACAGTAACATTGTTTTTGTCCTGGGAACAGTTCAATTGACGGGCAAGATTTGAAGGGAGGCCTTTCAATAAGAGCTCTTTGTGTCCTTTAACTATGTGAGGGTGACTTTCATCTCTAGAGGAGAAGAGACTGCAGCAGTCCAATGGTGCTTTTCTCGAGCTTGTGATCAATGCAGCCTCATCGTTTACGCTGCTCAGTCGATGGACCCTGGGCTTTTCTGTAACTAATGCGCTCTTGCATTAGTTTCAGCTCCTCAGTGTTGGGGAGCTGACTTGATGTGAGCATCAGCCATCCTTTCTATTCAGAAGAAGAATGGTCCCATCAGCTATGCTCCGGGAGACAACTTCATCTCTCCACTGGTAATTAGATCACAGCCACCGCTTGCTGAGGAGCCAGAGAAAAGCACATTGGAGCCACAATAAATGAATCAATGCCACTGTATCTCCATTTGCCTGGTATTCAGGGGGAATGCAAGAAGAATGGAATGCTTTAATGGAAATGCTACAGGAACCTGGACAGTGGAGGCAGGGGGCAACTTCAGACGGTTCCCTTGGGAGTCCTTTGCTGCTCCTAAGTCCTTTTGTCCCTGCTTTAAAGTATGCAATGAAAGTGTTAAGTTTGCTTGATTTCTTCTGAAGGTGGATGTACAGGAAGCAGGAAGTTTGTGGCTCAAGGCCCTTGGGTCAAAAGGAGTTTTTATGTCCCTCATCTTAGTTTTATAATCAATTTTTCCCCTGATGTGTGTGACCAGCAATGACAGTATTGACACTTAACGGCAACTGTTTGTGATGGATGTCGGGAGACTTTTTGGAGCAGCTGCAGAAAATATCTTATTTTTTATATCAAAAACTTTTTCATAATTAAAAGCAAAGTGAACATGGTAAATCTCATGTGCAGCGAAATCAAACAGGGTGGAAGCTTAAGACCATGACTGTCTGTCTGCCATCACATCAACATATATTGCATATCTGTCCATATTTGCAGCAACCTCTCCAAAAATCAGTGACTATTGTACCAAGGTCAGAATTCAAGCAGGTACCTCGATCCCCTTGTGGCTTTTTCCCCCTTCTTGTGATTTTTTGTGCCAGTATTCGTGCTTTCTCTGTACAATGCTGGCCTTATTTAGCAGAATACCTGTGTCAGAGTGCCTCTGCACTCTTGTTCCTTTGCAACAATGGGATCCTTTCTCATTCCACTGCTCCCTCCTTCACTCCGTTTCCTGCAGAGAACCCTGCAGGCAGACTTTTTTGTCGACACATTCAATAAAACCCCTCAGCTTTGCCGTTGTGCGTTGCTGTAGTTCAGTGTCATTTCCAGCAGAAACATTCTAGCTGTTGCAGTGCGAGATGTCATATCAAGAAAGGCAAATACTGCAGAGCGTGCGCTGTGAATTAAAGCAGTATAACTTTTTCTTGTTCTGCTCACTGATTGATTTGTGTCATGCTACTGGGAATGACTGTGAAGTTTACTGCTATTGACCCAACACACAAATATGCACACATAATCAGCACTGACACATACAGGACACTTGGAATCAGTCTGATTCATCAAGAAGATATTTTAGCAAGCTGACAGGGAGGATTATGCTGCTACTACAAGTTCACTCATGTCTCTCTCTCTTTTTTTTTTTTTGGTCTTTTGTTGTTTCTGTTTAAATACAGTGTAATTTCTTCATCTGAAATTCTCTCCCTCAGGCTAAAAGATCTACACCTGATACTAATACAGACTTGTTTGTCATAAGGGTGCACTGTAATGACAAAAACATTCTGTGAGTGCAACAGTGATTCATTTTAGACTCATAGCTGAAAAATGAAAAAAACAAAAAAACAAAAAACAAAAAAAACATGCGTAGTGTAGTTTCAGAAAACTGACAGGATGGAGAATTAGTTCAGTAACTACAGTAACTAATTAAATGCTTAAAGCCATACTTAATTATAAAGAACCGTAGAGCAAGACTTTATTTTTTCTGTGATAAAAGTTTTGCTTCCACAGTGCACAAAAACAAATACTGATTTTATGCCGTTCCATTGTTTTTGATTGGAAGCCATTTCATTTGATTGCCACCTACTTGTCAGGTAAAGTTAATCATTTCTCAGTCACTGTAAAGGGTAAAAATAGAAGTAGTGGAGGAGAGTGCCTGGCTAATGCCTAACAAGTCTCTTAAGCTGACCCCAGTTTGAATTATACCTTCACCTGACTGGGAATGCCTGTGTTTGGTGAAACCTCTTATCTTATTGAATTTCCAAGAGGATCAGTGCTGCTCTGATGAGACACTTTGCGCTGTGTGTATTACGGAAAGAGTCACACCACATACACCATAACAACTAGTGGTTGATGACCAAATATAGGTTTTATAATGGAAAAGAAACTTCTCAATGTCTCAGATGTTTTGCCAGGTTTTATCTGTTATCAACACAACATAACCAGCAGGCTAGATATAAATCTAGAAATTACCCCTTTTATCTGAGGACTAGTCTGTCCTTTTATACAGGCATGGACAGGGAAAGTATGTGGAAAAGAGAGGAAGGTAGGGAAGGAGCATGAGAGAAGGAAGATCACAGAGCCATGAAAGTTCTCACTGCCACAGGTCAAAGGTGAAACCCTTGAAGTGACGGGGAAAGTGGGGAGCCTTGGGGCCTCAGGTCAGGTACTTCCTGAGGCTACACTAGCAGTCTGTGGGAAAGCACAAGTCATAAGCACACACACACACAAATCAGTAGTTACATATTAAAGTACTTTTTATACTTTTATACAAAAATTCCTTTCTCATTGCTAAGGCTAATTTTATCTTGTTTTTCATGCTCTGTATTTATGAAACACTTTCAGTTACGTGTTCTTATATAATTATTGTAACTTTGTGGATCTAATATCAGGCAGGTTGCAGATTCAAAATAAGTGAGACTGTGGTCGCAGTGAAGCAAAACGCATGCAGAAGCAGTTTGAGAAAGTCTAAGGACTTTTTCAGGTTTATCCGCAGAGATACGCTGAGTCATAACTGACAACGAGGCAGTGAAATGACAAGATGAATTCTGCTATAATGTCACCTGTGAGATGTTGACATCACCCACTTTTAGACCTAATACTGCTAACACTCATAAATCTGTCATAGTTGACGTTTGGGAAAAAAGCTCAGTTTTTGTCAGCATGTTTGGTCTATTTTACGCACCACCAGATGCCCACAGACCTGTGTGGTTGAACTGGATACTGCACACAAAATACATCATAAAACATTAAACCATTTAGCACTAGGGAGAGAAGATTTATCAATGCAGTTCAGTGCAATGAAGGACAAAATGAGGCTTCTTTTCAAGACGCAGTGTTTTGCACTGTCTACATTACAGCAGGATGTTTCAGTAATGAAGCATTTAAGCTGCTTGTTTGACTCGGGTAAACACATTTTTCTGAAGTTGTTGCTGCAATTTATATTTGATTTTTCCATTGCTATAGCAACAGATAAATGAGACACCGCATGTTTTACTTACCCAACCTCAGGAGACATACAGTTGCCGCTATAGACTTTGTGCAAGTATTTAATTGCATTGCAATTAGGGGAACTTTGCCAACAGCATCCAAAAAGCTTAATTCACTGATTAGCGCACCAGTTTTATCCTAAATGACATCATTTTAGCTGTGCCTTTGTGTAAACCTAGTAATTTATCGTGTATACAGTATAAAGGAGACTGAGTTGCTTTCAAAATGTAAACATCCAAACTGGACTGAATCCTAATACACTGTACTGCCACACACTTAGGCCAAATGAGATGAAGTACATTGTTGTACCCACACTGCTACTGTGAGCTGTCTTGTCTGCAATGTAGGCTAAGCTTTGCTTTCGTTTATTGTTTGAGATGAATGGCATGCACTATTTAAGAAGAGGAAGGGCTGGCTATGTTATTTCCCTTATACATCTTAGTATCTGCCTTTATATTATTTAACACTCCCTGTTACTCTTGTCAAATTTAGCTCAGTTCCTTCGAACAAGGTAGCTCACTGTCTGCAAGCAAACTGTCATTTGAGCACTCTGGTACTTGGACACTCTAAACTAGTCTTGATTTAGTGAGAGACCAGTTCTTAACCCAATCAAGGACACAGTCCTTCAGAACAGCAAGTGCAATCTGTAGACTTTTTCATTGAAGCATAAAACACCTCTCAGTATCATCAGTAAGGGCATTGTGTTTGAATATTTTGAATCTGAAGACATCATTGGTCCCTGAAAAGCTTTTTTTGATCCTAAAGTGTGACCGAGTTCTGTCCTGTCTGCAACTCAAATATGGCAGTGGTTTGTAACTGATAACATATCAGAGCACTGACCCCAAAAACATCAAAAGCCTTTACACTTGGTGTGCGATAATTGTGTTGAACCGTGATTTGATCCAGAGCGGATTGTGTTCATTCATAACTCTGCTTTAACTCAGACAAAGTAGTTACCCACAATAACCGGGATAAGAGAAGAGAACAAACCCTCAGTATCTGTGCTTAGTGTCCAAATGAATTAAGCCTATCCATCTCGGTAATACCGACTCACCATGCGTCCATTTGTTTCACTCAGCACATATGCCTTGAGAGAGTGTCAACCACAGGTCAATATGCTCCTGGCTGCCCAATCAAGCCTGATGAATACGGGAATAAGTCAACTCACAGCAGTAAATGAAGGCTGACCTGCAACGAGGTCTCAAATGAATATTGCATAACATTACTTTGCATTAAGCCTATAAATGATTGCACATTTAAAGACATTATTTCATAAGTGTGGCATTTGTGCTCAATATGGAAATCTGTGAAGTCTGCTTATAAGGCTCACTCCTTCCTTGAGGCTCACCTAGTGCCTCATCAGTCGACGGTCTTGTTAAACTCTACATTATTATAAAATTTATTTTATGATCTGATGATTGGAATTGATGATTGGTGCAAAAGATGGCTCTTTCCACTGAGTTCTAATAAGAGCAGTCGCTACCTAACATTGTTGCTAACTTAGAGGATGAACTAATGAATGTTTTTGTTGCTGAGACGACTGTGGGAGCTCCTGTTGTCAGCCTAATTTAATTACAGGGCTGTTTGGAAAGCCCCAACAATGGTTTGGATTTTCTGACTTCCTGAATTTGAAAGTTGAAACACTTGGCATCCTCAGTTTCCCCCTTCCCCTCTTATATCATGGTCTTAAGCACCCATCCACATAAAAACCTGATGCTCCCGCTCCACAGGATTTTTTTTTTAGTGTTCTTACAAGCCCCATTTGATTCAGCTGGAGAATTGTAGACACTGGAACATAAATCACGTGCAAGCAGGCCTAAATCATTTTGAGAAATGGTTAAAAAAGTGAATTACTGTATTTGATCTCTTTCTGTCAGGCTAATTTTCTTCATTTGCTCAAGTCCTCCCTGTTTCAACAACCGCATCATGCTCCTCCTCAGTCTTTGCACAGGTGTCAGGGGGTGAGTTGAAGTCAACATGCCTCTGAAGAGCCAACACAGAGTATTTATTGCCATGACCCAATAAGTAGAGGGTCAGTGAGGGGACTATCCTGGTGGGTGGAAGGGAAGGGGTGTTGGTGGAAGGAGGGTTGGAAAAAGAGTTGACAGAAGTGTCAGTGGGGGTTGTCTGGCTAGTTGTTCACGTTGGGGGTGGTGGAGAAGGACGACCCAACAGCTGGAACACATGGCTGACTGTCATCCTGGGCCTGCTCCTCCTTGCCCCCTCTCCTCCAGATCTGTTTATTTATCTCCCTTTCTCTTGGTTCTGAGGGCCAGCTGGCCTCAAATAAGAATGAAGAGGATTTGAATGTGAAAAAGAAGCCAAATGCTATTCAAGCCACCGCTCCAAAACCTCCGTATGACAGGGCCAGGAGTGGTAGTTGACTTTTTATTTTATGCTGAACACTGGATGTTTCATCAAAGCACTTGTAGCTGTCAGGCCCAAAGAGTCTCCTTTTTCAACTTCTTTGATGGCAAACCGATGATTCTATTTTCAATAGATTCACTTTCTTTGTGATGTATTTCCTTGAATTTGGTAGATACATTTTTAGTCGGCGTTGCTCTGCTATGACTAAATCAAAGTGAAGCTGTTCTCTTAGGCATATAATGAATTTCTTGGATTGCTAACATTTTAGCTATAGGCTATTAGCATTTGACTTATGCTGTGTCATGTACAAGACTATTCGCACAAGAGCAGTGACAAAATCATTTGACGTATCTGCAGAAGAACATTTGAAAGATCAGGCAGTACGTGCTAAAAAAAGAGTCTCGCATTAAATTTCTCGTAGGGAGTGTATGTGGTGTGTCAGCTTGTCCTGTCGTCCTTACTGCCTGCATCCCTGATCCTCATCTTCAGCCAAGCACCCTCAGCGCGGCTGTAAAGAAAAATCTAATGAAATTGTTGCATTGGATCCTGCATGCTTATTGCATTAAGTGCAATCAATAAATCCCTTTTGTGCGCCAGAAATCTTCCTCTCCCTGAATCTCAATAAAGCTGAGTGCTCTCTGTGTAATGAAGATTGCTTGGGAACTTGATTACCCTTAGTGCCGTTGAACCCAGTGGTCTGTTCTTGGCGAATTTCCCCAGCATAGTACTTTACTTTTTCACTAGGTGTGCTGTATAATTTCAGATTGTATATGCTGAGACTCATGTAGACTGCGTCACTGTAGTGGGACAGACAGGAGGGTGGGATTCACTGCATCCTAACAGAGACAGAGACTGTGAGATCAACTTGCTAAAAGTATCACTGTGACTCATGAGAGTCATTCAGATTGTTATTACGTGACCAAAACATGCTGCTTCTTGACGTTTTGCAGCTAAAAGCCAGACAGCATTGATAGAGAGCAAAATGTTTCTATACTTTCTGGGATCTCATTGAGATAAATTTCCAGTTGGAGATACCATTTGATGAATTTTAGATCTGTTCTCAGGATTTCACCTCTGCGTTGTACACAGCTTTACCTCTGAACACTCAGAGAATACTAACTTAGCCTAAGAGAGATTACGGCCCCTTCCCCTGTCTTCCTCCGCAGGGCTATATTAGACTCAAGTAGACCTGTCCTGGTTACTCCACAGTCACTTCTTGTGTTCATGATGAGAGGCTTCAGACATCTGCTGTGTTTACCCGCACTAGATGGATAGGGATGGATATCACTCCTGGCTGGAAAAGAGAGTGGCAGCACAGAAAGAAGAGCTGTCTTGTTTTGTCTAGAGCCGTTTTCCCACTGCAGAGTATCTCTTCATCAAGGCACCAGGCGGATGATAAACTAAGAGCTTCTCTAACAATCTCCATTCTCTGCCTTTCTTCTTCCCGTCCCTTCCTTCCATCATAGTATTTTCAAGATGTGAAGCTCTTCCCTCTTCTTTGGTCTCTGGAACAATTTTCACTAAAAGTGCAGCCTACGTTATGGGTCAAGAGCTTTTTTGCACGGTGGATGATTTGTACTCGGATTCATCCTCACAGTTAGTCAGCACAGATGAATCCTGCATCGTTACCTCTGTGTCCTAGGTCAAGCATGAAAGCTTAAATTACACAAAACAAGGCACATGAGGTTTAGAAGTGGATTCAAATGAAAAATTCAGGAGACAATATTAGCTCCAAACTCGACTCTTGTCTTAAGGTTGCTTTCTGTTTTCCACCGTCTTTGAGGTCTTACCAACTCACTTTGCTGTGTATGTTTTTCAGTGCTCACTCACTCTCTGAAAGGCCTCTGCAGTGCCTTCAGTGCATTTTTGAAATATGGGTGACAAAGGAAGGTGACCACTGTGTTTCCTGTGTAATGCCAAGTGGAGCCTGTTGGTGAAATGATCCCCAGGCTGTAAATATTTCAGTGCTTGTCTCAGAGCTGAAGGATGGTCACCAAACAGTAGCAGAGGTGAAGATGGAGTCTCTCTCTACTGCTGATAGTGCTTTTCATGTCCTATGGAGGAATGAAGGTTTTCTGTAACAGGGACACACTCACCAGCCAAAACATTAGGTTCACTAGTGAAAATGATTGCATTTTAATATAACAGTCCTGCACTAAATCCTTCTTCATGACTGTTACAATGTTTATAGTGTTTATAATGGAACAGCTTCAGGAAGGTGGTAATTCAACCAAATGGCCATGTAGTTTGTGTTACTGTTAAACTGGATTGGATTAAACTGAAAGTGGAAAAAAATGAAGTGTTATTTAGCCTAGTCCACTGACTACAATGGGGATTTCCAAAATAAAAGAAACATCAAAATGCAATAGAATTCTATAGCACTAAAACACACATAATTGAATCTTCTTTTGATCTTTTTCGATCATAACTATTTTTTTTTTCCATTAAATGGTGAATACTACACATTCATGAAGCTAAGATTAAGTGCAGGACTGTTATCCTGCACTGTTTCACTAGTGTACCTAATAACCTGGCAAGTGAGTGTATACTGTAACTTTTTTGGTTCTTTGTTCACCCAAGACATTTTAGTGGAGCATACATCTATCACAGTCAAGATCAGTAGGTGAATGTTTTCTTCTAGATCAGTTTGTGTCTAAATGATAAAAACTAAAAGCTGGTGGAAACTGTTTACCATAAAAGCATGTCATGTTGCTGTTCTACCTTTATTCCTGCTGCTTCTTTTCTGTCTCGATATGATGTTGCCATAAATAACCAGAAAAACCTTAGGAGACACTGAACAAACCAACAGCATCAGCTAAAAACGTCTATTCAATGCAAGAAAAATCAATTCTTATTTAGTTACAACATCCAAGTGCGGGGCCATGATGCACTGCTGTTGTGATCCAGTAAGACAAATGCTTGGAGTCAGCCTTGCAGAGATGCAAGTATAGATCTTTACCTTGAAAAATTAAGATGATTGATGTATTTGCCATTGCGTGAGTGCTTTACAGTGGTAGTATGATGGAAAACCATTTACTGCAAGTATCCATTATGGAAATACTACAAAAAAAACAAACAAACAAACAAAAAAAAAACTAAAATCCCTAGGTACGCCTGTCTAGACAGCACTTTATCAGTGATTGTATACACTACAAATGTGCAGATATTGTGCTTAAAGCTTGGCAAACAGCCTCTAATGCGTGTTGTCTTTCTCTTTCATGTGCTGTCTTCTCTTTTGTCCTGCCAACGCCCTACCAGGTAAGACCACTCCCTTCACTTTAATCTCTCTCTCAAACCACCCCCACTTTCAAACCCATCATACCTCAAAGGACCACCTAATCGGTGCAAGTAGAACGTGGCTTGTTTAGTTTTTTTAGGAACAAATATGCACGTTGACTTACCATCAAGATCCATCTATGCCACATCTCTTTACCACTTATCTCACTGCCATTTTCCATGTAGTCATCAGCTCCATGCAGAACCACGTCATGATGGTTCCGCATAGGGGACATTCTAATGTGATTTAAACTGTGAATTTGTTGAATCATTTATGGTACTACAAGATCGTAATGTTTCAGCTTTTCAAGAGTGGTTGCCAAGTGGAAATTTGCTGTCCTGTCTGCCTGACTGTTATATGAGTACTTATCACCACAATGTCCAGTGCAGCATCTGTGTTGTTCACAAACAAGGATGTCAAAAGAGGAGTGGAAAACTCCATGTGGTTTAAGTATATGAGAGAATGGCAAATAAAAGCTAATGCCCCATAATAGCAGCCCAGCACGTGAATTGTATGGTTTTGATCACTGTGCATAAACAGTGCTGTTACTTACCACCCCGGATTGGCCATGAAAACGTTTTGGCTTTGAACTCTAATGAAACCTTGACCACCACTGATGGGGAGGCAACGAAGAAACAACAGGGATTTGTCAGGGGATTTGGGTCTGTTACCACGGAAGGTCCCAGAAGGACTCCTTTTGTCATGTATATAAAAAGAGTGCTTCAGTCAAAACAAGGCTGCTCGGTCTGTCATTAAAGATCCCAGATGACGGAGCTGTCCTTTCATGTGTTCCACACTCAGGGCCCTTCCCTTCCTGTTAACACAGTTCCAGTCAAGTCCCCTCTCTCTTTAGTTTCAACAGCTCCACCAAAGTGGATTAAGCAATCCAAAGGGCTGATGGGCTGAATCACATTTGAAGCCGCTGTGTAGTACAAGAATGTACACCTCTGACAAAGTGTACATCTGTAATAGATAGTGAAGCATGAATCTAAAGTGAAAGTTGGAGAGCTTTGCTGAAAAGCTTTGACTAAAATAGATGTCGTGTATTAATGGGGGGCATAACATTGTTGAAAAAATACTGTATACAACTCATCTCCAACTGCACTTGACTTAAAAGATTTGAGGTCTTGAATTGAGGGGGCAGTGTTGGTGCTAGTTAGCATTAGCATTTAAGTCCCTCAGAGTGTGCTGTAGTATTACTGAGAAACAGTGGATGCTTTGTGCTTCTTAATAGGATTTTAATGCCTTCTTTTAGTGGCTCAGAAAAGATTTCTGCTGATTAAATTCCAGACCGGCCTTGAATTGAACCAGTTTCCAAGAAAACACACCTGAAAACCCCAAGAAGTCCAAAAAAAAAAAAAAAAAAGCATTGAAGTCCATCTTTGAAGTTTTGTAGCTCCATTCTGTGCTGTTAAACCCCCTTATTGACACTTATTGATTGATTGATGCTGGGTTTTATGTAAGACGTAGTTTGTAAAGAAACTATCATGTTTGTTGTAGCACGCCAAACTCTTCTCCTTGTTTGGTGTGGGATTTCTTCAGGCCTTTTAGGGGAAGTGGTCACTACAATGGCCACATCATGCCGCTCTGAGTGGGACAAAACACCTGTCAGGAGTGGTCACGCCTCATCACGCCGCCTGTTAAAGTGGGAGGTCCTCCTGTCACTCAGTACCAAACCCACATCTTTCCTTTCAAGCCATGTTTTTTTAGGAGGAAACTTCTAAAAGGGCATCTTCAGTTTTCCACACAAGTTTGCCATCATCTAATTTAGTCCTTCCGTCTTCTTGTGACTGCTTTCTGAATTGCGGTGCTCCCAGTTTGATGTGTGTGCAGGTCAGGATACTTGTGTGTAGCCATTTGACCACCACAGAGTTGGATGGCCTCAGCCACAGTGTCACACACTGCAGGATCCCTCTGAGATTAAAAGAGAGCGCTGAGGTGTGTGCGTTAGTGAGTGTGTGTGTGTGTCTGACGAGGCTGGAATGCAGATTTCATATCCTCCCAGATAATGAGATTAAAGACGCGCCATCTGAAGGAAGAATTCCAGCAATCCCTCTTCCAGACTCAGACCTCTACTGCTCCGACAAGGAGGAGCTGGTGCTCTTTATTATTATGTGCTCATTACTTTTCTCATAATTTTCTAGAAAGGAATTGATTTCTAAGGGATAAATTTTGGGCAAGGAATTAGGCCTTTTAAAATGAACCACAAACCACTCTAAAACTTATGACGTTGCCATTTCTAACCCAAACCACCATGTTTCCATAAACCTAAAAAAAATTGTGCTTAAACCTAACTTAATGACTGTAAACTTCCATTTTAACTGTAATTAGTATCAGTTTTGAAAAGCACAGAGTGAAGAAGCAACGCTTCCAACTGGTGCATCAGATCAGTTGATTGCTTTTGAGTGTTGCTGCCTTTTTGACACAGTCCATTGGCGATCTTACCTCTAACACCAATGCAAATAATCTGTGCATGTTGTATGATTTGATTTAAGTCTGCGTTAACTATTAATATGCAGTTAATTGCCGTTAAATACTTAATTAATTAATCAATGCACAGCCTTACCCTCACCACATATAATTGTCACATAAGTTCCTGAAAACTCAGATAGTTTTAGTACATCTTAAACTTAGTAATTAGCACCAAAGAGCATAATTTTAAATCTTTCCAGGGAACATAATGAGAAATGTATTAATTAATTAGGGAACCAACTGTGTGTCTACATATATGTAGACACTATCAAAAAGTTAAACATTTCTGTCCATTCCAAATCTCCAATGTCCTTGGTTACGATAAAATCTTTATCGTAAACTCGTTTCTGCAGGATCCTTAGCATATGGCCACACGTACAGTACATGAAGGGCTTCTGATCTACAGATATTTTGCAGATGTTACTATATGAATACCCACATACAAATATTTTTGTAAGTGCTGAACCAAAGAGACTCTATATATCTGTTCAGTACCCTTCTCTCTCACACTTCTTGACATGTCTTGGTTTACCACTATGTGTGTGTCTCTTCTGTGGAATGCAGAAAACGGTTTAGGAAGTACACAGTACGCCAAAAAATGACTGTACATTTATCATGACTTGCAAATTATAGCCCACGTCTTTCCTTTTTAACAAGCGCTTCCTGACACATGAAGTCATTACTAAATTGTTATTATAAGGTGTCACCAAATTCAGAACCAAAGCAAAAGCATTTGTAAAGTGTGTGTGTGTGTGTGTTCTCGTGCTAATCCCTGCATGCAGTCATAGTGTGATATGACTGCCTGTGTGTTTGTGTGCATGCATGTGTGTAAAATGCTCCATGCTTCAGTACCACTGTGTTACAGGGGATCCCGCGCAGTGACAGGCACTGGCATACCAGCCTATTTTATGGTATGTGTGTGGGACTGTCTGTGAGATCCTGTGTGCAACTTGAGCCCCTCCACGTGAAAGCTCTAGTCCCATCCTACCCATTCACCCATAAAATCACTGGCCCTCCTGAGATGCACACACACACACACACACACTCCCAGTGTGGATGACTTCCGACATGGCTTCTCTGGCATTTTCCCAGAGCCTCTTCCTTGGTTCACAGGTAAACCAGAAAACGATGTACCACACAGACTTCAAAGCTTTTGAAGTGTGTGCGTGTGTGATAGGAGAATAGAGAATGAAGGGCACACCTAAGCAAAGAATTGAGATGTCAGGTAGGAATGATGCACCTCTGAGAAGCAGACACCTATAGTGAAGAGATGAGACAAGTTGATGCATGTCTGAAGCTGATCCTGTGTCAGCCTGCACCTACATTCCTCTCAGTCTCTCTTCTGTCTCTCTGATTATGTGAGCCTGTATGTATAGGTAAACGTTATTTCTTTGGAACTAGAGAATCTGATGGGCAGACTTTTCTCATATGTGTTCTGTGATGTGTTTGTGTGTAACTGCACTAAAAGTGGGCTGCTAATGTCATTTTAATGATGAAGTAATAGCCTAATAATGAGCAACCAATAACGATCGTTTGCCTAATGGCCATAGCTCCACAGCTAATCACTTGGACATGGATGTGGATTTCAGTGGCTTTGCCGTCTATTCTTCTCTTCCTCTTTTCACCCACACATCATAATCCAGCAGTTCAACAGGGTTTTAGTTCTTCGGTTTATTTAATTGATGTGTACAGGGCATTTGACGTGTGGTCGTGAAAGATTTGTGTCTGGGTGTGTGTTGTACAATTGTAGGAAGGAAACAGAATAGAAAACAAACCTAAAAATATACATTACTGATTTGCTATTCTGTGTATTTAAAATTTTAATATGCTACTACTGCATGTAAAAATAATGAATATGACCATGAGCCATGATTAAACCCATAACAATATTTAATAATTTGGTGATATGATAGAGCCCAATAATAAAATAAAGAAGCACAGTATAACATTACAGTTGTGAGTTGTATGCATATAAGAGAATCAGTGGGTATTGACCACATGTGTGGTGAGTACATATACTGTATTTATATGTACACTACTGGTCTAAAGTTTTAGAACAGCATCAGTATCCTCTGGCATGGTTGGTCAGGGCTTCATCCTACAGCAAGATAATGATCTAAAACTTTAGTCCAAGCTCCACCAGAACTACCTCAAGGTAAAAAATAAGATGGAAAGTTTGAAAACATGGAGTGGACCATGGCCCAGTCTCTAGACTTTAACCCCAATGGAGCTGGTTTGTAATGAACTGGACAGAAGAGGGAAAACAAAGCACCCTACAAGTGTCGCCCATTTCTGGGAACTTCTGCAACAAAATTGAGATGAACTCTCAGAAAATCATTTGACTTTCCATTTCAGAAAGAAAGAATGTCACAAGTGTGTTCACAGCCAAATATGGTTACTATGATGAGTCGAAAGTTTAGAACAGATCTTAGGCTATACAGGTGCTGGCCAGTAAATTAGAATATCATCAAAAAGTTGAATTATTTCAGTAATTCCATTCAAAAAGTGAAATTTGTACATTATATTCATGCAATGCACACAGACCGATGTATTTCCAATGTTTATTTCTTTTAATTTTGATATTTATAAGTGACAACTAATGAAAACTCCAAATTTGGCATCTCAAAAAATTAGAATATTGAAAAGGCCAATGAAAAAAAATGTTTTTTTTTTAGAAATGTTGGCCAACTGAAAAGAATGAACATGAAAAGCATGCGCATGTATAGCACTCAATACTTAGTCGGGGCTCCTTTTGCCTCAATCACTGCATTAATGCGGCGTGGCATGGACTCGATCAGTCTGTGGCACTGCTCAGGTGTTATGAGAGCCCAGGTTGCTCTGATAGTCGTCTTCAGCTCCTCTGCATTGTTGGGTCTAGCGCATTGCATCTTCCGCTTCACAATACCCCATAGATTTTCTATGGGGTTAAGGTCAGGCGAGTTTGCTGGCCAATCAAGGACAGGGATACCATGGTCCTTGAACCAGGTACTGGTGGTTTTGGCACTGTGTGCAGGTGCCAAGTCCTGTTGAAAAGTGAAATCTGCATCTCCATAAAGTTGGTCAGCAGCAGGAAGCATGAAGTGCTCTAAAACTTCCTGGTAGACAGCTGCATTGACCTTGGACCTCAGGAAACAGAGTGGGCCAACACCGGCAGATGACATGGCACCCCACACCATCACTGACAGTGGAAACTTTACACTGGACCTCATGCAACGTGGATTCTGTGCTTCTCCGCTCTTCCTCCAGACTCTGGGTCCTTGATTTCCAAAGGAAATGCAAAATTTGCTTTCATCAGAAAACATAACTTTGGACCACTCAGCAGCAGTCCAGTCCTTTTTATCCTTGGCCCAGGCGAGACGCTTCTTACGCTGTTTCTTGTTCAAGAGTGGCTTGACACACGGAATGCGACAGCTGAATCCCATGTCTTTCATGCGTCTCTTCGTGGTGGTTCTTGAAGCGCTGACTCCAGCTGCAGTCCACTCTTTGTGGATCTCCCCCACATTTTTGAATGGGTTTGTCGTTACAATTCTCTGCAGGGTGCGGTTATCCCTAGAGCTTGTACACTTTTTTCTACCACATTTTTTCCGTCCCTTCGCCTGTCTGTTAATGTGCTTGGACACAGAGCTCTGCGAACAGCCAGCTTCTTTAGCAATCAACTTTTGTGTCTTGCCCTCCTTGTACAAGGTGTCAATGGTCGTCTTTTGGACAACTGTTAAGTCAGAAGTCTTCCCCATGATTGTGGAGCCTTCAGAACAAGACTGAGGAACCTTTTAAAGGCCTTTGCAGGTGTTTTGAGTTAATCAGCTGATTAGTGTGGCACCAGGTGTCTTCTATATTGAGCCTTTTCAGAATATTCTAATTTTCTGAGATACTGAATTTGGTGTTTTCATTAGCTGTCAGTTGTAATAATAAAAATGAAAATGAATAAACACTTGAAATATATCACTATGTGTGGAAGGAAAGTATACAGTATACAAGTTTCACCTTTTGAATGGAATTACTGAAATAATTCAACTTTTTGATGATATTCTAATTTACTGGCCAGCACCTGTATATCGATTCCATCCAAAAGTCAACTAGACTTGTAGAATTTCTTGAAGACGTTTCGCCACTCATCCGAGTAGTTTCTTCAGTTCTGAGGCTAGTGGGTAGTTGAGGTTTAAATAGGAAAACTCTGAGGTTTAAATAGGAAAACCTCAACCTCACTAGTCTATCAGAACTGAAGAAGCTACTCAGATGAGTGGCGAAACGTCTTCAAGAAATTCTACAAGTCCAGTTGACTTTATTCAACGGCTTTTGGATTACCATGATACCGGATATATTGATTCCATGTTTTTTTTATTTATTTATTTTTTTAACTTCAGTTGTTTATTTGGTTTATGCTGTCAAAGAGTAAAATGAGGCATACAATAAAAAAAGAAAGAAACATGGGAGTGTTCTAAAACTTTTGATCGGTAGTGTATATTGATTCACACACACACACGCACGCACACACACACACACACACACACACACACAATGAATATAAAAAAAATATTGGCGGTATTAATTAAATAAAATAAGGATAGAAGAAAGGAGGGACCTAGACTACCAGAACCATACAATTTTGTTTTACAGCCTGCTGTTTTGTTCGAAAATTTAAATTTATCTTTATTACATGCACTTCCCTACTGCGATTTGAGGAATGTGAGTCATCAACTATTGAATGGTGAGAAATCTTATGCACACAGTTGCATCTCATCCAGGAATATTAGTGATCATCTGGTATTTGCTCTGCCATTTCACCAATATTTTGGTTCATCACCAAATACCAGACTCAAATATCAAAACTAATGGCATCACCGTAAACTAAACTTTATGTATGAAAGCAAGCATGTTAAACATTTCATCTACTTAAATCTAGAAAACGATTACAGAAATGTATTTAACATATTTGAAGCTCCCCTCCTGTTGTGCTTGTGTAATATTTAGGTAAGAAATGGGTTAGTGGGTTAATGTTTGAATTGCATCAAAGCGCAAAGTGCTATTAACTATGCACGATCATTGTGACAACAAAATAGGATAAGAGGGTAAATTCTGACATGAATTAGGGAGCTTTTTGTTTGTTCCCTTTGTGCTGATATTCTGTTGTGTTGCATGTTAGTGTCTAGTAGCCATGTCCAGTTCTATTAGTACCTTGTCTTATTGATTACTTGAAAATGCTGTTTCCTCCAGTCAGTCAATAAGACTACAAATGACTTAACATGGATGTAAAACATTAGACATTTATTTGCCTCGACTTCCTTGAACTTCATTGTACAGTAGATCAATGCTTAAAGCTGCCCAATAAAATACTGACAGTCTGACACTGAACGACTTTTAATAGAAATTCCGTACTGCAAACTTCCAGTGCAGGCTGTAGTACAACCAGTGCCTGTCATCATTGTCAGCACATAGTAAACATGTGGTTGTTGGGACTCCTTGGTTGTGTTGAAACACTTAGTGGTGGTGGCATGACATCTTGGAAAGAGACACCAGGTCTTAGGTGGATGTTTGAGTTGTAAATCTTCCTGTCAGCAACCATCCACTATGCTGAGGTGTCCTTGAGTACAGTGTTGTCTTCCCTGCTGTTCAGTGACAAGTTCTGACCTCTGACCTCTAACCTCCTCAAGGGTTTCAGTGAGAAACAATCCCTGAGAATCACACAATGGTGATATAATTTTGTATCATAATTACCATATCCTGGTTTTCTTTACATGCTGGCTACCCCTCCCTACAGCCTGTCTGTTTCTGTTTTAGTAGATGGATGGATTGTAATTTCTCCATTGTCCCCCCTGTGGACACTTAGAATGTAACCCAAACCTTCAGCTCACAAAATGGCTTAACCAGATGGCTGCAGCAGGGTTACCCTGCCCTGAATTCTACTTCTTCGCTTTCTCTAAGTCTGACGACTCCCCTTTCACGTTGCTTTATGTCTGCTCTTGACTCAGAGACGTGGGCGTAATTGAGAACTGAAGCATCCTGCCCGCTACAGCTCCAAACCAAACACCAACAGTGGTTAAAATGGCATTATTGTGCATGTCCTTTATAATGGCTAGTCCGTACAAAAAATATCTCACCTCATGAAAGACGGGGTGTGGATAGAGGTGTTTGGAGGCCTATATCTGTTTTCCTCATTAAGTGGTTCTTTCTGCCAAGTTACGTCATATTGACGGAGTTTACTGCTGGCTGGAAATTTGGTGCATGCATGCATAAAGACATGCAAGCAGATACACACACAGATTTCCATGTGGTCTCCGTCTTGCCAGCCACGCTGTTGTGTGTGGAGAGGAGGCTTGTGGCGTCCCTTGCTCTCCCTGTGGGAACATAGGTGGCCATTGTTGGGCACTCAGAATGCCGGGCAGTTGGGGGTGAGTTGCTGACGTAAAACTGGAGGGCAGCCCAAAAATACTGGGACAGCAGGGCTCAGTGGCCTGTGTGTGTCAGTGTGTCCTGAGATCTTTGGGGTAATACCCTCACCCATCATGTGCACACAACACAAACACACATCATTCCTCTACCTCCTGTCTTTATGAATTAAATTATCTGTGTGAAACAGATTTGGCAGGGAAGCCCTCATTTCCATGCCACAATAAGCTGAACAGGGCCAATGAATGAATTTAAGTGGAGGATTATGGGAAATGCAGTCAGTAGTGCTTAATTCAGTTCTAGTTTTGATATGAAGAGTACAGGTGAGTTTTGCAACATTCCTGTTAAAGCTATCAGGACTGTTATGTTGGTGGATCACAGCATATCTCAATTTGAAGACTGACACTGGAAGAAATTACCTTTAATGCAACTGTAAATGTTAGATGGCTCAAGGCACTCCACTTTTTGCAACATTTCTCTCTCATCCTTGCTTTTTAAACAGCTAAAAGCTGGGCCACCAGAGACAAGTGGAGTTCTTCCATTCTTTGGTCATCTGCTGCCAGCTGGTAAATGTTGGGAAGCTAATGGATGTTAAATAAAGCTGCGGTTTGTCTGCAGGCCTGAGGCTGGCTCAGGATTTTTACTGCGTTTCCAATATTGGCTTTTAAGAATCCAGTTGGTACTCCAACATAATCCCTATAGGAGCTGTTGAGGATTTGTGGCTAGATCCCATTTAGCCATACTTTTTATTCTGGGTTTACACCTCGTTCTGCCTTTTATTACATATTGAGACTTTGGGCTCTTTATTATTAAATGAAAAGCATGATGAAAGCTTATGCATTAGGAAAGTGACAAGAAACTGAAGCTAAAAAAGTTCATGAGATGTGCAGGAACAAAACAGTGTGTCACAGTATCATATTTTACTAGGCGGCATTTTATTATTATTATTATTTCACAGAAGCCACGTGTTAATACTGTATTATAGGAACTATAGATATAAATTTACTTCAATTTGATTTTTGTTACAAGAATAACATAATTTATTATATTATCGCAATGGTTGCATAATCACAAAATGTTTAAAATTGACATTATATTTTGTCACCTTGTTGGTCGTCTGAGGATTCGTGCCTGTAATAAAGGTAATAAAAGTTACATTCTGTTTAGTTTTAATTGATGAATACAAATAGATAATAGATGCATTATGCACTGATGGAGATCTTTTAATGAACTTCATCCAAAGACCAACTAGAAGCTCATCAGTCCCAGAGCCTTTAGCGCTGAACACATCCTCTCACCAGCAGTCTCAGCCTCAGTGGATCTGGACAACTAGATCAAAAGCCACCTGCCTGCTCTGCACACCTACTTTAGCTCTTGATGATAGTGCACATACCCTCCTCTCCCTATCCCCCAGGCTCAGCTGTTGAACGCTGCATCAGAAGCTCAGTATATGAGGCAGCTTGTTGATTACGGCATTTAATTAGTGGTCCGTGATATGACTGTTCTGTGATGTTATTAAATCCACCCAGAGCCAATTAGACTGATTATACGTCCCTCTCTTGGTCCATTATACAAGAGGCAGGCCATGTTTGCTAATCGAGTGGTCTGGTGTGGAGTCCTAAAGCCCAGAAGGGAGATAGCTCTATTTTATGAGTTATGGGCTCGCTGGGATGAAAAACAATTATTATTTAAATGGAGATTCAGTTAAAATGCCTAAAAGGAGGTCTGTGGGTAAGACATGCTTCAGACAGTTGTAAAGTTTTGTTTGATGAGGGGTATTAAACAATTAAAAGGATATGAACCACACCAGAGAAGCTATTAAACTGCCTTTATATTTGACCACTTGCTATATTTAAACTTTATCAGCTCTATTTAGGTTTAATTCTAGTTATTCTACTCATATGATAAACAACTTACTGCATTTTCACCACTGAAAATAACTCTAACCTATTGTATATGTGCAGGCCAATGAATACTGTATGTATGAGATTTCACAAGTTTAATATAGCTTCTGCAAAGAAACCTGTCATTCTAAATATTAAAACCAAAATCCCCTAAAATTAATGTTTTATGTAACAGAAAAGTTATGTCACATCATAAAACGAAACTAGGTTATTCTTTCATGTTGTCTGTGTCTTTCTCTATGTATCTTTGCTCAATATATCTTTTTCTACAGAGTCTTTTCTCAATGTCCTTCCAGCCTATGGTCCATGGTCCTTGTAGTTTCATTAATGTCGCCATTCATTAATCTGCTTTTGTAAAACTGTAGCCTCCATGGGGTTAGTCTGTCCTACTCTTCTGTGTCATGTGACAAAATGGTGGTTGACATGTTGCTCATTCTTGGCACATGTCAAGTCACACACATGAATTGAATGTTGAGAGTAGTCTTAGCATTGGAAGTGAATAAATGTTCATAAGTTACTGTTTTCTTCAACTTGTCTGTTGCTGCCTAACATTTGTTCGACACGACAGAACAGCAGGAAGCAACGACAAGATTGATGCTTTGACACCAACATCTAATAACTAAAAGTTCATTGAGTTACAGTCATCAATCTGTCATATGAATCGTTAGTTTTGTGTGCGTCACGTCCTCGTTCGACCACAGTTGTCAGTTATTTTTCATGTGTAATGCTTGCATGTTTCGTCAGGGCTTTGCAGGGGCATGTCCATGGACGAAGTCACGCTCAGAGCGGTTTGGAGACTACAGATCCCTACGTATGGTACTTTGCTGTTTAGACAGCTGGTTTGGATGGATGAATGGAGACAGCCAATGTAAAATCAAACAAATCAATCATCAGGAAGCCAAACTGCTCACGGGCTGCTGGAGGAACGTTTCTTTTTTCTGTCTCTGATGGGGTTTTCTTCCACACAACCCTTTGTTGCCCTTTGTGTTTAGCTCATCTTCACAAGACAAACACCGGATGATTTCTGTAAGGCAGCTGAAATGATAGGTGTTTATGTAGCTGTGTGCCCTCCCGTGGTGGCTTGAATAAGTCCATAGGTAATCTCTTGAATGGGGCAGGACTTGTTGCAGATTTGAGAAGTTTGTAAGCTGTTTGCCTTATAACTTGTATGATGGGAAAGAGCCATTTTTTCAACACAAACTGAGATTCAAGATAAGGGGCATTTTCAAATGGTCCAACATGATGACCCAGCCAGACCCAAATTCTCCTCATTGAATTATGCCACCATCCACCCATCTTCCAATGAAAGCACTCTGTGTTGCTCTTTATGCTATCTCACTGCCTGCAAATTAGGTGGTGCTTCTGCAAACATCCTCTATTTTGGGAGTCACTGGCAGTAGACCTACTCTGTCGTTTTTGTGTTTCACTTGTTCTTTGTTTTGCATTAAATTGTAGAGCTAATGTCACCAGAGAGGAGCAGAGAGGATTATGTGCATGGAGTCAGCAATTTGTCTGTGGTCTGATGCAATGACCTCCTCTTCTATAGTGTCTGTAAAGAGATTGAGAGTGATATTGACTTAGACCCCAAAAAAGACTTAGCTAGACCTTGAAAATAAAAGGTGGATTAAACCAGAGCTAAGCGAGATACATCATCTCTCAGGTTGATTTTGATTGATTGATAAAAATATTTTATTGAAACATGCATCAACTCCGTGAGTATGAAAGTTGGCTCTTTTTTTCCCTGTGTGTACTGGTTCTGAGGTGAAGAAGCAAGTTTTGTCTGTCCAGTGTTATGCCAAGATAGAATCTTCCTGAATATGAAGGAGGAAAAGAGAAGGCACAGATGAGTCTCCAGCATTTGTATGCAGTGCAGGTTGGTTCGGGAGCTTACCTTTGGCAGTCAACACTCACAGGAAGGTTTCTCATCAGCTCTCATTGTCACCCACCGCACTTTAGACGATTGCTTTCCCTGTGACCTGAAATGCGTGGGAGGTCGAGATGAAAGGATGTAGAGAGAAAGGAGTGGGGAAGAGAGCAAAATGGACAGGGGGAAAGAGGACTGAGATGAGGGAGAGGAAAATAAATCCAAGACAATAGTACAGTAAGTAATATCACAATTAGAGCATGTTTCTTCCTCTTCTTCTTTGCTCTGATTTTCAATGCGCTGCATATAATTTATGGTCACAATGACTTGTCTAAACTAACATTGAACACAGGAAATCAAGGAAAACCATTTATAGAAGCCTATTCTAGACCAAAAAGATCTGAGATGTTGAAATTAGTCTAAGCGAGTTTCAGTGTAACTTCAGACCAGAACAAAAGAAAAATCATCAAGATCCTATCTCACATCCGGTTTACCAGAGATTAATATATATCACAGTGGACATGTGGAGGCATTTATATCATTGTTCCAAATGTACAACTACGAATGCCATCCACAGGTGTCTGTGTTGTTTCATGTGCGTGTGCATGCATGTATTACTAGGAATATTATTACACTGAGTCAATACACTGCATAATGAAGTCTCTTTCATTTGGGGTAGGAAGAAAGGTGGATGCACTTCATTAACCTCTGTTCTACTTACACACACACGGACACACACACATACAAGGCATGCAGAAAAGACAGAAAAGGCTACACTGAGGGCGGAAGAAACTAAAGCACATGCCAGGCGGATGAAGATGGATGGCAACCTTTTCACTGGCTGCTTTATTTTGGCCCACACAAGACAAAAACAGCCGCTTTGTCCATGTCTCTTTCTGTTTTTCTACTGGAGAATAGAGAGACAATGTCTAATGACTAAAGACCTTGACTTTTATGGATATTAATGACACCTCGGTTGGGCTTCAGATAAGGTTGAAGTTCATCCATTGAAATCACAAACAATACCTGCTATTCAGTACAATTCAGAAAATGTCCATCTTAATGAATCCCGTACATTCAGAGAATATTTTAGGATGATAAAAATGTAATCTCCAGCAGCAGTTCTGGAGTCACATTTCACTTGTTTCGACATCAGTTAGACTAAAAGTGATTAAAAAAAGTCTTTATCAGCCCCTGTTTTTGTGTATTTGTGTGTTATAAACACCCTTCAAATCCCTACAAAAATAAAAACTGTAGGTATTGTGTGTTTCCATATACAGTATATTGAATCTTAATTACTCGCACCCCAGGACATTGCTTGATTTGTCTGACACTGTTCTACTGACACAATTGTTTGACTACTGCTGTCCAATTAATGTAGGGGTTGACCGCAAAACTGAGATCGGATCTGCAGACGCATGGTAATGCCAGGTCTGAACACACGTAGCTACAATTGAAATGAAAGGTTAACGAAAGGTCTGAACAGGTACATAGAGACATGTCTTCACTTTTGGGTGTGACAGCTCTCCTGTCCAATTTCTTTGACTCAGTGTCCAATTTCTTTATTTACATAGCACAAGCTCCTCCTTTATTAACCAGTACACTGATTTTGCAGTCCTATCTCCTGCATTGGGCTGACATGAAACAAATTACAATATCCCTTATCTGCTGTGTGTCTGTACCACCAGTAGCCAAAAATGTTCTATTGCCCCTTCCCTTCCTGCTGGCTAGTCGCTTCAGGTTTCTCATCTCTCAAATGTCCTTGGTCTCAGTTTTATGTGTGTTTTTGATAAGTGCATCCCTGTAGACCAGTGTTTTTCAACCTTTCTTGAGTCATGACGCATATTTTGCTCAAGAAAAATCTCACCGCACACCACCAAATAAAATATGTCACCAAAATTATATGTAATGAAATAAGGATCATCTACTCTAAATTTACTCACAATTTACGCATTCAGTGTGAAATCTGGGCCTGTTTAGTTGAACAAAAAGCTGAAATACTCACAGGAATTGAAGAAAGACACACACATAGTTCTTCTTCAGTGGCTCTGAGTCTCTCTCTCTTTTCAGGTTTTACTACAGTCATGCTTGAAAAGCCCAGCCTATTTCCAGGCAGGTAGTATTTTTGTCTCTGCTACGGTGTGTCTGTTTTAATTTGGTGATGAGTTCAGCAACTTGGTAGCTGACTTTGAGCTCTCTGTCTTTCATCTTTGTGGTTTCCCTCAATCAAGCTGCATGTTTTCCAGTCTGTTCATGCAGTTGAACAAAGTATTCTGTGTTTTTGTTTTGAAGGGATGGGTGTGTTGTTTGGAGATGGGGTTTAAGTTTACTTGGAACCATGACTCTGTTACATAGCTTTTCCCCACACACCAAGCAGAACATAGTTGGCTTGTTTGGTTCCTCGGTAAAAGTAAATCCAAAGGAAAGAGAACTTTCATTGTATTATCTTGAGGTCAGTGTTTTTGCTTTCTTCTGACCACTAATCATACAAGGACCTTTATCTGGGTCAGAATTTTCTCCAGGACTCAGTTCATATTTCCAGAATTTATCCATGTCTCACTGTCTCACTCCAAGCATCACGACTTATTGTGCTGTTTGAATAGCAACAGGTAAATAGACAGGTTAATTATCTACCTTCTGCCATCTAGTGGAAGAGGATTTCATTCTTCTGCCTGCCACACTACTTTGTTGGCATAGACAAGGAAAGCCCAATTATTTCCAGTAAATAAATCGTTTTCTAACCAATTAAGTGAAATTGGTACTTTCTCACAGCCCATCTGATGATCTCTCATGGCACACTCATGCGCCACGGCACAGTGATTGGGAGTCACTGCTGTAGAGCATCCTGAATGGGTTGTGGGAAAGCTAATGGTCCCTGTCTTCCACTCATTTTCCCTCACTCTCATACTCGCTGTCCAATTCCATGAATCTCTAGTTCCGCTGATGAATTTACTAGCTTGTTAACTGGCCAAATTAAAAGCCATTTCCTCTACGAGTGAGAGCTTTAGGAGCCATTAATGGATGAGTCCATTTAGCTAACAGGGGGGAAGGCTGTGTTTCTGATATGGGTGGGAATTATCTAAAGGCTGGCGGAGGTGAAGGATGGGACACCATATACTAAAGTGGGGGTAAAGCTGGATTCAGTGATGTCACTGGCAGAACCGGGAAGCCAGACAGGACTCATTGCCTGTTGATGCCTCTGATACTTTTCATTTCCCTGTGCCTTTTTGACTTTGTCCAGGGTGACATTAACTGCTTGGTTGAATTACTCAGGGAGACTCATCCAAAGGCATGCCTATGCCAAGCCTGTACTTAGTGGTGGACTAATGATTGTGATATGTTTGATGAATGCGTCTGTGACAACACGTTCACTGCATAGCTGTCAAGGAAAACTTGACAAGCTTACGTGAATAAGAGATGACATTTTATGAGTAATAGTCTCCTCTTAAAAAGCCAGGTTTCATTTCCCCTTTTGTACCTGTACAAACTGTACATTTCTCAACCAACTAATTCAAGGTACTATGCTCATTATCACCATTGGCTACCAAACCACATGAATGAGAGGACCACCGTGTACTGCAAAGATTAGTGACCCAGTAAAGAAATTACATTGTAGTCCTACATAAAACACATTGCCGGACTATGTAGCATAAGATCAGGGTAGCCATGCTTAGTATGGGTGAATCATGTTATACAGAGAATGTACAGAAATGCATATAAATTTAAATTCATAATCTATTCGCACAGATGTGTAAAGATAATTTACAGTGCAAGGTTGTTGTCTTAATACAGAATGTGAGAGATCATAAGATCACACTGTAGCCGAACTCGACAGGCTTCACGTTGTAGTTGTAGGGGGGTTGTGAGGAAGCTATGGGCATGTTTTAGACATCACAACGGTTACTGTGTTTCATGGAATATATTTTCTATGGTTTAATGGTCTACAGATTACTTGCTAGCTATTGAAGCTCCTTAAACAGCGCCTTGTTGTGATATATCAATATATATGATATTACAATTCTGATTCTGATTCAATGAAAGTATTAATTGAAAGTATCAATGAAAATACCAATGTGCTTGCAATAAATTGGGTTTTTTCTTGTTTTCTGAAAATGTTCAAATGTGACTTGGGCAGTTATGCTATTAGGCTAACCATATAGTGATAGTCAAACTGTTAATTCAGTGCATAGCCAAAGGAAGAGTGAATGATGTTCTTTCAGACTGCTTTCAGATGCACCTTGAAGTTGTACAATGTTGAACTTGAGGATACAGTTGGAATGTCAGGAACGTAGGGGCTATCAGACTCACTCCTTCCCACAGTGTCATCAGCTGTAGGAGTAGAGTCCTAACATGGAGCCCCCGCAAATCGTGGCTGACTGTTGCAGAACTACTAGTTAGGGAAAATGTCAGGGTGGGAGTTGGAGCCCCTTGCTCAAAATAAGGATAACACTCCCTCCCTAACATGGAGCTGATCTCATGGTGTCTCCATGATGAGTTGTGAAATAATACAAGCCTTAGAGGCATCTCAAGAGTGAAATGTTCTTAGTCAGGAATCTCCTGCAATCCCATCATCTTTATTTTCAGATATTGCTGATGCAAGACAGTATGCAAGTGTCGTTGTATGTGATATCTAGACTTAGATAAAGATGTGGCTGAAGAAAACAGGAAACAATCCAGCTTACACAACAGTGTCCATTTATTTTCATTGCAGCAGTGGCTTTTTCAGTCTGTCCTGGTTGTCTATCATTCTGTGTGGTTTGTGGTGTTTAATCTCTTCCCTCACACGAAATCAATCAAGGCAGGCCCACAGGAGCAGCAGATTTCCGTGGCGTGAAATTATGCTATTGTGAAAAGATTGTGCTTGAGCAAAACAAAACCCCTTTTGCATTTCTATCTTCTCTTACATATAATCACTGTGCTGCATATGCAAATGACTTGATATGAAATTTAAATGGCTCCAAGATTGGGCTAAACCTAACCATTACTTTATGGACACAGTTACGTGCATTATTAATTTGACTTTCTCATGGAAATTTACTCAGCATAACCTCATCACTCAAGCCTTATTTTCCATCAGCTGAGGCAGATGCACCTCAACAAAAATAAACAATGCAAGCTTTGCTTTTTCTCCTGCCATGCAGTTGTTAAAAGCCACGCAAATTGGGGCGTCATGAAGGATGTGTTGCATGTGGTAAACAAGTTCGAAAGGGAACCTTCCCTTCTTTTTCCTCTTTTTTTCTTCCCTCCGGCCCATTTCTCAGCCTCTATTTATTCAAGTGGTGGAGAAAAGGAGGGGACGGTGAAAGGGTTGTATACACCTCACAGCTGGAAACTGATAGGACACTTTACAGGCCACAGTGTCCTGCGTGTGAGAAAATGCAGTAGTTGGTCCAAGTCCCTTAGAAATGTCCCCCTTTCCAAGTTTTTGGCCCTGTTTGTGGTTGACCTAAGGGCTCTTCAGTCCAGACTCACATATGTTGTCTGAATCTCCAATGTGTCCTTTTTGAATCTCAAAAGGCTGCCTTCCCCCCTCCTCATGATGTCCACTACTAGTTTGCTACTGAGAGCCAGACTGTGCACATATTGGGGAATTATCAGTGAGTGAAAAAGTATTAAGCTCCTAAATCTTGGCAGCCTAACTGCCATGACTCAGTTATTATGAGTTATTTAAGACAGGCTGATTATTGCAGTCACAGACTGACAGAGATAGAGCCTCTCCCTTAAAGTCTTGACCAATATGAAAACAGAGGGAGGTAACTGAAAGTGTACAACAGAGCTAGAGGGGGAGGGATTGATGACACAGTTCTCTTCCTGCCTTTAAAGTCCTTCCTTTATTTGGGTGGAGGAAGTCTTTTTGAGATGGGACAGTATTCATGGAGGAGCGGGAGGGCGGTGGTCTCTTTTTACTGCCAGCGTACAGCTGAGTGGCAAACAAAGCCCTTCCTCTGTTACACAAATTTTGTCAGGGGTGTGTATTCATTGTTGCAGCTTACAGCATTAACGTGAAATAAAAACAAAAACCCACACACAGCGTATGGTGGGTCAAACATGGGCTCTTGGATGTTTCTTTGAATAAAGATTTTTATGCAGCTGCTTTTGGAAACATACACTGAGATACCTTTGCCCCCTGTTTGAGAGTTTGAAGTGCCACTGACATACTGTTTCTGTCTGTTTAATATGTGGGTGGGTGGCAGCATGCAAAAAGGCTTTCAGACGTCCAGTGGGTCCATCTGCCACATTTGGGGCCCTGCTCTTTCTCTCTCTCTCTCTCTCCCTCACACACACACAGACACACACATTTGGTTGAGTGTGAAAGGAACACTTGTGTGGTGAGTTACCGTGCTAAAAGAGAAGATGCCATCCCTGATGAAACATAGGTTGAATCATACCTGTGAACTCTGAAATCGCCCTCATAATTCATGCAAAGAATTTTATTTCCACAGAACACACATTAAAATAGAGGAAAAATCCCAGACTAATGGATATTCTCACTCACATAATGGACAGACAGATCTGGTTTTAATGGTAAAACATGTACTAATTCTGGTGAACTTCAGGTGCCTTGTTGTTTTCTCCTAAAATGCCATCAAGAAAATTTTCATGGAACAAATTAAATTCAGAAACTGAGATCCTGAAATTAGCAGCAAATTTTTGACAGGCAGCTAAATGTGAGTAAATGAATATTAATTGGTAGTTTTTGGAAGGGTGAGTAAGGATTTGTGTATGCACATTCCTGTGAACTAATTTTGTTAATGATGAGCTTTCCATTTTTATTTGATCATGTGTTGGTGTGTGTATTTTAGGAAGTCCTGTGGTGGGCCACATCCCTCTGTATCCCCCCCTTCAACTCTCCCTGACATGAATCACTTAGAACCAACACACTCTGAGCTAAATAAACTCCCCCTCTCGCTTGCCCTAATCACATTAGCCTAAGTGATATGGGAACGCCAGGCCAGACACACACTCCCTCCTTCTCTGTCTGTCTTTCAACCCAAATAAATAGCCACTCCTCCAGAGATTTAAGTTGTCTTAAGCTCCATCTTTGGATAATAGACCATTTGCTCCCCCAAAGACCCCAGTGTGGAATAATGAGGATCAAGGCAAGAGTAGAGAAAGTGGAAAAGAGAAATGCAAGAGGGTGGAACAGAGGAGGAGAGCTGACACTTGCTTAATACCCGCCCCGGGACAAAACCCATCCAAACACCTGTTTTGTCATGGCTGTGAGTTTATTGTGTGGAATGACTGCTGGATTTTTTTGTAGTTGACTGTTATTGGGATGAATTGAGTACCCCTTAAAGAAACAGCCTCATGACTATATGGTGGCCTGCATTTAGCATTTGGTGGCCGGTTTGACAAAATCATTTATTTTACACACGGAAGGTCAGTTTTTATGTTTTAAAAAAAATGTTTGTAACATGTACAATATGTTCTTTGTTGAGCTAAATGCACACATCTGCATTGGTACAATATGCACCTCCCCAGAAATGTAATACAGTGACTGGTCAAAAATGACTTTCCATCTCTCAGTGGCCCCATCTCCCTCCTGCCTCCTACACAGACATCTGCTTACATGTCTTTGCTCTTTTCCCCATAAGTATTTCAGTAAAATGACCTGTATTTACTCAACAAAAGATTTACTGTCGGTGTACCTAATAAAACAAATAGGCAAATACAATTTAAATAGAAATGGTAAAGAGAGTAATATACATTGAGAAATATTGATCAATGCTCCAGACTGCACCATACACTGAAGCCCAGACATTTCTAATATCTACACCTTCTACAAACTCTTATGCTGCATCATTCTAGCAACTTCATTATAACAGACGTCATACAAATATCATAATCCAAAAACAGTTGTCTGCATTTCTGGTTTAGAGCACATCATTTTGTCACATAAAGTGATTTCAGTATGTGCCTCAGACACGGATAGAATATTTTCATGTGTACCTGGTTAATAATCGATGGTGGGAACTCTGTAGTTTCTGTGTTATTCCCCAGTAAACGGCTTCCTGCCTCGGCCGGGCCGAGCCCATCTTTTATGGATGAGCCTCTCATACGCCTTGTCGACACTGCTCACCCTCTGCATCAGCTGGGCAAACAGCTGATTGGCAGGTGTGTCTTGGCAGAGGAGATGAATAAGATTTTACAATATCGGTGATGCTGTTTTCATAGTGTGTGAGGTGGCTGGGTTTGTTCAGCTATACCGTCATGGTAATTGGAGTGCTTTGCTGACACAGGGTCTTGGGACATTGAAGGAAACCTGCCATCAATTTCGACACAAGGGAACAAAGCTTTGTGCAGCATTGATCTTTTTTTCTGTCCTGTTTTACTTCTTTAACTTCCAAAACAAGCACTGATCACCGTCCTTCACCTACGTGCTGTCACTAATCCATCCCATGCTAATCCATCTCTTTCAACTTCATTCCTTTTTTCCAAATTTCCCCTCCCCCCCACAAACAACTCATTGGCCCTGTATGCTTTTTTTTGCAATCTATTATTCATTAACTGTATTTTTGCTTGTCTCTTTCCCTTTGCCTACCGAAGCTCACAAATATATCATTGCAGGTAAGTCATTGCTTTTGCCAGACAGTTCCCCTGTGTCATGCCTAAGCTCTATGTGTCGTGTGGGATAAATGAATTAACTTTATTGGGAATTTTGATCCTGCCTCATTAAGGTTGGTTCGTTTTTTTTGTTTGTTTTTTTTTTTTTTTCTGGTGGGCCCAAATTATATGTGAGCAGGACAAATTAAAGCCGCAGTCAATACAAGGAGCCTGAAGCTCACAATGGCAAATACATAACCACAGAAGTGTGCGTTTGTGATGTCCGAGTGGGATTTGTCAGCTGTGCTAGGATAAATGTTTTTTGGAAACCAAGTGTTGCATAGAATGAATGCAATCCCTCTGTGAATGAAAATCCCTCTGTAATTTGCTATTCTTTGCTTGATTTGTATACTTGTGGGCAGAATTAAGGGTTGCAGGCTTTCATTTCATACATATAGTATATCATTTGCGGTGGTGCAGTGCTGCAGGGGCAAATTGCCACAATGATGGTGACAAAGCTGGACAAACCCTTTGTGATATCACCCACAGGGTTCCTAAATTCCCTTGTGGATCTGTCTAAATCAGTTTTAAAGCTAAAGTGTGGAGGCCCATCTAGCTAGTGGCTTGCAGTGATACTCACCTGTCGTTCACAGGGTCTACGTCCTTACTCAAGTGTAATTTTGAAAGCACAATGTAAAAATTCTATTGTCCCAAAATATTGTTTTGGTGCCAGTTCCCCAATTACTGTACACCTGCAGTATACAAACATTCAAATCTTTGTTCATTTTAACTTTGCTTTGCTCTTTGCTTTTATTATTTCGACATCCTTTTAACAGATATGTGTGTGTGTGTGTGTGTGTGTGGCCTGTGTGTAACCATGTGTGGTGTCAAACCTCAAGTGAGGCTTTTAGACTTTCACAAGCTTACGTGGCAAGGGCAAGTGTAGCGGTGAGGTCAGGGGTCATGCATGGTGCTCTGGTGCCTGCAACAGTTCGTGACCTGCTTAGCAATGGTTTCCTTAGGGAGCTTGTTAACTAGAGGCTACCCCAAGAAAGCAGTTACAAACAAGCACATGCAAGAGGAGACAGAGCTGAGACTGATTTTTCTTTTTTTTTTTTCCACACTCAATTGTAGTCGATACTACAGCTACTAACAAGGGTCAGGTTTGTCAATGCCATTCACAACCTGCATTTCTCAGAATGTCTTTCTTGAATATTTAAAGTTTAGTATTTTATTTTCTGTTCTCTTTTTTTGCATCTACTTATTTTAATTTGAGCTCTACAATTTAAAGTATGAAAAGAGAAATTAAATTTGTGCTGTTGCTGTAATTATCCTTGTGCCGCAATAAGGCCTACAAATGCCCCAAAATTAACTGATTCACTGTTCACTCACCAACCAGTGAGCACAGCGTCTTTCTTCATTTGCCAAACTTATTCTGTTTATTTACAATTACATTGATTAAAAAAAAACGTGATACAAGTGCCAACATATTATTATTTCATATATATTTTATAGCCCGTGTTACGCTTGGCCATTTGCTGAACCTTTATCACGTCTGCATTGTCAAACTGAACATTTTTGTTGTTGCTCCATCGTGGTTCTTGATAGCACACGAATAGCACATTCAGCTATGAGCTGCGTGGGTTTCATCACCGAGCGACCCCATTAACTCCACACTGGCATTCCCCTCAAGCAGCCTCATTCAAAAAGAAACAGGTATTTTTGCCCTTTTCAAAAGCAACACATCACTGACAATGGACACAAGTGGAGAGCACATCTTTTGTGGGCTTTTCTGTGAATCAACCAGATACCAATTTCCTTCTCTAGCCAAAGACAGATCTGTTGTTCCTCTTGTACGCTTCACTGATCCCTTTTTTTCTGAGCCAGAACTCCATTATCAGCCTTTTAATTTGACTTTCAAATGGATGAGGGTGCAATTATCTGCTGTCTGGTTTCGGAGGTCAGTCTTGTCAGTAATCAGGATTGGAGGGTTAAGGCATGTAGCTTGTGGCTCTATTGCTTTTTTCTTCTCAAGATTGTTGGTGTCATTCATTTTGATGAGTTCCAGTGCGCTGGTGGATAGGTGGCCTTGATTCCTTTACTCCTGTCCATCTTAAATGAGTATTGCCCACTGGACTGCTTTCAGTTGACAGCTTTCTAAATGACGGCTGACAGTCAGGGAGACTGACAAGTAGTGGGGATTCTTTCTTTTTACCCATTTTTAACCGTACCTGGGATTTTGTCTCCTACAGTTAGGTCGACTTGAGCAGTTTTCTGACACCTAAGGTGATTCAAAAGCGCTTTTCTAAATAGTTAGATATAGAGAATATCACCTGCAACCTTCATGTCAAGTTTGATATGTGTTTCTTTTTGTCAGACTTCATTTAATACTCATCCCAGGATATATAGTGAGAGACTTGCCAGGACACAAGTCAGTCTAAATATGTGCTCAGATAGCAAAGACAATTAAAACATGTTAGACTAATGTTTTATAAAGTTCAGATTGACCATTTTGGGTTAGACAAGCAGCAGCTCCACATTTTATCATGGACTATTTATCACTAGTATCTCCCTCTCACTCCTTATCCTGTTTGGCTTTTCCTCTGCCTCTTCTCCTTGAGGTCAGAGTGAGGCTCTCAGCCCCCCCTCCAGGAGCCCAGCTTTGGATCAGATGCATCTGCATCTATCAGTCAGAGGAACCTCCCAGCTCTCAGGGCTGTCCTGACCCTCTGTATCAACCCTTTCTCAGATAAAATTCTAATGAGCTGACATGTTCACAAAATAGACCAGAGTTTCAAGGGCTTTGCTAGTAGTTTTCCATTGTGGAGCCCCTTATCTGTGAATTGCTTATTAGAGGCGGGAATCTTTGGCAGCAGTGCCCTGCTGCGCTGTTGTTAACAGAGTCTCTCCAGCAGTGCAGAACAGCAGCCATTGCTATTCAAGATGTTGAACAGGCACAGGTCTTCAAAACAAAATAGATGATGGACTAAGTTATGCGTCATTTGCGTCACCATCCAAAAAGATGCTCATTAGGGTCATTGGTGATCGGTAGAATAGGTACGATACGCTGTCTACATCACATGAAATGAAGCTTTAGTCTCCACCCTCTTCTAGAGTGAACTCAGGTCGTCACATCTAGATCACAATTTTTATACATATAGTTTTGTTTCTCCTATGTTCCCCATCTACTTCATACTTGATCAATGTCTTAGTTGATTTGGTAAAAGTTTAGTGAGTCGGCCTCGGTTCTTGTGATTATCTTATGCATTGCATGTAGAGGCGTACTGGGGATTAACCAGGACTCAGACTAGTTTGTTTGGTCAAAGATATGTTTTCACTGAAAATACAGAGACTGTTATGAGAACTTGTTGTTTGTGTCAAAACACCACAGACATTCAAGATTTCACAGTTCACTGGAAAAAGCATCATCTTATCTGTAAAGAATCAAATTCAGTGGCATTTTAAGCCAGCATTGGACTCGATTTGATTTTCCACCAATGAAAACTAAAATTATTTGAAGTTAGTGTCCTGAACAACCACTGTCACTTTTTACATTATTTGCGTACGCTGTCATTTGTGGAGTCAGTTTTGAGACGTGCTACAGGCTTCTGATCGCAGAGCCTGGCTGCTGTACACTACCAGTCGAAAGTTAAGACACACCTCGTTGAATAGAATGAGAAGGTGAAACCTTTGACTGGTAGTGTATGTTTAAGAGGATGTGAAGTCTTTTCCTTTGCCTTCTTGTGAATATTTATTCTAGTTCTCTGTGGTTTACTCTTGTCAGTAGAGATCATGTTTATCTTGTGCATGTGCTGTATCCATCTCTAGGTGTCCGAGCCTCCGAGGTTTACGTGTCAGTTCTTGCTCGCTGGTATGTGTGAGCGTTCACTTCCAAAAAAAGCTTGTGACTGTTTATTTCCATAGGCGTACGGGCCGGCAAGACTGTTTATGCTCAGCTACATCTGTGTGTGGCTGTTTAATTCCAAAGGAAAGTAAGCTGTGTATAAAGAGCTAAAGCTCTCAACAGCATATGTTTGGTGGCGTGAAGTAAGGCAGAGCTGATGACTGCTACTATATTGACCCTTTAGCAAATAGCAACAGCTCAGTAACATTGACAAAAGGTTTCTAAAAGCAGTTTGTCATGAATTAATGTTCATGTTGCAGTGAAACGTGTAACATAACGCATTTGTGTGTCGTTAGACAATGGCACAACTGTAAAGGATTTATTGTCTTGTAAATGTAATCATTTAGAGTTATGATGATAGCTCTAGCAGAAAACAAGGTGTGTGTGGCAAAAATTACACAAATATCTAATTATTTAATATAATCAAAATATGAATTATTTTTATTTTATTTTATTTTTTTTTATACTTCCTCTCCTGTATACACCCACTGGATGGTTTCAGCTGAAATAATGGTTGTTATAGAGGACTGACAGGATTTTTCTGTTCTTTTTCACTATGCTCTGCATACTAAGACAATTGCCGTTTTCACCATGTAAATTTCCATCAGTTTTAGCTCTTCAGCTAGATGTTAGGAGCCTCTTTAAGCAAAGCATTTCAAGTGCTACATGTACAGATTGACAGCTACGTTTTGCTCTGACTTCTTTGTGAGATTATTATTCCCTGGAGGTTTGTTTATTGAGTTGCACGGATTGTGTTTGGCAGCGTGGCTATTGGCTCTTAGTCAGGGTTATGTGGTTATTCATGTCTTCCTTATTGGGAGGGAATCTCTCTCTCTCTCTCTCTCTCTCTCTCTCTCTCTCTCTCTCGGGGCAGCACCTCAGACGTGTTTCTGTCTCCACACCTGCACTGATTTCTGACCCGTATGCAAACTCTTATCTCCAAGGCTCTGTTGAACTTTGTGTCATAGCCAAGCTTGTTAGTCACGGTTATTCCCGTACTGTGTGTATCGTCACCTTCATTACTCTTTGCTTCTCTTTGACGCAGTGGAAACAGTGTTTCCAGAGTGCCACTACAAAATTCCCAGATACTCATGGGAAATGTGTTCAATAATTTGTTGGTCCTTGCCAACTCTAGGGTTTCCTTTAAATCATGTGTGTGAACCGTTTTGGTGTATTGGAGTATGGCTTTATACCTGTAGTGTGTTTAAATTTGGAAAAGTGTGGAGCATGCTGTCTGAACCTTATATCACGTCTATATAATAATACAAACTGGTTTCAGAAGCAAACACATACTAGAATTATTTATGATTCTACAAATAATGATCACAGCAGATAATATAGTTGTATATACTCGGACTGCATGTATCTCCATGATTGTCACCAGTAAGATGTATTAGGTCTTTTGATGGAAAAGATTATTGCAATATTGACAGTTTTGTTCAAATAATTCATAGCATATGCAGTATGTCAACCTAGGTTCTGCGCCTTTTTATTTATTATTCCATCATTCATGCTGATGAACAGTTGTAGGAAATGAGATGTGGTTCTCTAAGGTGATTAAAACTCTCTTCCCCCACCTGTACAGTTTTACTGGTGGTTCCTACTCGAGAAAATGAGACTGTGAACACAGGAGTGGGCTACACTTTGCATCTGCTGCCATCTAATGGCTCTCTGCTGCACAGCAGCGGGAGAGACTCACCTTCGTATGCTGCTGCTGCTTAACCTGGTACAATCTGCTGTGCTGTATTCAGAGTGAAGGAAACTGGAGTTAGATTTCTCATTTTATCCAACTTTGCTTGGTGTTTGGTGAATATTATCTAAAGGATTTCAAAGGTTTCCTTTTTTTTTTTTTTTTTTAACCCCAGCAGTTTATAGTCATAGTTGAACTGGTTGAATAAGTCCAGTGATTTGACGGACCAATTTCATTTTACTGATCCATTGTGCTATGCCACCAGGTGAATGAGATGAAAATTGAAAATCGATTTGACTTAGAAATAGAGTAGCTGTTGAGGTCAAGAGGACCATTTTCCCCAGATTATGCTATCATTGGTCAAAAACACGCATTTTTGACCCCGTAGAGCCTTCACGTACCCATCATCTCTCTTCTCTAGAAGATACAGAACAAATTTGGATTAGTAAATGCTGCCTTCCTTAGGTCTGACAAATCTAAGACAGACTAATCATATCATGCAAAGCGACAAACGTTCACCTGTTTTATTGTGTTGAAGTTCATCAGGCAAAGGCTTGGCCTATTACAGGATTCAGTAATTACTAACATTAAATTAGATCATTCCATCACCAGGCGTCTGCTTGTGTGAAAAGTAGAGTCGGCTGTCCAATGACCAACTGCTAGGACAAGTAGGTACACTAGGGGGCACACATGCTCCAACACTGAGCAGAGGGAGGTGGCTCCTCCTCTATCTATTGTTCTGGATGGTCCAAACTTGAGCTCAGCCTTAGTGTTCTCTTCTTCCTTCTTCTCTCCTCTCTGGGGTCACACTCATTTGTGCTTCACATAATAGAGTGACAACAGGCCTAGGATATTATCATTCAGAAACATACTTTTAACATGAATTACAACCGGAGCCTATGCTCAATGTGCTGTCACAGAGGTATTTCAGTTTAATGGCATTTTTTATGGTGCATCTGCTCTTTAGAAAGAAAAACCTAGTGGGAAGTGACGGGAATGAGGAATGAGTGGGGGGAGACCATGAGAAGGAGTTGAACCAGTAAAATTACGAGCACGTCATCATTAGCACTCTGGTTGTTAAAGGGAAGACAACCAGGACGGGAAACTGTGTAAGGGGGCGATGGTTCATGCACATTTATATTTAATTTATCATTTGAGCCACTGTTGCATCAACGCTTGTCATTGACTGAGTAGCTAGAGCAGGGTCTGCTTCGACATTGTGCTGCACTGCTGGGGTTATTGTGTTGCCAAGTGAAACGGCTTGATTGTAACCCAGTAGGTCATGGGGGGTTAGAATATCTAGGTTATGGTAATATAATCTCTTTCACCCATGATCGCACTTACTGTATATGAAGAGGGCTGCAGTGAAGGGATAAGGATAAGAGTGAGAATGTGTGTGCATGTGCCCACGGGCATGCTAAGTAGGTAAATGTACAATAAGGAGGGGAGGGGGTCCCATCTGGTGTGTGTGAAGCCTCCCCACCCTCAACCCTGTCCATCCCCAGATTAAGAGGCCAACACTGAGTCTCTGGCCCAGAGTTCTTACCCCTGTCCCTCCCTTCACAAACCCAGCCCCTTCTCCACCCCCACACACCCAATTTCCTCCTCGGAGCAGACAGCCTCTTGGGAGAGGGATGGGGTGAGGTCTCCATTAGCAGGCCTGGCCCTGATGCGTTGCTGTGGTGTTGAATTGAGGGACGAAAAATGGGAGTTAAAAGCGATGGTGTCATCTGTGGATTCGGATAGTGGGGCTTAAAGCCTCACGGGGGGCACGCAGTTGCTCTTAGCCCACATGTGGTGAAAAATGTGTTACCAAGTGGAAATGGATTTCACCATCTGTGGATATTTTCTAAGTTACACGTATAGATTGACAGTGGTTTAAGTGAAATCTTTACCACACAAGTAATGTGTGGTAAAGATTGTAGTACATCAGATCATAATATACTACAGGTAGAAACCAATTGTTTAGGACAACTACAAAGTGATATATAAAGTATGTTGCTCATTCCTGGTGGATACTAATCATTGATAGATTCTAAGATTTGGTTTTCATTCAGCAGTAACCCAGATCCAACCTCCTTCACCATATATCATCTGCTTTACCCCTGCCTCTCCTCCAGCTCCCCATGTTTGTCCCCGTCTCACCATAGATCCACTCTGCTGTCCCCAATACACCATTCGTCCGTCCATCCATCCATGCACAGACTCTCCTCAGGCGTTGACCCACTGGGGGCTTTGTGTGTATCCAGGCCACACCCGGTGTGAAGGACCCAGTTTTGTCTTGTTTGTCACAGCGGTGCTGGAGGCCCCACAGAACCGCTAAACCTCCACAAACACCGTTCTGCACCAAAACAGGCTTTGTACACACTATGTCCTGTGTTAAGGCGGGTTGTAATAGATCTCTTTTGATGTTGGAACAATACTATATGGCTACATATGAAATCTAAAACAAGAAAAGAGGCTGCGCCAAGTAACAGACTGTGTGCATGCTTGTGTGTGTGATGCCTTTCATTAGCCCAATGGCACACAGTGTGCTTTTCTTCCCTTTTTCAGTACCAATTACCATCATTGACGGTGATGCATTTTGATTTTGACACGTTGGCTTTCACGCAGCACTGTCACCCCATGCTGCAACAGCGTGGAGGCTTGTTTGCGACAGCGCCGGGGAAATAACAACGCGGCATATGGGGGTTTATGATCGAACTGTAAGCACCCAAAATACTTTCACTTTAATGGAAAGCATGCCCCATCAAGTAGGGTGTGGGAGGCAGCATCTAAAAAGCCATTAACAGCCAGGCTTCCACTGAATCCGTAATGAACGATGTGTTGAAAAGAATGTGTCCAGGACTGCACCAGCGTTTGAAATGATTGTTGATCAAACGGTAAAAATGGCAAACTGTGCCCTTTGGCTTTCACTCTATTCAGGGAACTAAACAGTATTTGTCAGAGAGACAACTGCATTCTTATATTTCCCCCTCACGATTCTCCCCCATCCTTGGGGGTCATTTAGAAACGACTTCAAGTTTTTAGTTCCTGAAGTGTCTACTCCCATTATCACCAAAATTAAGCCATAATCCATTGTATGGTAAATTGAATAAATAGGTTTGGGGATTTATTTAGTAACGTGCCTTATTTATGAGATGATTGTGCCCTGTGGCAAACCCCCATTTCTCATTTCAAAAATATTATCGTTCCCTAATTGATACGATAAGCAGGCCATTACGGGGTTTCTTTCCTAAACCCTCGTAAACCAAATTAGTTTTTTACCTCCCTGTCATGTAACACTAATCCATCTCTCCGGTTCTTAATGTAGTACATGTAACAAGGTAAAATTGTTATCAGGCCCTTTCAATTATAATGTGTACTTCAGGCTAAATAATTATGTATGCTTAAAACAGAGACATCTACCTCAGCTTTTGGGCTGAATATTAAAGTGTCCTTATTAATGTTAAATTATTTGGACTCACTAGTGTGATGTAACCAGGGTAAAGCCAAGCGCTGGAAGAGAGACTGAGGCATAGAAACCCATTAAGGACTAGTGTGGAGAGTACGGTGGAAGCTGCAGCTGGGAAAACGATGGGGAGGCGGGTGTAAGGGGGGCCATCGCAGAGGTAGATTGGCCTAATTGGCACTTTTGGCTGTCTTGTCACATACCTGCTTAATTGGCGTGCCGAGGGGTCGGGAGAGTATAAGCACGGGGCTCTGGAACGGGTGGCTTATGCCTGCGAATGCGTGGGAACCACGTGTGCGAGGTGTCTTGGTGGGTATCGGACTGCGTCTTTCCGACAACCACACAGACAGATCTGGCGTCAGCTCATCAGCATAAAGCATTAAACATTTACGCTGACCTACAAATACTGACAACACCCCCCTTCAGTCACACCCATCACTTCTCCTCCCTCTGCTTCATATCCTCTGATCACATCTAGCAGTTCCGCTCTCCACACATATGCACACTCAGGCACATCAGCTCTGTTTTCTTTGGTTGATAATGAGGACCCAGCAGTGGAAAACTAGAAATTGGCGGTTTGGAAAGAGAATGAGGGTTGTGGGCTGGTGTGTTGTTAAAATAAGAGGAGCACTTTAGGATTTAGTGGCAAACGTGACACTCTCTTAGCACGCCCTTAATTCAGTCTACCACTCCAGAGAAAACTGTATTTTTTTCATATATGATATCTTGCTAATTTCTTAGCACAAAAAAAATGTACTTTGAGAGGAAATGCAATGTTGAATTATTCTTTCCAGTTATTTAATCTCCTAAGAATAAAATCCCATTCCTTCTCTCTATGACGACCTCAAGTTTTACAAGTGAGTCAGAATCTTGGTACCACCAGCTGCCCTTCCAAACCATCAATGCCAGTGCCTTCACAGTTTGCACTGCTTGTGTCATGATTCAGAGCAGAAAGCAGCTGTAGCTTTTACTCAGGCAGCTCCGTGGTTTGTAACGAAACAAATGGGAGCGTTGCGGACTGTTTATCATGATCGACTGCAGATGTCTTTTTGCGGCCAGTGCACTCCGCTGCTGAGATGGTTTGGGCTGAGAAAAGGAGGGAAGAAAAATACAGCCAGGATAAAAACGGGAAATGAGTCTCTCTCTTGGTCTGTCTAGTTCGCTTTCTTTCTCGGTCCATCGGCGGTCTGTAATAGACGTGATGGAAATTGATTTCCATGTGAATTATTCTATGTGCTCCTCAGTCCAGGGAGATAATAATCCACCCCCTTCCCCCCACCTGGAGAAGCCTGGGTCACACTTAGCCTGTCCTTTGCTGTCCGCTTTCCAAGAGGGACTGCTTTAATTGTCCATTTTAATATTCTGGGCACTTACCAGGACTCTTTCACCTCAAGCCTGCCCTCCCTGCGTTGAGCACTACCTGTCTATTAGGCAGCTGATTCACTGATCGATATGATGGAGAACGACATGAGAAGGGAGCAAAGATAGAATCACTAGAAAAAAGGAACAATTTTAAAGGGCCAGTGCCCAGCTCAATTCTCCTTCTACACCTCAGTCCTTCCTATCTTGGTAATCTTCTTTCAAACCTTATCCTCCCGTGTAAATGCCCACCTGTTTTTTTTGTGAATTTTAGAGGGGAAAAAAACTCAGTGTTCATCCCCGTGAATGGGGCTTTGTCGTCAGCGTGAGCCACTGTTTTCCTGGGCCTTTCGTGGGCCCTTAGGGTTCATTTGTTCTGTTTTGTCTTTACAGAGCCAAAGCAGAAGCTAAAAGACTATAGTGTTCTTTATCGACAACGGAGAAAGAGGTGGTCGATGAGTCAACATTATTGACCTGGGGATATGGGACTGAGCAAAGATAAACTCTGCTGAACGGATCATCAAGCTTACTCTAAGTTATGTCTTGCACCATCAGCTATTTGGGCTTTGAGGCCAAATCCTGCTCTGAGCCAAGGTCAGACATCTGGGCTTTTCAGGCTGAATTGTACATAGCCCCCTATTGTATGTGCATACTACGACATTATGCAGCTTTTTGTATCACAATTTTTCAAATTAAGTCTTTTCTCGTACAAATGATTAACACAAAAGAGTATTTTATCACGCAGACAATCCCAGATTGAACTGCTTGCACTTCCTGCAAAATCTCCGTGAAAATATCCGAGAGACCCACACGAGCGTATTCATCCAAGCTAGCGCCACTGGAGATGAGCAATTTTCAGTCATGGTCCCTTGTGCTCGCTTGGCATCTAAGCTGCAACATTGTGTATACTCCAGCCTTGACAGCACACAGTTGCAGCAGAAAAGAGGAAGAAATAGTGGATAAAGGCTGGCATAACACCAGGCAGCTAAGTATAAGGCTGGATGACTGCCTTTTATGTTTCATAATGCAACCTCGGTTTGAGCTGAATTTTAATGTGCTCCACAGTAATTGTTCATTAATCATAATAAATTAAGGTTGTTAACATTTGATTATCACCAATCATATTAGTTGGTAGACATGACCATTAGTGGTAGTAAGCAGGAAGGGCTGCAACTAATGAATTTTCATTAATATTAATTAATCCACTAATTAATTGCCTACAACATGTCAGAATGTAAGGAAAATAGATTATGAAGCTTTGCTGCATGCTTTCATATTCATCGTAATTCCACCTGTACGTTAGCACACCTCCTCGGGATGTACGTTGGCTGGTGATTTGGTACTTAGACTTTGAGCCAGACTTCATCCAGCTGCGTCTCCTTCCTGGGCTTCATCCAGGGTTTGGAGCCAGGAAGCCAGCCAGCCAGGCTGTCTTCCCCCAGCACGAAGAACTCCTCTGGGGGCTATCGCACTAGAAATCCCTTCCTCCCATTCTTAAACATGGACAAGCTGAGGAGCCTGACACCAGCCCTCAGACCTGCCAGTGCAACATGCACCATGCTACTAGTGTAGACACACACGTGCACACACCAACCTACACACACCACTCTCCGCTGCAGACAGCGAGGTCTTCAGGGTTACACTGCTCAATTTCTCTTCTCTTTTCCCGCTCTGGTTCTTCGTCTATCTTGGCAGGAGCTGCTCGCACCTCTCCCACCAGCCATTACCCTCTCGCCGTCTCTCTCCTTGCTGTCATTCCAGCTCCCCTGTGTTTTCTTCTCTCTATCTGTTCATTCACCCTTTTCAAACGCTTAACATCTAATCTTTATTTTTTTTTTTACTTACCACACCTGAATCTTTTTAGTACATCTCTCTCTTTTTCTGTTATCGCACCCCACTATCACTACAACTCATAGGTCTTAAACCTCTGCTGAAGCAGCCGGTCTAGTCCTCTAGCCTCCTCTGCTCTGCTCTGACACCCCCCATCTCTCCCTCTCTCTCCATCTACCAGTCTGCTCTTTCAACTCTTCACTAATTTGCCTCCTCCTCCTATGAGCCCGGCCCGAGCTCCAGCTTCTTTTCCCTCGAGATGTGATTGCCTGCAGTGTGTGCAAGACGGAGTGTGAGATAGTGTGCGTGAAGAAGTTTGATTCTGTGTGTGTGTGTGTGTGTGTGTGTGTGTGTGTGTGTGTGTGTGTGTGTGTGTGTGTGTGTGTGTGTATGTGTGTACGTGTGCAAGGTTGAGTTAAGCTTTTGTGTGCGGGTACATGCGTGCGTTTCAGTAAAAGACAGAAAGTGTGATTTCAGTACAGCTGGAGTTCAGTTTTGTGCATGGATGTGTGTCTGTGTGTGTGTGTAGCTTCAACCCCTTTCTCTGTGTAATGAAACAGACTGCATTAGGACTACGTGGGTGCTATGGGATCTTGATAGAAGTAAGCTACAGGTTTAACCGCCCTGCCCGCCACACACACATACACACATGCACTCTGCCCCCCCATTTCCCTCAGGGCAACTCACCAGCTAGCAAATCATTTATCATGCTGTAATGGCTCTGATGATCTCTCTCTCTCCTTCTCCCCGTCTTTCCACTTAAGGGGTTTGCCCTACATTTTCAATCACAGCACTGCACCACCCCCCATCGCATGCATAAAACCATGTTAAAACTGCTCAAGCCATGATTCCAACCAAAAGTACACCTGTCTAATTGTCCATGACGAGAATCTTCCATCCAAGCACTATTTTACAAAAAGAGAGATTGCTGATATGTATGAACCAGTTTGGGGACACACTGTGGTGCTTGATAAAGCAACACATGTTGACGATCAGTCATTTAAAGATACATTGCTGAACTTGACACTCCTTGTTCAGCACACACAAAAACACTTATCAAGTATCTGTGGAATGATCTGCAAACGCCCCTCCCTCAACCCAGGACCATGTCCATTCTCTGACGAGTCACAACTGTTTTGGCACAAGGGAGATCTACATAATATTAGGAAGATGGTCATAATGTTATGCCTGATCTGTGTATGTCTACAATACCCTCAGTCCGTACTTTTCGAACTGTAATCTTTCGTCTGAATAAATGTAATTATTTTATCATTTTAACATTAAAGAAATTCCTAGTTTCTGATTGTATTTCATTCTCCTGCTGCCAGAGGTGACACATTCTGAGAGCCATTAGCAATTTCTGTTGGCCACTCCTTCTCAATCACTGCTCTCTTCAGTTACTGAAAACCAGTCTGGCTGGTTGAGATAAAACTCTTGGTTACCGTTGCGCCGGCGTTGGAATGTTGCCATGGACACCAGATTTAAAAAACATTAAAGCTTTACATGGTGCTGATCAGCTTAGCTATTACTATGTGAACTCCAAAGGTAAAGGTATTCATTTATGTGTAAACGTCCTGCGCTGTAGTTTTAGGTAATCAGGAGCAAACAGTCATAGCTCTGGCAAAAAAGATAAAAAAAAATACCAGCAGCTTTATACGTTACTAATTAAAGGTCCCATATTATACTTTTTTCACCAATTTCGTATAGGTGTCAGAAGTCCAACATTATTGTTGTTACCCCAAATTCAGCCTTGTCCTGAATTTCAGCCCGTCAAAAAGTGGCTCTAGTGAGCTTTACTGAGAACAGGCTGCTCCTCTGTCTGTAGATCTACCTTTAAATGCTAATGAGCTGTCTGTCCACATGTACTCCACGCCCCTCTCAGGGAGAGGATGCTGCTATTGCTGAAGTTACCATGCGCTAATGTTTACGGTAGATTTATAACTATGGCTGGTAGAGACGCTGTTGTTCAACATGACCAGTTTGAACCAGAATATGACCCAGAAGGAGAGGTTCCTGAAGACGTTCAGACTCTGCAGCTGCAGCAGGACATGCACTCTGTCCAGTTTTTACATATATATTGTAAATATGCATTTATCTAACTTATACATGCGACACTATGACATCAATGTACATATATGGAATGGGGGACGGAATCACACAAGCATACCAATCAGAATTACTGCATATAATATATTTTTTAAGAAGCACCAGGGATATCTGTCTATGTTGAATGTCTCCTGATATTAATTACTCTTGCATATTATTCAAGGACACAAACGTTAGCAACAGTAACTAGGCTACGTTAGCTGCAGTGATAACGTTACAGGGACATGTTCACAGGCTATCACGCTAACTAGGCCTACACAGTAAAGCAACACAAAACAAAATAATTTACAACTCCCACGTTTGTAGTTGTGGTACTGTTGCTACCGAGCCATGCTTTATATTCAGCTGTTTAACGAAGCCTGTTTTGTATGGACACATGTTTAGAAGGCAGTCCTCTGTGAAATGCTGGGCGCACACATGCAAAAAAATAAAATCGATCCACTAGGAGGCTCAGACGAAAGGAGTAAAAATAGACTTCTGTGCTCGTTGATGCAGTCAACGACAGAGCAACGGCTGTGCTTTGCTTGTACCTTCTGCTGTGTGTGTTTGCAAGAGTTTGCAAAGAGAGAAAAATGGTGCTCGCTCGGTAATTTTGGAGGGGCAAAGGCAGTATCTACCACAAGAGGGAGTGGTTATTTTTCCGCTTGACCTCAACAAGGGAAAAATCTCTGATACGCCTATTTAAACACACTTTTGCTAAAAAGTGGAACAAGGAAGTGAGGGAAGTGCCTCATACAGAAGCTATGGGGGCACATATTAGGCACATATTACTGTTGGAAAACCTTTATGAAGTGAATATTGCATAATGCTTTAATGCATTTGTAATTATTTCTTTGATCAGGACAAAAGTGAATGTATGAGTCTGCTCTGGTTGCCTGGCAGCCTCATAATGACAAGAGTCCAACTTCGTACAACATGTACCCTATGAACCCCAGATTATTTTAATCGAAGTCTTGCAATTGGATATACTGTATAAACATGAATGCCAATTTCCCAGCTTTTGATTGGGTTAAATTGAAAATCAGTAAATATGGGACAAAACAAAGGAGTGGACATGTCACCTTATGCTCTGGGAGATTAGTTGTTGTGTTGTGTACATAATAACTAATGACAATATTTAAAGGTAATCCGTGGCTGCAGCTTATTGAAATTGTCTTTGGGACATGATTCCATCCAATGGCTTTTTCATTTTCGTTTTTAATACTCGGTGCTGGGTGCATCTTTCTAGGGAGGAATACTGAGATGCGCGTGATTTTGATTGATTTTCCTGCTTTTTGTGGTGAGAGTGGAACCAGTGAGTGGTTACCATTTGTTGTAATAGAAAACCAAGGCTGAACAGATAAAGAAAGAAGAGGCACAATCAAAGGAAAACTGCTGGAACTACAGAAGGGACTGCACTCTTCAAAACTGGAAGACAATAGAAAAAAAATAAATTCAAAGATTGCTGCTAGAGTGAAATAATGTCTCACAAACAGCTGTGAGTGTGCGTTCTATCTTAAGAAAGCAGGGCTTGCCTATCTTAGATCCTTATTTTCCCTCTTATCCTTTTGGCACCCTTTGGTATGAAGCTTCACACACTGGCCTGACGGTTAAACATGAAACACGCATTCAGGTTCTTAAAGCTCAAAATTCAAAAACCATTTTATCTGTCTGACATTTTGGGGCTACCAGTACGTAATAATTGCACAGCACTGCTTGAAAAGCTCATGAATATTGATGTTTTGTGAATATCTCAATTCAGAGCATTTAAAGTTTTTTAAGCCGTAAGCCCCAAATGCTTTTTACTGTTTTTCTTGCTGTGTTGTATTTCTCAGGAGGGATGAGCCCAGACAAGCAGAGCTACTCTTTTAGACTACAGTTTTTTTTATTTTAGTTTTTAGTTTTTAGTTTTCATATTCCACAATCTAGTGGCATTATTTCGTTATTTCAGTGTGATTCGAAAAAATATTAAATTCATCTCTATGAAACCTGCCTGAATCCGCTCAGCTGCCCGTCTGCTCTGGTATAACAAGCCAGTAATCCTGTGCAAGACACAACTGTGGCCCCGTGGAGCTCTGCTGTAAGCAGTGATAGTATACATCTCATGACAGCCAATCAGGCGGGCTTTTCAGTGCCTGGTTCATTTGTTGCTGTGGAGAGGTGAGACATACGATCTGGCCTCAGGTCCCCGGGGAGTCACTTGGCCCTGCAAGGGCTCTTGAGGGTCATATGGCAAAGATCTGGATTCGATCAAGTGGTGGTGGGGTGGTTGTTACAGGAAACCTGAGAGGCAAACTGGGACATAGGGTGGAGCGACAAAAAAAAAAAGAAAAAAAAATTGAAGCACAAGACTGGATACATGTCCCCCTGCTTTGGATGCAGGTGGTGTTGTGTTCTGGCCCATGTTATGCCAATGTAGAAACTGCCAGTATGTTGTCATTCAGGAAATGTAGTGGCATGTGGACAAATGAAAGGGGGAGGTAAAACTGACAGAATGCAAATGGCTTGCAGGTGTGGGAATGGAAATGAAATGAATGGCAGATGAGGTGTTGCTCCTCCCCTTATAGAAATACAGTGACAGAAGTGACCCAGATTGTCTAAAACACTGCTGCAAATTGCTGTGAGTGAAGCCTTGCCTCTTCTACTCCCCCTTACTGTATCTGAGTCTCTGTTCTTCCACTTCTACTGCCAATTTTCTTTCTTTCCTTTATCCCTCCTTACTTGTCTCCCCTGTCATTGGACTGGCTTTCAAAATGAAATCTCACAAATCACCATTTTTTCAGACCACGACATGGTGTTTTCTGCATTCAGGGTGTTACCGTAGCAACAGGGCAATATTTCTTCGCCCTGCTGTCTCGTACAGATCGTGTTGCATGAATTTGGCATGACATGTGAGACCCAGGATGTTATTTATGCTCTCTGTACCTGTGCTGCTAGACTGATGCAGATGATTGGGACTTGAAGTTCTGCTGCAAGGGGTTTGGTAGTTTGTTTTCTGGCTGTGGACAGTGTGGAGGGCTCTGCAGGGTCATACGGTTGGTGGGTGATTGACAGTGTGGTAGCTAATAAGCGATGTGAATTCTTACTGTATCTCCTTTGTGCCGCCACCATTTTCTGAAGCTTGGAACTTGCTGCACATCACTCTTCCCAAGGATGAGAGCTGCTGTGCTTTGACCCCGTGCCCAGACCTTGTTGTTTACCTGGCAGATTAATATGCGCCTCAGGATGCTGCTGGCGCCGCCAGCTTCTGAATGTCTCTTTTGGTCCATCGGCATTATTTTCGCTGCCGTTGTTTCTCTTCATTTACCTCGTTTATCAGTTTGTTGCCCAAATGAATAATGGATGAGGATGTTCGTTGCCTCGGCGACACACCAAGCTCATCATTGTCATGCTCGCTAAAAACCAGGCCCACTGCCTCCCCCTGACTCCACCCCCTCCACTTCTGGTTGACGGACGAGTTGATATATCAGCACACACTGTTCCCCATGCGAATCTCGGCTGTTGCACAAGCTGATGAAGATGAAGAGAGGAGACTGAGTCTGTACCGAGACTGTATGTCCGTACACTGTATGTCTATACCGTACACATATGGTACATTGTTTTTTGTCCCGTGTTTCCTATATGAATGAAACTGTATCATTTTGTAAGCCTGGAATAGCATTCTACTCCATTTACCTATTGTTTCATCTACCACTTTACCCATTCTCAATATTCCTGCTTATTCTCACCCAAGGGCACATTTTAAACCAACCCAGTGTGCTATGAGTCAAAGGCAATCAAACACTAGACATTAGTTATGCACTTCCAATCTTTATTTATCAGCACTGATGTGCACCAAAGATGCAGAGCTAACCGTATCTCACACTTAACCCCTTTAAAACGTAACTATTACCGAAGATTTCTCAGGAAATGTGAATTTAAATTGTCATTTAAATCAAGACGTCACAGCCTAGACTGTCACAATGCCGAAATTCAAGTCGTCTTTTTAGTGTCTGCATCACTCTTTGAGCATGCACCTGCACCAACCTCCACCTTTGTCACCACTAGTTGCTAGCTGTGCTTGAGGCCAATCATAAGGGACAGTTGACGTTTTTCTGCTGTGACCCAGCATCAAAAAGAATGATACTTTATTGATCTCTGTGAAGAAATTCTTGTCTCCTTAAAGATGGAGGTCAGAGGTCAGGCTCAACCACTCAGCAGCCTAATGCAATTCATAGTCTTGCTCAAGGACACTTTAGCAGTCAAGATGTTTGTCAGAGTAGGAGTTTTGGGTTTTCCACAGTCTAGACAACTGAATAAAACTTCTTCAATATGAACTGTGAGCAAGAGGGCATTACACATGAATAAAGAATCTTAGACTTTTTTTTTTAAATAAGGAATTATAAAACATCCACTGAGCCATCCGGCTTCCACCCTCTTGTTCTTTTTCTTGTAAATTTTAAGCAGTCCATTTATTTTAACCCTGCAGGACCTTGTGGCATTTCAAGGAAGAAATGTGTCGGCTTTTATTTTCTCTGTCAAGTGTGTGAATGCCAAGACATTGTGCCTATCTTGTAAGAATGTGTGCATGTGTGTGTGTTTGAGAGTCTCAGAGCATTGTGAGGCTGGAAAGGATGCAGCCAAAGCCCTGTGGTTGACAGACAGCCGGTCTCAGGGTTATAGCAGGACATACTGCAGCCTGTCAGCCAGCTGAGGAGTCTGACGATGGTTCTTTATTGGTTCTCCATGGCTGGTAATGGCCTTCTTTCCTGGCTTTGCTTTGCTTCTAACTGCAAACTGTCTATGGCAGCAATGACTCTGACGACCTTTGAGCTCAGGATAGAGCCTTTTTACTTTCCGGGCGGTGATAATAGCTGGCATCCATGGTATGTCCACACTGCGTCTTGCCTAGATGTTTGAAATTAGTCTTCTAATCTACTTCTTGTTCAATGTATCTGTAGCATGAATTTAGATATTTATATTAGTATTTTAATTGAATAAAACAATGCAAAATCATCTGCAACAAAACAGCTACCTGCAGTGATCTGTAACAACGCCACCCCAACACTGTCTCCAAACCTCCTCAGTTAACCAGTTCTTTACTCAACCAAAACAATTGGTTCAAAAGTCATGGAGATGGAGAAGCTGCTGGAAATACTAAAGCGGAAACCTGCTACTACCAAGTGGATTAATCACAGCTCTGGTCTATGTTGCCACACACGTTGTTGCATTTCTGGGGAGGTGCATGTCAGCTACAGATACTCTGCGTCTGCGCAAACATGGGAACCTTTGCGTCAGTTAATGCAGAAGCATAAATTGCAGGTAATAGGGACAGCATCAATCAATACATTTTTCACAAAAAAAACAAACAAACAAACAGTGTGTTTACATTGAGGAGACAAAGCCCTCTAGTAGGGACACAGAAGAGGGAGTAAGGTGATAATTTTATAAGGAGGAGTTCAAAGCAGATGGATGGGTCAACAAAACCTTGGGAAAAAAATATTTTTTTAGCCACAATTGGGCATAAGCCTTAATCAGCCTTAATCCTTAATCAACCCCATCACATAACAAAAAGGTATTTAATATGAGATATGTTCCCTGTTCTCAACAAAGTACTTTTTTTAAGTCAAACCTTTTCCTATCCAGGTTGTTTTGGTACCTAAATATTTACAGTGTTTCCAAATCTGAAGACACTTTTGCAACGCACAAAGAAATCAAGTTGTCTTGCCAATAAGCTCACCTTTTCTGACCTTTTCTCACTACTGGTGCACACTTAAACCTTTCACATTTTGTCTACATCTGCTTCTGGGATGAGCAAGTGTTTTAGTTTTTTGTTATATGTTCTGTACATCCATTCCTCATAGATCATCTCATTCACGTCTAATGAGATAATACTCAGTGGTGAATATGTGCGTTTATCTGCTTTTGGTCTCAGAATAAAACTCTCCACAGACAGGTTATGTTTTAATATCTGGTAATCAGCAGGTCATTCATTTCCCTGTCCCATGATTGCAGCCAGAAATCGGCTATTTCGTCAGTGCACCTGATTTATTTTCATTAAGCTTCTACTTCCAACACACAGCCTCGTCTGATTGTACTCTTACCAAAAGAAAGTGAAATTATTTACGGGAGGAAAAAAGGGAATAGCACTGAAACTGTCTTGTTTGAGAGAATAACTGGAGCACATGCTGTCTGATTAGGCATATAAATAATTTATAGTCATTTCATTTATGGGCTGCATTTCAGCAAGTGGGTATTGCACGCCAATTAATATTCCCTCTCTGCCCTCTGTCTGAGAAGATCCAGCAGGACTTGCAGCAAGCAGCTGAAAGAAAAGAAAGAAAGAAAGAGAAGTGTAAGGGAGAGAGCGAGTTCATTACTATAAATGCAAATTAAAGGGTCCCAGTGTCTAATAGCTTGTCACTCTCAGCCCGAGTGCCAAAAAGCCGATATGATAAATATATATATATTTAAACAAGAGAACATAAGATCTTTAATGGAGATGGAATCTAAAATAGAATATTTATAGCTCACTTCTAATGACAATGTTTTGTGTCAGATATATCGCTCATTAACTGGAATCCTTTTATTTATAAGAAATGCTAAAGAATTTTTCATTTTTCTCTGGGCAGCAGCACATTCCCATTCTCTCATTTACGTTTCCTCACAAATCTCATATTGTCAAATGTTAAATTATGTCTCCTCTGTGCTCCCACACATCTGCCGATGATGACCTCGCAGCAGCAAAACATAAAAACCTCATGTCATGCACATCTCTTACACATAGGGGCAAGCAACAGGGAAAATTTATACAGGACACCCAGGCGGTGGTGGAGTGGACACAAGATCCCTATCAGTCTTTATATGAGTCCAGAAGTGATGCCAGGAGGTGATCCCATCTCCCATGTTCCCTTTCACTCTATACAGCATAGACTCATAAGATGCTGTTTCTACCATTGTGTCAGTCTTTCTGACTCTGGCTTTGGTCAGTTTTCCATTGTCTCATAATTCTGACAATAACTACTTTTTGAGATATTTGGCATTAGAGTTTTATCACTCAAAATATACAAGTTTGGGGTCAGAGATATTGTGGGGCTGCCAGTTGCGGCCAGTTGCTGAATACTCCAACAACTGTACCCAAGAAAAGTGCAACTGAAGGTATTTCAACCTCTTAAAGTTTACCTAGTGATACTATTTATCATAGGAGATTTATTCACTGTAGACCTAACAAGGAAAGTTGATCTTCCCTATATACTGCAATTAATTATGATGAAACTGCACCTCTAGGCAACATTGCCATATTAAACATTAGTGTCTGCTCTAGGGAGCGTTCGTTGAGATCTTGTCTGAGAAAACAACCCTCAGGTAAGGACACAAAAATATTCCCAGGTATGAAACAGCAACCAACAAAAATAAGAATAAACTCACAGTAATAGTTCCAATACTGGTGTTGTTGTTTTGAGGTCAGAAAGCTGCTGAATGTTCTCTGGTGCTGGTGCACTGGGCTGCTGTGATGGGGGCTGCTTTGACTTATAATCCACAAATCAACCTGTTTATGAAGTCGACATAATTGATAGCGTTGATGTGATGTTGCAGGGAATTATTATTATTATTTTTTTTATCAAGAAGCATCTGAATCTGACCAGTCATATTTCCCTGACACTCTTCAGACAGTATTCTAAAAGTCCTATTTATGTCTGCACTCTTTCTACTCTACACCAATGCAAATACCACTGGGTATTGTCCATGCTGAAAGGACACCTCCCAGCTCATAATGAGTGGTCATCATGAGTCTCCTGCCACTTTCTCCGCATGACCGGGCCAGTGTGACTTGGCAAGCTCCTCATGACAGATGGCTGACTTGGCTGGAGAGTGACATCTGTATCATCCTTCAGCTCCATCAACCTTGCCTTTCCAGTGTAAAGGCCATCAGAGCCAGTAACTCCTCCCTGTTCCTAGCCTTCCTGCTCTGATGCCACAATTGGCTCCATATGCCAGCCACACGGAGAAGTGTCACTCTCCGCTAGCGCTGCATACAGCAGCCAAGCTCCCAGGCTTCTCTCTCCTCTTCTATCCCACCTTTTCTTTCTGTCACTCTCCTTTTCTGCTTGTCTCTAGTTATTTCCCTGCCCCGGCCCGTCATTGAAATCATTTTCTACATGTCTGTTTAGGGGAAAATGTTGGTGCTGAAGACCTAAACAAACAGGGTGAGGCAGTGGAGCGGTGAGAATATTACATCTTGTAATGACTGCTGTTTCAGGTGATGATGAGCAGAAGGGGCTGTTTATAAAATTAGAGCCATCTAATAACAAGTTACTCCATCGTGAATGAGTTTTTCTTCGATTAGAGAACCAGTGTAAAAGGAAGGAGGAGGGTCACTGGGCAGCAGGCCTGTGAATGTCAAGCCTGAGGCTTGAACCGCCATATTCTGGCTCCAGATGAGCCCCTAGGCGAGGAATATCATCCTAAACTAAATGATGTCCAGTTGAGGACACGTTCTGGTTGAGGCCCCAGGCTAAGAGCTGGCTGGCTGTGAGCTGAAAGCAGGTCAAGGCATTGCGGGATGGAGAGGGAGGAAGAGGCTAATGTGGCCAGTAGTGTTGAGTGTTGACAGGTGGATCATATTGACTGGAGACTCCTCTGTGGACAGTTGAACAGCATTAGCTGGAGGATTGGCTAGCGGTCTGAACAAAGTCAACACACACATACCAGGCTGTCTATTGCAGTTCTAAATGGATAAATGGTTCCCAAACGCTGTCAGGCTTCAAGGTGGCCTGAGTGTTTTGACCGTGGATTCATGAACATTCATGCAAAGCTGTGGACTGCATTTCCACAGCTATCAGTGTCATAGTGTATCTATGCTGACATCAAATTCTGGGTGATATGTGTGTCACATTGTGAGTCACAATGTGTGGAGCCCACCCAGTGTGAGAACACACTCATTCACACTCACGCCAATGCTGGACGGTAGTACCATCATCAACTGAGTCAGAGAAAGTGCTTTGAATTCTGACTTTGACACAACAGTGACTTCAGAATCTAAATATTGTAATGCTGCTAAAATATGAAGCGTGGGTAATCACTGACTAATGCCCAACCACATTTCTAACAGATTTGAGTGTTTGCACATTAGGTGCATTTTGGACCATCAGAAAGTTCAACATTCAACTTAAGTGTTTTTTACAGCAAGTTCGGATGAACTGGGATTTGTAGCAGAAGTGCTGGATTTTAACTTTTAACTGAATCACAATTTTTGACAGATTTTTGTAAAATATATAAAGTGTTTTTGAGTACCATGAAAAGTGCTTATAAATAAAATGTATTATTATTATTATTATTGTCCTCCTGATAACTATTATACTTTGCTCATGCAAACCAACAAAAGAAACAGGATAAAATAGTGGAAAATTTTAAAAATATATGAAACACTTTTCCCATACAAAGTCCCCAGTCCCACAGAATGCTGTGTATGAAAAGTATGATAATTATCTGTTTTGGACGTCAGTGTGAGCATCTCAACACGATGAAAAACATGCATTGTTATGAAAATAATACTCACCCTCTGGCATATACAGCACAAGGAAGCACAGGTTCCTGGTAGAATACTAGAATACTAGTAACATGACATTCTACTGTGTATCTGGAAGTAGTTGCTATGTACATTTCCAAACCCTTTCCTGTCGTCTTATAGCACCTTTGAATTGATGCATCTGTTACCAAACCAGTCTAACATACTGGCCTGTTTTGCAGGTTACCAGAATATATATGGTCATTCAGTTGCTGTAGTATTGATTTTGGTTGTCATGATAACACTTGTCAAAGAAGCAGCTTGTTTTCCTCTTACTCTTTTTTTCCTGAATCGCTGTTAATGCCGTTTGTTGCACACAGCTGTGAGAGGCCTTGGCCTCTACATGTCTTGAGTGTGCTGCTCAGCTTGGTTGCCTGATGACTGAGGAGACTGGGAATCTGTTGGATGCTGCCGCGACGTCTGACTTATGATGATTGGGGTTAATAGCATAGCAAGACAATAGGCCCACCTGCTAGCAACGCACCGAAGTGGCCCGTTGGGTGAGGAGCCTTGGCTTCCCCCCACCACTCCGTCTGCACGCTTCGATGCACATGAAGAATTCAACATGTCTTTTTGATGTTGGCCTGATGTCCCTGAAAGCAGAATTTGTGGCCTTGAATTTATAGTTCATGGTGAAATAAGATACATTTAATGATGTCATGTAGACCAACAAGGTCGTACAAATACATACCAAGAAATAAATGTCAATAGCCTGTGATCGAGCTTTGTAACACATCTGGCTGAAATATTACCCACTGCAGCAGATTGCTTAATATCTATGTATTCACATGCAACAAAACAATATGACAAATAATACAGTAACTTATCTTGGAAATGAGGCATAAATGAGTAGTTGAGCGGGCCAGCAGGCAGAATGTAGTGCAGACAATTATGAAATCCGTCCTAAATTTTAACAGACTTTATTCTTTTCATCAGCGTCATTAAAATGCTCATTTATAAGGGACAGCAGGAAAGGATGATCTCTAATGCCATTAGTGAAGGAAACAGCTTCCCTTTTGATAGCTCCTGCTTTGAAAAATGGATAGAATCCCACTTTAATGGGGTGCTGGTGGATTCATCAACTGTTTTTTTTTTTTTTTTTTCAAACACCCTAACGTAAAAAGCTGTTGTCGACGCATTTAGCAAAAGATCCTTACACGCAGTTTTCCACAACACTTTATCTGATAAAAGATGCAGCCGAAGAACTCATACTTATTTCATGCTTGTGTGTCAGTGAGCTTAAAAAAGCGTTATACCGTGAGCCAATCAGAGAGCCAGAAAACTAAGCTCCTAATATCATCAGAGGAGGTTGGATGACTTTGTGTTGAAGTCATCTTAGCAGGTTTGAACCAGAAAATGTTTTTAATAAATGCATCTGCTTTAACCTTTTTCTACAAGTTTCTCTCTGTGAATAAAGTGTCACTGTTAAACTGTGACATGAATTCTATATCCAGTGCAGTTGCATTCAAAAGACACACCTGACAGATGGCTGGGGCTTGCACTGCTACAGCGAACACATATGTATTGTAATCATCATAAATCTAAAGGTAGAGTTGATATTCTTGAGAGAATTGGCACGTTAAGCTAGTTAAACCAGAAATGTAAGATCTTTTGCTTGTTGTTTCAAAGCCTTGACCCCTTAGTGATTATAAAATGTGAAAAATATCATCTCATATGATCCGACCCTCAGCCCTGTGCTGCTGGAAAGTTGCGTTTATGGGAAATGTCTGAAGATGATGCAAAAGGAGAGGGAATTTAACCCTTCTTACTTTGATGCTAATAAGTGAATCTCAGTGGTAACATTCTCTTTTTCTTCTGTCTCTTCGTCTCATAATCCGTTTGGCCTTTGTAGCGAGAATTATCATTCCGTAAAGGCAACAACAGTTTTCTCTTAAACCAATTAGATGAACCAGCCAGAAGACCGGGATGTGTGCTGGGCTGCTTACACACACACACACACACACACACAGACACACACACACACACACACACACACACCTTGATTGAAGCATAACTGTCAGTCTGTTATTGAACAGGACACATTTCTCACCCTCATAAGCATAAAAAATAACCCACACACATGTGCATATGCACACACATATCAGCTCTTCGTCTTGTCAGACCACTGAACAAGAGAGCAGCTCCTTTGGTTCCATAATGGAAATTGCTATTTCAAAGCCCTCAAACAGAGATGTTAACCTTGTGCGATACTTGTGACATTAAAAATGGATCAAAGCAGCTGAGCTTTGATGTCAATGGTAGATTTTATTTGGGTCCCGGCAGCAGAGAAGGCTGGTAAGCCTGACTCTTTAGCTCCCTCTGCTGGGAGAACTCTCTGTCACGGACACAACTTGAGGTGTTGTGTTGTTCTTTTCTTTGTATTGTAATGGTTTTAATCCTTAACTGTGCCCTGCAGACAGTAGGCAGTTGGTGATTAAGACGCGGATGTAGATAAAAGTGAAAAAAACACTCAAAGGAGAGGCAGCAAATGAGAAAGCAGCTGTTTCCTCTTTCCTTTCACTCAGTCCATCAATCAGGTTTTGTTATGCAATATGAGAGCTGATGTGGACTGTCTGGGGTGTAATGTCTGGAAAGAGTAGCGAGGGGAGAGGTAACTCTGGGTGGGCGGTGTTGCCGATGATGGGGGGTTGAACTTTTGACCCTCAGCAGGCAGTCTGAAAACCTCTCGTATTAGACTCTCACCCACAGAGCTCAGCTTGGGCCTGGGAATGAACACACTGTCCAAAGAGATAAATTACTTTGAGGGGAAGCAAAATCACCTACCTGTGCCAGTGTGGACGTGTTTCAGAGCGTACTACAGTGAGTCTAAGTTGTGTAAGTTTGCAGGTTGAAAACAGACGGAAACAAAAAAGCAGAGAAGCAGCCATTTTGCACACATGTGCTAGTTTCTGTCGGACAGAAAAGAGGCAGTTGTGTGTGTGTTCATGCAATCCCTCTGTGGATGTGGGCGCTGTGTGCATCGCCATTAGTGTGTATGCATTTGTGCACTCCTGAGTAAAGCGCAGAGTGGGGGGTGGTGGGAGTGAATGGAAAAGATGGAGATGGAGACACAGATAGAGAGAGTGAAAAATACATAAATAATTGATGGTACATACCGCCTTGCATCTGCCGCCTGCTGCCGTTGAGTTTCTTCAAAGTAGATGTTGATGCAGGGTCTTGCAAAAACACAGCACAACCACCCCTCTATACTGACCTCATTATCACATCAGAAAAACAATAATGCGTTGCTTTTAAAATAGGCAACGATTACGTTCTAGGAAATAGATGCAAATGCTTCAGCCTCAGATCATCTGCCAGATTAACTGAATATTTGTTTATTTTGCCATATTATTTAACACGGGGAAAAAAAGAAACCTATTCCTAGTTGTCATGCAAGCCAGTGAGAATAAAAAGGTCCAAATGGGATTGTTAATTAATTGAATATTGGCTTGTTAGTGTGGAACGGATGTTGAGTTTCTGCAGCTTATTTCTGCACTGGTTGTGCATATCAGTCACAAACAAGTGGGTTAGGCTGTTAGAGCCTCAATACGTGATTGACTTTAATGTGTTTAAGTTTTGTTCCCTCCCTCCATCCGCAGGCCTATTTTCTCTCAGTTTGCTCATTAAATCTTTGTGGAAATTCTCCAGCTCTTGTGGAAGAGACTTTCTTTTGATTAGACCATAAACAAATGGAGGAGTTGGTTGACATCTCCCAAGACTGTGGCCCTCTTTTGTTTTGCTGCTGCACTGTTGCTGCCCCCCTCCCTGCTTTGACAGGACTTGAGTACTATTCCCCAAAGCCTTTATTCTCGCTCGTTTTCTTTCTTTTTTTTTTTTCCCCGTTCTCTCTCCTAACTCCAACCCCTCCTCCCCTCTGTCTTTGTTAAGACAGCCCCTCTTCCACTCCCCCCACGTCTCTCTCTCTCTCTCTCTCTCTCCCTCTCCCTCTCTTGCACTGTCTCTCTCGCTCTCTCATTATTTGCTCATCCGTTCCGCCGGCTGAGGGCTGAGAGTGGAGCGCTCTGGAGGAGAGTGTTGGGAAACCAGCGACATATCACTGCTGTTTTCTCCAAAAGAAAACAAACCAAAAAGGTGGACCGAAGTGTCAGGAGCGCCTTTTCCTCTTGCCGACGCTTGTCCTCCCGCCCATCTACTCACCCCGATCGCTCTCTCTCTGTCCGCTGACTTCACTCATTGACTCACCCCTGCCTGCTTCAGCTGGCTGACGGAGCGCGCTGACACTGGGACCACTACCTGCTGCCTGGGGATTAAGTGCGCTATGAATACCCAAAGCCTAATTTGTTGTTTTGGCTGCCAGTGAGTGTTGGATTCACACGGAGGAGAAGCTGGAACATAAATCCCTGTGGCCAGGACACTGGGAGAGCCTCTGGACTGAGACATCCCAGCGCAAAAGCGACTGGATGCTTGAGGAAGCGTATAAAACAAACAGACGGCAAACCAAAGAATCAGAGAGAAGCCTGGACAAGTTCTTTCCGGAAGGCGAGACTGACGATAGATCACACTAAGAGAATCATTTCCTCACGTTATTTTGATTGGAATCTTCTTTGTGGGCTGCTGACAGAGACATAAAGCCCAAGAAATCTTTGCCTCGAGCGCCTTGGTTGATTTCTAATCTCTCTGAGATTTTTCTCCTTTTCATTCTGTGACTTTATTCATTCAGAGTGTTTTCTTTCATTCATCTGTAGCTGCTTAGAACAGGAGACAGCTGTAGACTGACAAGTCAAGTAGGGATTGCGATCGTTGGTGTCTCTAACTTTTTCCCTCCTCACCACATTCCGTTTGACCTGTTTTTGGCCCCAGCGTACCGGTGGGTTTTAGTGGGGGCAGCTACTAACCCCATCCACAAGACTGCCCAGGAATAAAGGATATTGAACCAAGGAGGAGTGGCAGGCGCGGAGGAGGGACAGGGAGGAAAAACAAACCGTCTCCTTCGATCCTGGGACCATATTATTTAGTGAGGGACAGCCAGCTGCTTTACAGCGATCCTCGTAGTCACACTACAGCAGATACAATTTTCTCCAGTGACAGTATCAAGTTTGGGTGGATTTCACATGCCGTCTACCACACCATAAACCAAAGAGCCGGTCCTTTGGATGAAAAGAAGTTATGTTGAGTTAGAGGAACACCAGGCAGCCCGTTGCTGAGGGAGCACCTGCTGTGCAAGAGCCACAGGAAAGCTAAAAACGATGCATTACCAGCACCTCTTAGGGAAATACTTGTTACACATGCTTTCGGTGAGCACCAGACCTCGGCTTGATTTGTAAAGGCTTTTGACCAGAGAAGGAGGGGGGAGTGCCGTATGAGCCGGCATCCTAGACCTCTTTCAAATTCGACTAATTACCAGTCAGGGTCACTGGAAAGAAAAGATTGAATTCCTTTTGTGGATTTACTACCGGTCTGCTGTGGAAGAGTTCCTTGTGGATGTCTGACAATTCAAAACACCTTACTCACACATTTCTGACATAGGTGTATCTCACATACATATGTACTAGCACACACTGCCCAACACCTTATCTTCACCCACTTAAATCCGCACTCATGTTTGCACTGTAAGTATAAACCACTTCAAAACACACACATTCTTGCACATTAAAACCCCATTAGTTTGTCTTTTTCTCAGTGGGCACAGCAGAATGGAGGTTGTGTGGACAGGTGGAGGGCTGTAGGAGTCCAACATCCCTGTCCCCCCGTCTGTCCCCTTTCCCCAAATGGATGTTATTATCTCTAAAAATGTGTTGCTTGGAAACCGCTGAAAGCTTGCTGCTGCGATTTTCTGACAGAAACAGTCACCGGGTCCCTGCCACGGTGCACAGCTGGAACCACAGCTGAAATAACGACCATTACGCATCATTTTCTTTCTTTTTTTTTTTTTGCGTTTTGTATATTCCTTGTCTTCATTGTTTGCGCTTACTCTACCGCCATCATTTTTTCCAACGGGTCTTTGGGCACCCCTCGTCGCACTCCTCGCCCCATCATCTCCTCCACCCTGGAGGGGAGGGGGTCGTTGGAGTGGAGCATGAGCGGGTGCCACTATCCCTCGCCAACGCCACCGGAGCGGGACCGCAGGTACCAGCACAAAGTGTCCCTGGTGGTGCGCTACTTCATGATCCCCTGCAACATCTGTCTGATCCTGCTGGCCACATCTACACTGGGCTTCGCCGTGCTCCTGTTCCTCAATAACTGTACGTTTGTTCATTTGAAGCACACAACTTTACTCTCTGTACTGTATTCATATTTTGCATTTTCATATCACATAAGCATACTGCTTGGGAAAACAATGCTTGCCATAAAGCCACATTGCTACACAATTTAGATGGAAGAATATGTTTTGCAGATACTGCATCCTTTACTACATAGTAAATGTCCTTGTTGAACCATATGCCACCAAAACAAAGCTCAACTCCCTTCTCCTGACAGCCTTATCTCCGCTTGAAGTAAGGACATCAGGACAGTTAAAGTCACAGTCGCCTTTTTCTTCTTTCAGTGTCTGCAGGCTTCTACAACTACTCCATATCTCCCCTCCAAAGCCATGGCATTTACATTAAACTGTGCAATGAAGTATTAAATGGCGATTAATGCCTTTGGTGGATGAAAAATGTCTTTTGGCCTGGAAAATCCTGACCGCTCCTTTTATCTGCCCCGACAGCAAAATTCTTCCCTTGCTACATACTGAAAGCGCAGTAGCTCATTAAGAGCCCAAGACATACGGTGCCGTTTGTGTGCTTTAGCTGCTGGTAGTAGTTTTGATGTTTGGCATTGTGTCAAAGAGTTCTGGAACGAGAGTTAATTGCTTTGGTTTTGATTATGTTAACCTTCATCCTGGCGGGGTGTCACTTTCAAGCACCAGAGCAAATACAGTAGAAACGCAGTAGATGCGTTTCTGTACAGACAGAGTGTTCTTTTCAGAACCATAGTTAGATGAATAGAAATATGACAGCCTTCTCTTCACAGCACTGTTTTGTCTGAACACGAGCAGCTTTAGGAACTGCGTACAGAAAAGTAAGAATCTGACCAAGTGTTTGATGCCGTCTCTTGACACTTGACAGTTTCTGATCCTGAGGTTCAAATATTGCTTAGAAAGCACTGATCAGATACTCAGCCCAGTTCCTGACAGGTCTGACTGTCACAGCTGTAAGCACCTATAGTCACCTTCACAACATGACCTAAATAGACTTTTGCATGCTTGGGTGACTTTGCTTAAGTAATCCAAGTAGTACTGTTTTTTTTTTGTTTTTTTTAACACCAGCAATAACAGGCCATCAGGTATTTCCTCAGATGTATTTCCTTCACTCTCTCAGAGAGATTTACACAACTCACAGCACAACAACATAAAGTTGAATTTCCCCCTCTCTCCATTTATGTGATTCTTATACCTCATAACACACTCACTTATGTATTAGAATTTAGTAAAGTAAGTAAATATGGTCAATAAGCACAACCATAGTAGCAATTTTATGCCAAAATGGCTTTGAAGTGGTACTAGAGCAACTTTATAACGGGATTCGCTGTTCTCTTTGACTGTGCTTTTTGTTCCGTGTCAACCTGTTTTCGCTGGATTACTCTTTGACTCTTATCAGGCTGTTGACTTTTTAAACCATGCACAAGGCAAAGTCCCCACAGTCAGGAGCGTGTGTCTCTTTGCATTTGTCAAAAAGTGTCTGTTTTTTCTAGGTTTGTGTCTTTCTCTCAGCTTCGTCGGCCGTTCCTTGTCGTTCCAACTGGTGATTGTGCGTGAACTGATGGAGGATAGTTCATTTGTAATCGAATCAATTTTAGCTAGACAGATTCTATTAGATTTAATACAATCCCAGTTAAAGCAGGCCCCTTTTCACCTCTCAAATGACAGAGTGAAAAGAAATGTGCAGTAGGGAAATTGATGAGCTGAAAGGGGCTCTATTATGCTGGCAAGAGCCCTTGCCATGTGGCAACAAGGACAGCTGGATGGGATAGTGATAGTGCTGGTAGTAGTGACGTGACGTGCGTGTGTGTGATGTGTGTGTGTGTGTAGTGGGAGGAGGGGTGTTAGAGTAGTCATGCAACCTCAGATTCACAATTTCTGTTATCACCATATGGGGTGAAGCATGTCCACACATACGCATGCAATTTGTAACCCCCCCCCCCCCCCCCCCCCCCCCACCCATTGAAATTCTTTCGCCTGCCAATGCAGGCACACTCATTTCATCATTCTGTACCGCTATACATCAACCATGGCAAAGGGGAAGGTGACACACTTGCAGAGATACACTCACACACACACACACCTCGTTCTGTACATGGCTAAATGTCACAGTCAGACACATTGATTTGCTAGAGATATAGGGTGAATGATGGCCATGTTGTGACATTCACACAGGCACAGGAACTCACGCAGGCTTTGCCAAGTGCAAAGGGAGATGGAAATGGCTGATATGTTTATGGAAAGACCTTATCTTGTCCTTTCGTTATGGAAATGTGAAGGAAATCGTTTAGCTTCGCCCAGCATCTTGGCTCACTTTGTACTACACCGTCTCTGTCGGGCTCCTTCCGATTCACCTTGTGCGACAATACATCTCTATCGGCATACGTTTGTATGTGCATGTTTAGACATGCTCTCAAGTGCGCGACCCGAAGCACAACCTGTTTCGATGCTTTTTTACTCTCTTTGCAGAACTTTTGTATCTTCCTCATGACGATTTATGTTCCCTTGGTTTCACATGTTCTCTTGAAATCCCCTCCAGATGGAAATCAGTTATCGTCATGACTGACTGGGAAACGGCTTCAGCAGACACTTCATTATTCACCTCTAGAACCAACCTCGCTTCTCTTCTCCGCTTTCCTCATTTTCTCTCTCCTTCCCTCCCCCCTCTCACTCGCTCGCTTTCTCCCCAAAGCCCCGGCTGTTGACAAGCAATTTTAAGTGAGCCTAAATTTAAAACTCAGCTGTGTCTCGGGATGCCGACGGGTGTTGCAGAAGTCCTGAGAAAGACTGCGGTGCAGTGGCTGACGGGCAACTGAAAAATGTTTTAGCGGGGTAATTGATGTGATGTGTTTTATCTTCCTCATTATCCGTCACAGTGCAGAGATGCTAGTAGAGAGATGGCTGGGCGGATGCACAGGCTTTCTGAATATGTGTGCGCTGGTGTGTTTGTTCTGTGCAGGGAGCGCTGACAACTCACTGGGGCTTTGCTTAGTGAGTCAGACAGGCGAGTTGCTGCTGGAGTGCAGATGGCGGTATGGTTGGGTCGTGCCTGGTACTCTGGTGCTCTGGTACACTGTGACCAGTGTACCACGACAGATTTCAGGGAACATATCATGTTTGTGATAGTGAATGGTGACAATGCACAGCGCAAAAAAAACTTCTCAGTCGTAGTCATGCTTAGAAATGCAATTGTTTTGGATAAGAAATACTACTTGGCCTGCTGTAGCCATGCTCAATTCTTCTGAGAATATAAATTGGATGTCATTATGGGGTGTGTTTCAATCAATACAGAAAAAAATCCATCTGCATGCAATTGGATAGTCCTAGTCATTTTGATGTAAACAAATTTGACTCCACTACACTCAGCTGACGTGGATGACTATGCCTTCAATTCATCACTGCATATAACCCTTCCAGACCATTTGATTGGCCAAGCTTAATCAGTTTGAGAGTGACTCCAGATCAACCTTCCACTGCAAACAGTTTTTTTGGGAGGGAGAAGTCAGGCAGGCTTCCAGGCCACGTACAACAAACACTATCAAGTATGAGTCTGCTGATATCCACTAGCTGGATGTGCTTTCTGTCATGATGTCTGTGGCATATTTCTGTCTACTTGATTATCCCACTCGATGTTTTCTGTTCACTGCTGCAATGATTAGCTGTTTAATCAGTTAGTCAATCCACAGAAAATTAAGCTACAGCGGCCAACCAACTTTCCCTCGTTTCAGCTTCTCAAATGTGAAAATTGGCTGCTTAATATCGGGAATTACACATTTTGGGAGATTGTTTGAGAATACAACCAATTTCAAGACATCTCCAAAGGCTGTGGAAAGTAATTTTATTCTCTACAATATTGCTACTAAGAAAAGTAAGGAGAAGTTAGAAAAAAAAGGTAAATCTCCATAACATATTGTGTTACTGATCATTAACTGACCGTGATTCATGTAACCATATCAAGGTATTTTCAAGCATCATTGTGTTACGGCTGCACTAAACTCAGGTTACAGGAGGTTTTCCCCTGGTGAGTTGCTCTGTCATTTGACACTACAGGTCTAGTTTTATGGTTCCCATAAACACCCTGGCCTGATGTCATTGTCTGGTGTGGACAAACAGAGGAGCATGATGTCATTTGATGTATTAAGGGAAAATATTCTGATTGATTCTGCATGTGTTTGCAGGGGACGTGGTTTTCACCATGTCATGCATCACTCTTATCTCACCTTTTCAGATCCACGTGTCCTCACTTCTCATGCGCTCTTACAATATCAAAACTCACGCCGTGTGGTTGAAATGAGAAGATGATAGAAGCAATGAAAGACATCAGAGCATTTCTGAAATGCACTCCTGTCGATTAGCTTGGCCGGGTCCCTGCAGGGCCCAGTGACTGCATTAGAATGTGTTAGATAGAAAAACCAAGGATGTGTGTCCCTTTTTTGTAGCAACTCAATTATTTGGCCTTTACCCCTGGGAAGCTGCTGAATCTCCCCAAAACTAAAACCCTATTTCTCTCTCTTTCTGTTTTATCTCTTTCAGACAAACCACCTCACTTCACACCAGCCCAGCCTCCTGATGGTAAGTCCTCTGTGGTTTCTGTCCGCGCGCCTCCGCTGACCGCTGGGTTTCTGGGGGAGGGAGGGTGCCTGCGAATAATGACCGCAGACAGAAGATCTCTGCCTTTGAAGTGGGCAGTGGTCTGTGTGCTTTGCCAGATTTGGCTGCTCCGCTTTTTGTCTCTCCACTGTTGGTATGGCAGGCACGTGGCCAGGTCTGCTCAGGGCTTTGATGTAAGAAGCATCTCTTGATGACTTGATTTGATCAGCTCCGCACTGCTAGTTGGGCTCATGTTCAATACCTGTTACGACAGCACCATTCGCATACTTCTGATAGGGTCTAATGGGATAATACACCTCCTCCTATGTGACTATTCAATATAAACACATTGGGCTGCTTGGGGCTTGTTGGCCAGGGGCTAAGAGCTGCACCATTACCCTGCCTTGTTATCTGTATGTTCGCATCCAATCCGGCACATATAAACCTTTGCAATGAATGTCACATTGTTTCAGTCATTTCTGGGCCCAGTTACACAGAGCCCTTAATTAAAAAGGCAACAATTTATTTCCAAAACAGTAGATCTCTGCAAGATTTAATTGGAGGAAAACAGCTGGTTTTCAAGCTGCTTTCATGAATATTTATCAGACGCAGCACAGAGACGGTGTTTGACAGACTTTTTTTTATTTTGTGCTGCACTGACAGTTCGCTGGGGTTGGACTCCCACTAGTTCTGAAGGTGTTGTATCATCCTGCTTGTGTGCCAGCTACAAAACCGGAGGTTCGGAGGGAGAAAACATGAAGAGAAAATGTTTCTAATGATCCGAGGGCTGGCCACTGCCTGGGACAAAAGGCCAAAGTGTGGGCTCGCTGAATCTGTTTCTTGTAATTGCTCAGTCACTCTCCCCATAGGCCAGCTTGTTTGCAGAAGCAGTTTGTGAAAGATGTCAGGTTAAAAAAACAACAAAGAAAAAAAAAAAAAACCTATCAAATTAGAGGTGATTTATGATGAATGTAATTGTCTTGCAGAGTCGGGACAATAAGCTGTTCACTGTCAATGTGAAACTGCTGTGGCGTTTGCCCTGAACAAATAATAGGGCTTGATTGAACATTTCTCAACTCACCTCAACACCTCAGGAGTCCATAAGATGTCTGTATTTTCCCCGTTTGTGCCTCATCACAAAAACCTCTGACGATTCAATTGCAGTCGGCACCGTTTACAGCAGCAATTCCTTTTTGTTTTAATGACAGCTGAAATTGACTTGACAAATGATTATATCCTACGCTGAGGTCTCTATTTGTCTGTTTTTGAAGCAAATCTTGCAATAAAATTTGGCTCTCCACTGGGGAAATGAGAAACAGTATGCAGGCAGCGAAGCAGCCCATTTCTGTCTTCCATTGAATTTTCCCCCACAAAAGAAATAACGCCCAGCTTATCGATTGAGCCACTCATTTCCCATGTATTAAAGTTTTTGCTGTTGGAAGGGCACAGTTTGTTTCTGCACTAGTCAACCGTTTAAAAGCTGCTCCTAGCCCTTAATTACATTTCCAATAGTTCTGTAGACTTCCTGTCAGCAGCCTATGCTGTTTTAATATGGCAAGCAAAACAAAAAGCAAAGTCTCCTATCAGCGGGCTAAGCCTGCCCAGTGGGACACAGATTCTCTGGGTCATTTAACACTTGAGAGATTAGTGAGACAATTAGAGTCTGGCCCATATACGGTAGTAGGCCACTTTTTGGAGATGAGAGATGCTTTTAGTAGTGGTGGAGGGGTGATGTAGAAGATGCTGTAGTAATATAAGTTTCACCATCAGTCACAGCTTCTCCAGAGAGCACAGGGCTTGTTCTATTGAACTTGTCCTCAGCGCCAAGGACACTTGGCTCCCCAGTACTTAATTACAGGAAATCACAGACAAGATACCAAGGAGCCTGCATTTTTAAACAGCTCAGTTTGTCTCTGAAATACCGTTGATGAGATGTCCTTATTAGCAAAGGAGTTTCTGCAGAAAGGAAAGGAATTTGTTCTGCAAATTAGAGCAAGAGAATCTTGGGACACACCAGGGAAAAATGCAGGTTCGGCACAACACGAGTAAAGGCTCTTAGATGGTATTTATGGTGTGCGCCACCCGCAAATAGCTGACGAATCCTCCCCAATGAATGGCCTATAATCACCAGTCAAAAAAGTGACAAAAGTCACAAAGCAGCCTTTAATTAGGCTCTTTCTTTGAAAGCTCAAAGCAGCAGTTGCTTGGCTCGGGCCATACTCATTATTGCCTGTCGTCTCTTGATAATAAGACAGTTGTTGCGTGCTTGGCCAAAGCTAGAAAGCTCATAGAATTTGCAGCTTTTGGGATTAGTACTGGACTTTGGAAATCGTGGGTTGACCGAGAGAAATTCTTCATGAAAGAAGCTCTTGGTCACCAGCTGTTAAAGGACATTGGAAGTTGAAGCTAATTGGGTGTTGAGTGATGGCAAATATAGTTGTAAATGAGCAGAATACTTCTGTTACTTCAATTTTGCCTCAAGACCAAAAGGAAAAGGAGTGAATATGGGTTCCTGAATATGTGTCGTTGCATCTTATTGCATTCTTGGGCGACAAAACAATGACCAAATGAGATCAAAATAGGCCACTCAAAAGAGACAAAGTGTAATGGAAGAGTGGAACCTCAGACAGTTCAGAGAGTCTCCTGTGACTGTAGCCGTCTGCACCACCACCTGCTTGGCAATATCCCATTTGTTGCAAGTCTTTGAGTTTCACATTTGCCACTGACAGCACTCCCCAGAGGATGCTCCTCACTGACAGTCAAAATAAACTCCTGGACTGAAATGGCATTTGATCTGAGATGCTGGGACGCCTGTTAAAAAAAAAAAAAAGAGAGAAAAGAAAGTGCCAGCGGGCTCGCTTACATTTTGAGAACCACGACCTAGAGTTGACATAACTCTTCGTCAGCTCTGGTACAATACAGTAACCATGTGCTGCACAGCCATTAACCTCAGATTGAGGGAGGGCACACACACACACACACACACACACACACATAAAATGCCCCTGTAATTTATTCTGCCGGAGCGTTTCCCTGTGTTCTTGACAGTAAGCCTGACTCGGAGAGAGGCAGAATTAATTATGACTCCTCGGCCTATCTTAATTAAATCTTTTCACATCATAGATTTCACACAACAGAGGCAGAATATCTACCTCATCTTTTAGTTGGGGTGGGGGCCCTGGCTGAGAATGTCTCACATCAAGATATCAAAGGTACACTGCAAAGTTGCCTTCCCAGGATTATGATTTCACAGAAGAGTCATATCCGGTGTTCAACAGAGAGCAGCTTGTTACCCCGCTGGAAGCCTTGACTTTATCAGCTGAAAGTTTGTTGCCCTTTTTGAAGTACACAGAGCTCCCAAATTGCACAGCTGAACTCTGTATCCTCATCTCAGTGGATGCTTACCTGACAGCCAGTAGGTTGTGAGGGTTTTTTTTTTCCTTTCAAAAACAAAGGAAAAATGTAAATTATTAGCCAAGTATCATCAACCCCCACTGTCTAACCATTTGCCAACGATAGCATTCCCACTCAGGGTCGCCTTCCCTCATCTCAGCCTACCCGCTGTTGATCTGCCTTGATAGGTTACAGGCAGTCGTCCAAAGAAAGACAAACAAAAATATGAGCCAGGTTTCACTGAGTGAGCTGTAAAGACCAACCGTATTGGCCACTGAGTAATTGTCGACGCAGTTAGCAGTGCAGTTTTTCTTGATATGTCCCTGAGACGTGGAGCAAACCTTTTCTTGATGCAGGAATTCAAGGAATATTACAAATCAGCACTAAAGTAGCTTTTGAAACATTATGTACAATGCATACAAAACAGTCATCCATTCATTCTCCTTAACCGAGTGTCCTCTAGAGGGTTGGGTCCTTTCCCTAGTCCAGCATTGGGCGAGAGGTGGGGTACACCCTAGATCACAGGGCTACAGGGTCCTGTTCCTAAAAAAAAAACAAAATCCAGTTATGCAAGTCTTAAATTTATTTTTTGTTTGTGTTTATTTTGCCAAAGTAAATTCATCCAAACTATGTCTGCACAAGTTAAACAACAATATAATAGAAAATAACACACATTTCTTAAATGCTGAGTCCCTGAAATGAAATCAATGGGATGACATTAGCAGGATAAACAAAACTCCATTGACTGTAGGAATCCATGCAAGCTAATTAATACTTTCCAGCTGTTTATCGAAGCCCTTATTGCTCGCCATGGCTATGTAGACGCATGTCCAAAGCCCACCGTTCCTCAGCCCTCTGTCATACACTGGAAATAATTAGCATGCAGAATTGCCTGATGTCTGTTTAAATTAACATGTTATTCCCATGTTGAAGGCTATAGTGGCTGCTCAGCAGCAGTGAAAGGCTACGTTGTTTCTTCTGTCTCATTAACACAGCAGCGCTTTATTTTAAATCGCGACTCAGTCATCATTTCACTTGTAGCTGTGATGGGCAGGCGCTAATTGAGTTGTTGGGTGGCAATGTCAGAAAATAACCACACTAGGAAGGAAAACCAGTGTGAAAAATGTCATTGTCAGGTGGTTAATTAGAGGAAAATACGTAGCTTGTAATGTCAATGTGTTTCTAAACAGTATTGTACTGTGATATCCTGCTATTAGCGTCCTAGTTCACAGTCACTGTTTCCCTGATTAAGAAAGTTACAGCAGCGTCCCTCTTGGTGCCAACTACATCCACACTGATACTGTGTGCGTCTTCTGCAGAAGCAGAAGGCGTCTGCACTTCAGTCCTCTGTTGCTCTTGTTCTATTAGACACTGACACACACACTTACTTTCTCCCAAACATTTCACCCTTCGCTTCTAACTTTTCTTCACTCAGCCAGAAACATTGTTTACAGATTGCAGTTGAACCTCAGGATGTGTGCATGAAAACACGTACGCTCCCGGCGCACACACATACTAGAAGCCCAAACATCCGTTTTTATAGCTTGTACCAAATTTTATCAGAGTCTCTGTGGATGCCGTTGGTCGGTATGTCTGTGCTGAGTTTGTGTTTGGTGTGTGTTTGTGTTTCTTGGAGGCAGGAAACCATTTTTGATCCATTCTGAGCAACTTCAGTGTGACCCCTGACACACACACAAATGCACCCACACCTGCAAAAACACAACAAAGACAGTTCAAAAACTGTAAGGCTATAGTGGACTGGTGGCATCTCTCTGTTTTTCCGATTTAAGGTGGACATATTTGTTCGTTTGTCTTCTGTACCACTATATTTACTGGAAGTTGCCATGGCAACCGCATGTTGTGAACCAGTCAGTGGAATTCTTGTAAACAGTCTTTTCATAATTTACTGCTCGTATGGTAGCTCCATCTGTATGGAGACGGAAGTCTCACCCACTCTGCTAACACACACGCTCAACCACACACACAGCCTACACGAGTTGTCGTCATCCCACTTGATTTGGCTTCTGGACCCCGGATGCCCTGACGTCTACCAGAATCTGCGTGTGTGTTGAGTATATGTGTGTCCTGCCTCACTGGACACAATTACATCACACTGACACATGGCATGTCAGCGACACCAATTTACTTTTTTTCCTCCTTCAAAAAAAAAAAAAGAGAGGGCTACGGACACACACATCATGCGCAAATGGATTTCATCGGGTCGTGGTTTGGTTTGTGTGTGTGCTGATCGCTGCCCTCTCGCTGAGCTTTAATAAGATTTATGATAGCAGAGAGCGAGACGGAGGGCAGAAGATATTGAGACGAAGGGAGAAACAAAGAGAAATAGACTGTAAATCACTTGAGTGTTTCTGTTCGTTTTTTTCTCGCAGCATAAAGAAATGCATTGAAATACAGATAATATATAGCGTACTGTACACTATAGCGGGTCAGTGAAGGGAGCCAACATATTATAATGTGTTTTACGGTGTGACACAGAGCCAGCCACAGGCACACTGGAGGGTAACGGCACAATATGCTGTTTACTCACTTGTCAAAGTCTAAAATATCATTTATGTGCGTGCCCCTCAGCGTTGATGCGTTTCAGTATGTATTTATACATTGCTCCGAGAATGCCTATTTGGGAATTGCTGGATTTTGCCCTGCACTAGTCGGTGGTTTGCTCATGTTAGCAGAGAGCTGAGCTACCGTGTAGAATGAGGCAAAAATCAGGCGAAAAAAATAAGACCTTTGAGCGGCTTTGACTCCTTTCGTATTCCATAAAAAAGACACACGAGACACATGAAAATCTTTATGTGTACACTTAACCCTCATAACTGTTATCTAACTGTTACATTTTTGTGTTAGAGCCATTTTTCGAAAGTAATGTTGTTATGACGGAATTTCTCAACCCACTTCAGTGCTAAAGATGTGTGATACGTGCAGTGGCATGAATGAAATCTCTTGTGTACATGTCATTGTTAAGGAAGAAACCAAATTCTGCTACTGCTAAGACATGCATACTGCTAAGTCTGCCCCTCTGTTTATAGAGTTGAAGGGTATTTTTGCACTCCTGGTGAAAGGCAAATGTATTGTCCTCCAAAGCCGTCTGTTTTAATGCATTTTTTTGTTCACATCCTGTGCATTTAACTCATCATTACCTAACGCCCTCGCTTTTTAATTTTTAGCCATACAGCTCAGAGAGTGTGTGAACAGGAGAGAACTAACAGAGAATGTGCTTAGTATTCCCACAACCTCACACATCCACCCGCTTCCTCATTTCCATAATGAGAGAGGAAAAAATGAAGAAGTAGGGGGGGGGAGAAAGAAGCAGGATGAAGAATTGAGGATAATTTGAACAATTTAGCTGTTGTGTTTATTTTTTGATAGAAAGAAAGATGGAAGTTATTGTGTGCGTTCCTGATTGTGCTCCGTGCGTGCCTCGGTGTGGGTAATTTGGCTATTTGAATGGGTTTTGCATTGTGTGAAGTTTCTGCGCTCACAGTATGTGATGAGCATAAAAACAGAAAGTCCTGTGAAAGATGTCAAAGGTTTCCTGTAATAAGGCAACGGGCAGGCTGCTGTGTGCCTGCATATCTGCTCTACACTCCTTTGCTTGAGCTTGTTTTTTTTTTGCTGGAGTTTCATGCACCCCAGTACACTCTGTATCTCCATAATTAGGGGTTGGTGGCACCGAAGGCAAACACTGTGTGTGTAAGTGTGTCTGTGTGTGTGTGTGTGTGTGTGTGTGTGTGTGTGTGTGTGTGTGTGTGTGTGTGTGTGTTGTAACTTTCATTGCATTTACTGGAAATGGCTGTTTGGCCTAAACCCTTATAAGGTCAGGTTTAATGGCTACAATACAAAAATAATCATAATATTAAAAAAAGAATGCATTTCTTTAACATGTAATTCAATCTCAAAACTTTTTCCATCCTAAAGGAAAGTTTAAGAAACATTCATGATAGAGTTCAGGGCTTTTTAAGGCAGTTTTACCAGTATGCTGGACAGCTCATGTCCCAGTTTTAAAGGGACAGGAGCTGTTTTAATGAAATTGGATGTATTAAGAAAAATGCAACATTCAACCTTTTTGGAGTTTAAATACTAATTATTGAATGTAATTTGTAGGATTTTTATTATTTTTACAATTTACTAGCGGTGCAGTGGTAGTGCTAGTGGTGCACTAAAGCTCTGTGTGAGTGGCCCTTTAAATGTTTTAAAAAAGTAAAAGTGTTTATGTGTAAGTTGCACTCACTTAGTATGAACAACTGTGTGCCCATTGCTCCCATTATAACACAGTTACAAGTTTGTTTCTAATTCTCTGCACAAACAGAGCAACTGGAAGCACAGCCTGAAGCCAAGCATTTCATCGTGTGTCCTGCTTGATGAATGACTCTCTGGGTTGCGTATCGGATAACTGCGAAGCATTCAGATTCATGCACTCAACATGTGCTACACACATGTGGAATTTCATTGCGAGTGAGCTCACGTCTGTCTCTCTTTCTCACACACACACACACACACACACACAAACACACACACACACACACACACACACACACACACACACACACACACACACACACACACACACACACACACACACAGTGTTATAGGAAACAAGGCTTCTAGTGTGAGTTGCTCCACATGTGATACGTATTATCTGTGACATTTCCCACTGGTGTCAGACAGCTCTTATCTCCCCCAGCTGTCTTCTGTCACTGCACTGCAATAACTCATTCTCATAGTAACAAATCAGTTATTTCTCAGAGCTAAAATATAAACTATAAACTTTCAAAAAGACATCTTATGGCTTAATATGACTAACTTTTCTGTCATTCTCCTAAAATATTTGTCAGATTCCTCTACCTCTCCTTGATTCAAAGACACAGTCATGAGATACCGGGCTTGAGATTCCTGTTTGTGGGGTATTGACTGACAGGTTAAATCAGTTTAATCAGCTTTGAAAGTGGCAAAATTAACGTTTGTGGAAAAGAAATCATTTACAGTCTTCAAACCGGAGTTCTTTTCTGCAGTTTGAAACCCTCTTCTTAATCCTCTTGCTTTTCCTTTCTTAATTCTTCTACCTCTAAAACTGAAACAAACACAGGAACTAGCCCATGCTAATATACAATTTGAAGCCACATTGCCACACCTCCCTTACACACACAAAACAACCCCTAACTGAGGCTACAACCTTTGACTGAACTAAATGTTACACAATATGCATGTGTATGTGCTCCAGTGAATAACAATTGTGTATGTGTGTAATTGAGGCCGTCGGTCGTGGATGCTGCTCATGCATGGTAGTTAGAGAGAGGAAACTGGGGCACAGCAAGTGTTGCGGTGACACAACGGAGTTTGGATTTTGAAGACTACCTGATTTTGAGGATTTCAGGAATAAATTGTCTCAAAACCTCTGTAGGCTGAGCTCATCATCAACTTCACGCAGTATGTAAGGGCATCCTCTTAGGGGAAGGCATGACGGCTCAGTTGTTCTCAGCCAGAGGTCAGGGGTACACGATGATTACTAGGATAGGATATCAACAATGTATGTATTTCGTACTCATCATAGCGGTTTCTCTTTTAAAAAACTGCATTGTAAATAAGAATCACTTAACAATATATAGAAACAAAGGTCAGCATTAATTTGACTGTGAAAGAGTTCACAAGTGAGAAAAACCCTTAAAATAACTAGAGACACAATAAACAACACGACTGGAGTGAACAGCGAGGGGGAAAACAGCAGAAAAACAAAGAAAAAAAATGAACAAAGGAACTTTATAAAAGTTAAATCTAAGACACGAGAGAATGTGGAAATAGAAATAAAAACTACTGCAAGGAAAGGAAAGAAATTAGACTGAGAGTGAGGGCATGGGGGGTTGGGGAACAACTTAATTACCCGCGCCATCCCTCGCACTTAGAATATTAAGTAATCGTCATTCAGAAATTGACCTGAACTGAAATTTGCCTTTGATTTATCTCCTTTCTCCACTTCTTAAGTTTTTCTCTTCCCTTCTCCTGAAGAAATCCCTTCCCCTCTGCCCGACCCTGAGGGCTTGTCAGCCTGGGGGTAGGACTTAGCACCTTTAGTGTGTGTTTGTTCAGAGCAGATAGAGAAATTTAATTAAAACAGGTTTTCCTGCCTCCCCCTTGTAGACTTCAGTTCACTCTTGAGGGCTCCTGGACTGCGGCGCTCCATCAGTTGCTCAGTTGCCCCCCTTCCCTTTCAAAGGCCAACGTCAGTGAACGACATTTGATAATGAATAAAGAATCAGCTCGATCGAGCCAATTTTTGTGCGGATCTGCTTTGCTAAGCGATTGGCCTTTGGAGTGAACTCGCGGTCAGATGTATGCGCAGCAAGTGGTCTGTACATTTATGTCTACACGGGGTGGGGCTTAATTCAGAGGCTCGAAGCCACGTTAACACTCCTCAGTCCCTTGAGAGGCAATACATTTTCTCTTGTTCAAAATTAGACTTTTATGTGCGAGCTGAAGCACCAGAGGAAAAAAAAAGAATGCGCAATTACCTCAGTGCCATGCTGGGTTCATCTGATACCACGCTACGATTCAATCACTTCCCCCACCCCCCCGACCAGTTCCATTATAGCTGAGAGGAACAGGGATTGGTTTGGGTGATGATGTGAAGCTACCTATTTTTGTCTTTCAATCAGATAACAGTTCTTAGGTATTTTCCTTCCTCCTTGTCATCAGAAGTGGCTATGAACTGGAGCCACGAGAGAACGGAGCCAGGTTCAGCGGCCCTGTTAGAGCAGCACAGGTCAGGAGCTGCTACGGTGAGGCAGAACAGTGGCAGGGGCAGATGGCAGCCAACACACACACGCACACACACACAAATATATATGCACACACACGCTTTCGGTTCCTGGGGCTGTGTTAGATTGGTCACAGTGGTCCTTCTACTAAAGATGAGATATGGTGTTGGAGATAGGAAACAGCCAGCTTCAGGGCTGAATACATACACACATGCTCACCGATGAGTGCATACACACACACACACACGCTCACACACACTCTGTCATTAATATGCACCAGCACACTCTCTTCCCAGTCCAGGTAAACAAACAAGCATCAGTGTTTGTCATAGGATGGGCCTTAAAGCCGACTTAAGTAGAGATGATAGCTAGCCTTTCTCTGCTGCTTACCGACCAAATACATTTTCTATGCAAACTCAAACCAGCTCAGAGTTGACTGTTTGCAGTATACACTAGCACATATGGAGCAAACAATAACGCATGGTGAATTAGGTTCCAATCCGAGCGCGTTCACTGGAAGGTGTGGGGATCTGTGGGCATCTTTGAAGCGATCTCTCTCAGTTAAATTTTGCAAACTGCCATTTATATTTAACTCTCCCAGATGCAACTCAGAGAAACTTTTTAATTTTTAAAAAGTTGCAATCTGCAACCTTTTCATTTAAACCAGTCCCTGATCTGCTTCTCCTGTCTGTAGGCCATCGATTTTGCATAACAGTGAATTATTTAGTCTATATCTAATCTAAAACACTTGGCGGAATGTGTTTTACATCAGGGAAAAAGACTGTCCAACTCCTGGCCTCAAAAGAGATGGGGCCGTCCTTGTGACTTGGTTGTGGTTCTGAGGGATTCTTGCTCTGGGTTCTTTTGTGAATCTCGATTTTTTTTTTAAACGAACTTCCCAGAAAAAGTTAATTTAGAGAAAAACGACATGCTTGCAGCAGAACATGATCCCGGATACCTTTAACCTTTAACTGATACAAGAAGATTTACAGATCCCTCTTTTTCTGGTCCATATATAACAAACCTGGAAGGTGTGCTGCTTTGAGAATAGATACCACAGTGATGTTGCTGATTGCTAACCCCCCAAAAATGGGCTGAAAGACACTAAACGTCTGCCTGCTGCTGACAGAAACTGAAGAGCTTGGTGATAACTCTCTGTGTTTATCACTATCAGCAACACCTTCCATAATGCAGACAGTAATTTCAATCCAGTTGTTAAAAACAAAATCTTGACTAGTGCAGCTCTAATGATTAAATGAGGTGCTAAGAAAACAAAAGAACTGGAAAAAGAAAAACAGTTACTTAACATGTTTATAAAGCCAAATGTCCTTAAATCCTGTCTTCTGATGATCTTGGCCATTTCTATCACTGAACACATTATGCTAATGGACAGAGGCAAGGCCTTCTCTGTCAAAGAGCGGCTGCTGCTTTTAGAGGGAGTGTTCAGGTTCATCAAGTTTTAATGAGCCAGGAGAGAAATCAGCAGCGGCATCGCACACTTCACTTTATCCCAGCACACTCTCTGAACTACATGCAGCAGTGCAGAGTTACAGCAGAGCCGTCAGTTCTTTCAATTCCCAGACAGTGCTCTTTTTATTTCGCAAAAGGCTTTCAATCTAGATTAAATAGCTAATATTGCACATAATGAAAAACAGGATTATCCCAGTAATACCTTTTGTTTTTCTAAAAAAGTGCGGCTGTGCAGATGTAAAATCTCAACCAAAGCATGTGCTTCCACCTCTCTAGTCTCTTCCTCTGCCTTGAATTATTTTAAGGGTGTCTCTCATGAGAGTCTGAGGAGATGTTTTATTTAAGGAAGATATATGCTTGCAAATGTATTCACACACACCTTATTTGAATATTTAAAATGGTTTTGTTTTTACTTGCAAGCAATGGACAAGGTGAGATATATTTTTAATTTTTTAAATCAGTTCCTGTGGACAGGGCCTGGTAGGATTCCCTGATCACCATATGTCAAAAACACAGAAGATAGAATTGGATGATTTGATTTATTGATATAATCAGAGACCACAGCATAGCACAGGATACTGAAAAAAAAAACTTTCACTATCCTCTAACCCCCAGCTCACAGTTTTGTTTGGTATATGCTGCTTTCCCCTTCAGGACATTGATTATCTAATGATATTTTTTGCGAGTGAAACTGGCACCACACAGTAGACATTTCTTTTATTGTCTCTGTGGTGTCTAGCTGTTTTGATGACAGTGTTCATCTCTCCCCTGTGCAAAGGCTTCACGATGCACATGCTTTTTTGCATTTCTCCATCTTGGGCTTGGCAAGCCCTGAGGTGACTGACAATTATTTAAAGAAATACACAAAGATAAAATGCATTTTCCCAATATTCCAGAGGGAGAAGTGCAGGTCATTCTCCAGTTCTGTTGCTATAGATAGGTCAGTCTATGCATGACTAAAATTTCTCGTTAGTCAGGTATCATCAAGAGAACTGTAATGTTTTGCAATATTAGACTGGTAATGTCAATCATGCTGTGTGTGCAGATGTGACAAAATTTTCATTGAACACAATGCGCCTACGATACGGTATGATACGGTACGATAGGACACGACACAATACAATGAATTCTTTTAGGATCCATGTGTTATATTTTACAGATAGTTGACACCCTCTTGCACACTTTATTGCATCTTCGTCCTTATACAACTGTCTGTTAGCACATAACCCTTCCACACTTGTGATGACAACTGCACAGCCTCCATCCCTGATGAAAAAGCGAGATGAAAGCTCCAGAAAAAGACAGTAAATGAACTTTTTCTTTTTTGAAGAATGTACCGTCATAATACAGACTTGTTATTTTCTTCCTTGCTTGAAAATCCAAAATGATTGCTTTAGTCTGAATGTAATTTCACACCACAGCTGAAATGTATTTATCTCTCTGATGGATATCGTCACATCTTATACCATGTCAGACAGACCTACTTTACTACACAGTTCTCATGTGAAAATTACAACTTTCATTTCCCGCACCAGTACTTACTAATAAAATGTGCATTAATTGTACACAGTCCATACAAATACGCGGGTAGAGGGCTCTTTAATGAGCCAAGCTTGTTAAATTTCACAGATGGAGGTAACATATGCAGCACATATTCCGACATGAAGATGTGTCAGCCTGTTTGCAGTCTTGAATGTTTGTACTTTGACGAGTGCTATTTAAGTTACGAAAGACGCCACAGTTCCTACTATATTTGTGCAAAAGTGACAGTGCAGCAGTGTGATGCTTTCATCCAACTTTACTTACTCAGAACATAAACATAGGCCCAGGTAGCGAGTGAAGCCATAACTCAGGTTGTGTCATCTCAACAAGCTGCGCCTCACACTTGGAAATGCTAGCCCGTGGTGATATATTACATATTATACTACTCTTTTGAGCAGTTTCTCCATGAGCAGATACAGTTTGAACTGCGCTAGGATGGTACAACCAGAGGCAGGATCAATGAGCAGAATCAAATGTGAGGATCACTGATTCTCTGCTCCTCGCCTTGAGGAACAAATGCACACACACTGAGCCCTACAAACCATCTGCATTCACAATCTGAGCCTCTGCTAGATGGTGCAGAGATTCGAAGGAAAAAAAAAGATGCACTTCATAGAGCATTCCACACAGATATGCAACTTTAAACTGTTGGGGAAAGATAAGGCAGTAATTGGCGCTCTCTGTAATTTAATCACATGTTCACCTTGTAATAAAACATTATTCTGTTGTGCTGATGCTGTTAAGTATCTCATTTAGACTACTGGGTGTCCTGTATTGTTGAAATGCATGCCATCGAATGAAGACACTTCAAACTCAGCACCACCTCTGCACACTAAACCTCATCTAACACATGAGATATCAGTAACGAAATCACACTTGATTCATTTAATTACATCTATTTTTTTCTTCTCTCATAACAGTGGCTCTGTAGAGCTCAGCAAAATGAAGTAGGAGGGTACAGTATTCACAGTGTTAAAATCGCACCTGCAAGAAATGAAAGCTTCCTGCAAAAGAGGCAAAAATAGTCAGTGCTTTAAAAATGGAGGTGTGCGTTCACAGATACACTCGCAGGATTTTTTATATTCTCTCTGCTTCACTTAATATTGGTTTTGGTGAAAATATTTTTGCTATTGGTCTTTTCTCTGACATTTTAAGTTCAAGCAGAAAAGCTACTTGGCAAAGGGAATTGTGATATATGAGGTCCAGTGTTTTGTCCATTGTGGCACAAGAATTTAGTCGCTTATGAACCTTCCAGTTGGTGGGAAAAGCACTCAAGGATAGTAAAACATTATACACTATTGCACCTGCATTGCATAAGCTAATATAGAGTCTTATAGCTTTGTTGTCGGGGTGTTGGTCAGGCCATATGCTGCTGTCTGAAGGCACAACAGGGGATCAGTGTGGAGCACTTTGTGCTGTGTTATTAATACCTCAGGTGAAACATTGTACGTCTTCCTCAAGCCTTAAATTTAAGCTCTCTCACCTCCACGCAGTCAATGATGAATGTGTGTCTTTGTCTGTGCCAGGTTTGAATTCCCGTTCCAGGTCTCGTGGCCAAAAGTCTCTAGTTCACCTTCAAACCTGGTACTGTTGGGGAAAAATGCAATGTAAATAAGGCAAGACTGATCAAACTATTTTTAGTCCTGGGAAATGTATTAATAATTGAAGGCTGTGTGTGTGCAGGCCAAAGGAGTCCTGATTGAAAAGAGCACCGGTGTAAAGATTAATAATGAAAGACTGAAGTGTCAAACGAGTGAGAGGAGAAAATGGAGATGGGATAGATGAGTGTACTGTATAAGTGGAGCATGTGTGTGGAGGTTGGTGCTGCCTGTTCTTGTACCTTGGATGATAACAAGCCAAACACATTTTTGGACGCATTCCCCAGCAGTGATATTTAGCTATCCTAGAATATTAAAATTATTCAAAAATAAACATTTCCAAGTCTGTTTGTTTTTGAGATCAGTGATACTTGGATGGTGGAATTAATCTGCTTTTGTCCTCTACGTATCCCTCTGCTTTGCTAAAATATAACTGACATTTTCCGCCATGTTTTGCAGCAGATTTGCTTCTAATGCGCCTTTAATATGCCACTGTTGTCTACAGATTATTCAAACTCCTATTTACATGTTATAAGTTAATAGAGTGGACGGCAGATTCTTTGTATTTGCTAATGAGTGCACAATAGGGCTCATGCTAGTGCACATGCTAACCATGGCAATGGTTTCTACAGTCATAGATTTCCATAGAGTTCAAAGAGAGAAGTCATGTTTATTATTTGATAGAAGCTTAAGTAATCACTGACTCAGAAAATAATTGGAAGAGTAAAAATAAAATACGGAAAAAGTAATCAAAAGAATAATTGGCTCAACTGACAATGTTGACTCAAGCAATAAGAGGCACTGAATTTGGCTTATTTCATGAAGGCATAACGAGCATAAAATATTTGTGATACTAAAGCAAGATCTCTCAGTGTTTCAGTTATATGTCATCCTTTCTGCGTAATTTCCTGTATTTCTTTTTTCCATTATCAACAGAGATCTGATCCTGCCCTGCTACTGATTGGTCTCATTTTAGTAAAAGAGTCAACAGTTGAAAATGTGTTCCTGACCATCTTGACAGTTATTAAATACATTCAGCACAGGTCAGAGTGATATTAGAAATATACCAGGGTGACATATCTGTCCCAGATATATTTGTCCCTCCGTTCTATTCTAGACACTGTCTGTGTTTAAGCTGGAATAAAATGTAAGCATCAGGGCAGCAATGAGATGTTATTTATTTATTTGTTTCATATTGAAGCCATATGTGTTTTATCCATGTACATTTTTGTAGCTGAGGCATCACTTCCAACTGTTTGCAGCCAGTATTCCATTGAGCCCTCCCCCATACGCACACACACAAAGTGTAGGACAAAGGTCAGACCTCCACCCCCTATGTCTCCTCCTATTATTTCTATCCTAAATGTTCCTGGATGTAGGCGTGTCTCATGTGGAGCTGAATACATATGGTTACGCTTGGAACATGAATATGGAAGAGGTCGCTGCTACCAAATGCACACGTGTGACTGGCTAGTCACAACCCCCCCACCTGCCCTGCCCCAACCAGTGGGAGATCATCTGCAGGAAGGTGATGGACATTGAACCTACACCTACACTCATGCACTATTCATGATGACCTTTCCACCGTCTTTTTCTCCATCCCCAACACACACACACCCACACCCACACCCACACCCACACCCACACCCACACCCACACACATCTTAGTCATCATGCCCAACTTGTGGCCCTCATGCAGGTGCATTCACTGTCATTGCTGTTAGCATTTTAGTCCAGGCAGCAGTGATGGCAAAGAAGATGGATGCTCGTCCAGAGATTTTAAAATGAATGGATGTTTGTGGCAAAACGTATAAATCCTTCACGCGTGATAGAAGAAGTGTAGGTGGCCAAAGCATACAACACTTCTTTCACACAGGCATCTTATGTCCAGCTGCCTCAGCTCAGCCATGTAAGCACGAGGCATGTGTGGAACTGCATGATTGTAAATGATTGAGTGAGTTGAGAGAGAACCTGGAGGTCAATCAGCTGAATGAAGATAAAGAAGCCGAGGTTAAGTGAAGGTTGGGAATACATTTTCATCAAAGGATCCCAATGATGAGCATGGAATGAATATCAAACAGTTGCTAATAGAGATACACAAGTTTAGGGGACACTGTGTTGTTATTTTCCCTATACACTATTGTGTATTGGGAAGTTATTGCTCCAAGATTTGTACAACACAGCAGATTTATATTGATTACGTTGGGCAAGACAATGACTGTGTCTTGAGAGCATTTACTACCCTCACAACAATTTATAATTCTAGATAGAGTCATTTAAATCCACATATTTTTTTTTTAATATATAGCTTTTCTTCTAAATGTGAATATTACTCCTGACACAGGTGATAATTTGCATACTTAATGAAAATGAGCATAATGTGAAAGTATTACTGCTGCCCAACTCAGTGAGAATGAGCATCTTTGTTGTTTCTGCAGCTGTTTAAAGAATGTATGACTGTATGTAAAAATGTATGTATCCCCCCCCCCACCCTCCCAGCGCACAGTCTACGAAGAACAAGTGCAGCTTTTGCATGTTTTACTGCTTCCAGATGGGACGTGTGAGCTTGTGCTTACGACATGGGAAGTTGTGTACACGAAATGTGTACAAAAAATTTTTGGTGCTCATGTTGTTATATCTGTCATATGCTTAGAGAACACCACTGCCAGGAAACTGTTGGCATCTGGAAAACACCAAGGCAAACAACTCCAATATATTATATTAGCTTACAATCCACATCTGCCGTTAATGAAAACTTGAGTATGCACCTTGATTTCCACACGGACGGCTCTTCATAGCAACTTGACTTGTAGCACAAAAATAAATGTTGCTGAAAAGCTGGTTTGTTTAAGATGCAACTCTAACAGGATGAAGAACCCAGAACTAAGCTGTTATAACCAAGAACCTTTTATCGTCGAATGTTAATGTATCAGAAAACATAGACGTTGCACTTGTGTTTGTTAGCTAACACGTATCCAGCATCAGTTGGTAGATGTAGATTGCTAAAATAACCTTTGGATGGAGAAGTTTTTAGCAGCAGCCCTGTTGTTAGCATAGCGGCACATGGACGCATATGGTTTCTATGTCAATGTATTAGGCAATTTCAAGCTAGCCATTCAATTATTTAGTTATTGCTAAATTTAAATACATTTAAATCACAGTAATACTTTTTTAATGTTTTTGAACGTTATGCTTTTCATTATGATGTTTATTGCTAGTCTTTTAGGCGTGATGTGTAACAGACTCAAACCCTGAACACTGAAGCATTTGCAGCATTAACATGATTTTTTTTTTTTTTTGTGCTGGTTATTAGAAGTAACATTTTATATGTTGCAGCTCCAACACTGTTCTGTGGGGAAATTCCTTTTATGAAATGCTGGAGACATTATTACAATTGAAATTGTCTGTGGACATGAGCAGTATTAAATGCTCTCAGTTTAGGCTCCCTGTAATATACTTAACAATTTCATCATTTGTTAATTGTTCTGTACAACTATCTGTTGGGCCCTGCACAATACTGAGCGCTCCAACCAGAGGTGACACACGCATACGCAAACACACACGCTCACACCCCAGCTGACTTCTTTGTATCTCCTGCTGTCGCGTATGAAAATGAAAATGCTGCATGCATAATGGGCAACAAGGCCCTTGGGTCTCTCTCTCTCTTTCTGTTTCCATGTTCATTTTCCAAACGAAAGCAGTTACTTTTCATATCTTTACTACACAGATATCCATAAATTTAAGCAGAAAAAACACATACCTAGAACCACTTACCATATGAATAGCCCTACATTTAGCATAAGTGATTCAAGTTAATGCAGCCTGGCACTCCATTAAATGGAAAGAGAATCTGATGCAATCTAAATTTCAAGGCTGCTTGCCTGAAATATTCTGGCTTCGTCTCCAAAGACAAACTCTCCACACATTTGCCTAGTAGAGCAGCAGCAAACCCACGTACTGCTGTCACCTTATTCTGCCTTCAGATGCTTTTGGAGATGTCATAATTACAAGTTACATGGACAAGCTAACAGAGTGGTTAACGTGACTCACAAATGTGAAATTTCCAAAGATGTAATGATTCTATTACTGGTTACATACTTATAAGTCTGCACCTCTAAGCGGCTTTGTCCTACTTGCTTTGGGAAACAAAACAACAGCCAACAAGTTTACAAAAAAATTGTCTTTTATTTTCTGGTCCATTTTACCGTTAGATCCAAATGAACTTGAATGGGTGTCAAGTCATATTTCCAGTTTGTGAAATTGGAAGGAGCTTATGTGGAGAGATTGAAAGCAGCGTGAGATAGTAGCACTCCGTACGAAAAGAAAACAAAAGGCTGGCAAGGAGAAACACATGCTGCACCATTTTCTTGAGCCAAGAAATGCTGGTGTGTGAACCAAAATGAAGGTTTGCAGAGAAGGATATTGCTCTTTGAGGTTTATCTGTAGCCTGGAATTCCTTGCACCGTTCTAGTTAGCCTGCAGTTGTTCATGTGCAGCTCAGAAATGAAACAAGGAGCACAAAGAGAGAAACCACATTAGTTCCAGCCTTCATGTTGCATGCGATCACCCATAGAGTCATGCTTGTGACGTAATCCACCTGTTTCGTTTTGTGAACTTTTTCCCAGCCCACCTAAGCGGAGCTGAACTAATTCAGCCTGACATGATCCCTGTTGATATGTTGTCAGGTTGCAGCGTCCTAATCGGCCTCAGACATATGTCATTCATGCTAAGGATCATTAGTGTGCCCTGCAGGGGGAAACATATCATGCAGCTGAGTCGATGATGATTCAGAATTGAATACCTTCCCCGCGTTCTCTCTTCCCACTCTGTTCCCAAAGGTAAAAAGGCAAGGCGGCTGCAGAACGAGCGTGAAGAACGGCTGCGAGACTGCGGAGACAAAGACAAGCATTTATCTGTGCTTCCATATGTGTTGAACATAGGCAGATACTGAACCGCGCAGCCAGAAAGCCTTTAATAGATGAAACGTGTGCCTTATGCCTTGGAATACTATGTCGTTTGCAGGCGATGTGTTTGTCTCTGCACATTAAAAATGTTATACATATAAACTGGTTGGAGTACGGTGTGATAGATAAGCTTCAGAGAAAAAAATTAAAAGGGAAAATTGAGTGTGGTGATGGGGGGGGGAAATCGTCAGTGTTTGTGAATTAGTCCTGCCATGTTGTCACAGTGTTGCATTAGTGCGCACATTTTGATTCTTACTTTGACACACTTCTCATCCCTTACACCTTGGCTGCTGAGATCAGACCTCACACTCAGACTCCCAGGTCCCAGGTGAAACATACACATTGTTGAACTTGCCCCTTGTAGCTTGTTTGTGTCTCCCAGAGAGTATAGACCAGCAGCAGCAGCGCTTCATTCTGGTCCGTTGGCTGCACGGACCGTTCTTACACAAACACGCACACGTCCTTGGAATGTGATCATACGCATCCTAACACACACACTCAAATTCACTCACACAGAAAAACACACACAGTGTTCAAGGCTCCGCTGGACATGGAAGCAAACATCACCATCCTGGTTTCCATCTCGCCACAGGGCATAGCAGTGTTACTAAAGTGTGTGTGTGCTTATTATATGAGCTACTCTCAATCCAAAGCTGGTTTGAACAAATACAAGGCCGCCATTTTGCTTTGAATTTGAAATCCCAGTGGGAAATACACACCTGTATCAAATAAATCAGAACAGCAAAGATGATGTGAACAGCATGATTTCCATCTGGGCCCAAAGCAACTTTTCTTTTCCACAGCTACAAATTCTTGGTACTTACAGGTTGTGCTGACAGCTATGTCTACCTAAACACTTTTGCCAATTAAGTCCATCAGCTTGAGTGACCTCAATTTATCTGACGTCTGAGCCTTGCGCAAAACTCAGTCTAGTGCTTTGTTTAGGCCCTGCTCCCTCTGTGTAGTCAGAATGTACATCCACTCTGTCGCTTTTCTGTTCTGTACGGGCAGTTTGCTGAACAGTCAATTTCTTTGGTTGAATACAGCAGGCCATAAAAGTCACGCCTGCTGGCTGTCTTAATTTTACCCAGCTCTGTTTTTAGCTTAATTTAAACTTGGGAGTGTAGGCAGGAAAGTTGGCTCTGCTTTTACTGAATCACCCCTGTTTTGTCAATGTGGACAAGGCCATTGTGTGTCTGGTGACAATGGAGAAACAGGCAAAGCGGAGGAGTAAGATGGCAGCTGATGGATGGTCAGGGACCATTGTGAATAGAAGATGCTTTGTTGGTTAGCTCAGCTAAACCCCAGTAGTTCTAGTGTGTTTTTCCTTCAGATACTGCTATTTTCTTTCCAGATACAAACCTTGCTTCAGTTTTCATCTCCCTTTTCTATAAGGTCACACTGCTGCAGTCTCATTGATCCTCTTTTATCCATTTCCAGTTAAGATCATCTTGAAATATTTTTCTCTCCATGCATGTTTTTCTTTTCTGTGCACTGTTGCTCCTCAACATTCTTTTCAAATCAGTGGGTTGTAAATGATAATTTTCATCCTGTATTCAAGTCTTGTTTGCTTATTTTAGCAGAAGAAGAATTTTTATGCTCAGCAAGATTTCTTTTTTTGTTGATATTAGGCAGTGGTGACCCCCTGCCAAATTTCCCAGTGAGGGTAATTTTGTCAGTGGTGGCTCAGGTGCAGCAATCATTGCTCTTATTGGGTCCATGTGTAAAAGCATAACTCACAATTTAAATTACATTACTCGTCTCTTGACAGTTTCCTTGTCAATAGAAGGCATGGCCAGTGCATTCCAACCACAGTCTGTATATAAATATGACACTAGACATGGGGAAAAAATATTGGTATGGCAATATATTGCGATATTTTTTCTTGCGATACAATATCGATTTTGAATGTGTTAATATCAATTTTAAAAGAAAACGAAGAACATTTTGGACCGATAGTGAACGTCTCAATGAATTATCACTGTCATCTGATGTGTATATATATATCATATATTGTTCTGTTGTCCAACTTTATACAGTCTATGATTCAGACACTGATCATTGCATTTCATGTCTTGATGGCTACCTAATTGGCTCCAGGTTGCGTAATGAAAGGAGCAGCTCAGGCCATCCTATAACCAATTCAGATTGCAAAGCAGTGTATGACAACAATCTGTATAATTTGTAGTCATATGGAAAACACTTCAAAGTGGCAGCACAGCAGTACTCTATTGATCAAGGCATTACAATGAGAAACCTTAAATTAAATCTTAATGCTGCTGATATTTTAGAAAGCTGAAAAATATTTAATTTGATATATATGTATATATATACAAACTTCTCAGTTAAACGTGTGATGATTTTGCATTCATTTCAGGTTTTTGAAAGTATTTTGACAATTTTATATTACATTCATTCATGTAGCCCTAGTTAATAACTGATTTAACACTACAAGACACTCTACAGCAGTTCTAAGGATGTGTGAAGGGATTTACAATACTTTCTGTACAATTGGAATTTACTATTGATTTACATGCTGTCTCCTGTTTCTCACTGTTGGAACACCACAGTGAGTTAGTTCTGAACACGTGCAGTGACTGCATTGCATCCTAAAACAGCCCTCACATACACACAGACAAACACGTGTCAAGTTGCCCAGTGACACTCTTGTTTTCTAACGTCCAATATTCTTTAGTAAACTTCTGCAGCTCTCTCTCTTTTCCAATTAATTTCAGTTAATTTCAACTCTCTCTCTCTCTCTTTCTCTCTCTCTCTCTGTCTCTCTCTCTCTCTCTCTCTCTCTCTGTCAAGGAAAACTGTTGCCTTGGAACGGGGGAACTCTGTGGCAGCTATTAATTATGTTATGTGCTTACTGCCAAGTCACATTGTGGATGTGTGAACGTGGATGTGCACGTGCACTTGTGTATTTGCCTGTCACAAGCTTTTGTAGAAATGTCACACTTGCGTGCTCACACACAAACACTCCAATCAGCAAGGTAGTGGTCAGTCAGAGAGCGTATCAGCAACTGTGGGCTGCATGATGGAGGCTCCCCTCACACCAACAATGGGCCAGAGAGAGAGATTGATAAAAAGGTGGGATTGACAGAACAATAGCAACAATAATGTGTGTTGGAGAGAAAGACAGAGGTGTGCATATGTGATTGTGAAAAGAATCGTACTCTGAAGCCATGCATCAGCACATAATCAATGCACAGACAAGAGTGCTTATACAGTACATATATTGCATTTGTTCACATCTAACCCGTGAATGATTTCCAGTCGAGCCATAACGTGCTACTGGACTTAATCTCGCTTCAATGGGCAAATTTTCACATGGCTGTTGGGTTCTCCACCAAATACGGGTGGTAGTGATTTGTAAGTCTTCCCTCCGGCTATACTGAGCAAATGCTATGAGAAGGAGAGCACTGGGTTTGCAATTCAGTTTCAGTATCATATGCAGAAACAGGCATTTTGCAGGCAGAATATTGCTCAGTGAAAAATGGCCTCCTCAGCTAACAGTGTAGCTGCACACCACAGTCTAGACTCCCTCGATTTAGTAATCATTAATATACAAGTTTCACACTCCTTATCAGTTAGGCTGGCATAATTGCATTTTGACAACTGAATAAGTGAATGTTCTGCTGTAGCTTAAATTAAGTCTGTAGTTGTAGTGATTATTTTCATGTTTGGTTAATTTAACAGTTAGTCATTTAGAGTGGAGGATGTAAAAAAAAAAGAAAAAAATAAGAAAAGTGAAAGCCCAATGTGAAGTCGTGCTTATTGGTCTGATACAATCCTAAGGTTAAATAACCTCAGTTTATTAGTTTTCATTGGCATTTGATGAATTGCACTTTAACTGATAATGACATAGTCTGTGAAATTGCTAATCAGTCACTTGTGTCAGTACTAATTGTAATTTTAAATGCAATTTATACATTTTCCTAAAAAAATGGAGTTGCAGTTTGTGATTCTAATATTAATAAATTGTTTATAAAAAGTGCCCAATCATCCAAATCCAAATGTATGATTTTAGTAGCCTTGACTACATATAGACCGTATAAAATAAATCACCTCATCACTCTGAGTTATGTGTTTACTTATTGTTGCGTTAAAGCAGTCTATTTGCTGATTATCAACAGTATTAAAATAGTGTTGCATGCAGCCGTGAAGCTCTCTTCAGAGTAAAGGACTGGTGATACTGGCAGCCAACAGCAAACCTGGTTTTGCTAGTCCAGCATGATATGTTGAAAATAGAAACTCTCCTCTAACCAAGTGACACCACTCAACTCATGTTCATACAGCTCCCAGCTGAATCTTTGAGCCAAACTCTTTAACTGGATGCTGTAGCTTGAACAACGAGGGATTCCCAATAGAGAGCAATAAACTATCATATAGTTATCCCATTACTGAGGCTGTGATTCAGAGTTAACCTTGTGCAGCGCAGATTTAACAGCACGACTGCACATGTCAGCGCTCAGACCTTTTAGATTCATCTCCCAGATTATATTAGATCCACTTATATTAAATGAGTGCGCTTGTAGAAATACATGTACTGATACTTTATGAGGCTTACGGAGGCTTTCTTACACCACCAGCAGCAGTCCAGTCCCACTGTCTCAGCAAACATCTGCTCTGCTGAAATGTCCTTGAGCCAGACACTGAATCCCTACCAGCTGCTGTCCAGTTACTCAAAGTGGTCTCTGATGTCCCAGGGGAGGGATGAACTCACACACAAGGCATCAATCAGTGTAAAGGTACACAGAACTCACCGGGCTGTTCATGATCAGAGAGTGATCTTATTGCATTACGACGTGCAGTAGCGAACCAGTCCACCACTCCACACACACACATGGCCAGTGCCACTGTGTCTTTTGATGATATCATTAGACCAAGTTTCTTCTACACTCCTGTGTTAAGACACCTCCAAGGGAGCTGTAATAAGCAGCAGTACATGTTCTTTTCTCTTTGTCCTCCCATACAGTGCAAGAATAGAAGTATGAATTTACATAATGAAGCTTTTGGTAATGTGTGTGTGTGTCTCTCTATCTGAGTAAAGAAGCCTGAAATAGACAGTTGTGGGAGGTCATTTGGCTCACACTGACTAGACCCTTCTCCTCAGTATTTTCCTGGTTTTATCCATTTTTTCCACCGTCTGTCTTCCAAAACACACAATGGTAAACCCCAGTATACCAATAAGCTGATTCATAATGTTCATGTATGCCATAGACACCAAGGACACTGTTCTGCCGCCTTCCCAGTTCCCAGTCGTCCAGGTGGGATGTTTAAACAAATGTTTCATTGTGGAGGAAACATACAGCATACTGGGAATGGAATGTGGTGTAATGTGATAAGCACGTCATGCCGACCCAAATCCAAAGTCATAGGAGAGAGTGCAGAGAAGGAACAACGTGAATGGCTCCACGGTAACAATTGACCAGTTGCCCAGGGCAACCAAATTGCACCGCTGTCAACCATCTTGTTTGGCCTGGTTGGCAGTGTTGACAGCAAATTTTCTGTTACAGAAGAATGCATCCTTTTACTTCTGTGCAGAGTCTTTGTCCTAGGAGGAGCACTCTTAATAAAGATCGCGGGAAACCTATGAGGGAGGAGCGGTTGCACCTATAGAATCATTTTTAGAATCAGGAGATTTTGACTTTAATAGAAATACCACTTTTCAACTAGCTTTCTGCTTTCTGTAACTCACTGCAGTGTTTCAGTCGTATAAGATAAATCTAAAACAGATCTAATTTTGTAATCAAAGTTAAATAAGTAATATGTCAGCAGTACCTAATATACACTGACCAAACAAAGTCACTACCAAAAAACAAAAAAACAAAAACAAAAAGGTCATGCTCGTAATATTTTGTTGGAACGCGTTTAGCTTGATTACCGCAACATTCACTGTGACATTGTTTCCATACGAAGCATCTACAATGGCCCAAGATTTATTTCCATCCAGTGTTGCATTAATTCTTCACCAAGATCTGATACTGATGATGTGAGAGTCTGACCACTGATCAAAGCCTTCTCCAACACATCCCAAACATTCTCAGTGAGATTCAGATCTGGACTCTGGTGGCCAATCCATGTGTGAAAATGATGTCTCAGGCTCCCTGAACCACTCTTTCACTATTTGAGCCCCATGAATCCTGGCATTGAGAAAAAAAAATCATTGATGGAATAACCTGGTCATTCAGTATATTCAGGTAGTCAGCTGACCTTATTCTTTGGGCATAATGTTGCTGAATCTAGACCTGAGCACCTACACTAACCCCAGATCATAGCACTGACCCCACAGGCTTGTATAGTAGACACTAGGCATGATGGGTGAATCACTTCATCTGCCTCTCTTCTTACCCTGATGCCCCATCACTCTAGAACAGGATCAGTCTGGACTCATCAGACCACATAACCTTCTTCCATTGCTCCAGAGTCCAATCTCTGTGCTCCCAGCAAGTTAAAGCCTTTTTTTCCAGTTATCCTCACTGATTAGTGGTTTTCTTAAGGCTACACAGCTGTTCAGTCCCAATCCCTGTAGTTCTCTTCACATTGTATATGAGGAAATGCTCTTACTTTCACTATTAAACATAGTCCTGAGTTCTACTGTTGCTTTTCTTCTATTTCATTTCACCAAAAGTGAACACCAATCATCAATCAAGATTTTCCTTTTTTCTTCCTTATCTGTTATATCTATTATACCTATATCTGTTTTCTAATGAGATTTCCCTAGCTTTTAGCTGTAATCTCCACTGTCCGTAAACATGTTTGACCCCTAGAGCGCATTATCATAGTACACTTCTCAAGTTAATTACACTAATGATCCAGGGTTTTGTTAATGGTGCACGGTAAAAGCAGATACAAACAGAGATATCAGATAAGCAGTGATGTACCATGCATAGTCTTGAATCGTGTCCTAATTAATGTTACGTTCAGAGCCCGGAAGTGATTATTCACTTTGTCTTTCCATATAAAAACAGAGGTCATATGCATCTCAAATTAAAGAATGGCTCTTACCTGACACAAGTGACAATTGACACACACAGTAACATGAGTTCATTGACCTTGAGGTTATTTAGCCTGTGGACACAGGTCCAGAGCTGCAAGCAATTGTGTGACAGACACAAGGGTGTTATGATATGGGCTGGTCTTGAATCATTTACCCATGAATCTCTGAGATGCATTTGTGTGTATTTGTGTTTGTGGGTGTGTTTTATTGGCATGCATAACCAGAGATACATTGACTCCCTCAGTTTTTAAGGTGTGAATCTGCATACTGTACATGCTTTTGTGTGGCTGTCTGTACATGTTTGTGCGTTCACACAGACAGCTGTTACATGGTGGAGCTGCATCGTTGTGGATCAGGGTGGGCTAAGACCAAATAAAGACAAATGAACAGAGATGAGCTAAATACTCTGCATATTACTTACCCCCCCCCCTCACACACACACACACACACATGCTTTTTTCTTTCTCTCCAGGAGAAAATATTACAAAGCCACACAGAAAGACTCCCGGCACAGTAATGAAAAGCGCAAAAGCGTGGCACTTTTTGTGCTACTTTTCGCGTCACTGGCAATTAATTCCACAGCGGTGGCTGGCAGGGTCCTGAAGTGCTATAATACTAACGCTAAAGGCAGCAGTGCATGGATGCTGCCTATAAATATGAATCTACGTCAGGTACTTTTCCCCAGTCTATCCCTTACGTTTTCCGATCCACTCCTTGTGTGTGATTACATTATGTGAGTTTATGGCCTTCAAGGCACCTCATAGAAAAAGTTCAGGTTGATGGATAGGCAGTCGACACCACACTTTGATTTTCTGAAAATAACACAATCATATGCTATGTTCACCGTTCGGGACTATTAGCAGACAGAGGCTGTGATAGGAGTGGCTAGAAGCGTGTGTGATGGTGCATTTGTCACTGTGTGTGCGGGCCAACGTATGGCGACAGGGCTTAAAATGAGCTGGACTGAAATACAGACTGCCCTCTAATAGGCTTTATTTCCCTCTTTAGTTTCTCTTTGGACTGTTGCACAAGTAGCAAATAAACCAAGAAGTAGACAAAGGGGAGGGGGAGGGCAGTTCTCACAATGATATCGCCCTCCTACACCTTATTATTTTCTTTCAGGTTGGCTGGGGGGGACGGCAGTGAAAAAGGGGGGATAAAAACAAAATAAAGTGATTTGTGGCCATATTGATCAACAGGTCAGGGCTATTGATCAGAGAGTAGAGAGGGAAGGAGAAATGGGATGAGGAGGAGATGGAAAGTGGAAAAGGAGAAGGGGAAGGGAGTGATGTAGTTTTTGTCTTGGCATGAGAGCAATGAGAGGGGATCACCCTCATGAATTACTAGAAGGCCCTTGGGGTTCATTATGGATGGGTGCAAAATTAGGGCAACCATGGCTCAGCTGGCCCAAGCTGCTCTCTCTTTTGAGCCACTTTCATCAACCCTTCATTATGGGAAGAAGCTCTGCGCTCAATATTTTCTGCAGGAGCTTTCAACCAGGAACATCAATATTAATCTATATTCTTCACAGGAATATAATTCTCTTTACCTTCTGGATCTCAAACTCACATCAAGAAGGATCTCCCATTATATTTTCACTTTTTCCATATGGCGACGCAAATATGGACTGGCAAGAGGATAATTGACTCTATGTCCTACTTTAAACACATCTCCACACAGTTTTTCCTTGAAAAAGGGTTACTACTTCTCCAACTCTTCTGAATGTCTTTCAGTGACAATGGCAATGACTCAATGGACACCTCGTTGTGATCAGGCATAGCAATGAGTAGCATATGGAGGAGGCTGCCTCCCTTTTATCCAGTGCACACCAGCTCAGCACTTGAGAGCTGCCGCTTCCTGGCTTGCCTTCCAAGCTCTCCCCAGGTTGTCTCTGAGTCTCATCCTGCTGCCATCTGCCACTGACTTGGGCTCCCTCCAGATATCCAGGAAAAATGGAGCACCCTCTCCTCTCGGTTGCAGGAGCCAGCATGGAGGCCCAGTTTCATCTCCAGCTCTCTACTTTAAAGGAAACTGCCGGTGGCCTGAGTTCCCTCTGGCAGGGGGGAGGGACCAGTAATGTTGAATTTTTGGTCATATGGGAATAACTGGTGGAATAATTTGGCAGTTTAGATAAGTGACTTGAAGTGGTTGTTCAAACAGTTACACGCCAAATCCTTCAACCAGCACTTAAGGTCATATTTCCCTGAAAAAAGAACATTACATTGTAGCATAGTCCTGCTCACTTTATATTCACTGAGCCTTGCAATTACAAAATATTAGTGCATTTTTAGTAGGTGGACTCGGGCAGTAATTGGGTATACAAGCAGTATCTGAAAACAGCATTCATTGTGATCCTCATGCCATCTCTGCCACAGTGCATAAATACCATGTTAACAGTTTGGACATTATTGACAATGCTCACCTATGGCTTGTTGTTGAAAATGGATCAAGCTTATGACAGACCTCAATCTCTCCAAAAGGGTAACACAGTCTGTTTTAGCTGCCTTCGGTCTCCCAGGGAGATGCATGCTAGTTAGCAGCAAGCAACTCAATAAGACAGATAAATAAACAGAAAACATGATCCATAAAGTAGAGACTAAAAGACCCAAGGGGGCAGTTTTAGACAATGCAACTATACAAAACATAACACCCAATAAAATCCAGAGTCATTGTCAAAGAATGTAAAAGCTTGTCTACATTAAAATGAATGCTACAATGCTACAGCATCCCCTGTTTACATTAAACATTGCTATTAGATGGAAGTCTTACACTGCACAAATGTCCAATATAAACAGAAACCCTTGCGATACTGGGCGGACCTTTTAGTGTGGTATTGATTTGTAGTTCAAGTGTAATTTCCTAATGTTAGATTACAATACGGATTTATTGATCAAAAGATGGAGAGCAAACTTAGAACTTGCATCTATTTTACTCAGTCACTTTTGTTTACAGGCACATATGGTGCCAGAATTGTGGGAGTCAAAAGCTATAGATGCTGTTATGATGGCGTACACCCACACAAAGCCGACTGACTGCAGGAGGGAAAGTCTGGACAGTTCTTCTTTTTATACACATACAAAACAAATAAATCACACCTCAGTCAGACCTGTTATGAAGTGTTTACTGCAAGGAAGCAGACATCGCCTGTTGTCTCAGGCAAACTCACATAATTATGCAGCACAAGGTCATGAACACTTCTCTACTCCTTTCAGATAGTTGATGTTTAAAACTCAAGATCTTTTAAACCTCGCTACGGCTTTTGTAATTTTGGCCTCTGAGATAAGCCACTATGTCTCCTAATCAGAAACAGTGCTTTAGCCATGAGGTGGCGTCAGCTGGCTCTTCAGAAAGTTGTCATTGGTGCCTTTACTCCAGGAAACTGTAATGGTTTGTAGTAAATCAAGCAGAGAAAATGTGTCTGAAATCTCACGCTGTGGTGACAGTGACAGAGGGGCAAGTTCTACCTTCTGCTACCCCTCCTCATACACACCTACCGTCCCTTTTTAATGTATCAAGTGAGAGGAATCGCAACGCTGATGAAACATTTGATGATGGTGACAAGAGATGGATTGAAAGAGGGCGGAGCGTGAGAACAAGAAAGAAGAAGGCAGGCGAGGACAAGATGAGAGGATGCTCGCTTTGGGCACTTTGTGCGTTTGCGGGCGAGAGCCTGTGCGTCAGAGCATGCGTGTCTTTGTGTCGATTTTCTGCATGTCTGCGTGGATGTTTATAGTGAGAGAATGAATTGTCCCTCAAACTCCCACACAATGCCTACTTCCAATTAGCAAGCATAAAAATAAGGCTGTGTGCGCGCGCGTGTGTGTCATATGAAAATCAATTCTTCGAATAAATGAGTCCATCTCACATCTCTGGGAGATGACGTGAGCTCACACAAACTCAGATGCGTGAACAAAGAGGTCTCCTCTCATAACACTGGCTAAATAATTGAATTCAGGAGTGCGCTGGCAGCCATGCTGGTTTTCTTCATGTATATTGCACACTAGCTGTGTAATCTGTTCTCAGGGAGCATCTCAGTCTGCCTGCTAGTTTGAGTTTGTGGAGGAGATGTGAGGTGACAGAATAGGGCTCTGTCACCGATGCTTCCATTATTGATAAGATAGGGTGGGGGAAAGCTTGGAGAGGGTACTGGAAAATACAGGAACGCTCTGAAGATAGCAAGTCTGTTCATGCCAACACACAGCTTGTTTCCATTACCCATGTGACTCATTAAGAAGAGCAAGGCACTACAGCTGATGGGGTCCAGGGTTGCATTCCCTGTGAAATACATGGAGTTGAGCCCCATTAACACTTACAGGGATTTGCTGTTAAGATCTTGGACAGGGTTTTGAGTTCTCAGTTCTTTGCTAAGTTCAGTTGTTATACCTCTTTAGGATATCGTCATAAATAATATGAATATTATGCGTTATTAAGAATGGCATTGTCAACTATTCAGTACATCCCTCCAACAGTTTGGTTCCCAAACCACCAATAGTTCCCCATTGTCAATTACCCTCTTGTTGGTAACTATGTTAGTACTATCGTCCTCTGCCAAGATGAGGCGTTCATTTCCTTATGTGGAACACCTTCCCTATTTAATTCTCAGTACATCGTTCTGTCGACTTTAGTCCCTCTTTACTTTCACTGCACTTGTCCCTGCCTGATCAAGACAAATAACCAAGCGTTTTCCCTCATATACCCTTCATGTATTTTTCTCCCATAACAAGCGTGATTAGGCAGATGTTCAAAGCTGTCAAGAGCTGTCATATTTCAGGCCTGATTTATGGAGTCGCAGCACCTGCTATATTCAAAAACCTAAAAGATGGCATGACTAAACGAGAAAAGAGTGGAAAATACTAATCATTTTAAAAGATCTGCCCACTGGCTATATGGGTAACTCACATCCCCAAATAGCACACATTGAGTGTGTTGTGGTCCACATGACAATAAACAGTCAGCTGTTGGTTTATTGCACTGCAGATTTGCACTGAACCATAACTAATCATTAAGCCTCATTGATCTCATACTTGATGTAGGAGAACACGGTCGTCTTGGCTAAATCTTCAGACTGCCAATAAATCACAGTGGGCCCAGCCCATAAGGAACACCCTCTGCAATAGGGCTGGATCACAGGCCGATGACGCTTCCACACCAAACACAGCTCTGGGGTTGGTTTTGAAACATATTTTGAAAGCTCTCTCAACAAGGCCTGAGTCTAATTGCTTTGGCAGTTATTGGGTTCTCATATGGCCAAACATAGTGAACAAAACAGAGAACTGCTCCAGGGTTTGAAATACCTTCTCACGCCCAAGTAGGTGTGAAAAATGTATTTGCTGTATGGTTTGGATGCCAAAAAAAATTAAAGAAAAACACGGAGGGGTGGTGCCAGCTTGCAAAAGTTGATGACAGAAGAGAAATTTTGAGAAACGAATGCAATTTAAGAAAGAATTTGAACTGCATTATTTTAAACCAGTTATTTACAAAAGCATATCTTTCATTGTAGCCTCTGATATGGGCGCACAATATAACACTGTAACACTGACATTCCGGTATTACCGGATATTCCGCATTTTACGTTCACAGTCTTTATAAATAATGACCTAGAGCGTTAAATACAAGCATCTTGTGATGTGACATATGACTTGTCACAGTGGAGAATATATCTGTAATCCAACTGAAATCATCATCTGATTTGAGATTCCAACTTTCAGTTGCATACCTGGACATTAAATATTGAATTCATAAAATATGTGTTTATATGGCCCAAAACATTAATGAGAATAGAAGAGTGATTCTGCTCACTGTTGAGGATGGAATAGGTTTTTTAATAGTATTTTGAGTTTTTGGACACTGAACAACACTGAAAAAACAAACATACAAAACAAAAAAGTATGTTAAATCTTTTCAACATATGCTTGTGTGCATGCTCGCTACAGCCTTTGTATGGCTTGTTTATTTACACTTAATGCCACTGGGACACAATTAAAAAAGTAACCACATCCAAGGGAGGCCAGAAATAGAACTCTCAAAATCTCAGAGCAGTAGCAGCTGAGGTGACTTAGCAGCAATGCCAACAGGGAAAATTTAAGGATGTACAGCCTTTTAAAGATCCAGACCTCCTCTAACACTGTCAATGTGTATTCAGATTTTGACCTATTGATTTCACATGGACAGTCCAATAGTCTTTGCATCAATTATGCCACAGCCCGCAGATTATTTGCAGCTGGTGAGGCTTTGCTTGACATTCTGGATTGAACAAGGTGTAAAGAGTAAAAGGTATTCCAATCCAGTTAGTTTCCCTCTACCGCTCATATTTCACTCTAACCTTCTTTCACCTCTGTTTCTTCATCTCATCCAGTATTTCTTCCAGTAAAACCTTTTTTCCCCTCGCCTGCCTTCCTTCATCTCCCCATTTTGTCTCAGTCTATCTCCAACTTTATCTCTCACTTTCTGGAAAGGCGTAAGCCTGTGCAGGTCTGGACGATGGAGTCTGGTAAATAAGTTCATCCTGCGTGTTAGCCGGGTCAAGGCCCAGGCGCTCAGTTGTACAAGCGTGTGTTGCATTCAGAAAGCAGTAGGAGGATGAAATTGATTGCTCCCTTTATGTGAGGGAAGGAGAAAACACAGTATTGTACTAGCCCTCACACACATACACACACACACATGCAAAAACATAAATGCTGCATCTTCAAGACAGAGGAGAGAACTGCAGCAGAAGGCATAGAGAAAATGCAGTACACTGATAGATCTTTACAGTTTGTGTTTTGTTCATTCTCCTGTTGTGCTGATAAGAACAGCGGGGTTGAAAAGCAGGACAAGAGAAAAGTTGTTTTCTTTAGAAAATCCCTCCCTCCCCCGTTTTCTTTTCATTTAACCAGTTTAAAGTAGCAATTTCTCATTGAGTGTGAGTCTCATTGGTGTGGTGGGGTGTACTTTTTGGAGCAGATATTTTCTTTATTTCACACTGGGTGTTGGAAGGTCAATAATTGACTGCATTGGTCCCCAAGGGACCACTGACAGAGATCAATAGGAGCCGTGTAGGTTTGATTTTTTCCGTCTCAGACATTTTACCAGGTATAGCTGCTATCCACCGCTGTGTTTCTATATCATTTCGCTGACATAGTACACTACACCACTGTGTAGTGTACTGTGTGCTGAAAATAACCGTATCGATGGACAGGGAAGTCAACTGATTTTCAATACTGCACTGATCTATTGCTGTGCTCCAGATCTATGCAAAGCACCTATAGCCTCACTGGTGCATCCGGCCATAATAAGTAGGCAAACTCATCAAATATGTCAAGGAGTTTATTGAGGAGGCACTGGATTCACACAGATGCTGCATGTATATGTGCATACATATGTAATCCACCTGTGGGCATGACGGAAAGTTTCCACTCCCAATGTGATGAGAGAAGCAGCTCTGTGCCGATTGCATCACTGGCTGTTGCCATAGCAACTTGTCCCTTCACCGCGGAGGTCTTCTGGTACGGCTACACTGATAGAGAGGCTAAAGCCCTCTTATGGAGAGGAGGAGAGAGAGGAGAGGACTGTTAAAAGCTGCCCGGACTGAGCAGCACATCTGTATTACTTAGCGTCATCTGAAAGGAAAGGGTTCTTTTATTAAGGAGTAAGTGGAAGATGTCCCCTTGGAGTGCTAGAGCGTAATGAATTTAGACTCATTCTGCATTAATGCGATGTCACTTCTCTGACACCAAGCTTTATCTCCCTCCATCAACTTTCCTTTCCTGATTTCCTGGCAGCCAATATGTTATTAGTCAGTGCTGAAGCTGTCGAGTGCAGATTTAATCTGATCATGTTAAAACTGACTCTACCTTTGCGGGTTTTCCAGCACGTTCGCCATTTGTGCATTACTATGCCCATCGTCCCGATAATTTGGCTGCTTTTCTTGTCACCCATGTAAAGTTCAAGATGTTAATTATTCATGCACACCTTCCTTCCCCTACATCTTCTCTTTTCCTTCCCTCTCTTGCTGAAGCAAATGGGACTGCTGTAAAATCATTCAAAAGACATGACAGGTATCCTCCTCCCTGCAGAGACTATTGTTCCTTCCCAAGTAGCCATTTTGAGTTTGTCAAGGCAATTCTGTCAAGCTGTATTGGGCCTGGACGCATTCATGCTTGCCACACCAGTCCATTTCTCCCCTTTTCACTTTGTTTGAAGTAAATGTAACAAGGCAGCAAAACAATGAAACTGATAGAGCATCACCACAAACACAAGCTGTGGGGACATTTTCTTCACAGAGTAGAAACAATCTCAGAGTAATAGAAACTCTCTGGTTTTGGGACATATTTATTGAATTTGTGTCTCTCTCAATCTATAACGAAAAGCAAGCGACTAACACGAAAATTGCGCAGAGATAACATAGGATGAAATATGTATCTTTCATTTGCTGTGCCAGCGAGGAAGCACTGTTTTACAATTGAACTGAAAGCATAGGCCCCCACTGTACTAACACAGAGGAGTGGGTGAAAATGAATCGTGTTGGGATCCACACAAGAAATGAACTTAAATGTGTATTACCTCCGACCTACTCTGAATCCTCACGCATCAGAACTGGGACAAAAGAACATGAATAACTGCCACCAGAGCCATGACGTTCTTCACTGTGACTCGAATCACAACATCCTTTTCTTTCCATAACCAACTGAAGCACTGAGAGCATCCTTAAGGCTCTGCTGCCGTGTCATTATTAATGGGTGAGTTGTCCTAACACGGGATGATGCGTTACCTGGACAAGACGTTTGCCTTGGACAAGTACAAACTGGACATGCCGTCTTTTCTTCGCAATAGGATTTTCTGCCTCTGCCTCCAATTGGAAGAAAAACCATCATGGAAGTGAGGCTTTTAACGCTGCAGGGCTAGAGGGAGATTACCTTACACACTTACATGGACCGCAGAGCATGCACACACACACACACACACACACACACACACACACACACACACACACACACACACACACACACACACTCAAAAAGACATCTACACAACAAATTGCAAAGCTGCATCTACAAATGGTATAAGTGCGCTTGCACAATTTTGTATACAAAAGCTCACACCTTTGCGAGCACTTAAGAACTGTTTACAGCTCTTTCTTAAGGCATGTCAAGCAAGTCTGAAAGACCAAACCTGGACAGTCTAAGAACATTTTAGATTTTGTTTCCATTGTGGAGCTCTACACTATCAAGAAAATCATCAAACTATGCCATATAGTTTCATCGTTTTGGAGATATAGTACAGCAGGGCATTGAACCACTCCATATTAAGATATAAATTAATTTGTTTTACAGTGCCCCATGTCATCATGTCAGCTCAGCTGGAAACTTCCCCAGAGATTGCTTTGTTGCCTGCATACACATAGTATGCATTAAAAAAAAATCCACATTATTTCCCACAACTCTAGTAAGAGAAAACAATCTCCAAAGGTCATGCCCATTAGTCCCACTGGAGCCGCACAGTGGTTCTCATTATCAGACTGTTATTTGGAAGCATCGATTTGTAATTTTGCTAGTCTAGTATCAAATTTTATTTTGAGCTTTTGGCTCTCTTATTTTTAGCATTGATCTATGAAGTTCAAAAGTCAGACAGCTGTCTAAATAATAAGGAGGAAGAATAAGAATACAAACTCATTGTTTAACTGCTCTTCTTTAAATGGTGATAGTAAAAGGGGCAATGGGATAGTGTGCTGTATTATTCTGTTATGTTGTACTCAGAGGTGTTTTAAATAAAATTAATATACTGAAGTTTTCAGTGGAGTGAAGGAGCCACTGTGTTTATATGCCTCTTCACTGTTTAATCCATCAGTGAGACACTAATGGAAAATGGTCTTGGGTCTTTGGAAAAGATTTTTACCATTTATGCCGGTTGCTTGTGAGCGTGAAAGCGTTGAGCAATAACCATCATCCAGCATTATAGGGCAGTTGTCTATTCTATCCTGCTTTCATTCCAACATAAAGCACTATCCGAAGTTCCTCGCTGCTTTCATTGTGTGTGTTACCGGTGGGAAAAGGTTTACACTGGGTATGTGGAGATTTCCATTTTATCGCATTTGTACTCTTTGTAAAGTAATGCTCATCTGTCTCCAGGACATGTCCACCGGATCCTCACTGTTTCCATTATTGTGCTTGTGCTCCCAGAGATCGCCTGTCAGTCAAACTGGGTCAGGGCCAGCACAGTTACGATTTATTGTTGCCAAAGTTTTCATTGGTAGTGTACTTTTGTTTGCAGACACGGTAGATACCGCTGTTCATATTAAGTGCCAAAGATTTTTTTCCCTGTTCTAAAGAAATTGGAAGTGTCAGATGTATCTGTTCTTGGGTGCCAGGAGGATCTTTCCCAGGAAAGAACTCCTGGTACATAAGTATGCAGTTTGTACACTCAGTCCAGAGCCTGCATTTGATACCTTCACTTTGACAGAGCCCTCGGCTCTGATGTCAGTCTTTTGTCAGACAGTTAAGCTTAAGGCTGGTCTGAGATTTTCTTATAGGGAAACATCTCTCAAGGCTTCTGGTTACACTTCACCACTAGCATTCAGGATTTAATTCTCTCTAGATGGTGTGTTGACATTCAAAGTAGAGTTACTTAGTATTAGGAAGTACTACTTTATTACGATATATCTTTCTTTAATACTTTTTTTTTTCCTACATAATTCCATGTCATAATTTTTATGTCTTCAGTTTTACTCTACTATGTAGAACATCAGAAAAAAGTAAGGAAAACACATCGAATGAGAAGGTGTTTCCAAACTGTACTGTTCATCTGATTTAAACCATAGCGAGATCTTTTTTTTTGGTGACCTGCAACCTCAGTCTCTCACATTTTTTTTCCCTGTCATACAATCAGACACCCTCCCTCTCTGTTGTACACATCTGACACGGTTCGATTGAATTTCACCTCTTGTCTCTTCAAACTGACACCGAACCTCACTCACATACACAAGCACACAGAAGCACATGGCGCGTGGTGTGAAGTGATGGCAGAGCAGGAGCCCAGTCATGACAAGGCCTTCATGCAAGCACCCGGCCCCATTCATGTGTGTGCCTGTGTGTGAGACACCTAATGCCTACACCTCCTAGACACACATGCACGCTGTCAGGAATACAGATGCATTCATGGATAGCTTCGCACAAACTCACACACTCACTTCTTTTTCCCCTGGTACAAGAGAGAGTGAGCTCAGGTAGCTGTCAGGAGCTCCCCCACAGGGAACAGTGGGCAAGTCAAAAACATCCTCCCCGCCTGTCATTCTGTGCGGGTGCACACACATGTGCACACACACAGACGCATTCACGCACTGTGTTTTGGTGTGAGGACAGAGACAGAATGAGATACCTTGGACAGATGCAGGAGCAGTTGTCTGAGCTGCACACAAAGAGCATGTGTGTGCATGTGTGTGGTGGTCTATCTGGCTGTCTGTCTGTCTATCTATACGGTACCGCAAAAGTCACCTGCCAGTGACTCCAAGCGGACATGCCTTCCGTTTAGTGCTAGCCTGGGAGCCAGTGATAAGAAAGTTGTGTGTAGGTGCATGAGTGTGTGATTGTGTGACATAAATATCCTCACAGTGACACTTGCTGCTCACCTCTCCAGCCAAAGAGACTTTTTTACTTATTTATTTATTTATTTTTTTATATAGTGGACTCGTTTTCTGCGAGCTTTTGTTCATTGATTTCCAATCATGTTGCCGCTCCGTGAGAGCTTGCCATCTCTTTTCATGCCCCCCCCTCAGAACTGACACCACCATGTCACACCAGCTGGCTGCCCAACAGCTCTCAGAGTGGGTGCAGATCCACAGCAGCTGTAGATGCCACAGTACGGGTCAATTACTTTCCAAGTTCATGTTGTGTACACACACACACACACACAACAACAAAAAAAAAAAAGAAAAATGGCTGCATATGCATGTACACACTCCCTGTTTGCTGTGCACATTCAGCACTTGGACAAAGTTTCCAGTTTTGCTATTTAACACTTGATCAAAGCTGAGGAGTCAGTGGGAGGTTTAGGATCAAAGTCTTGAGAGTTGTTCGTGCTTGACTTGTGAAGCCTTGAAGTGTTTGGCTAACCTCGGTTTGTCTTCATGTTGCTGCCTGTTTTCCTGGACGGTGTATCCTTGATGTTTGAAGACTGCATCCTCTTCAGAGGATGAAAATGAACTGACCACAAGCTGGCTGCCTGTAGATCGATTTAATGTCGTTGCAGAGTTTCTGAAAATTTTAACATTAAAGCTTTTCCAAAATCTGTAAAATGTTCAGCACGTCCAACAACACTGTGTGCTTTTCTCTGCATGGGTGGACCGATTCTCTCTGAATGAATTGAGAGCATCTGTTTGCTTTATGCCAGGATCACATTTAATCCCTGAAGCTTTTGTGTGGCTGAACTGTGTAGGGTTCTCCACAAAGACCCTAATGGATGACACATAGTGAGATAAATCTGTTTAGACATGCCTGTCTGGTATTAAACTTTCTTCTGCAAGAAGAAGTAGAAGAAAAACATCATTAGTCTTCATTTGTTTGCATGTATAATCAGTTCATGTTTGAAACAGACGTGGACTACAATTAATGTGTTTAATTAAACTATGCATCGGGCAGGTTTGGGGTCAGATGGCTTTGATGATTGGACTTCAAATTGTGATACTGGGCAACATTGAGAACTGGTGTACATTAATGCTAACTCATTGTCCTCCTTGTCTTCCTTTCTGCCAGGCTGCAGAGGGATGCTGTGTGGCTTTGGTGCTGTTTGTGAGCGTGACCCAACTGACCCAGCCAAGGCTGGGTGTATTTGCAAGAAAACGGATTGCCCATTATTGGTGGCGCCTGTCTGCGGCTCGGATTCATCCACCTATTCCAATGAGTGTGAGCTGGAGAAAGCCCAGTGTCAAGCACAGCGACGCATCAAGGTTCTCCGCAAGGGACCCTGCTGTAAGTACAACCTGCCCACCAACCAGCAAACTCTCAGAAAATGTTTCAGCAAATCATCCAATCTCTTTTTGAGACCGAAAATAGTCATTTTTAAGCAAACAGTGGATGATCTGGGATAATTCTGTGTGCTTTTACTGCAGAGTAGCTCATTTTTGGAAATCCCCTGACATTTTTGGAATGATCTGCCTTTTTCTGTCTTACCTAGTTTCAAGACTTTGAGAGTATGCTGAAATTACTTGTGGGAATGGAAATTAAAGAAAGTCAGTTTAAAGTTTGACATTTAAATACTTGTTATTCTCATGCAGTACTTAAAAGGAACACATTGTGGATTTCACATTTGAAGGCGATAGAGGTTGAGCAGTATTAAATGTTCATCTGCTGTGCTGTATTCATAAAATCATCACAACACCCAAACTTCAAAATGAGGTTTACAGTGTTCTTTGAAGACTATTAAGCGGCAGCAGGAGCTTTTATGTTTGACCATTAGTACACACAGGGTTTGGACATAGACTGTATAAATAAGGACAATGCATTGACCAAACTGACGCTATTTTTCTGGGGGCTATTTTTTCAATTCAACTCAAGCTTTACTTATAAAGCACCTTTAAGACAACAGCAGTCGATCAAGGTGCTGTACAGCACAGGGCACAGAGTACATATAAAGAGAAATAAAAAGATAAATAGATTACAGTTGCAAAAAATAAAAACAATAAAATTACAGTAGACAGTAAAAACCATGATAATTAAAATTACTGTGTGCTCATTTAGGAACAGTTGGCATGGCGACTTGATGTCACATCCTGTTTCTATCTAGCTTCAAATAATAACAAACTAAAAAGAAACTTATCAGAAAAATGGACTCTGTGTGCATGCAGTATGAATCAGCATTAGAATCGCTTTTGAGCAGCTGTTCTGCCATCCATCTTTATACAATCTATGGTTTGGATATTTTGAGAAATCAAATTGGTGCCTTTCATCCAGAAAGGATCAGTCCTAGGAAGACTGCTGCGTCAATGGTATTTCTGATGCAATGTTAACCAAGACTGGCACTCTTCATTTCACATCCACTGAGAGTTGAATGTGAAAGTTTATAAATGGCTTAAAGAATGGTAAATTTTAACAGTGGTTGGGAGATTTTGTTTTAATAAATAATAGAAACAACAGAACAGTTTTGAACTTGGACAAAAGACTATCATGGTTACTTAATCAGACAAAGCTGTGTCTCTCTGAGTGATGTTAAATTGCTTGTTTTTGTCAAGTAAATGGATTTCTATTGCACCCTGTCCTAATACAACATGCATTGCCATCCTATCTTTATCCCACAATAATAAAACAACGTCCCCATTATGTGCAATCCATTGTGTTTCCAATATGGCTATGCTCCCAGTGCTTCAGCACCACCTGCAACCCCACAACAAAAAAATGTGCCACTTAATGCTCCCATTGGTGGCCATCCAGTGTGTATTTTATCTCTCAGCCCCTGGTGGGCGCCTATACTCCTGCTGTACCTCTCATTGCTTCTCTTTAGCAGAGCCTATCAAAATCCAAGGCTCTGAGGAGAAGATCCCTGCCAAAGCTACAACATTGCAGCAGCCTCAGTAATAACTATAGTGTTTTGTCAGCGCTGTGCCTTCCTGCCAGTGTGGGCCCGCTGCTAATTCCAGGGGTCTGATTACAGTGCAGGCTTGAACCTGGCACTAATAACAAGCTTGGTGACTGCCCACAACTGGCAGAGAGAAAATAAAGAGCTAGGAGGACAGAGATAGGATGGGAGGAACACAAGGTGCAGCGTGGAACAGAGAGAAAAAAGCCTCTGCAGAGGGAGTGGGGGAGTAATGAAAGAAGAATGAGCGCCTGAACATTTAGACAAATAGTGGAGTGCTGGAGAAACAGAGTGATTGAGTGAATGAATGGTGGATTAAATTTAGAGAGTGAAATCAGTAGTATGAAGGTTGTAATGATGGTTTGTGGGGGGTTTAAGGCCACCAGAAGCACCATAATAACCACTGGAAACCACTGGCAGTGAAGTAAAATATGATCTATACTAATAATAGTATTGTTGATTATAGCTACATATTCTCCATCAGAACAGACATCCTTTCCTAGGATTTCTTTTTTACTTAAATTGCCTGCATTGTAGTTAACCTAATATAAATAATGCTAATGCTAATGCAACTTTTTCATGTAACCAGTGACCTATTTTTTTCAGAATACGCACAGGAATGCCTGTTGGTAACAAATGTGTAATCTGTAATAAGTGGATGGAGACCACTTATTACAAGTGCTGTAGAATTGCTAATTGATACACTTTTACTGTAAGATTAATAATAATTATTATGAAGCCTGTTACATAACCTGCTGTTTACCTTACTGTGGTGCCTGTATTTAGTCTTGGTAAGGAAAAATGCTGTCACTCTTGATTTATAATGCAGTCAATGCAAAAATGTTGTTAGGGAACGCGGCACCTCCCATGTTAATCTGAATAACGTCCCCTAATTCAGGCGAGCATTGCGTCATTAACACACTCTAGTCACGTGAGTTTCAGACACAAACACTACCCACAGATGTCCTTGATAAAAACCTCTACTCAGTCCTTTAAAGCTGAAGATGCTTAGACGAAACACATTCAAGAAATCTCCAGCTGCTTTTGTCTTAGCTTTGTTTTCTTTTCTTTGTTTGTATATTTTATTTTATTTTATTTTATTTTATTTTATTTTATTTTATTTTATTCTATGTTTTCCATGCAACAAAATAACAAATTCCTTGTAGGTACAAATATTTTAATGCATGGGTCTGTCACCCACCAAAGACCATCTGTCTGGAGAAATGCATCCAGTGCAGCATTTTTAAATTTATAAAACTTGTACAGCAGAAATAATCGTCTTTTCAGCTCTGGACTCTTCACTTATAGCTGTTATAGCTTTATGCTATAGCTAACATGGTTGATTCAGTCAAGGTCTTGCATCAGCCACTTAACTAAGTGCTATCTGGGTTCCCTTTGATTTTCTTGCTACAGCTACCTCTGGCGTGCTCCCACACACGTCTGTAGACGACAAGTAGTTTTATAGTGGATGGAAAGGTTGTGGCGTAGCAGTCGTCAGTGTTCACATTCATGTGTTGGTTTATGGCTGAATTCAAGCACATTTGCATTAATATTCTGTAGCGGTATAAGGACATTGGTGTGCAGGATGCTATACATGCATATTTGCTAGGATGTATGTGTGTGTGGAAGGGAGAGGGTATCATGAGGTCAGTGGAAGCCAAGTGACAGGTTCTCATTCTCTTTCTCCTCCAATAAATTCAGCCGGTACTGAGGGTCTGGACAGGTCACCCTGCCTGAGATTATGGAGTTGTCAGGGCTGATGGAGGAAGAGTGAGGCAAAGAACAGGAAGGAAGAAGAGCAGGAGCCAGCGCTAAAAGAGAGAGTGAGCCGAGGGAAAGGGGGAGCTTTTAACTTTAAGAATAGTGTGGGCGGTGGGATTGGCACTTTTGTGCGAAGTCTCGTTTGACTCATTCGATTTGAATGGCGGGTTTTCATTGGGGTAAGTGAATTGGCTACCGTTCTGAGAAGCCGTCATGTCCAATTCAAAGCAACTCTGGAGTCTTATCTGGCACTCAGGAGTACAGCCACAAAAGAAGTTTTTTTTTTTTTCCTCACAGATTATCCCGACTTTAAAGGGACCAGACTTATATGGAGCATTTTGTTAGCACTAAGTACAAATCTGAAGCTTGGTGTATACTTTCACAAACAGGAGGGAACGTCAATCAGCAGGTGTCTGTAGGACGCTGACACCGCTACATTTTCCAGTGTGGACTTTTTGAAGCCTGTGTAAGGACTGCCTGTGCTACTTTTAAAAACAGAAATAACACTTTAATCATTTCACCGCCAGAAAAGTTGCATTTTTAAATGATAAACAACATCATCACTCACTTTAATACACTATCATGTTGTCTCTGCTAATTGGTTAATTGTGCTTTCATTCAACAGTGCTCTTATTTTCATTGTTTTGTGTCACTGATTTGGCATCGTGCAATTCTGCTGAAATTAAGTTAAATGAATCACAGGCAGGTCAGAAAGGTTTTAAACAAACCCTCAGTCATCCACATCTGTCTGGAAGAGGACATTGTGGCACAACCTCTGCTGTAAGCCCCCTCCACAGTTAATAGACCAACTCTCTGCCACAGCTCTGTCCTTTTTTACTCACTTTAGATGCATGAACACACTTTCCATCGCAATGAGACATTTTTTATTCACATTTTGGATATGCTTGCATTTTTAAAGCCAAATACATTGGCTTGATTACAGCCTACACTACATATTCCCACTCCTGTGACTGCATAGTTCATTTTAGCTCAATTTGCTTCAATATTAAAAAAAAAAAAAAAACTACCTACAACACATCAGTTTGGCATCTCACTTATGGCACTGAACTAGCTATTACAACATTTAAGTTCAAAGGTAATAGTACAAGCTCCCTCCTGAGGGCAGGACAAAATGTCCCACATGTTGTTGCAACGTGGCCTCTTATTCTCTCCCATCGCTCCCCTCTAATATTCACATAACCTGCACCTTAATGGTGCTGACCAGCTCGGGCCCAGCTTTTTCATTATCCTCCTTTTGTTCTAGAAGGATGATTTGGAATCGGCGGGGTTACATTTCCGGCGGTCAAGCAGCCAGGCAGCGAGCACATAATGGCCTTAGATATTATCGAAATTAAAAGGAGAAGCAGCATTTAAATTGGCCCCACAGGAGCGCCAGATAACAACACATGGTTAAGAAAAGAAAGTCCTCAGAGTGAGAGGGGCAGAAAAAGAAAGGAACACAGCAAGCTCTTTCTGGTTCAGAGAAACATGAGACATTTGGGCAATTATATGTTTGTGTGTGTGGGTATGTGTGTGTATGTGTGGGACCATGTACACAGGCGACTGGGGAACGTGCACCATGTTGGCTTTCCTAATATTGAACTTGGAGCAGACAGATAAATACACTCCCTTTCCCTGAGAGAGCCACACAAGTGCTGCACAACTCATCTTGTGTGGCCACTCTAGTGGAACATGGCTTCTTTTACTTGTTTTCTTTTTGAAGGAGTGCAACAAGTAATGCAAAAAGGTGGAGTGTGTGGGTACAGTGACCGGGGTTCAAGACAGTGATCAGTGGAGGTTGATTTTGTGTATGCGTGCATGTGCACGTTTGGGCTCTTGAGAGTTGGCTATGAGTGCAGCCCCCTACGTCCTACTCTGTCAGCACAGTCTCTCTCTCTCTGTCTCACTGTGCTTTAGAGAGGGTTTTATCTCTCCAGCACCGACACTCCTTGTGTCCTCACAGTGAAAGGAAAAAGGCATCAGTACTCCACACCTGATACTCTGTCTGCTCTTACAAACTGCTGGCAATCAGACCTAATACTAAGAGGATGTGAACATCCATCTCCTTCTGCAACGTGAAGTTGTATTTAGTTATATATAACAACATTTTCAAAGCTGGCCAGTGAATTGTTGGTGTCTGTATGTATTGCAGTTAAACCAGGGAAGTTAAAGATATGACTGTTGAGGCATAATAAGAGAAAAGTAAGCATCTGTGGCATCGTCACATTTGAGTGGACTCTTAAGGTGCTCCACATGAGCCACGCATGTGAAGAACCGAGGTGAACATGGTGGTGGAGGGTCACAGCAATTTCAAACTGAAATTAGAGCAACAGAGGAGAAACATATTTGAAGTCTGATGCAATGGCCTGGTTGGGTGATTGAGATCACGGCAAAATCTGAATCGATAGGCTGGAAAGTCCCAGCTGGCCGGGGGAGTGGGAAGAAAGTGAATTTTGAATGAGCTAGGGTGAAGACACTTTTCCTAATTTAACTCACACTGAGCTTCATATACAGCTATTTCTCTTTTGTTGTTGTTGTCTTGGTGGTTTGTGTCTGACCATCACTTTTTCAATCAGCTGACTTATTATTCCCCATTTTGTGTTATCACCCATGTTTGTAGGTGCTGTTTGGTCAGATTTAGGCACTCAATACGTAGGTTTAGAAAAATACCTACATTGCCAACATTAAACACATTCCTGGTTGCTATGGTTTGACTTCTGTTCCAGCTGGAAGATTTTACATGCTCACCTCCTGGTATGTGCCTACATGGAGGAGACACTGGTAGCAGAGATTTGTTTTCTGGACAGAAAACTAACAAATATGTATACAAAGATCATGCAAACCCAGTCATTTGGCTGTTTATAGCAATAGTCTAGTGTAAACAGCTATGGGAGGTTTTGAAGCACTTTGTGAAACAAATGTTTACACATAAACCCATGTAGTTCCTGTCTTTTAGTACACTCTTTTATAAATCGAAGGTTTTCCTCTTGAACTACTGTTGGGAGAGGACATTTCCCAGAAGAATCTAAAATAAAAAGTCCTGAGCTTGCTACCCCAGCTGTGCGTTTTGAAAATGTGTCTGGTGCTGGTCTGGCTGGTTGTTAAGGTGTCTGGGCTGGGCCAGGTAAAGCCCTGATTTATCCCCTCGTAGGCCCCAAAGCTGGCTGGGGTGCGACGTGTCTGAAAATCCCCCACTAGCCAAAGCCTCATTCTGGAGCGGAGCTGGAGATGAAAGCCAACCTGCTTTATTTATTCCTCCTTTACCCCCGTGTAACCCCGTCTGCTCATGCTCTGCCAATTTATATTGTTACCCCAGCGACATGCCTGGTTGCCCCCAGTGACAATGTACTGGTGGTAATAGCTGTAGATGGCAGAGATGACTTTTGGCTTTGCCAGAGTAGATAACAGTGTTCTGCGAAGTATAACAGACAACAAGTCATCTCTACCTCCACACCTTTTCTCATTTTGCTTTCCCTTTTCTTCTTCTCTTAACTTCTCTTCCCATCCTCGTCCCAATTTTCTCCCCCTCCCCTTTTCGTCTTTACCCTTATGGGCTTATTGCCTCTTGCCTTTTACACTCTCTTCCTTTTCACACTCTACTTCCCTCCTCTCTTTTTTCTTCCCATCTTGTCTTCCTTCTCTTTCAGTCCATTGTTCTTAACTTCACTCTCTCTTTCACCTCTCCTTCATTTGCGTGCTGTTAGCTCAGCCAAAAGCGCCTTAGTCACGCGCCCCTTGCTTCTTGTCACTCCTTCACTTTCACTTCTTTTTGTCCATCCCTCTTTCTCTCCCTCTTGCCGCTCTAAGACTTTCAGACACAATGTTGCCACTGCTACTATCATCAGTAGTAACTTACACAAACACAGGCTCAAATACACAAATGTAGAAAGTAATCAAATTTCTCCAGGGTGATTGCTGAACACATTTATCCGCTCGTACACGCACAAATGGACACACACACAGGGCGAGAGGTCATTGTAAATAACTCTGCTTTCGTGCTTTCATTTCCCCGGGGCACTGACTCTTGCTTGGTATTCATAACCATGCAGCATGCAGAACCTGACGGACTAACTGCGTGTGTGTGCGTCTGTGTGTAAGGTACTGATAGTGCATTTATACCCCTATGCATGGCAGGCATACTTAGTGAAATATACACACACTGCAGGCATTTTGCAAACAGATAGATTGAAAAATCTACATTTTTGTTATCGTACTTCAGCACACACTCTCACGCACATAAAGAGATGATAATGGGCTTTGCTGGAATCCTCTATCCATCTTTACTTGCTGTTCCACTCCTCTGCAACCACTGCTTCTTGTAAGCAAATCCTGTCTTCTTCGTCATCTCTCTCTCTCTCTCCCTGCCTCTGCTACTGTGCAGGTAAAACACAGATTATATCCACATACACACACCTCCGTATCCACACACGCCCACATAATCCCAGACAAGGGGTTGTGTTTTGAGACCTTTTAATGTATTTATGCATTTGGCTTCTCCTGAATAATACATTGTTATTTGTTATTTTCTCCATGTATACTTTGAGGGAGATGGAAGGGAGTGAAAATGATAAAAGCAGAGCTCTGTTGAAAATATTAGGATAACTACCAGCTCAGCAGACAATAACGGTTATTTTATGTTTCGCCGAACAGAGCCAGTGACAACTGTCAGGACCCTGACTTCTAAAGATTGTCCACGAAATGGTACAGGAGTGTGAAAGAAAATATGTGTATAGACTGTGTTCATCGTTCAACAGTTCCTCCATGTTTGGTTATTAATTATTGAGTGTGTTTCAAAGGGCTGGATTTTGAAAGGTCCGCTATCGATTTATAAAATCCACAGGTTGATTTATTTAATTTTTTTTTTTTAAATATGTGGTATGTCTTGTTTCCTATCGATAGAAACCTCATGCAGGGGATAGCAAATATTGGGGAAATACAACAAATGTGTCTGAGCTGGACCTAAGGCCAGCACAGTTGTGTGGTGGTTAGCACATATACCTCACAGCAAGATGATTGAGCTCAAACCCGCTGGCTGACTAAGGCATGTAGTCTGGGTGCATCTCCCACCGTCCAAAGACATGCTCATTAGGTTAACTGGTGACTGAGTGTGAGTGTGAATGGTTGTCTGTCTGAGACCTGTTCAGGGTGCATCTTGCCCAGTGGCCGCTGGGATAGGCTGTAGATTCACTCCTGCTTTGAAACCTGGTTATAGTTTCCCCATCGTCTGAGTTCACTCCCCAGAGTGTTAGTGGGTTAACACTTTGGCATTTGAGGACAAATTAAGCCGTCCTTCCTTTTAGGGGGGGATTGATTTTAAATCCCACTGTCGCTATTGTAAAATGACCAAACAGATTCTAAACCTTTTGTTGCAGTCCCATGTGTGTTGTATAGTACACTGTTTGATCTCAAAGCCCACATGAAGTAGCACCCGGCTTATTGATCAAGGTCACGGGGACGCAGAGTCCTGCTGCTGTTCATGTTAGCGAACTAATGAGGCACACTTCACACCTGGGTTGGAATGTGAATGTGGTTAAGTGAGCAGAGAGGAAGAGAAATCCAGTCCCCAGGATAACGAAGGATAATCTAACTGTGCTGTATTTGAGTGTTCTGTTGTCAAGTATATATTCCAAATTATGGAATGAATTAATGAAATAAATTCTGTGAGTTCATACTTGAATCAACTTGTTCCTTGTTATAAGCTATTCCAGTGCAGGGAGTTTTATATTGAACGGGTGGATCAGAGAGTGATTTCAGACATAGCAGAAGAGAAAAAGGCTTAGTATTCTATTTGGCCCTGGGCAGTACATGTATTAACCCTGCATGCTATTGAAGGATTTTTTTTGTAAATAAAACCTACAATGCCATAATATAGGCTATGTAGGCTAACGGTGCATTCATTTCCTTCTGAATCAGTTACTTTACCTGACAGAGAACAGACAGGCAGAGGAGTTGGTGACCTCGGTGGAGAGTTGGACGTGTGGATTGTCGGCGACTGCTTATCTGCCACGATAGAACATCAGCACCAATCGCTGACAAATAAGTTGTGTTTTCTATGGACGCTTCTTAATAAAAGCCATTATGTGCCTTGCTTCTTGAGCACTTTTATGTGACACCCCAGCTGTTGTAAATGTAAGACAGACATCAGTTAATTACAGGTTACACAAAGGACAAAACAATCATAAACGGTAACAATACGGCATATAATTTCCTCTGAACCTCTTGCTCTTGGGCAATTTGAATGCCACGTAGATGTGGCGGACTCTGCCGGTAATAATGGAATCTTCTAAGTACTACTGTCATAAAGAGATAACACATACAGAACAAAAAAAAACAAAAAAAAAAACACATTATTACTATTTTTGGAAAAGCGTAGATCATAAAGATAAAAGTACTGTTAGATTCTCTGGAGATCTGTGTTGTGACTTTAAAGTGCTCCATCGGAAAAATGAAAACTCCTTCCCAGTTCAACTCATTTATTATTGACATAAGTATTTATTAAAGGATATTGCATACAATTAACTTGTGTTGTGGTGTCTGAAAAAGACAAGCGTTTGCACAAAACATTTCACAATGTTTTCTTTCTACTGAAGGACCTAACAGTGTCCTCCTTCCTCCTCTTTGTTGCAGTGGAGCACACCCAAATTTGAACACTTCTTCTCTGAGCTGTGCCCTAACTCAAATGTCCTGTTTATAGTGGAATAAAACAAGCAAAACACTATTAAAGTGGTGCTTCTCAGCAGATTGAATGAGTCAGTCTTATAGTGTTTGTCACTTGACCGGTGATGTTGACCATATAAACTGCCTCTCTGTTTACCGTTGGCCCTAACCACATTAGCGTGGAAATTGTAAGGGCTGTCCAGTGCACCTTAATTTCCCCAAATGTGTTTGTTTTCTTACTCTTTGAGCTCGCAATTTTCTTCACAATTAGAATAATAGACACATGCACACACTGCGCCTGGTTGCAGTAATAGTAGTTGCTATTGAAAAGGCAGAGAATCAATCCGAGTTATTTTCATCTACTGTTTGCTCTGAATAAATGTCAGTACTTTCTGCTCCTGCTGCAGCTTCCTGCTGCCTCTCTCTGTGTCCTGCAGCCTTATCAACATTGCTTAAATTAAATTGTTGTCAAGTTAAATGGGGTCCCCATATTGGAAAGCTGAAACGGGCGCGCCGATTTGAGTGGTTTATCAGATTCCACATGTCCCTGGGTGTCAGTGAGTGTGTGGGAGAGAAAGAGAGATAGTGAGGTTATGTTCACAAACAGCATTTTGGTCTTTTTTGAACCATCTGACTTGTGTTTCACAGGGAGCTTTTTTCTGTTGATGAGCTTTCTGTAGTTGTCGCTGATGTCTCAGTTTATTCCAAAGAGTAATTGGAAATGTAAAAACCAGATTTAATTTGCCGAGAATTCATATGAATGAGTTGCTTTGAGTTATAAATAGTAAGCAGCAAGTTATGATCACAAGATAATAATGTGAGTAAGGTCAGAAAAATATGGAGTAAAAAATAGATATATTTTCCTGTAATGATGTAATAATTACACATTCCTTCTTCCAGATTAGGAACAAATGCATTCGTGATATGGTGTTGTATCTTGTATCACCTGGTGACAGAGAACTCTTGAATAGATTTATATGACACCATTGAGGGGAGAGATAAAGTCAGAGCCCGTCAAGCATTCATGTGTGCATGACTCCACACAGATGCTCCTGTGTTTGTGCTGAGAACCAAACACCTACTGTAGCTGACTTTTCAGCAGCTCTGAAACAGCATATTGTGCCCAGCGGCCATCACTCATTAGCAAGTGTTTTGATGGCAAAGGCCAAGTATGATTAGCCAATGCTCCGCTGCACATCAGTGATGATTTTGGCTCCCCACCACAACCGGCTCCCGTTAATCAGGACCTAATGAAAGGAAACTTGTGGCATATGTGCCACTTAGCCCACATGGGTCCTCGTACCTCTTTCTGTGGCATGGGTGTCAGTCTGAATGCACAGTGCTCTCAGTGGAGTTCATTGATTCCAGCATCTTTTCATTTTGTTTTTTCGGCACAAGAGTGCAGATTGAATTTTATTCAGATTTTAAACTATTATGCATGCTAAAGTCATTATTCCTGTTTCCTGCTCCCGGGGAAGTTTTAGTGATGACAGTATTTCAAAAATGAACCAAAGCTGCTGTATAAATGTACGCTGTAATGCTAAATCTGTTAACTGGGTCTGACCAGGTTTAATCTCACAACTTTTCATCCAGAGGCGTCAGTGTAGAATCAACACTCAAACAATATAAATGCATTATTGATTAGTGGGATCCTGGGCTTGAAGAGATAAACAAAGAAGCAGTTAAGAGCATCTCTGACTCCTCTCACCGACTTGTTTTGGCACCAAGAGCTTCTTTGTTATGTTCAAAAGGCCTTGATCCAAGAGTCACAGCTCTTGGTACAAGCAGTGACAGTTTTCCAATAAGTAATACCGACTTTTCCCATGGGCTATTAAGGTGACACGGGAGGCCCCGAGGTTAAAGAGACCGTCCATCAGCTAGTGTTTTTCTTTTTGTCTTACCTTTTATCTCTTTAGCTATTTATATGGATTAAAGGTCTAAAATAGAGTGAGTTGTCACATTTTAACTGTCTGGATGTTTTGACACATGTATAACCATTTGGAGAGTCATTTAGCAGTAACTGAGAGAACTCTAAACTATGTAATAAAGTGACAGAACCTCTGTGAGCTCAGCCTTAGGTTTTCCAAAGAGTGGGTTTAGAGAAAAGATCATAAATAAAAATGGACAGAGGAACAGCTCCTCAAAAGTAAAGTAAAGCCAAATTATAGCTCCCCCTGGTGACTTGCTACAGTATAGGTCATAAACTTCAACTCCTCCATGTTAGTGAATGGACCAAACTAAAACGCTAAAAAGTGTTTTCAAGCATAGTTTCAGTTATTCCTGGGAAACTACCGTCACTTTGACCAATGCAAAGAGGTAGAGGTGCGTTTTCCATATTTACATACAGTCTATGGTTTGAAGCTAGTTATAGTGGCTCTGTTTGTCTCAATCTTGCCGGTGCCTGACTCCACCTAACTCCCAGCCAATCCAAAAGTGTTCTATAGAGGCCTGGGGCATGAGTGGAGTTGAGTTGGACGAGTAATGATTAAAGATGATGGGCAGCTAGAGACTTGTGATTGCATGTGCCTTTCGTCCAAACTGCCTACATCCTTAAATATGCAAAAAAGAAAGTTTGTCCCTTTGGACCAGTCCAGTTTGTACCAAATAGTTTGTTTTGTTTGCCATTTTAACATGTCTCTGCGGGTTGATATTGCATAGCATTTAGAAGCAGCCTCAAGTGGTCGTTAGAGGAACTGAAGTGTTTGGTACTCGGTGCTTACTTTTTTACCTTGTGTTTTGCTGTGTTATATGGAATCACTCTATTATTTTGATGCCAATATTTCTTTTTTGGAGCCTCTCCAGATTCAACAAAATCTTTATACTCCATCTTGCTCTGGTGTCACGCGCTCCATGGAGGCTGTTCTGTAGCTGCAGTCTGACGTGTCTGCCAAGGGGCGAGAGAATTTCCCATGAGTATACTTTGACAGTGTTAAAATGATAAGATTAGATAAGATAAGTGGATGTAACCGCCCAAGGATTCAAGGGAGTTTTGCTAAAGGATGTTTCGTGTTTTTTATGTTTGCTGATGCATAACTGTAGATTTTTTGGTGAAATTGCGTGCTGTCATTTGAAAGATGGACACACCGCTGTCTGTGTTTGTCATAAATGCCACATCCAGATGGTTTAATCCTCTTCTGCTGTCCTTCTGTCACTCAGAAGAACAAATAGGCCCTGTGCAGTCGTTTCAGCACCCCACCTGCACTTTACTGCATCTTTCAAGCGTGAGATATCTGCCACTGGAGATGACAACGATGACGCCAAAAATTGAGGAATTGCTTACTTTTAGTATTTTATCATCTGCCACTTAAACTTAACTAAACACTGATCTTTTTGGACAAAACTATTGTCCAATTAAAGACATTGTTCTTTGTCCTCCTTAACATTTCTCACACTTGGAATAAATTTCAGATATTTGGCTTAAATTTTGTCCAGCTGTACTGTATGCTCAGGCCGCACTATTTTACAGTGAGTGTGACCGATGTCTAGAGCACGATGAGGGTTTTGTGCGGTTCGTTTTCCATTCCAAAGGGTAAAACAGCAAAATGTGTGAAAGGGAGAAACAGCTGCAGTTGAATGGAGCTCTTTGAGGAACTACATCAAACACAGAGAATCATCTTGTTGCCACTGGCCTCACAGCACAGAAAATAGAGGAAGCGTGTGCGTGTTTGTGTACTCGGACAGCATGTTGGAGAGGTGTGTAGGACTGTTAATCCTTTGGCCTTCCCTCAGTCCATGCCTCCTGCTCCTCATCACTTGGTTTGAATATCTGGCTGCACATTTTCATCCATATTTAGTACTTGGATTTTTGTATTTTTTTTTGATCTTGTCTGATTTTTTTCTGACCATTTTATTTTGCCTTTTTCTTGCTTCCATTCTGACCTCTTCTCTTATCGCACTTACACACACCTCCCTCTTACCAGCTCAACACAACCTCTCCATCTACTCTCCATGTTTCTGACTTCCTGTCCTTCCTGGTTTGCTGTTTTTTTATTTAAACGTGCCAAGAGCCTATTGATGTTGTACTCCTGCATTTCACATGCCCGATTTTACCTTATAACACATTTCTGTTTTTACTTTGAAGTACATCACTCCGTATTTTACTCTTTTTCTCTACAGAATAAACATTAGTTTGGTCACTCAGTGAGTCACAATACTGGCATTCCAGTCACTCATGATTCTGAAGTTTTAGCTGAGAGTAGTTTAACAGGTTTTACACTGTCGAGCGCTGTGATATTAAAGTGATTTGAGTTTTCATTTTTGAACAATATGAAAACTGTCTAAATTGCAAATTAGTGGCATCTTGTCACGCAAAATTTGCAACGTGCATCTTCTGATTCTGATGGTAGCTCCTGAACCCAGATCCAAAATAAAATAAAGTAAAGCGCTGCTTCATTCTTCAACGTCACATTGAAAGACAAAGCAGACAGACTACCAATGGGAGGGGATTACTGAAGTCCTGGCATTTCATTTATACCAACAAAAAGCCTGGATTTGTAAAGATGGACTCGTGACAGAGCAGTCAAATGTAAAGTAGCAAACAGAGAGGGATTGGAAACAAATCAAAGGCAATGAGTAGCAGTGCACCTGACTTATTTTCATGAAGTTGTGCATGAATGTATTTTAAAGTAGCCCCCGAGCATTTTGCCTCTTTGCATTCCTGTATCCCTTTAATGATCAACACCAATTTCATGTTTGTGTATTGCGCACTAAGCCACCTAGAGGCACAACCTCGGGCTGAATATCACACATTTGACATATGCATTGGCTTTTAAAGTTGACATGCTAAAGGTGATGGCAGTAATTGTATATCCTCTGCAGAGTCTGGTGGTAATTTGTGGACTTGTTAATAAACTTTCACATTACACATGTAATGCTCACTTACTGCTGATAGGAAAATACTGAATAATGCAGCTTAAAGAACAAAAACAATCTGGAAGGTAGGAGGTCCAGTGTTCCAAAGCTCTCCTCACTTCTCTCTTGAACTCTTACAGAAAATGTCTGAATAGTAATGGAATTGTTATAGTTTCTCGTCCCTTGCAGTCAATATTTGAACCCAGTGCCCTTGTTGTTGTTTTTGTCTCAGTGTCACATTCTGTCTTTTTTTCTTGTTTTTTTTTCTCTTCTTCTTCTTCTTCCTCTCCTGCTGGCAATGGGGAGGTTCTTGATTAGAACACACACTGCCAAGTCTCCCCACATCGCATCATTGCATTTGATTAGCTTCAACCCCCTGCTCCTGCCATTATCACACCCAGCACAACAGGAAACGCATCACAGACACGCACGCACACGCGGCTGTGCAGATACGCATGCATAGATATCAGAAACTCACTTATCTGAACTCCATAGCTCTCTGTCGACGTGCACTGGCATATACTTGAATGAACACACATAGTCTCCCCATGTGCACATACACATACACGCGCACACACATCTGGGCTACTGGTGGTGTCGTGGCGGCAGGGCTTCAAGTAAAGCCAGCACGGCACTGACAGCTCCCTGTCCCTAATGAAGCATTAATAAACTGCAGCACAAAACAGTGGATCAGAGAGCAGCAGAGCTCCCACCTGCCTGGCTGTCTGCCTGCTGACTGCCAGGGGTAGAGATGAGAGGGGAGGGGATCACTGTAATCCCCGTCCTCCAAAACCCACTCTGCCCCACTTTTCTGGGAGACATCACCCCCCAATCACCTGCTCTTCAGCATCATGCTGAAAGTTCCACATGTTTCACTTTCCTGGTGTCAAACTAAGACTCAAGACATGACCTTCTGTAATTAAACACACACTGGCAATCAAGACTTCAGCAGCTCAGCGCCAGACTGCACAGATAAAAGGGAAAATGTTTTTAATTCACGCTCAGTCCAACACGCTCCAAGGTATCTATTTTTGCATTTGATATTACCAGAATTTTTATTTGCATAGAAAAAATTTTACAGAAAATTACACTTCTCAATCGATTCTGTTAAAAAAAATTAAAAAATAAAGCACCTACAGCTCAGACTGACAGGAGAGAGGTTCTAGGTTTTTAATCTAGCAAGTCATGCCGATGCGGTTGTGAAAGTGGTAGAGTGAACCCTTTTTCTTGATTGTTTTTCCTCCAGACCCCTCAAACATTTAATGTTTCTTCTTGGGACATTCATGAGCTGAAGTCACAAATATCTGAAATGCGCAACATTATTTCTGGAAAAAAATTTCTGTCTCTTAATTCTGCATTGATTTCCTATGCAATCACGTTGCCTAGCTTTGCCTTCAGTCTGAACACACTCACACACAATGTAAGCATTACTAATCAGCTGCGAGCACAACCAGACCGATTTTTGTCCCAATTTGAATCCTAATTTACACAACGTTAAAGCCCAAGTTACGGGAGATGCTCATGTGTTACTCTTAACTTGTGAAGGTGTGTATTTGGGATTTTCCACACCACATGCAGCCAGTTAAGCACTCAAGGTAGTCTGGTCACAGAGCTTCAACCTACTGACAGACACTACCGGCCCTCTGATTCAAATGAAGCAAACCTGCTGACTGTAGATATTCCAAGGAGGTGTGTTCATTCAAATGCTGCATGCTCATCATTAGAGAACTGTAGGGGTGTTTTTCCAACCAAACAAATCCAGGTTCCTGTTGTGATGGACCCACATAAATGAGTCCTTATAAAAGTAGCTGGATTTGAGCTAATACAAAATATAAGATGAATAAATAAAACAATGTATAGTCTCCACAAAAAGCTATTTGACCATACATGCATAAATAGAGGACTATTCTTTCAACTGGGGAACAGAATGCGCACATGTTTTTGGGATACTTTATCATGAATTACAGATTTGCTTCAGTTTTACTTTGTGTCTTTATCTCTGTCTTTCATTAGGCGTGGAGTCTAAACCTCAATGAGCTTTACTCCAGCAAAGGAGACTAATCTAATTGGCACTGAGGATCATTCTAATTTAGCGCAACCAACTGTACTGACACGTCCAGCTCCCTGCTTCCTCCATTTCTCTGTATTTTTTTTTATTTTATTTTTTTTTACCTTTCACGTTATAAAAACGAGAATATATAAGCAAGAACTCAAGTGTGCTATGATGTGCATGTTTTCTTTTTTTCCCCCCTCTTTTGTCCTTTTTCTTTTTTTTTTTATTTGCGCTTGTTACACTGATCACATTCGTGCAGCCAATTTGCCTGCCTGTCTGGGTTTGAGAAGGAAAGCTTATCTGCACTTATCTGCATTGAGGCTTCGCTTCGTATCCAAATCGGTCCCTGTTAGCATTCAAATGGAGCGCCCCCTCCCCAGCCTCCCCTCCCCATTCTACCTGCCTCTCGCGCCCCTTGCTATCGCCCCCCCCCCCCCCCCCCCCCCCCCCCCCCCCCCCCCCCCCCCCCCCCCCCCCCCCCCCCCCCCTCTTTGCCTGTCAACATGCCAGATTTGCTCAGGGGAAAGTAAAAGAGAGAGAGACAAAGCCCGGGCTATTATTTAATGAGATCAAGAAGTGCGAGGAGGAGGATGCTGTTTACTGTGACAAAGCAAACAGGGGCTCCTCTCTACAGCAAAGGAGCATCGCTGGGATTCTCCCTCATCCTCCTCGGTAGCCGTGATTGCACCCCTCACCTTAACAACCAGCATTTTACTGAAACACTAATAGTTCTTCTCCCTGTCTGGAAACACCTCTCATCGCCATCAGTAGGCGCAGCAAAGCAGTATGGTTTTGAAGGATATTCCTAGAGGGGCATGCTCAGGCATGAACTCTTTTGCACATGCAAATTGTGTCGTGGCTTGTGCGTAATTGCCGCCGCTATGATTTAACATGACCTTTTACCTGCTCCGGCAAACACAACAAGGTCATTACTGCAGCGCCGTATCCCACAGGTCATCAGTGTCTTATTGTTCATATGATTAGACACAAAGTAGAGGTCGAGCGTCGCAACTGGGATCTGCTCCACATGGGCTGCCATTAAGTCATCATAAATGGCTCACAATGACGTATGATTTCAGGAAGTCATTTTCTACCTGTGTCCTGCAGTTACAGGTACAATTTAGTTCTTTATTTTGATTTTACTATTGAATTAGGGGCAGAGTCAGTTTCAAAGTTCCTGCCGCAGTAATATAAAATGGAAAAAAAAAAAAGTGTTCATTAACGAGTGTAGCACACCAAACCTCAAAAGAACTTGACAGAAGAGATCAAAAAAAGAAAAAAGAAAGCAGGGGAAAAAATGTGTCATGAAGAGGAGGAAAGCGAGTTGTGGGATATACTTTGATCAAGAGCACTCCTCGTAGCACTCCTGTCTCCTTACACATCCATAATATATCTCTGCACACATTCATTATAACGAGACCGTGCGTTTCCAACTCGGAGACATGTTCCTGTTGTCTCTTGTTCAAAATGAATGGAGGGGTTGGAAAAAAAAAAAACAAACAAGGCAGAATGAGCAGCAAAGGCTTTCACTATATATCACTCCCCCTTTAAATGAAATTCATTGGTGCTTGCTTTAACAAAAGGGGATAATATCAGACATGGGCAAATATTTATGCTAAAAGTGGCGGGCTTAGGAAATGAGAGGGCTGCCGATGCTCGCCTTCTCTCTCATGGGAGTGCATGTTTGTCTCTGACAGTCATAAATATGCATCATGCTGTGAGATGACAGCAATTATAATCTCATGGCTGCCTTTTGTTGAGTATTAGAAGCCCCATCAGTGGGGAACTCAAAGTAAACTAAAGTTTCACCTTCTACCATCACTGGAATAAGTCACTCGCATTCATTCATTCAGTTATCGTAGAAGCAAACTCACGTTTTTGGTTCCCCTCTCTGGATCTAATTTGTGTAGAGGTAAATATTCAAGGGTCATTTTCAAGCCACGGTGATTAAAGCATGTTCATGCATAGCAATCCAGAATGTGTTGGGAATGCCTTTAATTCAGTTCCCACTGCTCTGAGAAATGAAACGTAACATGTTTGTACGAGTAGACAGCTATAGCTGTGCATCTCTACCCAGGGGTGTCGAGTACTTCGTCAAACCCAGAATAACGATGCTTGACTCCTAAATGCGCAACAGCCACCTAAATAAGGTGGCCTGTCATCTGTGATGCACTCCAGTGTACAGGAGCGCTGAGTGTCCTGGCATACTGCTGCTGGATCAATGTATTTTCCTGTAAGAACCCCTCAGCTTTGGACTAAACCTTGTTTTTCTTGTCCGTCCCCGCCTGCAGCCCGGAAGGACCCCTGCACTGAGGTGATCTGCAGCTATGGCAGCACCTGTGTCCAGTCATCAGATGGCTTGTCGGCTAAATGTATGTGCCCCCTTGGCTGCGAGGGTAAGCCCGAGCAGACTGTGTGTGGCAGTGATGGAAAGGACTACCGCAACGAGTGTGAACTGCATCAGTATGCCTGCAAGAACCACAAGAACATCCGCATGCAATACCAAGGACACTGTGGTAAGCTTGTGTTTTTGTTTTATTTTAGCATTATTTATGTTGTTCTTTATCAATTGAGCATTTGGACTTTTTGTCCAATAGTCCAAAGATCTTAAAGAAACAGACCCTCACATTTTAGCAGGTGGAAAGGTTTTTTTGATAAATAAAACCCTCTACAACTCTTCATATGTCCTTTCTCTGCTTACTACCTCTGTCTTTTGTTGCTTCTCCTTTACGTACCCCGCTTACTTACGGCACACTCATTCGCATTTTTCATTCGGGTTGCTTTGCTTCACACGGATACTCCTGTGGTGCGAATTGTTGTTTTCTCTAAGTAGGTCTTCAGAGCTGTCGTTTTTGTCTGTTTTTCCTTGTTATCATTCGGCAGTACTTGTTTACTCCCAAGGCACTCAACTTTTGAATGTTTTTATTTTTTTCTCGTGACAAGCCAGATGGAGGGAAGTAACAGTCGACACTAACTCTGTCTCTTAGCAGCAGAAGCCTCCAGGAGACAGAGCGGGGCGGTGGGCAATGGGAGATGGATGTTTAGGTCCGCAGGCAGAAGGCTGGTCGTATAAATCCGGCGGGAGTCAGCCAAAGTGACCTGAATTGCCCCGTCCTCCCCGGTGTGGGCCAAGACTCAGAAAACCAGTCGTCCCTGATGGTCCTCTAAATCTTCCTGCAGGCGCTTCTTCTAAAGCCTTGGCTTTTTCAGGTTGCTTGCCCTAGCCAGACAAATGGAGTTGATTTATCCACACAGCTAGCTTCTGTAGCAAACAGGCCATTCTTTTTGTAATTATCCTACTTGCTCAGCGAGAGAAAGCATGGATACTGGAAGCTGCTCTCCTTGGTTAATGGGAGGTAATGGTCTTTCTCTCAGATAATGGTCTGGCTGGCAGGGGAGGCACTGCGTCATGCAGAGAAACTGCATGCATTACGATAAAACCCCTGTTTGCTCGGTGGTTAGTCTCTGCAACCCTTTGCAAGGTGCTGCTAGAAAACAATCCGAGGCCTGGCCAGTGGTCACTCCGCCTCTAACACCTCTGCAGCCAAATCGCTCTGTTCCTTTTTATGTCCCAGCTTTTCGCTCTTTGCCAGAAGCCTCTGGAAACCCTTTCCCCTTATTCTATATTTCGCATTGTCTTCCTTTCTGCCCCTTTCCTGATGATAGGGTTTTTATCCTTGGTGTGTTTTGAATGACTCGTCTGCAGCTTGGCAGTGATTTAATATGTCACGGTGCTACATAAATCCTTTGTCTTCCCACATGCTGAAAGCGTGGCGAGTGGGATAAAGCCTGGGCTCCTGTTTGAAGGAGTAACAGCCCCGTCCCACACATCCACAAACCAATTCCATTATGATCACGAACTGATAGGGACGAGTGTGCCAGACCTACGCTCCCATGGAAGGAGGGTGGTGTGAACGAGCAAATCAAACCGATCGTCTCTTCATCTATTTCCTTCTCTCCCCTTCACATCCAAGGTCCCACTCAGAGCCGACGGGCCACTGATATTATCTGGAAAGCAGATTCTCTACTTTTCTTTTCTCTTCTCTCCTCTAATAATTCAACTATATGTGTTTACTACTATTTAAAGCTATTTCTTCAGAGGGAGTTGAACAGGTGCCAGCAGTAAGGCAATTTAATCGAGGCACATCACACCCTGTTATATTTTTAATTTGTTTTTTTTTTTTCTTTTGCCAACACGTTGTTGTTCGCCTTTCCAGAGCGAACAAAAAGATGGTCAGAGATGGTTTTGATTATAGGATTCAATTCCCCAGAGTCTAATTAATATGAACAGCCTTTCTGTCTTACTGGATACCATGCCGTACTGCAGTACATGTTCACAAATGCCCGTGTCTCCACAGACCCGTGCAAGGACAATGAGAACAGCCTGAACATTGTGTGTCGGGTGGAGGCTCTCACCCGCAAGCCCCAACTCTTTGGTCTGGCGGAGTCGTGCCCCCCAAGCAACGAGCATCTGTGTGCCAGTGATGGGCGGACCTACTCCAGCGAGTGCACCATGATGGCGACAGCAGCACAGAAAGGCATCAAACTCAGGAAGGTCCATGAGGGACGATGCAGAAGGCTGGGTAAGTACAAACTTTGGGGTCTTGAGAGTATACTGAAAATGAACAGAGCACCTTACACCCTATTATCTTATTTCTTCTTAAACATTCTATAAAAGGTTGCTTTTGCAGATGCACCATCTTCCTGTTATCATTATTCCACTGAAATCTGTCAGTACTTACCCGTGTAGGTGCAAGAAAAGTAGCCAAGTGCCTTTTGGTCGTGTTTATTTTGTCTCTTTTGATATAAATGATTATTTATTAGCCACATTCAGCTCACCTCTAGCCATGTCCTTGTGATGCAGCCATTCCAGATATGCTCACGCTGCATAACTCTCCCAGATTTGATCTCTTATCAGCCACTCTATCACCTCTAGGATGCAACACTGCACACTAACGTTCACGCACTATTAGTACTAAGAAAAGTGTCGTGATTGTAATTTATTGTATGTATCTATTTTTGCTTGATGAATTTTGTTGTTAAATGCAGGGGAGGCCAGAGTCTCTTTCTGTATTTAACACAGTGTGCCAGTCCAAAACTATAATTATATTTCCATCATCATATCAAGGGTCAAGCAAAAAAAAAGAAAAAAATTATAAGATGGAATTTGAAACAGATACCAAGCAGAATAGCATATCAGATAGTCAACAATCAGTTAACTGAACGCAAAGAAGAGCACATAAGCATGATGTAAGTCCTGATGTTATGCAAACATAACAAACACACATTTAACAATGGCTGGCCAGCAAATGCAGTGGAACCAGCATTAAACATCAACTCTGTAGCTGTATCCGAGTCATGCCACATATATAAGTGACTCCGAGGTCTCGGGGTCTGTACTGTATCCATTCTAGCACTGGCCTCCTCCAGCCTGATAAGAGCCTCCAGGGCTGTTATCTGTGCTATTAGAACACGGGGTTTAAGCCTTAGTCAACAAAGAGCTGTCAGCCTTTACTGTACATCTGATAGCCATCAGAGAAAATCCAATTTTGCCGCTTTGTTGTCGGCGGGTCCCTGCAAAGCCGCAGCTGTGCCGGCCTAGTAATGTGTGGAGACCCCCACCCATGTACTGAGACCCCCTAACAATGAAAAAGAAAGGAATGGATCACTGCAGGATGTCCTCTGGTACTGTCAGCAGTGAAGGCTGATACACGCTTTTTTGACACACTCCGGTTCCTCTGTCTGCGCTGCTTGACAGGCTGACGGAGCAGTGTGACGGTTTCAAATTGCACAAATCCCAGCCTAAGTAGGGTTGTGAGTTTGTGTTTGTGTTAAGTGTCAGTATGTATCTGCACAAACATATGAGCAAATGGATGAACATTTTTCTGTTTCACCTTTTTTTCCCTCCGTCTTTTTCAAATGAAAGAATGATTCAATTTGAAACACAGATCCATGAAATCATATCCCAAAGCAAATTACAAATCGGTAACTAATGAAAATGGCCATTTCGACTCGTAGCCGTGACATTGCACATCCTCGTGGCCCTCTCGCCCAGATACAGCAGCGATGTAATTAAGTGTGGCATGACAGGCTTTTAAAGAAAAGAGAATAAGGAAATGAATTGCTGTACAAATTTGATCCACTGATCAGGAATGAAATAAATTCAAAGTCTAGCGAGCGCCTCCAGAACGGAGGCCTGCTTCAAATTGGATTTTCTCACTTCAGTGGAAAATTTGCCATTTCACATCACCAGTGTTTCTTCCTTTTTCCCTTAATTTCCGCACTAGATTTCTGCTTAGTGAGTCAAAGTGTTGCACATGTAATAGTTTAGACTGTAACTTGGCCCTTAAACAAAGTTTGTGATTCATTTTTATTATTAAAGTTAGTGGCAAACTTTTCCAAGTGTATTACTTTTACATAAACCACACAAAAACAAAAATGAGAGGAAATGTTAAAAAACAAACACTTATCTGAACTGAGATAAAAATTAAATGACGCCCCAATCAAAACTGAAACTATTCGGTGTTAATAGCATCTAAGTCCTGGTTTCCATGGTTTTCATCAATCAATCCTGGTTATTTATGTTGTCAACTTCCCCATCATTAATTAAACGTAACAAATGTTCCCCAATGTGGTCTAATGGACCAGCGAAATGAGAATAAAATGTCCACAATCTCATACAAATCTCCACTAGTAGTCCTGCTTCTTCTGTTACCTTGCAGTCTATCAGCTAATCGTGCATATCATGCTGTTTACTCCCCTGCTACTTAAATGTAGTTAAATTGATTTGTAATAAATCAGTCCCTCAGGTTTTTCTTAGACTGGCCAATTGTTGTATTATTCCCCAATTAACAATCCTAGATGTGTTTCTTTTGTGTGTTTTCTCAAAAGGCTGAACCTTTACTGCTGAAAGAAAAGCTTTTACACGCACTGCTGGTGACATCAGTCCACTCTAACATGTAATTACTGTTTGGAGGAAAATTGATTTATTTCCTCATGGTTGGACCAGCAGTGTCACACAGCAGGAACAAACACTTTTTCTTGCTGGAAATGTTGCGTGCTTTTTTTTTTGTTTGTTTTTTCACGCTTTGCTAGTACTTCTCCTTTCCTCTAGTAGCGATCAGTCTGTCATGCCGGCTCTCGGAAACATCACTAAAAACGCTAATCAGTGTCTGTGCAGATGGGTGACAGTGAAAGAGTGAGGGGTCAGTGAAAGGTTGGATCAGTAGGTTCGGGTTAAGGTTAGGCTGTCTCTGAGTCTGAAGCCTGATTCGTTTTTTTTTTCCTTGCAGTTGAGTGCAAAGATGAGTGTCTCTTCAATGCTGTGTGTCTGGTGGAACAGCTGAATGCCCACTGCTCCTGTGATCCCATCGAGTGCGGCGGCATCTACAAGCCCGTGTGCGGCAAGGACGGTCAAACCTACGCCAACGACTGTATGCGACGCAAAGCAGAGTGTCTGAGCAAGGCCCTCATCCCCATCAGGCACCCAGGGCCCTGTGGTGAGTGGAGCTGGAGAATGGGAAAGAGGGGGGCTGCTATTCACTCTTTTCAAGGGTTAATGCTGAGTCCCTCTCTTGTTCTATGTCTTTCACTGCTTATTTTTAATTCAGTGTTTTTTCCTTTCAGGCTAACTGTATGTATTTTAAACGCGATGTCTGAAATGGTTGAGTGATGCCTTCTGCTTTCTGAGAGGGTTGGGGGTGGGGTGGTTTAGACAGAACATGTTTGCCTTCTTCATAAAAACCGTGCCTTCACTTCACACGTTCACCTCCCATCCATCTCCTCACCACGTCACGCTTCACCCCTCCATCTCAGTCACGCGACCAAAACGAAACGCCACCTTCATGTTTCATTCATCCTCTCCGTGTCTTCTACTCCTTGACTCGTGCCAGTCTTCCACCTCAGTGGCTTTTGTCGTTTTTTTCTCCTCTTGTCTTTGTCTTTTTGTCCTGTGTGCTCTTCTTGTATAAAAAGCTATTCTTTCTTATTTCAGTGCGTCAGTCAGTCTGTCTGTCAGTCTATGTCCATGTGGCCGTCTTCCCAGCTGTCTGGCTGCAGGTGGAAAGTGGGGTCACCCCGTGGGCGACCTCATCAAGCGGATTCTGAGGGGTGAAGCCCTCCCCCTGTCTCCGTGTGGACCTAACAGGAGGGGTCTTGTACCGCTGTCTTTTTCCTCTCACTCCTTCTGTCTATATGTGTCTCTTTGTGTCATTAATGTCTTTTCCTTCTGTTCACCCTCCCGCAAAGATGTGATGCGTGAGGTTGGAGAAGTCTCCCTCTCTTCCTGCTCTCTGTGTTTTATTTCCTGTCTAACAAAAAAAGCAAAAGCTTTTCCTGTCCCTAACCGCTGCAGACCTCTGACTCTCCTCTTACTGCATGCTGTAGTGCACGGCAGTTCCTCACCTCACCGCTTCCCGAACAATCCCTCTCCCCATCATCAGGACTATCTCATAAAAGCTTGCAACTGCTCAATCAATGTGAGAGACTCACTTTCTTACCATTTGTGAGCATAAATACTGCACTAGGGTTGGAGTTCACTTGTTGAAACCTTTTGAATCCCCTGTATCCAGCCCTTTTAGCTTTGCCCCTAACTACTGAGCGGTCAAAATAACTAAACCATCTTTCAGCACATTAAAGGTGAGGTGCCCTAGCCATTGTTCGCAAAATATATAGGAACTTATAGCTACAACCTGAAAAATGTCATAAGCTGTAATAATGAAATGTTACAACTTATTTTCACTTGGGTATCATTATATATTTAACAGACCATAGCTTCTAAAATTGTATCTGGGGCTGCTATGATTAATCTGGTAGTTGTTTTCTGAGTAGTTGATTAATCTTTTGGTGCGTTACTACTAACTTTACACCTTTTTTTGTACACAATGTGCATCCTGCTGGGCCACATTTTTCTGCCTTTTTTTTTTTTTGGTCATTTTCAATATACCTGGCAGCAATAGCTGCCGTAATAGTGGGATGCTGCGTGTATTCCATCGTCGCACATCGTTGCGCTGGTCCAGCTCTATTTGTGTCACTTGTTTTTTGGATGGCGCACTGTTGCTCTATCACCTCAGAGCAAGAAGGTTCTGGTCCTGAATTGTGGCTGCGTGGATTTTCTCAGGGTGCACATGAATCCTCCCACCCTCCAAAGACGTGCTCGTTAGGTTCATTGGTGATTCTAAATTGGCCGTAGGTGTGAGTGTGAACGGCTGTCTGTCTCTCTGTGTGTTAGCCCTGTGATAGACTGGAGACCTGTGTACCCTGCCAGGACTAGTGGAGAGTTAATGACTATGCAGCTAATGGATCAAAGACTGGGTAATTTGTGAATTTGTTCAAATTACCCACATTTGACAAAGCATGAGTGAGTCTTTTATGTAGCAATACAGAATGTAAAGTTGTTGAGTGCAGGGTGGGGGATGAGAGTCAAGGGCATGCAGCCTTTATCCACAATTGTTCTGTTGTAGACTTATTTTAACAGTTTACTAGCACTTATAGATCGCTTATTAAGCTCATAGTAGCCACAGATGTTGTAAAAATTAATTTAAAAAAACGCCAGCCCTAGAACTTGAAAAAGAAAGGCATAATTGAATATAATCCAGTGCCGACCTGACCAACGTCAACATTGTGCTGGGTGAAAAGAAGAACCCTGCCTGTTGAATGAAAGCTAAATTGCCCTTGCTAATAAAAAAAGAATAAGAAGAAATAAAAGATTCAGTGAGAGATTTGTTAGCCTCAGAGCTTGGTGAACCAACTTTAAGCTTCACACACTAGAGTAGTTGTAACAATGTGGAGGCAGTTTGGCACAATTTCAGCTGAAGGCATAAAATGTTCAAGACCGGTTTTGCAGTCAGCACACTCTGTCTAGATTATTTCTGTGTTGGCTTAAAGGGTCAATTCACCTGAATTAGTAATAGCTTTTTTAATGAAGTCCCAAACTAGGTGCTTAAAGTGAGGCAAGTTCCTCCCTGATCATTTTTTAAGGTTCATTTGAAGGCCTCGTCTTATGTTGATCTCCAGAGTTGGAAGCGTTTTTGCTCCTTCAGTTTATAACGCTGATAGCTCAGCATGCATGATAAAGCTGGAGTAATCTGCTCAATCTACCTCAAACGGGAAGTCCACCAAACACACGCGCTGTGTAATTCTGCTCAGAGTTGCTGTCCACACTTTTATTGTTGTCACAACAGAGGCCGATAAAGGCAGAGAGATCATTCCGTCCTCCAGGCACTGGGGCGAAGCTGAACGTTGAAGTTATCTCCAGTCGGCAGCGTTAGAAGAAACCAGAGCTCATTTGCATTATTTGGTAGTGAGAGCGCTTATATGTTTTGCTGTGTTTCATTATTTCTGGCAAATGGCGTCTCAGTCCTACCGCCGCCACCACCCCATTCCTCATTTGTTTAGTTATTTCATTTTTTCTCTCTCTCTCTTCATCCTTCCTCCCTTGGAACGCAGATTGCAGCCGTCAGCGACTGGTAGTATGTTTCTTTAATGCATTTTTATTGACATTTGCATATTTTTCAAAACAGAGCGCCACGAACGCCACCGCCCCCCCGATACAGTTTTAATTAAACATCAAAAGAGGCGAGCGTAGGTGCCCACTGAGACTGTTGGTTTAGTCAGACTGATGATATACATGCACGGAGTGTGTGTGTGTCTGTGAGTGTGTGCGTTTGTGTTCATGCGTCTGTTTCTTTCTGTTTCTTTTTTTTTCCTTCCTTATTTTTTGACTTTCTTCGTAACACAAGAAAAAATTTCATCCTACTGATGCATGCAATTTGAGCGTGTCAGTGTCTTTGTGAGTGTGTGTGTGTGTGTGTGTGTGAGAGAGAGAGAGAGAGAGAGAGTGCGTTTTGATTTTCTGTCTTCCAGAAAGAGTAGCTTGTCGAAAGTCAATCAATAGCCTGCGCTGATCGTGTGACAGAACACACATACGTACAGGATGTTTATGGTGTGAGGCGCACTCTTCCATTGTGCTCCGTCGTTGTCCTGACGTGGCTGGCAGTCAAAAAGAGAACAGTCAAAAGAAAACCAAACAATGACCCCTGTGTCACGGTGTCACATGCTCACGTACACTGTGTAAAGACTTCAAAGTTTCCCATCTCTGAAAAGGCAGACTTTGATATATGAAATGATTTGATAAATAATGATCTCTTTTCTCGTTTCATTGGCTGAGTGGTGCACGGGGCGGGGTGATCGATCGCTCTGCCAGCTGTCAAGCGGATGAAATTCTCCCGTTCTGACACAGTCGTAAATCTCCTCTCATGTGGGTGACAGCCCCTAATGTCAACCCCTCCCTAAAGGATCGGCATGCAAAGAAACCCACATGTCTCAAATGTCCTGACTGCTGTCTGCGGCAGAAAAGGCTCTGATTGATATCTAGAGCCCTTCAATTTAGAGATAGAGACGTCGCGTGGCGTTTAGCTGATTAACTCGTGTCCTGGCGGAGTCACAATTCTTCGATGTCTAGGAACATGTAAGGATTTGCTGGAAGTGAATCAGAGCAGGCTGCTGTGAAGGACGGTGAATAGGTCTGTAGCCTTGGATCTGGAGATGAATACAAGAGAACTCTGACACTGGAGAAAGAAAAGAAGAGAAGGTGCTTGTCATCACCAGACAAGTAAATGGGATGACACAGCTGCTTACGCATGCTCTGTTAAAAAAGGGTCATTACTTTATTATTTACTCTTGACCTTATCCTCACCACTGTGCCGTCTAAATACACACACCCCTAAAGCCTAGATTAAAACATCTTCTCAGCGCCACGCCGCAATAGAACCTTCCTTCATTCAGTGGCTGATTAAACTGTGAGGAAATATGTGCCGTGTCCTGCAGAAAAAGATTTGATTGAGCTGTTTGGCTAATTTATAAATGATCGCAAATCAATACAGATGGTGGAGATTAGACGTTTCACGGTGTGCGACATGAGAATATTTTTAGGCTGAAGCACAGAAATCCTGTTTTTTTTTTCTCTTTCTCTTTACCATATGATGTCCACACAGCAGGGTACCAGCGCAAACTAAACAAGGAAGTGCGCCTGGATCTGGGGCTGTTGCAGCAGAAGTGTAGTCGTAATTGTTCAACTATATTTAGAGGACCAAACACTGGTGGGGCTTCAGAGCCCTGAGGCTTTCAAAGGCTTTTATGTTTTCTTTCATGCTTGTTTTTTTCTTCTTTTTGAGATCCACAAAAACTGGACAGCTTTTATGAAATTAAATTGCAACATTGATAACAGTTATGCAGCATAAAAGCATAAATAAATAAAGGGAATAACTACAAATTCAACTCGTCAACTAGTTCTGGAAGCATCTCGGGAATCCTTCAAGCCAAAATATAAAATCTAATGAAAAACTATACATCATCATGATAAGGCTCAAGAACAGGAATGGTCTTAAAATAAACTTCCACCGAGGGGCATTTTTAAAGCAAAATGGTTTTGCTTTTTAATTTGCCAATAAAAAAAGCACATTAATATCAGAGAAGCAGCCTGTGACTACAATTAATTAATTTTACAAACAAAATGCATAATTAAAACTTGTCTTTCTTCTTTCTGTGTTGGCCCGAGTTGTGTCAGTGCTTACTTCCTGCCCGCCGGCTTTTCTCCACTGCTCCTTTAAGTCAAGAATGTTTAGTACTTATTCAGTCGTGCTTTGAATCAGTGCTAGAGGGTACGGGCGTATGAAGTGGCTCACCACAACTCTCAGGAGCCTGTTGATGTGCCGGCCTCATGTCTGGTTTTAGCAGAACAAGAAGCAGAGAGGGGTTCCTGAATTGGTTGTTAGACTATTCCTTAAATAGAAATACAAGCAGCAGCCCAGGTTTCTCTTAGTGTATAGACAAAGAATTCAGTAAAATCACTAAAACTTAGGAACATGCTGGCACCCAAACTACAAGTGAACAAATGAAAGAGCTAGTTAGGCAGACATAAATTCTTTAGTCACAGCTTTTTTGTGATGTCATGTGTAAACAGCCGAGTGTGCGTGTGAGTTCACCATTACAAGTGCCGAAAACCTCATGTGAGTTGCTTGAAATTTGTTGCCTGTCGCCTCTGGAGGTTAACACGAAATCAGTCAGCGGAAGACACATTGTCATTGACAAAGAGCTCTGCAAAGCAGGGAAGAAAAATCTGTCACCTTAGGTGTCAAGACTCGGTGCAGAATATTTTATCATTTGCATGTTTATTTGATGAGCATCTCCCTCTGCGCGTTTGTGATTGGACTCAGAAACAGATGTGGAGTTTGGAGTATGTGGAAGTCAGCCTGAGATCACCAGTGCTGTTATTCCTAATCAAGTTAATTAGAGGATGTACCGTGGGAGCCAGATTGACAGCAGCTAGGGACCGCCGGTCCACTTACAGCGGCCCGCAGGCTGTCATTGAGCAGAAATTGCAGTAAAATGTGGGTCAACAAGGTGTCAGAAGCGGCTTGAGGCGTAGTGGGTGTTATTGCGTGTTACTGGACCATGATCAGTCATGTGGTTCCATCCAATTTCTGCCTTTTATTTTAATTATTGTTTCGTCTGAGCCCGTTCTTGTGCTGCAGCTCCCGACTTCATTAGAGATGCCATGCTGTTCCATTTTATGTTGTGTGTCTTCTGAGGGAACTTCGAGATCATTTTTTAAACTTCCTGTGGCATGCGCACCCTAACGGCGAAAAACATCAGCTGTTTGGATTTGACAGAAAGTGTTTACATCTCACCTGTGATAGATACATGTCACAAGATCAGGGCTCCTAGTTTGTCTTTCTTCTTCCCCACATGCTGCTTTTGTGTGTCTCCATTTTGAAGAGCAGCACGTTCTTAGTTGTAAATGCACAAAGAGGTTTCGACTTACCTCCTGCCTGTGATACGTATTCAGTGCTAGACAGACACAGCCCGCGGGTATGCCTTTTGCGGTATGCTAATATAGCCTTTTTCTCTGCACCTCCCTTTCCCTCGACTAATATGATACATAAATGTTTTTAATGTGAGTGAGGTAGAGGGAGTTGGATCAAAGCCCTGCAGGTGAAGAAACACCGAAGGCGGAGTTTGCTGTAGATTGCCTGTGCCCCATTGGAGTCCTGTGTTGTAATGGGCTGCAGTTGTAGGTGATTCTCCCTGCCAGTTGGCTACTGTGAGCATCACCTGGATTACACTGATTCACTGCCCTGCATAATACAGGGAGTGATTTGGAATTGCACACAGACCCAAGGGGGAAAAGTCCAATTAACATATGTATGAGCTGAGTGGAGATGGGAGGAAACGCTCGCCAAAATAATCTCCCAGCGTTTTACCGACATGTTACGGGGGGCTAACGGTGTACGGCTGCTCTCTGCAGCAGCCACACGGTTACAGCAGAGTCCTGCCACAGCTTGCCGTGCCATCGTGCCAGCATATGAGGGGCTGTTAAGCTTCAGACGTTACACCGTAGCGTACTTGCCACTTTATCTATCAGATAACACCACTAAGTGGCAAGCAATAATACTTCAGCAGGTGTCAGGACATAAGGGAAATATGTTCTCTTAATATTCGATGTAGCTCAGCTGCGGCGAGTTGACACCACGGCCTAACCTGAAGTAATCCTCTTTCGAGCCCTGAAGTGGGGCCACGCCATTAAAATACCACGCTAATTAAAATAGAAAAGTTACACAGTGGCTGGCAGGGGAGGATACAGACTGAAGTGACACCCAGAATGTAGAATTCTCTCAACCGGTGTGGTAGTACAGAAACGGAGCAGAGTGCACGCCAGTTGAGCAGAATCTGTGATTAGAGAAAAAATGGTTCCTGTTCCTTTTTTCCACCTCGCTACTGTTTTCCCTGACGTTACCCTGCCGCCACAGCAAACAGCATGCTGCACCTGCTCAACCACAGAAACACCGCCTTGGCTGCTGCGCCATGTGTTGGCACTACAGATGTTCCCGCTCAACTGTCAAGCTCATTTTCACATATAAATAGCTCAGTTTAAACCCAGCAACTTTGGTTTATTCTGGACGTGCCTGACAGAAACACTGATACATGCATGAAGAGATGGATTTAAGTGTTTGGTAGAGGACCAGAGAGAGGAAGTGAACTGGAAAAACCTTGTGAACACCATCCCACCGGCCTCGGTTGTGACAGGCTGCCATTTCAAAGCGTCTGCCTGCATCCAAGAGAAAGGAAAGAGATAGCTTCAGTTTTTAACTGGGTTATAAGATTTTTACACTTGGGAAGATTTGTCTCCCTTTTTTTACACAGTCCCTAGTTAATCAATCTGGCAGAATTTGTCCCCCTAGAGGTAGAGGATGATAAAAAAAAAAAAAAAAAGAATTAGTTTTGGAGGGAAATTCTTTAATCTTTTTCCTAAGTTTGAAACAAAGAGAATGGGAGACAAAGGCGTTATCAGAAGCTGCAGTTGTGTTTTAGGAGCCTGTCCTTGGGAAGTGGGCCGGTGAACTTTTATGAAGGCCAAGGTTGTACTGTTAAGCTGGGATCACAAGCTTACAGCTGTAACACACACACACACACACACACACACACACACACACACCCATAAACACTCATAAACATTCACACTTGCAGACACAAGCAAGGCGTTGAAATGAGATCACGGGGAATCAATTGTTTTAGAAGCGGCACCAAATTAAGCAGCACTGAGCGGCTTACGTATTTATGAGGCACCTCCAAGCTCTTTTGAAGCAGCAGCTTGGCACCAAAACACAGAAATCAATAGCGGTGTTCCACCTTCTAATCTGAAACACACACTTGCAGAAATGGGACATCCGGAAAGATTTCTCCAGTTATAGTCACAGCTTAGTGGAAAAGCAGTAGGCATCAATGGACAGTAATATAACTAATATCCCTTCTACTTTTTGTTTTTTTATTTGCTCTCAAGATGTTTAGATTTGTTGATCGTAGTGTCACCAATGCCTCCCATCGCCTTAATCAGTCTGAATCAAGCTAATTGCCCCAGCTGTGTTATCAGTTGATAATTCACCCCTGCTATGGGTTGAGGCTCTGTTGAATGTCTCTGAGCTGATAGATGAATCATGTTCCTCCAAGCATGCCAAGTAACCCCCCCAACCCCCACCCCTCCACGTTGCCATCTAATCCCATAATGGTCACAGTAATGATAGATCCATGGGTGGTGTCATTACAAGTGGCAGTTTCCATGACAGCACATCTACCTTACCCAAAACCAACGATACATTAGTGGAGAAGGAAGAAGTTTTGTTGCACTTTGGGTGTGAAATCACTTTGATAAGTGTATCCCACCTTAAGGTCTCAGTCTACAACCATTAAGCTGAGCCCACGGACTCACACTCTGGCACCCTGGACCCGTATACACATTGCCATGTAATATTTTCACTGACACATAAAGCGACAAAGAATGGATTGAGTCAGGATGTGAGGCTGCGATCAAAGCATTGTCCACGCCATTTTCTCAGGTTTCTCCTGATCAGCCCAGCCTACAACCATCTGCCGCTGCCGAGAATCGTAGGTGCAAAATCCAGTCCTCATTTTAATGAAGTCATGCTGGAGTTAGTGCATAAGAAGGGAAGGCTGAAGCAGACACCTCTCTCTGATGTTCACATTTCATATCTGCCTCTGCCCAGGAGCTTGCCTTTTTTGAATTATTAAGCAGAGGACTCTTTCTTCTCTTCACCTTTTTCCTTTTTGTATCTCTTTCTTTTTTCTACATTCTCTCTCTCTCACTCTCTCTCTCTCTCTCTCTCTCCCTCCCTATTCCGCTCACTCGATCCCTTTTACTTGTCCTTTTCTTGCTCCTCCATGTCAGTTCAACCAGCTTTGGCTGAAGCGGTGGCTCTCACTGAGATGCAAATGGCAGCCTTTGAAGAGACACAGTGGGAACGTCAATTAATCCGAGCATTTACTTGCCTGGGAAGAAAAAAACGGTTGTGCAACCATTGTTCGTGGGCCGTTTCATCTCTATTGTGCTACAGGGCAATGTTTTCATCCGCTGTCCTCATGCCACCGGATTCGGTGGACTCTTCAAAGATTCAGGATACATCAGGATAGGCACAGAGGCAAGGAAATGGTATAGGAAGCTGAGTAAGCAGAGGTGTCACAGGAGTAGGGTTGTACTGCATATTCCATCATACCTTTTTTTCCCTCCCCAAACCCTTTCTAACACAAAAACCAGCAGTTCTCCCGTGTAGCTATATTCTAACCCCCCTATCACCTATGCCCTTTCCAGCCCCAGACCTTGCTCCAACCTCTATACATTCCTCCTTCCTGCTACACTGTACGGCCTCCTCCTTCTAACTTTTCTCTCTATCTCTTGGGTGGGTGGCCCTTAGATCTCAACGTACCGAGTCCCTGCTTGGAAAAGGAATGCGAACATGGAGCAACATGCGTGGTTAAGAACAATGAGCCGGTGTGCGAGTGCCCCGAGGCCTGCCCGCAGACGTCCGACCCCGTATGCGGATCTGATGGCCACAGCTATGGCAGCCCATGTGAGTTGCGAGCGATGGGTTGTGCCCTACAGAAGGTCATCAACATTCAACACAAGGGACCCTGCGGTGAGTAGCTCCAGTCACACAACACCACCATGCCACACAGTTTAAATATAGTGCCATTTCATTCATGAATTACTAGTATGCATCATGCATCGCCTTTATGTTATGCTGCATAGTCATTTATATAGCTGTGAAATTATTAGTAAAATTGCATGAATCATAGCTTACAGGTAGGGAAGCATCTCCCCCCTGTGAAATATGTCTGGTTCAAATGAATTAATAGTGCTACATTACTCAGTCTGAATTGTAATCCCCAGACCTTACCAATTAACACATACAGCATCGCAATTCATGTGTCAACCCCCTGTTGCCCATTTCAAATCAAACATAGTCAAAACAATACTTAACACACGGAAGAATTTCCTGATTCCTTGTCTCATATTTTCGTCCGTGCCCTGGTTCTCTTCTTAAGTCCGTATACTGACACCAAGACTCCAATTTGCCAGTTTTGACCTTTCAGTGAAGATGCACTTTAGTCCTGATGAAAGAGAGCACTGAGCATACTTGTCTGTAATTGGCTTCATGAGTCACTTGGCTTTGTCTTGCAGTGTCACAGTATCAGCTAGTCATTAGTACACGAGAGACAGCAGAGCTTCAAGTGGTAAAAATATCTTCATATCCACTATACAGGCACACAGCCACATGGACACATTTTTACATCTTGGTAAACACATTTAGTGAATACTCTTGATGGCTTAATGCCATTTTGCAAGGCCAATTTTCCCATGGATTCGAAATGGTGATTGAGCATTCTTCCTTGTCTACAGTCAGATCGTTTTCTTTTTGTACACACTGGGCAGAAGTACAGTAGTTATTTGCCCCTTGGCCAGACTCTCTGAGTTACCTCATTTACTCAGTTTTACTGCAATAGATTTTTTTTTGTCTGCATATTTTGAAGACTATAACAGTTAAAATCAGTGGGCCTCTGCTGTGCTGTATTAGTGGAAGAGCTGAGCGGTTAGGAGAATGATCAATATAAATGAATTAGTTTGCTGTTACAGAAATGTACTCTGCAATTTGTTCCTGAAGTGTGGAAGCGTTTATGGTTCTGACTTTGTTTGTGTGAACTAATCAGATTGTTTTAAAGCAGAGTAGATGATACCTAGTTGTTGGCGAGGTACCAGTGGACACTCTACCTGCATCTGTCATCTTCCCCTTCCAGCCTTCTCTAAATTGATATCCAGCATGTAAGGACGTATGGCCACAAGTAATGGAGCGAAAGCAGCGTTTAGTCAGTGGGCAGGTAGTCTGAGTCAATTTGGTGTGCCACATTGCAGGTAGACAGCAGATCCATCGGCTCGGGGTCCCTCTGCTGTAATGAATAGTCTTTATTTTAAAAACCGAGAGGTAGAGCGAGCCTCCGGAGTAAAGTGCCATGTTGGGAAGCCAGCACTATATGGATGGTTCTTGGCTCCCACAGGAACAGGCCTGCATCAGCGCAGTGGTGCCATAAAAATGCTGAAGCACTCGCTTGCCAAGCGTAAGCCAGCCGAGGAATGATGGCAATGATAATGCGGGTTATTTCTGGGCTGTTTGCACAGCTTTACTGAGCTTTATTCAGCACCATAACAACTGACTGATTTAAGCTATTATCTCATCTAATTATAACAGCCTATTCCCACCACTCATATACTATACATGTTTATGGGGCAGAAATTTCAGGCGCTGTCCGAAGACTTGGAAGCAAGCCTCAAAGACTTAGGCAATGAAGAAAAGAGAAATAAAGGGAGGGTTTTTATTTTATTTTTTTCTTGTCTGTTAGTGAACTGATAATTGTCATGAATACATTTGCCTTTAAATGTTTCTATATGTGTGATTTCCAAAATAGTCCTCTAAGAAATTCCATTTTTGTTTACTGCTCCTGTTTAGATATTGCTATCCAGCTCTCTATGGTGCGTCAGTTGTCATATTTATGGCTTTCAGAATCAAAAGTAGGAGTTTAGTAGACGCAGTTAGAGCAGCAACGGTTTAGAAGGTGAGAGAAGCACCGCAACAGGGAAAGATGTGCTTAACCGCATGTGTGTGTAGCTTTACTACTGGCTCTCCTGGACCCAGCCATAATTTCATTTCCTTCCCTCCGGGCTGGAAAAATAGTGGTTATCTATATGGCTCAGGTGCAACCTGATAGCAATATGAGTGACATTTCTTATTATTCGGAGATTTTTCCTCCCCTGCGTTTGAGTGGCGGGCGACCTTGTAGGGTGGGCTGGGAGAGGTGCTTTCAGTTAATAGACCCCCCAGCTACATATCAGTCGCCTCATAAAAAAGGGACCATTCATACTGCTTTACCCAAACTGATGAAAGCAGAGGCGCCTGAATCATTTGAGAAAAGGCAATAACAAGTTCCCCCCTTTTTTCCTCCCACAGGTGTTGGAAATGATATTCTCAGTTGAGTAAGAAATATAGGTCACACCAGGAGCATGAGAGGAGTCGATGAGAGACAGTGGAAAGAGGGAAGACGAGAGGGAGGAGGGGGAAATGATAAATGCAGGGAGGGAAGGAGATGAAGGTAAATAAGACGAGGAGGAGCAGAAAGTGGGAGGCAGAGTTAATAGATGCCGGCCGGGCGGGCATCAACAGGGGAGTTGTTATCACCCAGCCATGTTCACAAGCCTTCAAAACACAAACCAGCCTACTCCTTTCTGCTTAATCCTGAGGTAATACTCCTCCCAGACCCCCTCAGCTGCACTATAACTTTTCTCCCAGTAAGTATATCAAGAAAATGCTGTGCAGCTGGAGGGTCTTTGTTTTTGGCGTTTTTCAGCACAGAGTCAATCCTTCATGCTTTCAAGGGCACTTTATATACCAACCTGCCTCTATTCCTCACTCTTGCCACCGCAAAGACTCGCCAAATACAACAACAGAAGCTTTAGTATATCTTTGGACAGTTTTACAAATAATACAATGTATACGTGTACGCTTCAACAGCCTGTTAAGTTTGTTGCACACTCTGCAAGAAGCGATATTTTTTTCTTGTTCTCAAGTTGAACAAGAACAAAGTTCATTCTATCCCTTTACAAGAAACTTTAGTGCAGAACACCAGGAAGTCCTCATTGGGCCCTCCCACTGCAGCATATGTCACACACGCTAAGCACTGTGGGAGATGTAGGAAAAGAGGCACTTTTCTTACCATTTTCGGATATCGGCCAGACGTTTTGACGGCCGTGTCCATCGGATCACAGTATGCCATATCTCTTTATGCCATGTTTCTCTACCCAGGAGAGACTAGCGTTCAAACAACATATCAACAACATCTGGAAGCACACAAAGTGGCCTCACTGACTTGAGCAATAGCATTTCCACTTTTCCACATTAATCACACCATCTTCCAAACAAGTTCTGCTTGATGCTGCACTAAGAACAAATGTACCACTTTTTGCAGAGTATGTAACAAGCATTATTTGCACTGTATCACATCAGAAACATGATGAATGGTGCACAAATATCAACCCTCAGACGTGGGTGTCAGTTCTGGCTCAGTGTTTTCTCATGCTCAGCCCATCTCCATACACTTAACGTATATCCAGTGAGGGGGACATAGGCTGGGGATTGGTTTCAGCCACGGATGACTGACTGGGTTGTCTTGTCACTTGTTTAACACTTATGTAAATTTTTGATATGCAGTTAGTGGTATGTATTTTATTAGACTGCACAAGAAACTCCTACTTTGATCGTGCACATCTTGTTACACCGTTTCTATGCTCGAGACATTTTGATGGACGTGAAAGGGATTTGCATGATATCAAAGATCTCGTACTGTAATCTGAGCACACTAGTCTCTCTTTATTGTCATGCCTCTGTCATAATTCTTAGCGGGACTTTTCACATTGAAGTCTGAACTATCTGTGGCTGGAAAGTTGCTTTCAGAACTGAAACTCCACATTATCAGTGATAGACGTGGAGATGACTGAATCAGAGATGACAAAAAGTGGACTTGTGAACATTATCAGTAATGGTGACAATTCCCTCTCTTCTCCTGGCTTTGAACTGAATCTCCCCTCCTCTTCTGGCTGTGATGCATGTTGTCGGGAGGATCAGGCAGTGTGGAGAGCCAGGTGCGAGGGGCAGGAAGTGATAAAGAAGCGAGGCTACTATCAGGACACAGGGCCTGATAAAGGACAACACTCACCACAGCCACTTACTGATTTATAGCTGCCGCAACCACAGAGGAGCCACAACAACACAGTGTTACAGATTCTAGTGGAAAACATTAGTCGAGGAGCTTGTTCATCTCGAACAATCCCACTTGCAGTGTCAGGATTGTGAAGAAGAAGTGATGACAAAACAGTGATATTTACTCTGAGCTGTAAATTATCAAACATACTGTACACTCGTGTGAGTGTTAATGTGGTACTATAACGGCCTTCCCCCTTTTCTCAAGGATTTGCACCCATCCAATAAACAATAGCATTTGTGAAGTCACTGCATCACTGCTTTAATTAATCCCAGAATTGTTCATTTCTTCTGGGCTGTGCATGTCAGGTCTTCGGAATAACCAGGCTGAGACAGAAACCTCTAATATTCTGTACTGAAAGTACGGAGAACAGGGAAACATTCATGTCAGAGTTTAATTCAGGTATGCCTCTGTAGGTGTGTAATTCTGCTAAGATAAAATGACACATTGGTTCCTACAGGCTCCTGGTGGCACCATGTGGTATGTTAAGTTAAAACCTCTCAGTCAAGGCTGTTAATCCAAGAAAGTAGTGGATGCCAGCACTGGATTGAGAGATGAAGGAAATGATGGACTCTAAAAGAGTAATAAACAGATTAATAATGAGGAAGTTTCCAGAGGCCAGCATGGCCTCTCTCAATTAGTGCTAAATTAGCAGCAGTTATTAACTTGCCCCTAATTGAATGTGATAGCGAGCTGTGCTAATGCAGACCTCTTGGTGTAATTGGTGTTAGAGGGAAAGGTGTCTCTGCTGCTAGCCCACAAGGCCTCGTGTTTCTCATTCTTTTCCTGTCGCCATCCTGTGACAGTCAATCAGTCAATACTCTGGACATGTCTGATCCTGCTGTACCATTTCTTTTATTTGTTTCTGAAGGAGGAAGCAAATAAAAAATACAGCAAAGCAGGAGATGATCTATGCGAATCCTTCAACTAATATAGAAAGTCTCGAAAGTCTTTCTGAGTCTTCTGGGTGCCTCAGCGCAGTCTTTTGGAGAGACGATAGATATTGTTTGCCTGATTCAATATGAAGTGCAGAAACTAGCACCTTTCTAGCAAGTATGATCAACCTTACAAAGTGATAAATGCAATCAGGAAAGTGTGACTTTTCTCTCTCAGTTCTGAATAACTTCCAATAACCAGTAGCTCTTGCTCAGAAGCATCCCCAGAAAATCCTGCTGGCACCATGCTTTGCCATACGAATGGTAGTAGCCAGGTGATGAGCAGTACCTGGCTTTGACTAGATACAGCAACTGGCGTTCAGGCCAATTCTCACCTCATCAGACCAGAGGAATTTTCCTTCATGCTTCAGAATGCTTTAAGTGTCATTTGGCAAACTCCAATCAGGCTCTCATGACGCTTTTTCTCAGTAGTAGCTTCAGTTTCCGACCACTCTCGTCCCAATTGATGGAATGCTTGAGAGACCACTGTCCTTCCGGTAGCTTCTTTTATGCTTTTGATGAGACTTTACAAAGTTCTTTGTGTTCTATATTATATATTATATTATATTTATTTATTTATTTATTTTTAAACCTCCTAATATATTTGCTTCATTAGAATTTTTTTGAATTCCATGGCTTTTCTACCTCTCACATGCATGAGAACCGTGATACCTTTAAATGGACAGATGTTTGTCACTGTATGATTTAAGCTAAAAATACTAAATGTGGAGTTACATTCAAAAAGTTAACTTGGCATCAAGAGCTAGATAAAAACAACAGCTCCTTTCTGTATTTTATTTCTCCACAGATGCTGTGTGTCATAAATGTTAAAACACTACTTTATAATGCAAGCAAACATTGCATCTATATATTATATTGGCCACAAAATTGCTTTTATTTTATTGAAAGATTTATTTCATGACTCTAGTGAGGGAGTTTTATGTGAATGTTTTCACTAAAACTATTAATAATGGAGGATGTGTAGCAAGGCAAAAACTAGTTCATTGAAACTTTATATCCTCTTGAAAGACGTTTAAACGGTCATCAGAAAGGAAAAACAGCAAAAATGCACAATTTGCACAATTCTACCATATAACAACATATAAAAGATGTAAAATGATGTGAAATCACTGAGCTGTGTCGCCGTCTGAAGCTCTGTACGCTGAGCCTATGCCTTCCTCCTCTTCTCCGTCTAGATGAGTCTTGTGCCAACTGCTCTTTTGGGGGAATCTGCGACTCACAGACCGGGCAGTGTATGTGTCCATCAGAGTGCGTGGAGTCCCGCCTGTCCGTATGTGGCAGTGACGGTACCACCTACAACAGCGAGTGTGAGCTGCATGTGCGAGCCTGCAGGGAGCAGGTTGACATCCGAGTTGTCAACCAGGGAGAGTGCAGTAAGTAATTTGTTCATCTATGCAGTGTGTGTCCATTAATTACAGCATCTCGTACTTCCTGACCCCAAACATCAAGGTGAAAAAGAAATAATCCTGTAAAGATTTCTTCCTGCATCCTTAAATCGAAGTTGAGCAGGCAGGTAGTTCAAGTGGAAACAAATCTGTCAAACTGGATGCACACATGGGCAATTATTAGGGAAGCATGTATGTGTTTGAAGACAGAAATGTATTACAAGGAGAAGAAGTAGGATGCATGAAATTACATTTAAATATCAATTCCAGAGATGCATTTTAATGTCTCTGTGGATGAGATCAATCAAAATATTTATGTGAATATGTAATTTTTTTTTTCCACTGACCAATTGTGCTCTACCTGTCCCTTTGCTCTGTGTGTAATAAAGAAACATGCGGCGACAGTGTTTGTGCCTGGGGCGCCCGGTGTGTCCAAAATAAGTGTGAGTGCCTGCAGTGCTCGGGCAAGGCCTTCTCCCCAGTGTGTGGAAGTGATGGCAACACCTACGACAACGAGTGTGAACTCCGCTTGTCCTCCTGCACGCACAAGAGGAGAATTGATGTGGCGAAGCCTGGCAGCTGTGATGAAGGTAGGAAATTGACTTTGAAATGGTGTAATTATGTTAACCAATCAGCGTTTGGAGTGCTGTAATTATCTTTAGCAACTGACCTGTGGTACAGTATTTAGTCATCTGTGGATTTTCATAATGGTGGCATATGCCACAAGCAGCATGCCAGTAGTCTAATGCAGCAAAAGATGAAGTGAGAGTCATAGTGCGTGTCCATAATCAAAACCTGTCACAGGAACATAAGTTGCTCGTCTGTGGGTAACTTCAGAACAGAACAATCTTTTTTCGCTTCTACACATTCAGCGTGTTTTTGACGTACTTCCTGCTGCTGTTGCTCTTCTTCACGGAGCCTAATATATTGTTGTATTAGTTGAACATATTGTTTTTATTTGGTGTGAGTTCAAACTTACGGCAATGGTATTATACATTTAAAGCCTTCCACCAGCTAACAAGGTTTTTCTTGTAACTTCATTGTGAAATGTTTTCAGCACAGAGACGGTGAATCTCAAGTACACTAGTGAATGCTAAAGATCACTGAGCTGCCGACTAGCAGCTTTCTTTTTTCTTTTTTTTTGTGAATTTCCAATATGAGCCACCGTAGCACACAGAGTTTACTCTACCTGACTTTCATTACAGGCTAGGTGTTGTTTATTTGTGTTGTGACAGCTACAGTACACATTTTATCAAGCCCTTCTATCCAATTAGGCTTTTAAAAGTGTGACCGGTGGCGCTTAATGCGAGTATCTGTGATTTCCACGCCTGTAGCTGCTTCGTTCCTCCGCATCCCGAATAAATGAGATCTAATTCACCGTGCAGCTCATATCTTGATCAGCACTGACAGACCGAGGCAGCATATCACAGTCCCTCGCTCAGCCCGTCTTGGGGACAATTCTGGAGGGAGCAACATGCCAACCTCTGGTTGTCAGGCAGGCAGCGGCGTTCTCCTGTGGCTAGTGGGTCGTCACAGTGAACACAGTCATCCACTGACAAGGTGTGAAGGGGAGCAGATTACACCTGCTAGATGGAGCAATGACTGAAGAAAGGAAAAGAGGAGGTAGATGAAGAGCGGAGCAAAAAGAGAGATGGGCGGAATCCACCTCCATTTTCCTTGCTGTCAGGGGTGTTTCTTTCTTTTCAGTTTTTTTTTTTAATTTTCATTCCTGCGACCATTGTCTTCCATACTGGCCCTCAGCCTGTGGGGCTTCTTGTGGTCGATTTAACATCATTTCATTGACTGAGATTGACTGACATTTTTTGTATGTGGAGCATAGTGAAATGTGAAATAGTATGCACTCAATACTGTCCATCCCCCACCCTGCCACACACTCACACAGACACACTCTGTACTCATTGTCCGTTGGTTGTATGGTGTCAGGCAAAAATGCTCTTGCATCCCCAAGGGCATTGCTGTGCTTGTGGTACCTGATAGCTTGTTTTTTTATTACTATTATTTTATTCAACTCTCTCTCTCAACTCTCTCGTGCCGTCTTTGAACATCCTCCCTTTCTCCACCACTTGTTCATTTTGATTCAGGGAAAACCATCAGGCTTACACAATAGATTTTTTTTTTCTTTTTCTTTCTGCTCTCCTCTTCGCCCCCCACTGTCCCACCCACTCATGTCTCTCTCCATTTTGCACTCTTCTCCATCAAAATTGTATCTCTTGACAAAAGGGGTAGCAATGCTTTCACAGATGGGGGTGGAGATTTGATCGTCTAAAATCGATAAATTTCACCCCAGGGGCAGCTACCAGTTCTGTCTTATGCTGCAAGCTCTTTCCCTGATTCTTTCAGCCCCCTCGATTGTGACCCAGACCCTCCACAGGAAGTCTGGTGAGACTGTAATACAGTCCAAACCAAGTTCTCGGTCGTGCTACTTCTTTTTGGCTGCATGCCTTTGAAAGAATTTGTAGCAGATATATTCACCCCTGTCTGGATGTATGAGTGGTAGTTTTTGGAAAAAGTAGGAGTATATATTGTGTAATGTAGCACCCTTGTCACAAAATGTGATGCTGTATTTCTGGCTCTATTGTAGACAGCCGCAAAGCTCTACATCACTGGTATGCAGAACCCTCCGTCCCATACTTCAAATGTAAGATAAGCCTGGAGAGGAAGTGAACATGTGATTTATTTGCTCACATAGACCTAAGACTTAAAAACCATCCTCATTAGTCTTGTTTGGAGGAGGGGGGCATGCGACATAAAAATGGAAGTTGTTTTCTCCCGCCTTTTATTTAGCAGTAATGAAAAATGACAGTGTTCTCACTGTTGGCCATACAGGGAAATTTATCACCTGTTTAATTTCACACTCGGGTAGGCCTGGCCTCAGCTCCTTTTCTCGACACTGACAAAGTGGCAACTGAGAGCAGTTCATCACCTAAGGGGTCCCTGGCCCTTTTTAATTGAATAGACATTTAATAAACAAGATTATGAGTGGAGGATCACACAGTGATGCGCAGTCCACACCCTGCTCCTGATATCACACAGATCAGATCAAGCTCCCAAAGAAATGAAAGGGCATGAAAAGCTAAGCGAGGTGGGAGGCTTGGTTGCAAAAAGCTCCTCTTAGTGAGATCAGCGGATTTTTCCTTCATGGTTCATCCATCACAGGGCTTGTAACCTTCTGTTCAGGCAACAAAACTTATTTTCTCCTTCTGCCATCTTCAAACACCCAATTCCTTCTCCCCACTTTTGGTGACGCTCCATCCCTCTCTATCTTGGGGGAACTTTATTTGGACTAACGCCCTGTCACATCCGTCAAGAGCAGGGTGTGATGGATGGAGAAAAAACAAAGGCAAATTGTGCATCCTTCTGCTAATGCCATTTTCAATCTTTGCCATGGGTCTCGCCGCAATGAGGGAGGATTTGTTTGGACTGATAGATGCCCAGGTTGACCTTTACTCAGGTCATGATATCCAAGGTAACACCCTGGAGCCGCTGATGTTGACATGATCAGTCTGGTCGACCACAAATCTGCAAGCCAGTTATCTTGCCTGTCACACACATTTTCTCATTTATTCCATTTCTTCCTCTCTTTCATTCTTCTCTTTCCTGTTTTCCTTAACACGCAGATGAGCACAGCTTCAACAATAGTATCTTCTGTTATTTCTACTGTCAAATCATCTCCATCGTTCTTGTGCTGTTCACTTCTTTTCTTCACTCTGCCGCTGAATTCGGTCCTATTAATGGAGCTCCCTTGGCTAAATAGACTCAGGCTTCTGACATGATTGAGTAAAAAAGGAACGGACGGGCAGTGCAGAGAGAATAGCTGATGCAGCCATCTTAGCTGAGGATGTATTAATTGAAAGGTTCATAGGCAGCGCGGGTGGTGGGCACATCAAAGAACAGCAGTTAATTAGGACCCCCCTTTGCCTTTCACTTTTATTTATTCTATTCTAATGTCTTTCCTCTTTTATTTATTTATTTATCTTGTCTCTGTTAGGGGGCCTGAGCGGAATATGAATTGGTCCATCCTGCAAATCCCCTTTTACTGTGTCTTGCTGTGCTGGTGTACAGTAAACAGATACATGAGGCCAGCCTTCAGCGCCTTACGTCTTTTTCTCTTTCTGATCCGTCCTGGACTAGACTGGACTCGGCTCACTTCCCATTTTCAGATGTTGTCTCAAGCCAAATGCTACCGACTGCGGCAGTGGGAGTTGAAAGCCATTAGCTTCGTCACAAAATGTTAACTCGGACGATCGATAATTTGCTACGAAGGAATGAAAGGATTAGGGTCGGAGGTTGCGACGCTTTAGACAGAGCGAGTTCTTAACAAGTTCTGATGTTTGTGGGGGATGTGGGCTCTCGAATTCTGCCTGAAGCTCCAGCTACTGTGTTGTAACTGCAGATAATGAAGTGAAGGCTCCCCCAACGTATCAACCACACTCTCACAGGCCATTGCTGATGACCCATATTAAAGAACAGCCACTTCATCTGCCCCTGTGACCTGCTCCATAATCTACTTTAGAAGCTGGGTTATGCTAAGTGACACTCCCATCACATTGATTTCACTATTAGAGGTGGTTCTTGAATACAATGAATTGAATGAGCCCTAAAAGTAGACACAAAGAGGGAGGCACACCTTGATTAGCTAATGTTTTTTGAGTCTTTCAGCTATGCTGGGAGCTTTTAGTTGGGATGCATTCCTATTTTGAATAACAAATTTGTTTCAAATGAACTTTCCGTCAGCCCCCAGGGTACATCTCTCAATCTGACATTCTCTCTATCTGCCGCTTTCATTCCCTGCCTTCATACACGTTCACCTAATCTCCCCCAGGATTTCCACTGTAGATGAAATTTGCAACTTCAAAAGCATTATCCTCCCACTTTCCTTGCTTACACTCTGCAATAGCCATCGAATCAATGTTTTCATGTCCTTCTTGTAAACCTGTAAACTGTTTTGTGAAACTAAGCTGGACCAGAAATTGTCCATGAACATCTGATAGAGCAGTAGTCCTACTAGGATACGATACAGATAAGTAGTCTTCTAAGACAAATGCAAGTGCAGTTAGTTGCGATCTCATATCAGGAGTGCGACACCCATAAAGCAGGGCTTGCCACCAATTCTCTCTTCACACTTGGAGTCCAGAGTTAATGGCTCCCTCCCGTTTTTGTTTTAAAGTTAATTGAAATGAAAAGGATGCCTCACTGGTGCTGCAGAGATGTTTAATTTATTTAGTCAATCACTAACCCTCGCTACAGTTGGTCATTATCTTGTGCTACCAGCAGGCCTTTGGTTCCCTCTCACCGCCACTAGCGCGACGGAAATGTAAATTATCATAACTTTCTGACTCTCTTAAACCAGAAAAGTAGTGTTCGCTTAAAGGGAAATGAAACTACAGCACTCAGAAGATGCACTAATAAAAAAGAATCTCCGTGTGTGTGTATATATGTTTTATTCATGATTTTTGTGTGCTTTTGTTTTGTATGCAGACTGTGGCTCAGGAGGGTCAGGCTCAGGGGTGGAGAGCTGTGAGCAGGACCGCTGTCGTGTTTTTGGTGGCTCATGGGATGAGGACGCAGAGGACGACCGCTGCATCTGTGAATTCAGCTGCCAAAATGTGCTTCACAACCAGGTACAGACGCCTTCAAAAAGGAACCAAATACAGACACGGTTTAGCCCCGTAGTTTATCAGGGATGAGAGTAAAAACAAACAGTCTTTTACCTTCATTTTTGCCTCGTTGTTCAGCATCAAAAACAATCCAGATGATGTCTGTCTTGCTGCAAACAGGAGCTGCTTTTCCTGTGAATTTGATAAAATTAAAAATGAGTAAAAAAGACGTATGTCGGTACAGTTCTGGAAGACTGCTCATTTGGTTATTGGTAAAATTCTGGGATATGATATATCCTTAAAGTGCTGTATTTTGGTAATAAGTCTAAAATATTGTGTCAAGACAAGATATGTATTTGAAAAGAAAAACAATAGGAATGACTCAGTCACTTAAAACTAGCTTTGTTTGGTGGCGCCTTTTTTCCTTGTACTAAGGCTCAGAACTTCCTTTCTGTTCAGTTCATGGATGTCTCTGGGAAACATAAAATGAGGACTACAGTGATGACTACATTGTTACTTGTTCTGAAATAATCCTGCAAGGTTCATCAGTCTTAATCAACAGCTGTTTAGTCAGATGACTTACATACACAACCGACTGGGCCAAGTTCTTCATGACTGCACAAACTCCAGTGATGAAGGTTGTGAGATCACTGAGAACTCCCTCATAAACCTGCAACTGGACCTTTATTTGAGATATTTTCAACGTATTTGTCAGGGTTCGATAGTGAACAAATGGAACTGAGCAACAGAGCCTAGGGTTAAACTACACCCTGTGTAATTCTAATTCTCATGTGTCTTTTTTTTGTAATTTGTAGGTTTGTGGCTCAGATGGAAAAACGTACAGCAGCGAGTGTGAGCTGAAGAAGGCCAGATGTGAGAAACAAGAGCACTTGTTGATTCAGAATCAGGGACCTTGTGCAGGTCGGTACATTACACCACTCAGAGTTAATGTCATTACAGAGCGCAGGAGCACCCTCATCAAGACTCATTGTCTCAGACATCTCATTTCTCCTCTCATTTCATCCATTGATGGGGTAGTAATTGGTGGAATAGAATCCTGACAGCACTTCTGTTGTCTCTATCCAAGCCAACCATTGTAGCCATGAGCAAATGAAATGATGAAATGAGGTCGGTGTTAAATACGATGTGTGTATTTGCGTAATTTGCTCGGGGAAATTTGACTCAACTGACCGCTCCTCTGGGGCCAGCGTTAGAGGTCTTTCTCACGGACTCATGTATGGACTGAGTTGATAGCAGTAATGAATCACTTTTTCCACTCTGACAATCTGACAGTTTAAGCCATTAAACTTGCTCACAAGCTTGCCTCTTAACCCCGAGGACACCACTTTGCCTAAACACACTTTAATATAAACACCTCTCTTGGCATGTAATGAGTGGCATTTATCAGTCAGAATAGTTGCTAGATTGGTGGCTAAGCAGCAAACGTTGACCACCATAAATGAAGAGCTTTTGCTAGCACAGGCCAGGGAGCAGAGCAAAACGCACTTAAGGGATTTTGTGTGATCATTCCAGCCTGTTTGATTCCCCAAGAGAGGAGGGTGGAGAGTGCTGAAGAGAAGGAGGGAGTAGCCAGTGTTTTCACACACACCCCTGCAGATTCTTCTCCTGCCTAAGCTGGCCTCCTTGGGCATTGACTGTCACACTTCTCCACCATCCATGGATAATCAATCCTTTTTGAAGAGCCCTCTATGGGTATGGGACCTCTGGGGTCTCCTCTCCTATTGGCTAATGGAAAAACTCAGATCCTGGAGAATTATTTCACTCCCCTCCACATTAGCTGTGTTAGGAGAAACTTCATTTGACCTCCTGAAACTTATAAAAACACACCAGCTCTCACTATTGAAGCATAAAAGAAACCTTGTTTTTTTTTTTTTTTTTTTTTTTTGAGGTTCAACAATGTCAACTCTTGTCATCGGCTGCATCCACATTTGTAAAGTCTGCCTCACATTGTATCTGAGGTGATTCTTAGTTTTCTACAGACTTAAATCTGGATCAGGGATTTCAATATAATCCAATGAAGTATTTATTGGTTTACTAGGCACTGCATTACCCTTGCAGGAATATAAAAGTCTAGCTTCAATCATTGCAGCGGAGAAGGCACAGCAGCAGACCTTGAAAACATGAGGGTAATACAGCACATCTCACAGTGAGCTGCGTTGTGCCGGACAATGGCCACTGAAGAGGAAAAACCCTTGAAGGGTGGAAGAACATATGAAATTAAAAGTTCTCCTTGTCCTAATAGGCTCAGTACAGATAGCTGAATGGAGCGCTGGAAAGTGGCAAGTTAAATGAACTGTGTCCAAAGCCCATCTCTGGAGTGGGAAAGCACTGGAAAAAGAGCGAGCCGAGTCATCACCATTAGGCTGAGGCTCATATCCACACCAGTAACAGTGTGATTTATGGCTCCCGTATCTCCAGCCTCCAAACTCCAAATGAGCAACACAAGAAAGTGAGATGGGGAGGGGAATAGAGAGAGGGAAAAAGGAGGGAGCAGTTTCTCTTTTCATTCTACAACTTTACTTTCTACTCCAAAGCCTGGCCACTATTTGAACAATGATATTTGTGCTTCAGCCATTAAACAAGCCTCCCTTTCCTCCCACTGTATTTTGTTGTTCGCTCCCAGTTTCTGGAGAAGTGCCAGGTTTGGGAACACATTTGTTTTTTATTTTGTTGAATGCAGCTCTGTGTTCGTTGCTGCCACGCTCGTTTGACGGCTCGTGCATCCTTAGACAAAGGAGCTCTCCATGCACCGTGCTCAGGCAGAAACTGCCTGGCACATTCCTTCACATTATGCAGCAGGCTTGTTTTGCTTGTATTTATTTATTTTTTTTAAGGGAGGTTGTAGGGCGGCAGTGCAATTTCGTAATATTAGACAAGAACAAATGACGAGAACATGCCTCCTAGTAGGTGGTAAATGTCAGCAGCCGCACATTCACCAGAAATGCCATTGTTTGTTTTCACTAGAGGTAATGGCGTCATTTTCCCCCTGATTTTGAGCCATTGTGGAGAAACAAGCAAATAGAATTGTTATCTTGAAGCTGGCTGCCAGCCTCTCCACCTCTGCCCCTGAAGCCAATCTCATTGTTGGCAAAAAGTTACATGTTGCTCAGAGATTGTGTTGTCTAATGCCTACCCTTCCCCACCAAACTCCAGCCCACAGTAATTACTAAAATGCTGGTGCTCTCTTTTCTCTCCTTTTGCCATCTTCCATCCTCCCTCCCTTGTTCGTCCCACTTCGCCGACGACTTCAGCCGTACTGCCGCCTGAGCCGACAGTACCCCAGCACTGCAGCCTTTCCGTGTACGGCTGCTGCTCCGACAATATTACGGCTGCATTAGGAGTTGGACTGGCTGGATGCCCCAGTAAGTCCTGCTCTGTGTCCCACTTTGACCCTTCATATGTCCTGACTTTGTTGTGTGCACTGAAAAAAGTGAGAAAGCTCTGTAGATACTATCAGACTACTGTAGCATATGGGACTTATTGCCCTTGACCACAATTACAGCACTAAAGTTGCAGAGATGAAAATGTTTCATCTTAATCCAAGGAATAATTATGGTAATGCTGCAGTGCATCAGATGAAGAATCTCTACAATCTTGACAAATGATAGCACACAGATGGAAGAGAAAATGCTGCATCAAGCTGTTAGCCAGGGGATACTGTATGGATGGAGAAAATGCAGACTTAGAGATAAGGATATACTGAGGTTTAGGAAAGAGGAAATCACCTAAGTACACTTCATCCACCTTTTTGTTTGTGGAATAGGGCTTACCCAGCCATTTGAGTTTAGCATAAATCTTTAACACTGAATTTTCCTCGTCGTAAGCAGTATCTAACTTCCTGCAGTTACGACGTTTGGGTCAAGGATAGAAAAGCACAAATCAAGGCTCCTGTGTGGCACAGAAGAAGTTAAAACCTGTTTTGTTGTTTTCCTCAGATACCTGTCAGTGTAATGTCTATGGCTCCTACAAGGGAACATGTGACCCTGCCACTGGTCAGTGCTCCTGTAAGCCAGGTGTAGGGGGGCAGAAATGTGACCGCTGCGAGCCGGGCTTCTGGAATTTCCGTGGCATCGTGACAGAGAACATGAGCGGCTGCACACGTAAGGAATCGCTTCTATGTCACAGAGCAAATGCCAGTGTTGAGTGAGATTTATTTGGTAATTAGAAAAAAAAGAGATTATGTTATAGTTACTCTACTTAATCCATAGACGCCTCTGTGGACAGCTGCCACCTGAACAACTGCCATTCAGCTACTGTATTATCAATTGATGCCTTCGTTTTACCATATCCTGTAGCCCTGTCAAAACTGTACTGAATGAACTGCTCTCATTTGTATTCAAGTAAAGAACTGGGTCAAGACCCCTTGTTTGTCCTGGTGTAATGCAATATGGCGACTAGCTCGTATCCTGCCGCTGAGGTATCATAGGACATGCGCTCCCTAAGCCACAGAGCATTTTCAGTCAACAGCAGGGATCTGGCAAGTGTCTCACCCGTGGCCTGACCCTAACAAAGTTTACCCAAAGCAAGCAGGCAGAACACCGCACGACAATACGCTGTTCAGCAGGAGAGGTGGAGGAAAAAAAACACACATCATTGATTCCAGGAACATGATGAGGTTGATGTCCTTCCCTAGGGTTTTTTCTGTTCCGTGCTCATCCTCCTCCTCTCTCTGTCACCCCTAAGGCTGGGTGAACCATCCCTAACCCTTGAGTCTAACATATATCTCAAGAGAAGCAGAGAGGCTAATGTTGCTTCAAACATACTTTCTCCACTATAGAAACCAAGCAATTCATATCCCTCTTCCTGTCATCATCCCTAATTGACTGGCTTTTCTCATCAATCTTTCTCTTCCCTTTTACCTCTTACCTCACCACGGCAGCATGTAACTGCGACGCCACAGGCTCAGTCCGGGATGATTGCGAGCAGATGTCGGGTCTGTGCTCCTGCAAGACAGGAGTGAAGGGCATGAAGTGCAACGTGTGTCCAGATGGAAGCAAGATGGGCATGAATGGCTGCGACAAAGGTAATGAGAGAGAGTACCAAGGCAGATGGGGGCAGCATTAATAAAAGCAGCACAAAGCCATTTTTCTCTTTTGTCCATGTCTCTCTACATCATTTGAAAGAGGTTTTTGAGTCACTTATCTGATTTGTGAATCAGCAGCTGCTTCTTTTTTTTTTCATCTGCTCTTGACATCCATCAGGTTTATTGGCAGAGTGGCTCCAAGATAGTTAATCAATAGTGATTAGGAAAATACGGAGCGTAGAAATGGCATGTGCTTGACAAACTGCCCACTGATATTTTATTTCCTCACCATCATACTCCATCCTGGATGATTCGCAGTGTATGTTTATATCCCTGTATAAATACTATTGATTACTTTTGATTAATAATGGAAACAGCCCCTGTGATTGCACAAGCTAAAAAGCCAGTTGAAGTAAAGGTTAGTTCCTGCTGTGGGGGCCTGCAGCTCCTTGATTAAGATGCACTATCAGATATCGACTGGAAGTCAAATGCTTAATGAAGCCAGCAGTCCCGGCACAGTAGTGGAGCACCCTGCCACCCCTGGCTAGAAAAAAGACAAGGTACTTAGAGGGTGCCGCACATAAAAGCAGGAGCCAAAGGGAGGGCGCCTCCAAGCCTTCTGATGTTCCAACAATGCAAAGGCCCCACACTTACAGTGTGGCGGGTGGATGATGGCTCCTGGGTTGCAGCTCCTGCTGTGGCAACTTCAATGCTTCAAACGAGCTTTAGGGGTGAAATGTGGAGCCAAAATATCCTGAGTGCACACCTTTGTACAATTCTAGAGATACAGTTTTTTGCTGTTGTAAAGCAGTTTATAGAAATGCTGCCGTCTGTGAAACTGTATAATTTGCACTTTTTGATATAAAGAAATTTGTGATGGCATTAAGGCTGTACTGTGGTTGCAAAAGTACTCAGAGACACTTAGAAGAGAAAGATTTACACAACAGCATTTTATAGTCAACCAGACTGGGACAAGTGGTGTCACGGGGTGTTTGCTCTGTGCTGAGAGGGTGATGGAAATAACGTGAACGAAGTTGTACTGTGAACCTTTGTGTGCCTCGACTTCTCCTTCACAAGTATTACCCTGAGTACTAGCACTAAGGCAAGCATTATCTCATAACGTGTCTCATGCGGCTGCAAATAGAACTTCAGTTTGCCATTTTGCAAATTTCATAAAGTAGCTTTACCCCGTTGCTATAAATGATTGTGGAACTGTGGAATGCTAACAATTCAAACTTTCCACAGGTCCCGAAGCTCCCACTTCATGTGAAGAGTTACTGTGCAGTTTTGGAGCCACTTGCATTGAGGAGAACGGCCAAGCCCACTGTGAATGCCCCTCACCTGACTGCGACATCAAAAACAAAACCAAGGTGGGTCTGTAAAACCTGACTTGTGTGATCCCCAAGTTTTCTACTTCACAAACACATCGTTTTCATCGTTTTCATCGTTTTTTAGTAGAGAGTTAACATGTGCTACCGTCTCCCACCTCTCCATCTCTGTCAATGTGGAGCAGGTGTGCGGCTCAGATGGGGTGACCTATGCCGACCAGTGCCAGCTGAGGACCATAGCCTGTAGGCAAGACAAGGACATCACGGTGCAGTACCCTGGCCAGTGCACAGGTGAGCCCTGTTGAAGCCTCCATGAATCACTTGTACCGCGGATGGCCAACTGTTGTCAGTCGCCAATCAAAAGATAATGAGCGGCGCCTTGGGCTCAAATTATCCCTCTCCTGCTGTTTTCCCTCTTATCCATCTCTCTGTCTCAGAAAGCAAAGTCACAGCATCCTGAATGTAAATTAGATTTGAGATGTGTGTGTGTACAGGAAAGTACCTGCACCTAGAATCATTCTGAGTAGTGAGGCTTATTCGTTTGTGGTTCTCGTTTCTAAACAGGTTTCTAGTAAATATATAGTACACAGAGTAAGCAGGTTCATGCCACCAGGTGGATGCACAATGCACAATGAAGATGCTGATATTAAAAAACCAAACACCCTGGGCTTGACTGTAGCCTTGCAATCCCGCAGTATAGCAATGACACTTCTTCTCTGCTTTCTCACCTCTCATTTGGGATTTGGCTTCATCCTCAAACCCCCTGCTGGGGAATGCGTCATTCCCTTCGCAGCTTTGTGCTGCCAGGAACACAATGCTGCTGGAGTAAGATTGCATATGTAGAGTATAATCGTAGAGAGGGAAAGGTACAGCTCTTGCCCCTTGGTCCAGATGCTGATGGACACCGTTTGGATTGGTGTAATAGGTGCTGGGACACGTGCCAAGGCCACAGCTTTCATGTACAGTGAAGTTGTCGCGCTGGCTGCCAGCTTGCATCACAACAGGGTTCTAGAGATGCTGCCGGCAAGCACAGTGGGCAACAGGACTGCCAGCTGTGTAGTTGTGGCCATGAGCCACTGACAGGTGTCGAAGACTTTTAGATAGAAAATTGTCCATTCACCTCATCGCTTAGCGGGCATGGATCAAGTGACCAAACACTGACTGGTGCCTTTCATCCATTTACCTTGAGTGGTCCTCTAAGGCACAAAATTGAGGAGGTAAGGCTGTTTACATAGTCTGTATTGAACAGCAGTTACAGGTACAGAATGAAAGAATAAAAATATGCTCAGCGAGAGATCAACAAAGCTTTGATAACTCCCTGAACATCTGGTGATTACAAATTCAGTGCCGTGGGTTACCAGCGAAAGGAGCCAGAATCCAGACTGGTTCCACATTCCTCTGTTGCTTGGCAATAGAAATGTGGGTTGTGTGTAATCCCTCACCTAGCATTGCTGCTCACAGAAGGCAAGAAGACGCCTCGCAGCGGACTCTTTCTCTATCAGACCCTCAGGGGAGGAACAGACAGCCGAGCGCTCGGGCCCACCGACAGCCACAGAGGATCTTTTAATTTCTTCTCCCGGATGCGGTCGCTCCGCGGGTAGCTGTTCTGTCGCTGCTGTCGACTCGGGGGTTAGATCTCGAGCTCATTTCACGTGTGGCTGGGTGCGAATTAGCATTTGCTCTGCCTCCACCCCTCACCATGCTGAAGCCTTGCCTGCCCTCCCTCCCGCTGTTTACATGCAATGCTTCCAGACGCCCGGCCTCAGCGCTGTGGCATGCTAATGCTCACCGAGCTGCTATGTGGTTTGACAAGAGCGCAATGCCAAGGGCTTATATAAATGAGTGAATATTGATCTTTTTTGACATCATTGATCTGTTGCAACTTTTTATTACACCGCAGAGTATGACTAGTATCACGCAGTCTGCCACTAATGGGCAGGCTGAGAAAAGAAATCACAGCCCTGCAGAAAAAGCTCCTCAAATCTTTCTGCTTGTGATAGAGAACTTGGTGCAAACTGCGATGTTGCCCAGTGCATTCTGAACCCTCTGAGCAGCCACAGTGTGTAGGGAGGAGTCGTCCTAGTGTCTCTGCTGTATGTCGGCAAAAGATGAAGGAATAACTGAGAAATCCAGCGAGAGATAGTGTACCAAGCACCAGAGGGAGAGCATTTGTACCGATGAGCAAATGCTGGCACTGGGAGAAAATGACCACCATGTTGGCAATGACCTGCCTCTCCCATATGGTGTTATCACCTGTAGGTTCGCAGCAAATTGGCAATGAATGCCAGCATATGGCACAGGCAGCCCTCTGCCGGCGTATTAGTCAGGCTTATCTTGCCTTCTCCACGTCCAGCGATTTTCTCCCATTATTCTATCCCTTATTGTGTTCGCCTTACCGTACTCTCCTACTGCTGCTTTGTTAGCATGTTTTTTTCTGCCTAATTTAAACAGTTTGTCCAGATCACTTCTTCTTCTTCTTGCCTCTTTCTGTGGTTCTCTCGCCTTCCCTCTCTGATCTGCTATATCCACAGCCCTCCTCCTCACTGAGAGCATCTGACACCACAAACTATTTTAACAACCACTTTTCAACTTCAACTACACGACTGAGGTGAACCGATATGACAATGATTTCTTTTCCCTCGCCCATTGACATTACTGTCCTTTGCTTTACTGCCTGGAAAAAAGGCAAAAAATGCAAATAGTGTTAAACCTGATTAAGAGACACATCAGATCCTGCCAGTCTTTCTTTGCTCTTTCAAACATGAGTTCTTTTCATTCCTTATCCCACGCCACAGAGCCTGCCACTCAAGATATGCACACGCACTCAAACACACTTCAGGTCCTTTCCAGGAGCAAGCGTCTTGACGCTAAGCTTGGCACCTGACTGACAGGTGTAGCCAAGAGGAAAGACAATGCTTGCCACCGTTCCTGGCGATAGCATCACTCCTCTGTGCACTCTGCTGCCATTCTCTCCATATACAAATATCTTCTGAGTTTTAAGCTGACACTCTGTGTGTCTCCCAGGCTTTCTGCAGTCTCAGTAGGTATCACATTTCACACCTCGGTGAATAATTGCAGATAAAAAGGCGATTATAGCAATGTAATTAAGTCCTACACATAATGTGTATCCCCAAATCCCTGTGAGGCTCAAATCTATGGTAAGGTTTTTTTCTTTTGTTCATTTTACCCTCATGGGACATAAAGAAATACAAGAAAAAACGGCAATATTGTCACGCCTGCTTGCCTGGGTTAAATGTAAACTGCTCAGATACGTACCATCTCTCTGCCAGCTCACTTGCCCCCTCAGGAGTTTTTGTCGTATTTATCGCCGACAGTTTGTCCTCTTGCACCAGAGCTTTTTGCATTGGTAATGACGGTATCTTTGCTGTGAGAGGCTCTTCTCTCTCACTTATCTGAAGCGTTTTTTGGTGTGTGCGTCTGTTGACATCGGTGTGTTTGTGGTGGCGTTGACGGATGCTCATGCTCTCCGCAAGCAGCAGCGTGCTGTCTTTGAAGCCAGAGTTAAAGCTGGCTTCTTCTTTTTTTCTGCCCCATTTCTATCAATCATTCATCACCGGAGGCACTGGCTGTTAGTGATTAAAGCTTTGCTACTGGAGGGCAGCGTGTGAATATGGATATATAATTCATAGGCGCTGGCACAGCATGCACACAAACACAAGCAAGAATATGCACACTATACATTGCATTGACACCAACTGGAGAAACTCATTTGTTGGTTGAACACATACAGTGGGGGAAATAAGTATTTGATCCCCTGCTGAATTTGTAAGTTTGCCCACTTCCATAGAAATGATCAGACTCTGGTTTTTATGGTTGTTTACTGGTTATGGGTATAGACAGAATATCAATCGAAAATGCATAAAAAACACACAATCTAAAAGTTATAAATTGTTATGTATTTTATTAAGGGAAATAAGTATTTGATCCCCAAGCACAACACAAGTCAGTACTTTGTAGCGAAACCTTTGTTGGCAAGCACAGCGATGAGACGTTTCTTGTAGTTGGTTACCAGGTTTGCACACAGCGCAGGAGGGATTTTGGCCCATTCATCTTTACAGACAGTCTCTAAATCCTTCAAGTTTCTTGGCTGCCTCTTGGAAACTCGGAGCTTCAGCTCCCTCCACAGGTTTTCGATCGGGTTAAGGTCTGGAGACTGACTAGGCCACTCCATGACCTTAATATGCTTCTTCTTGAGCCACTCCTTTGTTGTCCTGGCAGTATGTTTTGGGTCATTGTCATGTTGGAAAACCCACCCACGAGGCATCTTCAGTGTTCTTGCTGAGGAAAGAAGGTTTTTGTCCAAGATGTTACAGTACATGGCTGCATTCATTGGCCCCATAATGCGGTGAAGTTGCCCTGTACCCTTTGCTGAAAAACAGCCCCAAAACATGATGTTTCCACCTCCATGCTTAACCGTGGGTATGGTGTTCTTTGGGTCATACTCACGTTTTTTCATCCTCCAAACACGGCGGGTCGAGTTAATGCCAAATAGCTCAACTTTGGTTTCGTCAGACCACAGCACTTTCTCCCAAGCCTTCTCTGAGTCATTTAGATGTTCACTGGCAAACTTAAGGCGGGCCTGTACATGTGCCTTCTTGAGCAGGGGGACCTTGCGGGCACTGCAAGAGTTCAATCCATAACGGCGCAGTGTGTTGCCAACTGTTTTCTTGGTGACGGAGGTCCCAACTGCTTCCAGATCATTAACAAGCTCCTGCCGTGTTGTTTTAGGCTGCTCCCTCACCTTTCTCATCATCATCCTCACTCCATGAGGCAAGATTTTGCGGGGAGCTCCAGACCGAGGACAGTTGATGGTCCTTTTATGGGTCTTCCACTTGCGAATAATGGCACCAATAGTTGTCACCTTCTCACCAAGCCTTTTGCTGATGGTTTTGTAACCTATACCAGCCTTGTGCAGGTCTACAATCTTGTCCCTGACATCTTTTGACAGCTCTTTGGTCTTGCCCATGGTGCTGTAGAAGTTGGAATGTAAGAAACTGATTCTTAGAGAAGGTGTGCTTTATATACATGACGAGTTAAGATCAGGAGTATTGGTAATTAGTTGACTGAGCACAGCTGTGTGCCACATGCGCACCAGCCAATCTGTAGGAGCCTGAATTCTAAGTGAATTGTTGGGGATCAAATACTTATTTCCCTTAATAAAATACATAACAATTTATAACTTTTAGATTGTGTGTTTTTTATGCATTTTCGATTGATATTCTGTCTATACCCATAACCAGTAAACAACCATAAAAACCAGAGTCTGATCATTTCTATGGAAGTGGGCAAACTTACAAATTCAGCAGGGGATCAAATACTTATTTCCCCCACTGTACATATACATCTGAATGTAGTGTGTCATCTGTTGGCATATTCCATACTCACTCCAAAGATTAGAAAAATAACGATTCCCAGCATCTCATCCATTGCAGGGTTTTTAATCAGTGGTTGCTTTTTCAAACTGGAGTCTGCATATGTGTCTGGTGTATCATTATTTTAATGTAATTTCATAATGACAATGTTGATCATCAGGGAGATGGGTTAGATGATTAAAAGCAATAATCATTCATTAAATGCAGAGGTAAAAAGTTATTGTCAGCAGTAGGTTGTAATAATCATTAAGTGGTTTTGTTATGCTTTGTTGGCTAATGATGTTTTCATTTCCTTTGGTGTGATATCTGTGGTTGTGCCGGGTTGAGTTAGGTGAAGCAAAATCAGACATTTCCATCTTTGCTCAGTCATTCATCCATTCCTTGCTTCCTCCCCTTCCCTCCACCAGAAACCATCACCGAGCCAGCAGAACGACCCACCCCCAACCCCCCTACCACCACCGCCAGCTCAGCTGCTGTCGCCACCATCACCACCCCTGTCCCCCACGATTCAAACATGGTGTTGGGCATCCCGCCTCCGAGGACAGTTGAGACAGAGACCACCCAGCAGCCTCCGGCCACCACCCCCTTGTCCACCCCAACCCGCAACCGTGCCCGATCAGACCACCACCACTCCACTCATAACCAGCCCACCAGGCCTGCCCCCACCACCCCATCTTCTCGCAGCAGCCCAGCCCCACCCACAGTCCCCACCACAGCCCATTTCGATGGCTCCGGCAGCGGGGAGCCAAGCGGTGACGAACCCGAAGAAGGGGAGCAGGAAGATGAAGCTGGTAGTGGCGTCCCATCGGAGGCCAGTGGGGCGGAGGAGCCTGTCGGTAAATCCCTGCTCTTTCACTGCATTATCCATAAAACTATGAGGGATGTGTGGGAGGGTCTTTCATGAAGAAGGGGTTGGACACACTCATTGTCTCCTCTTAGCTGACATCATAACGCATTCATGCCATCATCTGTTAATTGAAAATGAAATTGCAGGCTTATGTATTTGTATGCAAATTGCTTTTGAGAAGACAAATGTCAAAGGCAGGCAGGCAGGGAAGAGAAATGTATGTAAACAGATGCTGCCGGAGTCATTTCCACTTGATATACACAAGATATATATCTCAATTTCAGACTGAAAGGAATGTATTTGCATGGTTCGCTGTTGCTACATCACCCATGCGTTTTTTCTCCCATTCCACCAGAGCTCCCGTTCTCAACACGTAGCTAAACAAACCCGAGTTCTGTAAAATACACTCGCGCCAGGCCAGATAGATGAGACCGTTGGTCCGCATCTGAGGATCTCTGAAGCCTGACTTGACAGGCTGATGTGACTGAGAGGTTGAGGTGCGAGTGTGTGTGTCACATGACTAGCCTTAAATCTTTCTCGACATGCCCTCCTGACTGTAACAGTCGGCTGCAGTTAAGGGGCCTCCGCTCGGACAACAAGGGACGACTGAAACTTTTCAATCAGGCTTTTTTTTTTTTTTTTTGATGTTGCCCTCGATCCATCCAACTTTCCTGACAGCTTGCAGTAAAAGGATAGGACTGATGAAACAGTGTAGCCCCAATATGCTCTTTCTCGTCTTTTCGTCCCCCTCATCCTCCTCCCATTTTGCTCCCTCTCCCTTGAGTTTTAGATTTATTCTCCTGTCAGTGGCTGACCAGAGTGCTCTGTGACGCGAGGAGCATGTAGCCTGTCTGCGAAGGAGAACCAGTGCCTTTTAACTGTGTGTAGATGTGTGTGGGAATGAATGTTTAACCAAGCATGTCTGAATTTTTCTTTTTGTCTTTTCTTCTTATTATTACTGTGTTTGCACACTGAAGTAGTAACACATGTCAGTGTGTGAGTGTGAATGTTTTAGCCAATTAGGGGATGGCACAATGCAAATTTAGGCATGGAGATTAAATCCAGAAAAGGTCTGTTTCTGAGTAAGCGAATGTTTTTGTGAGGTAAGCTTAGTCTTTTCTCCATGTCCTTTTCTCGTGTCACAGAGTATTATGTCCAATTCAAAGGGAACAGACTGTGTAACAAATGTGTATAGATCAGAGGTGCTTATTTGTACATTTTTATATCTGTCTTCCTTTGAATTCTGCACGTACTGTGTATGTGTGTGTGTGTGTGTGTGTGCGTGTGTGCGCGTGTGTGTATTGATTTCACAGCTCTTACGGCTCCCACCAGAGTCGTGCAGCGTCCCTTTGCTCTTATGCATTGCCCTATTTCTCCCACCGGCATTCTCCTCTTCATCCAAGCATCTGTAAATCTGCGGACCACCCGCCAACAGATGCCCCATAAACCCCAGCCTATTGCCGCCTTTAGCCCTCCCCCCACCCTCCCATCACTTTCTTTGACCGCAAGTCCTTGAGCAGGACGTCCTTCGCCTCTGACGTCTTTACGACTTGTTCAGCCGCTAGCTGTTTGCCTCTGCGATTATTTCTAATCTCTGTGCGGCCGTAAACTGCACCGCGTGGACCAAGACAACCCCTCCACCAAGGCGATCATTACAGGGGATGTAGGCTCGCTTCAGATAGAGAAAGAGCAGCCTCTTTTATGTCTTTTATGTCCCAAGATAGCCAGATATACAGTGCCTCCAACACAATACGTGACTGTATCTTTTTTTCCTCCAGGGAAGCCTTGAAAGTTACTGTCAGCCAATCAGCAATCAGCTTTTATCCCGTCTCCCACACGGTGTTTAAGGCGGTCTGTGTGTGACATGACTGGCAATGGTGCCATTTATTGTTCACTGCTTGAGAAAATGAGTTCCAGGTGTAAAATCGGTTCCAGTGAAAATGCCTCCTGACAGATGCCTTTTTTAGTCCAATCACTGGCCAGGCCTCTCAGAAGACTGACAGTGCACAAGCATTTGTAAGAGCAAGAGCAAATTAAGAAAAAAAATTAAAAATGATAGGTTTTGTCCTCAGAAACACAACCTGACCTTGTTGCCCCCAAAGTCTCTTAAAAAATACCTCTCTTCTGGGTTGTTGAGATAAGCTGGGTTGAATTTATGAATGTTCTCAAGATTAATGAATTATAATAAGCCCCTGTGTGTCACCTCCAGGTCTCACGGTGGCGAGCTCCACTTTTCCTACACCTGAGGTCAGGTCGTCCTGCGACAACACAGAGTTTGGCTGCTGTCCCGATGGCAAGACGCCGTCCAGCACTCCAGAGGGCGCCAACTGCCCCTGTAAGTCCAAATGCCCCCTTCAGAAAACATTTACCCTCCAGTAATTTACCTCTGTGTCTTTGTCTGCTGTCTGTTTTTGTTGTTCTGCTGCCCATCTGTAGGTTGTCTAACGCCAAATCCCACAATCTCCATCTCTACTTAGGCTTTCTTTCATTGGTCTTTTTGAAAAAGTAAAGCAGATTTCAGGGTTTTACCATTTATCACTTAAGAATGTGTATTACGGTACTTGCAATTAGCTACCATTCTACTTTAGACTCTTTGCCATCGTATAACTCTTCAAATAATAGATATAAAACTACAACTCACATAAAAGGAACAATTGAAGCATTTTAAGACATTTGTTTTTTTAGTTTTTTTTTTCCGAGGGTGAGATGAAAAGCCTGATTCTGCTCTGTGCATTAAGTACAGAGCTGGAGCCATGTGATAATTAGCTCAGTTTAGCAATGCGTAAAGGCTGAAAGCACAAGAGAACACTTAACACATCCTTCGCCAATTTTTTAAAAAAGACAACCAGCACCAGTGAACACTTTATCTTTTTATTTCACTTTATGGTTGCACAAAAGCACAGAAATGCACACAAACTTGGGTGGAATGACAAGGACTTGTTTTCTCTCTCATCTATCTTCCGCTCAATAATCTAAACTAATCCGGTCCCAGCTTCAGCTCAGTATTCAGTGTTCTGAAGCTTCACTCTTGACCGTTAATTCTACAGCTTAATAAGCTCTACACTTTTGCATGTTTTTAACAACCTTTGTGTCGATGTCCTGAGTGCGGAGTGACTTCTAGCAGTTCCACTTTTTTCAGTTTATGATGAACATTTTTTTCATATTCAATGTTTACTATGGAAATCGTGGCATTGGCCCATCTGTCTTGAAGCCCCAGAACAGGTGGTGTTTTTTTTTCTTTTTTTTTCTGTAGCAGTGCTTTCATGAATCACTTCCCTCATATGTAAATGATTTTATTGACAGGTGGCAGGAATTTCAAAAAAAAGAGAAAAAGCCTCACTGTCTGCCCTTAGTTATCCATGTTTATGAATTTGACAACACCTGGTAGCCTGATCCTGATATTAGTCATTTGCTGCCAGACTCCAGTGAGTTTTTTTCTTCGCTAGTATTTCTTGAAGTCTTTGAATGAAGTCTGGTTTCATCCAACATTATATTCTAGAGTCCCTCTTCTTTTCTTTATAAATAACTGTTGGTTCCTTTATTTTCTTTTACTCACACATCAACCTGCACACACATTCTTCTCTTTATCAGTCAGCGCCACTCTTCCGTATCTCCCTCTTGAGCTATATTTCTCTCTGTTCTCTGCTTCATACCCAGTCAATCTCAATCCAGTCTTGCATCAGTTCATTTCTCTCTGGAGTTGAGCGGAGAGAGATTCAAGGGACTACCAGAGGCCGACGAATGCTGTTGTACCAATCAGTGCCTTCTGCCACACTCAGTTCATAAAGATAAAGGACTCCTTACTCCCCTGTGCTTCTCCCTCCATCCCTCTGTTGAAACCTCCTCTCTGTTTGTCCCAGCAATGGTAGTCTGAGGGATGGTGAAAAGAGAGATACTCTCTGAGCTCTAGGTCACTACTTGAAAAAGCTGAGGCCACAATTATGTGCGTGGAGTTGCATTTCTGTTGAAGGTCCCAAAGCCTTCAATAAACCAGCACAATTTACGGCCACAAAATTCATAGTAGGATTTGAAGAAATTAGGCCACCTTTGGCCTTCGTTGTGTTATAGAAGTTGTTGTTAAATAGGTGAAACCTGGAATGTCGTGTAGAAGTGGAATTCGATGGGACTTGTCCTCAAATCCAGGCAACAGAAGGAGCAGCTTTTTAGCTCAAAGAGATCTGTTATAACAAATCTTCTGAAGCCTGTAAATATTTATCCCTGCTAACAATGACGGCACACAGGCGATCAATACTTCATTCATCTCAAGTGTTACCGATAAAAGCAGGCAGTGCGATATGCTGATCGATAGGCCGGATCTTGTTTTTTCTTCTCAGAAGAGCTCAGGCCCTGCTCCACTCATTAGAAGTGAAATGACACGTCCCCTGTGCGTCGGCTGCCATGTCATTGTACAATCCAGTCTATTGACAGCTGCCCAGCTGTTTCAGAAGCATAAGGACTAATTGTTCATTGCCCCAGTCCCATTTTATTTAGACATCAACTGCCAAAGTGGCTCAAGGTTGAGTTTAATTCACACTCTCGTACACTCAAGGAGCCCTATTAAACTTTGATTGTATTGCGTTGTAAAGATTCAGAGTGGATGTCAGACCTTGGTGGAGAATGGGTGACTTAAAAAAAAGTCTTATCTTTTAGCCATAGAGATAGATTGGAGAACGTTTTGGCTTTATTCGCCAAATGTATTTTCTTTAAACTGTCTGAAACCTCCACGGCAGAAAAAATGATGTGCTAAAGTGACATACACTGTAACTCCTCAAATGGCCACTTGCCTCCAACTGTGACTCAGTACCAATAATTCTCCATGTTAAAATGGCCAAGAAAAGCCTGGTACATGGCTTTGATCCCTGCAGCCAATTTCACTGGTCATAACATCTGTACAGGGGTGTAATTTTATATAACTTACTCATTAAAATTATATCAAAATTAGCTTTATGAAATTATGCATAATTAAGGCTGCGGTTTGATTGACAAGGGGCAGTCCTCACAGGTTGCTAACTATCCGCCTCATAGACTCGATAAAGATGGACGACAGTGCAGCTCCTCAAAAGTGAAGCCAGAGCAAGTAGAGCTCCCCCTGGTGACTGGCAGCAGTATAGGTCAAAAGCCCCACCATGTTAGCAGATGGGAGCCAAACTACAGTAGAACACTAATATACACATCAATTTTTTTTTTTTTTTTTTTTCTGGGATAGTTTCTCTCATTTTAGGTAAGTACTACTGATGATGATGCAAGTGTCAATTTTTCTGAGAATTTTCAATAGAATAGTGACATCATGACTGCTGTGCTAACCCCTCCGTAAAGCAGTTCTGCAGGACTGTGAAAGTTGTTAAAAAAAAATCAATAAGTATAGTGTATAATCCAACATTTCCTTGTAACTGGTGGACGTAGACCAGAGTGCAGGAGAGGGCAGATCGTCAGTAACACGGCTCTGCCTGGCTCTGCTCTAGGACCGTACTGCACAGACTTTGGCTCTGAAATAACGTCAGCTCGGCCAATGCTAGGAAGTGGGGACACATTATCCAACTACACACATATATATATATATACAGTCTAGGCCTCACCTAACCACTTCAGCCCCTCTCATGCTCTGACTTTTTTGGAATTAGCCAGGTGGAGTAAGGCATTTCCAAGATGGCAACGGACATAGAGGAAACACAAAGCTTAAAAACTGCTCTTAAAGAACCCTATAAGTGACATGATAAAAGGTTCAATCATCTTTATTTACAGTCAGTGGTGCTGGCAATACTCATGGGTCTTATATCAGGGGGAATCTCTTCAGATTTCAGACATTCACTCAAGTACTACAAACATCACAAAACTCAAAACATTTTCAGCCAAAACTCAAGAATTCAAATGGTATCCCCTCAAGATTTCTAAAAGGACAGAATAATGACATCCGAAAGTTTTATTAAACTCCATCAAAGTTTTCATTCCACATACTGTATGAGTGCTGACAGACATGGGTGTAAAACCTACTTGAGTTGGCACAACCACAAGGCAGTAATTCTAATTTAATACTCACTCTTACATTTAAGCATACCATTTTAATACGACATCAAGCCGGCAAGTGCTCATGTGAAAGTTAATGGCACACTGAGCTCCAGCTCCACTGAAAACTCTTCCATATGCCAGGGGAAGTCTGACAAATCCACTACATTTAACAGCTCACTGGAATCTGATAGTCAAATAGCTCTGTCCCTCCTTTTATCACTCTCCCTCTCTTTACGTCCGTCATGGTAGTGGGCTGGAAAATCACCCTTTCTGATGTTTGTCTTCTTTGCAGATTAAAAGTCAGATCTCTCTTTCTTTATTTTCCCTTTCCCCATCAACCAGACCTCAACCATTCGCCTCTATTTTATGGCCAGCGTCACATCTGAATCGATGTGTTCTTCCCCGTGAAGGGTTGGGTGGGAGGGGATGTGGGCAGCGTGAGGTTTGTGTGTGTCGGTAGTGTCTGCTGTCCCTTGCATGCAATTTTAAGCAGACTCTGTCAGTCATTGGTCTGGCGACATTAAGGAGACAATTACGACTATCTTTCACGATAATCATACAAGTGCTCTTCCAATTCTCCCTGCCGTTGTTCAGGCAGGGGCAGCCATGATTGATTTGGGCAATTTGTTGCACTGATTACGGGCGGCGTGGAAGCCCGGCATCAGCGGCTCACATGCTCTTCCGTTCTACGCACACGCACACACACACACACACGATTGCTCTTCTCCTTTTAGCTTTATTTCAAGCCCTCTCCTTTGTGTCGGCAGTGCGAAGAAACTGCACAGAGAGTTGATAGATGTTGGACAACATAACCCCCCTCCAAGGTCGGACAGGGATGCCTTTTCTTTGCTGAAGAAGGCACTTTTCAGAGTTCCTTGGGGATGATTCCTCTTTAGTGTGTGTGTTGTTTTTTCCTCATGTATCTGTGTGTGTCTGTCTAACTTGTTGTCTTTTTGCCCAGCCTTCCATGCCACGGCCAGCTTTTGGGATGAGTCTCCGTCTGGTAAAACTGGCCCATTGTTTCACCTCCCCTTTCATTCCTATTTTTTTGTCCTTCCTTTCTTGTGTCATGTGTCACAGTCCACCCCGTCCACCTGCACAACCTCCACCGCCACCACATTCACCTCCAGCGGTCGCCCTCCGGCCCTTTTCAGACCCTCACACATTAAGCAACACACTCACTAACCTCCCCCTGTCAAACACACAAACACACGACCCATCACTAACGCAAAACTGGCACTTCCCCAAAACGAGCCCTGTGTGAAGGCAGTAGGAACAGAGTAATGAAGTAATTGATATCACAGTGTTTCAGTATCATGTCTTCCTCTCCTTCCAGCTACCATGAAGTTCACTGGTTTGTTGCACCTGGACAAGGTGGAGGGCCAGGAGATTTTCCACACGGCAGAGATGAACGACCCAAAGTCAGAGCTGTTCGGAGAGACAGCCCGCAGTATAGAGAGTGCTGTAAGTAGTGTGGGAATACAGTACGATGGGCTTTTTTTTCTTGCCTAAATCTGCTGAAACGAAATATCCTGTCTACGTTGAGAGTATGTAATCTTGTGATGTGATGTGATGTTATAATGGTAGCACAACAAATATTAGATGTCAGTTAATGTGGACAAATATGAAATTGCTTCCTGCTTATTGTCCTTCTTACCTGCATTTGGTCTTAAAACAACACTTACATACTGTCATTGATCAAATTGATGTAATGTGAAAGATTCTCGTGACAAAAACACTAAATAGTCACAATCTCTGCATGTCCCTCGAGCACTTTAGACATTTTTAGCTGTTTGCTTTAGTGTTTAGTCTTTAAACACAGGAGGAAATAAATGTCAGTCTCACTTTTTATTTGCAAATTGCATTAGCGGGCCTACCTGCTGACTGTTTGCCGTAATGACATTTGATAATATACCATATACTGTGTTTGACGCAACTGCAGGACATGGCAAATCAATGCAACAAACCCAAGAGATAACCATAGTCTTGTATTTTGTATTTTCCTGAGAATGTTTTTGATCGAGACTGAAGAAGCCTCAGAAACAACATTCAGAGCATCATGACACTCTTCGCCTAGAGCCAGTCTAATCAAATTCTTTCAGCTCCTTCAGGCGGGTTTCATTGCACGTTTTACTGGCTTGACACCTCTGAAGGTGCTGAGTAATATTCTGCCACGCTGGGCTGAAGTGATGGCTGTGGTCAGACATCTGATAGAAAAATAACAATGATAAAAAAAAAACATATTTGCAAGCTGCGGTCACAGAGGAACATACATCATATCAGAGGCAGATAACATAGCCTGGCTGATATTTGATTTTTAATAAAAGGAGAGCATTGGCAATCTGGTGCATCAGGTGATCCGTAGAAAGTAGTAATTGAATACCTTTTTTTTTTACCGCTGTAGGTAGATCAGGGGAAAATAAGACTTTTCACAGAGCCATTGTTGTGATTTAATATTCTTTTCCTTTCTTCTATTCGGTGATGTACATCAAAATTAGAATTCTGATCACGTCCACGCCAAATGTTTCTTCAGATATACGACTGGTTAATTAAGACTTTTAACAGAATTTGTGTTCACTTAAAAAGAAACACAAGTTTAATAAGACAACTATTAAAAAAAGCAACAGCCCTACGCCGATTTGTGCGAAGACACATTTTTGGATTGCTTGGCAAACACTTCACAGTATGCAAAAGCAGCTTCTCATGTGAGATTAATTAAGACTTTTCAGCAGTTTCAAAAATCGGGTGCATATTCTTGGTGTTTGTCACCGACCACCGACCGGACAGGCACACAGCCCATACAGTAACCATGGTTTGGCCCATGCAGTTTACTCTTGTTGAACTTCTCCACTGTCCGTTTTCTCTGTTGAGCTCAGACCTTTGAACAAACGCCTCTGTTGTCAAGCCAAGGCCTCGCTCCTCTGATGAAACGGGAACTAGTGCTTGTGTGTGTGTGTGTGTGTGTGTGTGTGTGTGTGTGTGTGTGTGTGTGTGTGTGTGTGTGTGTGTTTACACAGTACACTTGTACCAGCTGTTGAATCAGTGTCACTAACCCCCACTGGGACCTAATCTGCTACCTCACAGTGATTTGTGTGTGCGCTTGTTAACGCTCTCAAACTGTGTGTCTCTGAAGCCTGGTGCGCAACTTGACAGCAGCCACCTTCTCTTCATCTTCCAGCACACACATGGGCCACATGCATCCACACTCACACAGACATATGGTATACGTGTGATAAGAATCGAGCTGCAGTTCTTTGATGACATGGCAAGTTTAGTTTAGAACTGTTGAATAAATTGGGATGTAGGAAAGAGATGCAGATCACAGTAAAGAGTCGGATCACTATTACCATCCTCAAGCCAACTTTATTTTTCTACTTTGTTGTTTTGGAATTCTCATGCTCAACAAATTGGACTGGATCATCAATGTCACTGACTAAATAAGCATCTTTTTCACTGATGTTCACCTCCTTATTTCCATGAGTAGAACAGAATGTGAAGAGCATGCACAAAATGAATTATCCTTTCTACCACAAGTCACGGCCATTGCCTGTGTATTGTCTCATAAAATGGTGGAATTTTAAAATAATTATTGGCTTAAGTAAAATCTGTGACATGCAAATGGGGAGTGTGGAGGAGCACTCGCTAGAAACAACAGAAGTGGCCACTCAGAGGAGGCTGTAGTTAAGTGGGTTAGCGGGCCCTGTGGCTGCTGTGATTTTAACCAGCAGCTGAAATGGGGACGAGGATGCAGAGGATTTTCTTGTCGCTTTCGTGGACTGCAGAGTGTTTGAATGTGATTAATCCACCGCCACGCTGGCAAGGACAGAATTAAAGAGAAACACTGAGAATGTGAACTTTTTTTTTTTTTTTTTGAAGTCCTAGCGTGACAATGGCCTAGTTAAAGATATAATATTGGCCCAGATTTGGGGGTAAAGGCAAGTATCACTCTTGGCTTAAAAATACATTTCAGTCAAACCTCCTCAGCCTCCTCTTCGCTCTTCAGGCTCTTACAATATGCAGCATGGGCATTAGAAGCAAAACCAATCAGATTGTCAGGGTAGCATGACATTTATCTTAGCTCCTCCTGGAAACTTATTCCCATAATTAATGCCACAGCAGCAGCTAAATGTCAATTTGTCCACACCCAGTAGGTTTTTCCTCTGCACCTCGATTTGAGAGCTGGTCTTTCCTTCATGGAGATAGTGTACAGTATTCTGAAATTGGCTGCAATAATGACGTAGAGCTCATTACCAGCTTCATTTATCATCTTTTCTCCCTGTTTGTTCTCTCCTCCCGCTCCCTCTTTCCTCCTCAGCTAAACGAGTTGTTCAGGAAGTCAGGGGTGCGCAAAGATTTTATGAGTGTCCGTGTTCGCAAACTGCAACAAAGCAACTCCATCCTGGCCGTTGTTGAGGCCCACTTCAAGCCAGGTGAGTGATCTTTGATATAGAGATATATGTGCTTCCTCCAGCAAGGAAAAAATACCAAAATATTAAAAGAAAGTGGAAAAAGAGTTTGGCCACTGGCCACAAAAGACCTACTTTTTTATAAAGACTAATGTACCATATCGCCTTTTTAAGTACATTTAATTTTTTGTTACCCCTGGATCGGAAATTAAGCACTGGGGCGAAATTTTGGCCTAGAATATTTAGTATAGCACAGATTTGTCCTGGAAGCCAGACCAAGTTTGCCATCCTCAAGTAATTTTGCCTCTGATTGGTTGTTTGACTATCTGCTTGTGTGCAGAGATATTGTTCTTCTCTGTATCTGCCGAACATGCCGCATAATGAAATCCAATTCGCTCGCCCACTCACTATATGCAGTAGATAGCATATTCTTAATGTTCCACTGTTTTCTCAAACTAAATCTGTGTAGGTGTGGCATATTTAACATTAGTATTCATCATTAATGTTCAGGGCAGTTGTGGCATAATAGCCAAAGTGCACATGCTCATATCGATTCATTCTGAGTTATCATAAAAACTAAAATATACAGAGTTGGCACAACAGAAAAAACAAACAAAACCAAAAAAAAAAAAAAAAAAAAAAAAACAGTTTAAATCACCACAACCTCAGCGTATTCCATCTTAAGTAAAGTCAAGCAAATGGACAAAAAACAAATCTATTTCAAAATACACACGCCACAAGCACACACAATACAACCAAATATAGAAATGTAATGCAAGTGGTGCAAATGATAACTGAGATGGTGGACTGTGCTTCGTCTTCGCAGGCCTGTGCACTTTGAGTGCTTTCTGCTTAGTTTTTATTTAGCTCATGTTTTGAGGCACTCAATATTTTTCCTCACTAGATTCTTTTATTAGTATTATTATTTTCTATTCAGTGACAATCTTAATCTCTTGTTTGCACCAATTTACCTTCTTATTAAAAACAACCAGTGCCATCGCAAGGTTCTTTCCTTCTCTTAGATGTTCAAAGGAGTATTTGTTATTTTTTCAGCCAGGAAAGGTTCCTTGACTGATCCTGCCTGGGAGTTTGCACACAGGCTTTAAAACACTGAGCTACTAAAGTTTCCTTGATGTGTTCACATTCAGTTTACATTACATATTCACAGGCATGTACAGTATTCACTACTTTCACTTCCACACATAGAAAGTGCTGATTTGTCATTAAAACAAAGTCTTGGATGGACTGTATATGCTGATATATGTCACAGCTGGTCTTTTACACAGCTTTACACAAAACATCACCTTTCCCTTTTTTCCTATTTTACGAGCACCGTTTAGCGCCCTTCATATTTTTCACATGGGCCGACGGGTGCTGTTATGTAGCGCTCCTCCATGGCCTGTAAAGCAAACATCTGTGGCGAACATTATGAGAGCCATTCATCTGAAAAAAAAAAAAAAAAAAAGCTGGACAAGCGACGGCTGGAGGACAAGTGGTCCGCTGAGACCTTCCACCTGTCATACAGAGGGCTGCCTGATATATCCATTGTACCATTAAAGAAGCTTGAGTCCTGTATTTGCTTTGGAATGCTCCTCAGAGGCCTTGTCCTGAGTGCTTGTATCTCTTGTTTATTGTAGACACAAGATACACCGTGGAGGACATCGAAGGAGCCCTGCTGAAACAGTTAAAGGCCTCCAAAGACACCAGCATCTCTGTGAAGAAGCCCGAGGATGAGAATATTCAATTCACCAATTATGGTAATACAGTGTGGACTTAACAGGAGTGTGTAGGGATTAATAAAATGAAAGGGGGATTTAAGTTATTCATGAGGTGATTTATCAAAGGGTCTGAAGGAAATCACAGGGCCACAGCCTCAGCACATTTTAACATCTCTTTCTCCAACTTCCATTGTTCTCTGCCCGGTCTGTTGACAGGCCTGTCCTCCACCCCCATCTTCACCACCACTACCACCACCACCACAGCATCCATCACCACAGCCGCTCCCACCACTACGACCAGGCCTCCGGCGACTTCCTCCTACTTCACCAGCCGCCCACTGGGCACCACTCGCAGGCCCTTCAGCAGCAGACGTACCACCACAACCACAGCACCCGTCACCACGCCGCTCCCCACCACCACCACTGTAGCTGTCACCACAACCGCATTGCCTCCCGCCACCACCAACCCCGGCATCAGAGGCAGGCATGGCGACATCTCCCAGAAGCCCTGCGACTCCCACCCCTGCCTCCACGGGGGCACCTGCGAGGACGAAGGCAACGACTTCAGCTGCAAGTGCCCTGCCGGCCGAGGAGGATCTGTGTGTGAGAAGGGTGAGTTTCTCTTCATTCACATTCACAAAATTACCATTCACAAATTATGAACTATTTTTTTCCTCTCATATTTGTAATTACTCTTAAATCAAAAGTTTCAAAGCCTTCTATTTTAAACTCTTCTAAGATATGACCTGGAAAAGACCTTCTCTATATTTTGATACAATTGCAGTTAGCAAATCCAATGTCTGCACCAAAGGGTGACATTTAGGAAGATCTTACAGCAACAAAGAGCATTTTAGGCACTCCACTTTCCATTGTGCCAATCAAACCTTTTAGCTGTTTTATAACCACTCCTGACCATATCCTAAAGGGTTCTAATACATTTTGCCACCATTATAATAAAAAATAACTCAAGTACTAAATAGATATTTTATTGAAGGAAACCTTTATTTTAAAGGGAAGAAGAAAAGAAATGTATTCCAACTGTCGTGCAACACTTTTCTCTAATTGTAGTAAGAGCAGCGTGATACCTTATGCCAGTGGCAGTGAGAGTAATGACTTTCAGTTAACGCCAGAATATGTAAATGAAATGTTATATCATCGCAGCTGTGGATTTATTGGATCATATAAACAGCAGTCAGAGCACTGGACAGAGAGTTATTTTATGTTAGATTTTGTTTTAGAAAGAGACCACGAGTTGAAGAGTAATTGAGCATCTCTTCTCGGTGCTTCAAACTCATCTTATTCAGACATGAGCAGACGCTCAGCAAAGGCAACACAGGATGCAATCAGTGCCTCGGAGAAAATCAAAAATCATGCAGAACTTCTTGAGAGCGCGACTCTTTTTTTTCTCTCCTCTTATTCTACTTTTTTTGCGGAACGAGGAGTGACCTCACACAGCTGCATCTTAAGATAACTGACACTAATTGCTTTGACGGGGATTAGCTGGCCTGAATCAGTGTGTGTCTTTGAGTTAGACTGACTGAATGAAATTGTGCACGCACACTCACAGATGTGTGCACGTCAGCCTCCTCCAGATCAATCAAGTCATTAGGAAAGAAGGAGCTCATCAGCTGCCATTCTCCTCAGAGCGATGGACAGAAAGGCAGATGGACAGAGAAAAGGGAAGACAAAGTGGCTGATAATAAATAAATAATCATAATTGTGGAGTGGATAAAAAAAATCAACAAATGATTTCTGTGTGAGTGCATGACTTTGTGAATGTGTATTAGAGTGGGGGGAAAACCCTCCTTTTTCTCAGCCTCCTTTCTTTGACAAACTCAAAATGCATTTAAAAAAACAAAACAAAACAAACATCCTTCCTTAAATAAACTGACACAGAGGCTTATTTTTCTGTCAAGAGCCAGTGACACTGCACCACCACACACTTAATTGAGCACATTAAACTTCTATTAAGCTGTGTAATGACAAGATTGCTTGTTGTCTTTATTACTCCACAGTGATCAAGTACTTTATCCCGTCATTTGGTGGCCAGTCCTACTTGGCCTTCCCAACCATGAGCGCATACCACACGGTCCGTATTGCCATGGAGTTCAGAGCATCCAACATGACCGGCCTTCTTCTCTACAATGGCCAGAATGGCAAGAAGGACTTCATCTCTCTGGCCCTGGTGAACGGGAGGGTCGAGCTCAGGTGAGCATCGGCTGAGTTAGTCATGGCTGCGTCATTGTCAGCTATCGATTCCTCGGCTTTTGTTTGATTTAATTTGATCAGCGATTTTATCCTCCCAATCCATCCCCTGAAAATTCAATGAAGCTTTAATGATCCCCACGAGGGAACTTGGTCATTGCAGCAGCTGAGGGAGGATGTAAATAAGAGTAAAACAAATAGACGGCACTGGAGATAATGAGGCAAATAATTACAGCAAGTAAACATGTTGAAGACAGCGGTGCCAGAAAATATAGATACAGGAGCTTGTTCTCAGACTTGTATGTTGAGGCAATGAATGCTTTCAGAAAATATGTTGAGACCTTCAGATTAACAGGACGTTCACAGGCGGTAGAAATATATGCACAGTGATATGTGCAGGAGGTCTGACATGGGCCTTTCATTTGTTAATCAAATACATACAGTTAAGGAAAAATGTTAATAAGAAGCAGTGACCTAGGAATGCATCCAGAAAATTAACATACTTTCCTTCTGACATTTATATAGAAATATACTGATGCTGATGACAATCATCAAATATAATTTGCATTAATTTTAAGGTTCCTTATGTCACCTTTGCGTTAGCCTGGAGTATTGGACTGGTGGTCCTCCAGTGTATGTAATGTATATTGTAGCAGTTTAAAAATCAAAGGTGGACTTGCAAGGCCAATAATAAAGAAATGCAGAAATCACAAGATAAATTGCATCATTGCTTTGGCTTCATTTGAGGAGCCGTTCCACCTCCATCTTTATTTACAGTCTATGTTCAAGATGGATAGTAGACCAGGGTTACATTCATCTTGGCAATGTCAATCTGCAACTTTCTTTAGTTGCAAAATGATCTTTGAGCCATATCAAAATCATGGCGCGATTTGAACCACATCGAAAAATGATTTGTTTCTCATAACTGACTACCCAGTGGAGGCATACTCACCTCTTATCAAAATATGAGTCAGGTACAATTAGGTGTTCAAATGACTAATCTAATTTAACACCACAGTGCTCTGATGACGTGTATGACTGCATAGTCATACCACAGAGCCAAAACAATATACTGTATAATAAAATTTCCAACAATTTCCAGGGTTTGCCCTCTGTTAGTTCAACCCTCCCTGCCTGATAAATCCATCTTCCATCCCTGCCCTCGGTTAGCAATGTAGAGTCGCCTGACCAAAATTGGTTCTGACGTGTGAAATTGGTGTTATCCACCTTTAAGATGCATGGTATATATATAGTATTATCAAGTGTCAGTTTTGGACTGATGCTGACAGTAAGTAAACGTTTCATCCAGTCTGTTGAAATGGGACAGTTATCCTGCCAGACACCTACACAAACACTAAGCATTCATGTCTTCTCCTGCTGTGGAATTGTGTGAATAGAAGTGTCTTTAGAAGAGCCGTGACTGGACTTGTTAGAGATTTTGCACTTCTTCTGTTGTGCACCTATTATTTCAAGCACCATTTCCTTATCTTTTGGGTCTCGTATTTCACCCCGACCCCCCGAAGCCCTTTTAGTTTCTCCCAACCTGGCCAGGTTAGATTTCTTTATTCGGAGTGAAATCAATTGCAAACTAAAGGAGATCATTAGTCACTTGTGCTCTCAAATGCAGCTCTGCCTTAGTTCCAGAAATACAGCTGTGAGATTACCACCCACAGCTCTGCAAATCCAAGACGTGTGGAGAAGAACTAATTATTTGTGGCAGATAATTGCTCTCAGGTTGCGCTAATACTACCGTATGTGTGGGTGCATGTACATGACGGCTCTTTTCTCCGATGATATGGTCTTTTTCTCAACAAAACCTCATTAGATAAAAGGTTGAATTAAAATGAGGCAGTGAAAGACATTTTTTGAGTGAGCAACTGCTTCATTCCAGTCACATACTGTAGTTAGGAATCCTAAATGGGAGGTCTCCTGCCCTCTTTCTTTCATCTATCGCTGTCTTGTTTAGCATTCTGAGCAGATTTATTCTCGTCAATAGCGCTGCACGATACGGAACAGGCATACATACTCCCCGAATTTGTGTGGTAAACTTGTATGGAGTTATAAAGTACATATCAGCACTATGATAGGAGTTGCTGCAAGTAATCTTTGGATAAAGCTGACTGAATCAGCATCTGAATGTGCTTTTATCAACTCTCCTCAGGTTCAACACAGGTTCGGGCACAGGCACACTGACCAGCAAAGTTCAAATCAGTCAGGGCCGATGGCATCAGCTGGTGGTGAATCGCAACCGCAGGAGTGCTGTACTCAGGGTGGATGAAGAGCTGCAAATCGACGGCGAGAGTCCACGGGGGACAGACGGCCTCAACCTTGACACTGACCTGTTCATAGGAGGCGTGCCAGATGATATAAAGCAAGAGTAAGACCCTCCATTTACAACTACGGTTTCATCTCTATGGTAGAAGTTGCTGCACCAAGTAAATTTATCAACTGTTTCTTCCAGTCTTAAGGCTTTTTATATTAACTCCAGTGTTCCACTAATTCTGAGCAACATGTCATTATTTGACATAGCATCCCCCCAAATACAGGATGAACTAGGCTGATGTATGTAGCAATATGCAGAACCCACCCCAAGGACCCTGCCGTTTTAGCTGATATTTTGTGCTACTGGTGCATGTTCCCAAACACATTTGCAGTTAATGAGTATAGGGCCTCCAGGGGGGCTATTCAGGGCCTCGGTTGCCTTTTTGATAATCCGGCCTTGCTTTCTTGTGCAGACTACATCTCCTAATCTCCCATATGAATAGTAAAGTGCTTTGGATAAATGGACTGCATTTACTTGCATTTGTTTTATACCTGGCATTAAATCATGTTGGGATTAGTACTGGCTAGAAAGATTTTCACAGCTTCCACTGGCCCCTTTATTTCTATTAATAGAACTTTATACCGTCAGTACATCAAACATTTTGGATTATTTTGAAGCTACGAATGAAGCGAAACTGTGAAGAATGATTCTTCCTTGACCTCCTCCCCTACAGCAATACATAGACTTCTACATTAAATTACATACTGATGTTAAATTATCAGTTAATGTGTATTTTTTAAATTATTTAATACACCCTCTAGTGGCCTTATTATCAGGGACAATGTGCCATACATTGTCAGCCACTGCCACTGGAGATGGGGTTTAAGTACTGGACTCAAAAATACAATACAATACAGTTACCTAAAAGCATCTAAAATCTATGAGTTTCTATGAGTTAGTTTATATGACATATGCATGAACATCTTAAACTTGGTATTAGTAATGACTTTTTCCATTTTTCTGTATCATTATAGCTATACTTAAGAACTTTTGTCTTGCCATTTTGGCAGTGATACTAACAGAAACTGTCGACACATTCATATGACGTATTTCTATAGTCCCTCAGTCGGTCGTGTTCTTTCAGCATCACTCAGGATCAGTAGCATCATAACTGTCACTTTCTGTCTTGCTCCTTCCTCGTCATTAGCACACGGGAAAGGACAGCGGTGGCCACGGGTTTGGTGGGCTGCATCCGCTTGCTGGATGTCAACAACCGGGTGCTCAACCTCCAGGAGAACGGAGGCGACATTCTGTACGGCAGTGGAGTTGGTGAATGTGGTAACAACCCCTGCCAGCCAAACCCCTGCAAGAACGGCGGTGTATGCCAGGTCAAGGAGGCAGAGATGTTCCACTGCAAGTGTAGCAAAGGATTCTGGGGTAAGGTGTTGACATTCATCACTGAGGCGTTGAAGTTTAGCAGTTTTCAGAATACTTATAGTGAGATATCTCAAAAGTAATGGAATTTTGAAGTTAATTCCAATGAAAGTGTAGGAAAATAGCTGGAAAATATGTCTTATTTATCACCTTGTAGTTGATGTTATGTTAATATATATATATACATATATATATATATATATATCCGTGTTGCCTTGGATTCAGAGTGGTCATGCCTTGCTCACAAATCCCCAGTAAGCTTGACAGGCTAATTTGACAGTGTAGCTCATACCCCCAGCAGGAGCACTAGAAGTCATTTTGTAAACACCCAACATCATCATGTCTGTGTGTCCAATGGAGAAATGAGAGATTAAATGTTGACGGAGTGCAGACAACATGAAAACTTTAAACAAATTCTCAGTGACTGGTCTCTGGCCTACCTCTACTTCCACATCCCTTCTTCCTCTCATTCTTCCTGCAGCAGATGGCAACTAACAAGCAACTGAGAGAGACTGTAGTTAAGAGCAGACACGATCAGGGCCTAGTGAAGCGTGGCCCTAGATGGTGACACCATAGCCGACTGCAGGAAGTTTCACAAAAGCAATTGTTGGAGTTAAGCTTTTATGCTTGAATAGCAGAGGTTTTTATACTCATGTAAGGGGCAATCTGTTTTTAAGTTGCAATGACCATTGTCCTTGAATTTAAAATGTGGATCAATAAAGTATCTTGTTACATTTATTTAGATGCTTTTATGTTTTGTTGTTGCTCCTGAGAAGCTTGGGGAGGAGAATAGAAAACGCTGTAGTAGAAGTACTGCTGTGATAAGGACTGTGCTGGCAACAAGGCATAAAATGAATGGTGATAATGAGGATTGGACTGATGCCTGCGGACTTGCATTCAAGTTAATTTTGTCACGATGGTAAAGGTGGCCAAGATTTCCTTTCTGGGGGGGGCAGAGACAGAGAGAGGAGAGAATACATGGGTGGGGTGAGTTGTAGTTAGTGGGAGGACATGTGAGGACAGCTGGATGAATGAGGGACGTGAGATAATATTAGCGCTAAGCAAGAAGGAAAAGGAGGAAAAGATAGGGGGAAAAAAGAGCTATGGAAGGGAAGAAGAGAGACCGGAGCATACAAGGCAGCTTCCAAAACCGAAAGACAGGAAAACGGGGCAGACCTGTGAGCTCAGCAGGGATGAGGTTCATTAAAGCACTCTCCTCACCACAGGCCCTGACTGCTAAAGTAATGATGGTTGAATTTAGACGGGCTGTGGCAGAGGGCAAAACCATCATCTACCAGCCTTTCACACAGTCAACATTGGCCCAGAAACAGAGCCACGTGGCAGGGAGGCTCCCCACTCTTTAATCTGGACGTGTAATATTTCCAAATCCTATTAGAAAATGACCTCTATTACAGAGGAAATCCTCATCCCCCCTTCTCTCCCCTTTTTTTTTGTCTGCCCCTCGTCTCTGATAGGATAACACAGACAGAGGAAAATGTTGGTGCTTGTTGCAAGTTTCATTGGTGGATTTCTCATGGTGTATATCTATGTATGTGTGTGTCTAGGTCCAAAATGTGCTGACAACCGTGACCCATGCGAATCCAACATGTGCCAGTCACCTTCGCAGTGCCAGGCTCTCCCCGAGGGAGGCTACAAATGCGAGTGTCCCATGGGACATGAAGGGAGATTCTGTGATAGAGGTAACTTCACAAAACACTGCGCTGTAACATCATTGTTGAGGTATTCTCCAGAGCACTGCTCTTTTGGTCTAGAGTCAGCTAAGTAGCTCCTCCTCTGTTTTTGCCTATTTTTTTTCTTCTTTTCTTTCCGCTCCGTGACATTTCCATCCGCCCTGACTCGAAAAGGGAGATCAAACGCAGAAGTAGGGGAGTGCGCCTTCAGGGTTGGTGGGTTACAGAACTGAGGTAGATGATTGGCCCCGTCGGGCCTTTCACCACATCGACTCAGTTACGCTTGTTAGTGGGTAAGCAGAAGAGAAGCTCCCTCCCTCCCTCCCTGCCTATCCGCCCACAGGTGTTGTGTTCAAACATGATTGTTGGTACTTAGTCTCACATGGCAGAACCAGGCCGCTGCTGGGAAAGACCAGAGCACTGCTCAGCTGCTTTTGAAGTTCATCATTAGCACTTTTGGCGGTGTCACATTCTGAAGTCTACTCGTGTATTTCCCTCCCTGCCTTTGTAGATGTTGTCATAAATGTTTGCAGAAGTTGACTTCTGCAACTGCAAATTAAAGAGAATATAGTATCACGCACATTTTGAACAAAAGAGAACCATGCGCCTTTGCACTTCTGGGAATTTAGAAAAGGCAGATGGGAATAGCCTCCCTCCAAGCAGGTGATTAAAATAAATTGAGGTGAACCAAAATCAATGTGAGCGAGAGCATCTCCCATTCCAAAAGGCTATTTTTTTCACAGGAATCAATGAGATGACTAATCGCATCAGTCCTTCCTGCCCATGGTGATTAATGGAAGCGTCAGTCAGCCAAAGTGTCAGCCCCAGACAGGAGCTCAGAGATAAAGCAGCATCCAGACGGACGTCCCCTTTGAGCGCTGCACTGAGAACAGTTAAAAAGGCGGATAGCTTAGAGGCCACTCGTCAGGGGCCTAAAGGTGAATTAGCCATCATATGAAGCGTCTGTATCTGGGTGTGTGTGCATATTCAGCTGAGCTGTGGTTTTCATTTCAATTCAGCCAGGGCTCGTCAGCCCTGCTCGCTGCTATAATATTCTCAGTCAAGGACTTTTCTCAAGGGTGTTCCAGTAGTATTGAATGGCTTACTTTCCTCTGTGCTTTTACCCTGTGATAGTGTAAATCATTACAATTTAGCGATGAAAGCAGGATCTCTCGGACTCAGACACTGAAAAAGTAAAAAAGAACTGCAAGTGGGAGATTGAGCTTCAATGATGTTATACATTTAGCAACTTAGCGACAATGAGTCAGCGAATCAGTCATGTTGAAACATAAATGTGCCTCCCAAAGAGACTGATTAGTTGTGGATGGGGCGGGAAGTTTTTAAGGGGCAAAAGTGCATTTTAGGTGCAACTTAAGTAACAGTACTTTAATATCAACTAAATTTCCAAAGACCTTACATTCAACTTAAGCAATGCAGCAACAGCTATATATGCGTTACTCCTGATATGTTTCTGAGTTTTGAGAAAAATGTAGCCCTAAAAAGTTCAACTTGACTAACTTTCTTTGGTCTTCAAGCTTGGTTTCCCCAAACGTCATGCAGCTCTTCCTGGTCACGCAGCTCATTCCAGTCCTTTGACCTCTACTGAGTTATTGATCATGCTGCTCCCCCTTCAAGCTATGGGTGAAAATAATAACAGCTGTCCACAGTGCTCCATAAGAACCCACAGTCTGAGAAGAGAGTTCACTTTGGTGCACGTTTCTTTGTCGCGTGCTCAGTGCGCAAGACTATTTTCCCTCTCCTCCATGGTGCGTGCCATCATCATTAGCAGTCTTCTGCACAATAGCTAATTAGCTTTCTCATCTCCGTCTGCCTTCTCCATACTGACTCGACTCAGCTAATCCCAGCCAATTACGAATAAAAGCTTTCTTGCTGGCTACATAGATAGGTGTGTGTGTTAGTTTGTGTGTGTGCTCGTCTGTAGCATATGCCTCTGAACGATGGTAGTTTTTGCAAACAGCCCAATAAACACATACCCGCGGGTGACACTTGAATGATTTTTAATGTCAAGCTACTTGTTAGAAGGATGGCACGGTGCCTGTCCTAATCACTCCAGACAGCCGGAAACGGGACAGCCAGATGTAGAATCCGTCGCAAAGACATGAATTTGTGGGGAAAAAAAGGACTGCCAAACTACAATGGCTGCATTATTTCATAGGTCCCGGCTGTGGTGTTAAACTCTGCATTTCTCCAAAGGTTCTTTGTTATATAGTGGCGGGCTGTGTAATCAGACTGACATAAGGGTTTTTGTATGTTTTTTTGTTTGAATTTCTGTCAAAAGAAAGTCTTAATCCCAAATGCTATAAAAACTCAAATTCATCTCTTTTCATAATGCTGACAGTCCCCTCAACGATATACCGACTATCCCTGAATTTCAATTCTGTCATCAACAAAAAACCTGAGGCTGAATAAGGTCTCTCTTTCTTTTCCAGTGACTCAAAGGAGTGGGGCTTACATGCCACTGTTCAACAAAGACTCGTACCTGGAGCTGAAGGGGCTCTACCTCTACGGGCATGATCTGCGGTAAGTCCTAAGACATCACATGTGTCCCACACTGTGATGTCTTATACTATAGAACCGTGTATGTCATGTAATTTACAAAGGCGGAGCTTGTTCTGCGCCTAAGGCAGAATTTACTTCTTTAAGTCTGAAATAAGTAAGCCTTTAAGTAAGGGTTGCACAAACATCTAGGCGTAAGCAAGTTGAATATATAGTATCACTACATACATTTTATATAGAAAGAGCTCCAGCAGACATCAAGGCAACCTCTATCTTGTATGTATAGTAGCATATAGTGTCAGTGGTTCCATGTATTTATTGGTTTTGCTTGTGCTACCTCTGCAGTCAGAAACTCAGCATGTCAGTGGTCCTCATGGCCAATGACTCCAATGGTCTCATCTTCTACAACGGCCAAAAATCTGACGGAAAAGGGGACTTCATCTCCCTGTCCCTGAATGAAGGAATCCTGGAGTTCCGCTACGACCTGGGAAAGGGACCAGCTACCATCAGGTCAGCAAGATTTACGTTCAAAGAGGGAGAAAATAAATTGAAATTAAAATAAATGTAAAATAAGTTTTACATGGAGGCTGTAGAGTATAGAAACACTGGGGTGCTATATTGCCATAAAGATTACATTTGATCGTGCCACGGCAAAACACAGTAACACAAAATGTCTGTTTGTGTGATTCAGGAGTAAAGAACCAATCCAGTTAAATGTGTGGAACACTATCGACCTGGAGCGCTCCAACCGCAAAGGAGAGATCACGGTGAACAAGAAGGACGCTGTCCGAGGAGAGTCACCAGTAAGAAACAACAAGCTGACAGTCTGCTGCTCATGGTTATCTTGCTTTTGGCCCTTTGCTATGCTTAGCCTTGCTCCTGCCTGAACATACTCATCTGCGTGCTCGTATCTCATCAGCGCCACAACTGAAGGCTTTGGTGCTCCTATTTGCAGTTGTAAAGGTAGTCCAAGTTGCCGCTTCATGCACAATTGAATCTTTGCTGAGGTTTTTCAAACACGGTGTGGTTTTGCCAGCTTGTTTTATTGAAAATATGCCGCTATCTCCAGACATCTGTCAAGGTAAAAAGGAGAGCTCCAGATGTAGAGGGCCAGTCTGACAAGCTGTCTAAATTTTGTATTTCCTCTTTTTTTTCCCTTTTTTTTTCACCTCTCAACTTTTCAGCTGGCTGACTTAGAGAAATCTAAAGCAACCTTTACTGCTAGTGTACAGTCAATTTCATGAATGCAGGTGTGTGGGGAGGTGGAGGCAGATAAAGGAGCTCCAGATAAAGTAGCTCCAGCTAGAGGAGCATAATGAAACTCTTGCATCCAGCACTTAGGGCAGTAAAGCAGGTACATGCCTCTAAATGAAGGTGATCTAATACTTTGATAAGTCTGTAAGTCATCCAATTATAATAAACAGTGCAATTTTGAATATGAACATGCACTGTCAACTCCATCATCTTCCTCTAAGACGCAACACTTTTTCCCCCTCCATGCTGGGTCCTTCCCCCGCTGCCTCCCAACAACCGTATGATAATTGTGTTTTACTCCAGCAACAGAGGCAGAAAATCTTGTTAGAGGAAGAGAGCCAAGGAGTGAGTGAAGATGGAAGGGGGTTGGGAGGACGCTAGGGATAAGTCGAGACTAGCTATGGAGCTCAATGCAGACACCCTGTCCAGTGTGGCTCTCAGCTAATTCTCTCCTGTGTTGGATTCAAGAACTCAAAGGGAGTTAGAGAAAAGCGTATGTACATGGATATCAAAGGTGGTCACACAAATGAGCATATACAGGGATACACATTGTATGCAGGGAGTGATCGCCGTATCAAAGACGGCTCAGGCTGCCACCGTAATGGAGCACAAACTTTTAAAGGCATGGATAGGAGAAATAGAGATCTACTTCACCTCTTAGTGAATGGCAGCAGTCTGTAAATGAGTTTGGGTTAAGTGGCACTATTCACAGTCTCTCATCCATGAAGTCTTTTTCTTTTCATCTTTTCTTAATGGCACCATCTGCCTCATGCATGGCCTTCTCAGTCTTGCTGTCTTATTTGCATTCACTCTCTTAGATGTTAACACACACTTGCACAGCTTTGTGGTTGTATGTTTATATTGAGCGTATTATGCGGTGGCGCATCCTTCACATTACTTATATTCTTATTTAATGTGCTTGTCTCCCATGTCTGTTGCTGTTTTTAATGCTCTTAGAGATGTGTACAGTATGTGTGTGTGTGTGCGTCCGTACACAACGTTATGTGAGAGTGTGTGTTTTGGGAGCCTTTGCTCTAGCGCTGCATGCCTCCTTGTGCACATACACTTACTAGTCTCCCCCTAATAACTCTCTTCCTCCCTATTTTCTTTCCTTCTCTATGATGTGCTGTCTGGAAATAAGAAATCACGCAAGGTAATGAGACAAGTCCTAGTCACACCTTAGCCCGTATTTCATTTGAGCCGTTCACTACGTCCTCTCACCCCCATCTCTCCATGCAACAACACCACTGGAAAAAAAAAATCTACTTCTGCAGAGCTGCGGGCAGCTTTAAAGGTGCCAGTTCTGTAGAAAAACTTTGCCATTTCATACACGCACACACAGCACTGAAGGAGAGATGCTCTTAAAGAACACGGTTTGGCTTTCACCTCGGTCCATCTGCTGTGGGGGCGGAAGGAGGTGGGAAGGTGGGAAGTAAGAGGGAAAAGAGGCAGTCATCTTTGTGACGGCCATTGTTTTTTGCAACAAAGAAACGTCTTCATTAGCTTGGCGTAGGCGGGATAAAGACGCCGGTGCCGCGTGCCTGTCGGAAAAGTGAGGGTGAGGACGAGGGAGGCGAGGAGGATGTATACCGTAGAAGATGACGAGGTGCGAAGCCAAGCTGGGCTGTTCTTTTGTCATCCACTCTGTCTTCTCCTGCACACACGAAAAATCCTCCATAATATCATGAAGCTGCTCGTGAAGCCTTTCACCCACTCACTCACCCATAACGACACACACAAGACTCACTGAACATCAGTGTCCTCTTTCACCAGGTGCAGACCAGTACCTGGCAAAAACAGTTCAACCATTTCATTGCATGAAGTTTCACTTTAGCGCCTCTCCTTACACACTCTAGATAGTGAGTGTTGAATTTCCAGAGTTACACATTATGGAGATGTAACATCTCAATCAAGATGACAATGACAAACCGGGGGAGTTGTGTCAGAGAGCGTCCTGCAGAGTTAGTCAGTGTCACAGAACAGTAACGAGGTCTGAGGTGGCCAACTTTACCCGATACTTGGTAACAACCTTTGGCAAACCCCACAAAAACCAGCCACAACTTCGTCCAGCAACTCTGGAAAAGGTCTGTCTGTGTTGGAAGCAGCTCAAGGTGCAGTGACATAGGCCAAGCACCACTGCCTCCTGCACTCCAAGTCCCTTCCTAAAGAAAAACCAAGCCGATGCCAGTTTGCCTGCACAAAGCCTGTTTATTTGGCCTCTTCCGTCATTTTTCCAGCAATTAACTCCACTTTACCCCTCTGGCGATTACTGCCCTATATAAAATAAAGATCATTAATTCCTTCCTTCTGAAGTGGGCCGGCTCTTCCAAGCAAAAAAGGAAGCGGCACCTTGCTAAAGCAAAGCAATTGTCCCAAAGGTTTGGTGGAAAGAATTGAATTTCATAGTCATCCGCCGCGCAAATGAATTGCAATTAATGTGTCTCCACACTCAACTGTTTGAAAGGTCGGTGCTTATAATCAGCCATTCATTAGAGATGTCTGTAAAGAACCGTCCATATCTCAAGTCCAGCCTGCTCCTGATTTCCCTTTGTAGTCTCTTTTTATGTGGCACAGATAGAGGATAATTGACCACTCTCTCTGTGAGATGGAGAAATCAATTACTTTCTAATGTATCAAGTGTATTGGTGTGGAAGAAAGACAAAAAAGAGCAGTAAAGTCTCTGCCTAACCCTTTTTTATGTGAAAATCTATACGTCCATGACATGTCTACAAATGTGGTATATGCTTTTTAATCTTACTCTTAATGTCTCCTGACATAAACACATAACTCCATAAAAACCATGAACCGTTATGTCCTAAACAGAATACCACGGAGAAAAATTAGAGATGGGTTAAGATTCCATTTTTATCTGTGGAAGTTTGCAATGCTATGGCTCACCAGCTTCATCTTGTTTGTGTCCCGTCTCTTTAGTCTACACACATAGATCTTAACCTGAAGGAGTCTCTCTTTGTTGGCGGAGCTCCGGATTACAGCCGACTGGCGAGAGCTGCTGCACTGACTGAAGGCTTCAAGGGAACAATCCAATCGGTAAATGTTAAATTGCGAGAGAATTTCTTGTCATTTTGTGTCATTTGTTCTGCTTGTTCTGTATTTTTGCGTTATTTTAATGACTCGGGGGCCCTTGCTTGTAACGAAGCATACCATAGCAGAGTCCAGTGATAAGTTATTAGCTGTCCAGCTGTCATACTACAGAGCCTCATATTAGTAATTTTCCATTATAAACTCTCACTGTGACGGGCAGTGGCTCTGCTCATTTGGATTAGCATGCACTAATAATAGAATACACATTTTGAAGTCCCTCCATTTTGCTATTCAAAGATCTTTTCCTGACAGCTTTCCAGTTTATTTTTTTTCTCTCCACTTTTCAGCAAAAGGCTCATCTCTGAGGGCCAAAAATAACTCCGTAGAACAAAGACAGGATGTTACTGTTTGTGCAAACTTGTCATTAGTTCTCCTTTGCAAACTTTCCCTTGACAGTTTCAAGCAAATCAAAAGCTAAATGTGGCGTTTGCCTTACTTGGCCTGTAGGGAATTGTTAATTATGAGGAAGGCAGTAGGTATTCTCGCTCTGATGTACTGTTTAACGTGAATGTGCTATCAGCAGCTATTTTTCCCGCCTGATGACATTGCGAGTATCATCTTTAGAGGAACTTGTTTAACAGAATCTACAGCATCACTGGAGTTGTTCTTAAGATGTGTTGCAGTAATTAGGTGTACTGATCATTCGGGGGTAAAACCCAGCCCTTTGAATAAGAGTGGTAACAAATAATAATCCTCATGTGTTTTCCTAAGGGGAGAAACATCTAATCAGACAAGAAATGTGATTAAAAGGAGATAATAAACATAAAATCAAGGCAGGAATTATACTGTAAAGTAACCTCTGAAAGAAAGATCACACACTGTAAATACTAAGAGGGTTGTGAAAATAGAAATGATTATATTGATTTTCAGCTGAATCACGCAGGGAGGATGCAACAGTATATCTTGTGGCTTAAAATGAGATATTCTTAATGAGCTGTGAGGATCTTTGCCCCTGTAATGCTGGTATTGCTAGAACATTTGGTAGACAGAGTATTTACAACGCATTCAACCAATCAGATAAATAACCGTTGAATAGAACTTCTCCTACAGGTTAATGCAGTTCTTAGAGGTTCTCAAATGGCTGTCAAGCTAATAATAAGTGATTGGGTGAGATAAAAAATAACATAAAGACAAAAGAGATCAAATTATGACACAAACAAATCTACTCTGGAAAAATGTAGTTATAAGTTAAAAAAAAAAAAATTAATTATTAGATCAATTATATCTATGTGTTGTTAATCAACATCAGTACAAAAGTAATTACTTATTGGGAATCGGTTATTGTGACTCAGGGCCTGTTCAGACCTTGCATTATGATCCAATCTGGGCAATCCAATCACATAAAAGACAGGTGTGAACACCTCCAGGATGCACTGAAATTGCATTGGAGAGATCTCTGATCACATTTGGAGGTGGTCTGTGTTGCGTGTGTCCTCATTACTTTGGTAGTGTGAACGCAATGTATCCTAAGTCACATTAAAGAACTCCTATACTCAACAGGGGAGTTTTACCTCATTCATTCTGTTAAAAACATTATAAATGATAGCCTAAAACAGAAAAAGCACCTTAAGTAATGTTTGTCCATTAGTAATGAGAGCCTTTGAAGTTGTAGTTGTTCACTAATTAAATAATACAAACATCAACCTAAGTAAGAACGTACAAATGAAAGTATTAAATGTGTGTACAAGAGCAGCCATGTGTGGTTAAATTACGCATTTCCTCATTCTTCATTTTACCAATGTCTTTATTCACACTCATTACGGGAGATTGCAGTGCCTATGAAAACTCCCAGGGTTGGAGGTATAACTATATATCATAATATAAGACTTTTGTTCAGGTCCAACTAACGTCAAGGTGGAGTTCAATAAATAATAACTTAATATGTGTGCCAAAGTCATGATAAACACACATAAAACAGCTCTGTTCTCAGTTCTGGAGCAGCAGTAGAGACCCATTAACCATAAGTTCTCCTTTTAACCATTTGTTCCCTGCTTCCAGATCATTCTGATGGGCACGCCCATCCTCAAAGAGGAGAATGCCTTACACTCCATGAACATAGCCATGTTTGAGGACCACCCATGTTCCTACAACCCCTGCCACAACGGAGGCAGCTGCAACCCTGAGCTGGGCACCTACAAGTGTGCTTGCCCCAATGGTTTCTCTGGCTTGCAGTGTCTGAACAGTGAGTATCGCTGCCATTTTCTTTGTCCGTTCTAACAGGGACATCACATTTGCCGTAATCCCAGTGCAAGTCAATGAACCACAGAAAAATGTCAGCACTTCAGTCCTCCTACCCCAATTATAAGGATCAGTGTGATTGGTTTTTGTGTAAGCCAGGGACTAAGAACACTGGGTTAAGATCACCTTATCCTGGCAGCCTGCAGTTGCAGCAAATCACTCTAACTGTACAAATTATTCCATTTTCTCATCCAAGATTATCTGGTTTTAAAAGGACACATAGGATTCTGGCTGCTTTAAAAGCGTAGCATGCCTCATGTAACACAGCTTGTTCTTGGCTCGCCTCAATAGGAGGTTCATCATGAGCCTCAGTTTTTTTTGATTTTTTTCTGCCTTTATGTCCATTGAGTTCAGCTTGTGCAAGTTAATAATGACAATATTAATAGCGTGACGTCCCTTTTATGTGCCGACATTATGTATTGTTTTCAAACTAATCTGGCAGTTATGAAAATTGTGAAATGTGCTAACTGAATATTCATGAGACGAAATAGTTGCACATCCCTTTCATCATCTTCGTCTTATGCTGCCAGACATAGACTCACTCAGGTCCGATCGGTATTACGCACTCAGTCACTGCTTTCCCCATTAACCTTGTGCACGTGGCCCGCTGTCCCTTTCACGTTAATTAAAACTATGAGCGCGCCGCCACTCCCTTCTACCCCCATTTGCTCACACTCCATTGCCTTCAGCTCTGATAACTGAGCCCTTATTCTTATTGATTGGTGTGATCTCATCTTCTGAACAATCCTCCCCACCCTTTTCCTTCGCAGCCGTCCACGAGAAATCTGCTGGAGAGACCGAGGCCATCGCCTTTAATGGGAGGACCTTCATTGAGTACCACAACGGCGTTACAAAGAGGTAAGGAGGAGGGCAAGTGGAACATTGTCATCCGATGGGCTTCATCCACCATCTCCACTGTATTAACTATTAGCCAAATAACCCCTGTGTCTATCCATCTCCTCCTCTGGTAAGCTCTGATGACAGTGTGTTGATATGATCAGGCTCCAGGGTGAACTAGGTGATTGGCTAATAGCCCCCCATAGCAGTTCTGCTTCTCTTTTGACTAGATTTCATTAATTAGCGAAACAGTTAACAATCACAGTGTTGCCCTGAGCAAACTCAGTTCACTCTGTGGTCTATGGCCTCGCACACACACACACACTGAACAGTAAGCACACCCACGATTCAACTTTTTGTCCCGTTTTAACCCGTGGAGGGCCACTTTTCATCAGATTGGCATGTATGTATGTGTTACTTTTCAATTTTAACATCCCGCTGAAGGATAAAAAACTGATGACATAATTGTAAAATGGTTTCTGGAGGTGCTGTTTTAAAAAAAAAAAAAAAGGGAGGGGGGGGGACAAAAAAAGGAAACAAATCCTCTTCTTTTAGACTCCTGATGAGACATTTACACTCCTCCATCCATCTAGCAGACTGGCACCTCCAGGTTGGCATGAACGTGTTTACATGATGAACCTGAAGAGGCATCGAGCATACGGCTCTATATTTGCGACTCACAGCCCTTCACGCAAACACTCAGAGGTGTGAAAACCACAGCCCGGGGATCACCACGCACACAGCTCACACTCACACTCATGAAACAACTGGCTGGAGAATTCTGCGAAATACTTGTGTGTCATTACGTGTGTCTTTACTGTTTGTCCACTATGTGTCCTGTCCTTCAGTGTGACCTCCCTCACCGTCGTACGCACACGTCTTTGTCTCATATAAATGTCCTTCACTGTCTTTCCTTTTTCAATCAAGCCAACTGACCAATGAGATCCCAGAGTAAGTAAGACTTTAAGACCGGGCATTTGCCCAGTGTCAAATCAAGCCCAACTAACAGCAGCAACAGATAATCCATTTTTGATAGTTAACCCAACAGAAAAGATTCAAGTACATTCAGTTTCCCCTCTTAATTTCCACTCAGAAATCATCTTTACCGTTAAAGTCAAATTTCACGTTCAAGCTCCACATCCATAATTTCATTTGACAGGTTTCATTATTTTAAACACATTTTGCAGTGTCATTAGAGCCTCTTTTCTGTTACCCAGTGCAAAGCGAAGCATGAATGCGTGCATGATAAGCATTGTGCTCAAGCCTCAGAGAAAATGAATTGCTGTTCTAGGAATGTGCAATATTTTATGCATGGTTGTAACTCGTTCATAAACAAAATAGATTGCCATGCACTTTACACTGAATGGCATTAAGTGTTGTGTGGGAAATGGATGAGACCCCTCTACAACTGCAAGAGGGGGGTGCGCTAAACACCCCTTAACCTATTTCGTGGTGCCTGTGGAGTTTCTGCTCTGGAAAACCCTTGGCCATGACTTAGTTATTAAGGGTTTTTCTTCCCGCTCATTAGCTCGGTAAGTAACCTCTTTTTAAAGTCCTACGAAGCGATGAAGCAGAATTCAGCTCAAATTAAGCCGACTGGATTCAGCCCTGAGTCCCAGTCCATGCCAGGGCTGCTGTCGTTTCGTTTTTGTCAGATCTCTAACTGTAATAGTGAATAATTACAGAGTTGGTTGTACAGAAAGGCTGTGACATGTTAATCACAGATTTGTCTCCCTTTGTAGATTAGACCTCCAGTTGAGATCTCTCTGCAGTGTTTAGCCATGGGCATCAATCTCCCTTAGCAGGAGGGGACAGTGGTCCTTGGAGCCAGACTGTCAGAAGTTTAACGGATGTCACATTTACTAAGAGCCACAATGAACGTGAATCTAAGCAAATCAGACTCTTGATGCAGCACTCTAAATGTGCGCCGATCAATTCTGCATGATTTGATTTTGTAAAGGAAATTAATACATTTCCTGAGAGGCCATTAAGTGCTGGTGAGGCCAAAATGCCAAGCTCCCACCTTGGGTTAATGCTTGTGTTACTATATAGAGCAGCCTCCCATCGGCCCTCTTTTACCTCTCTCCCCATATGTGAAAGCTCAGGTCAATCGCTCAAGTCCCATTATTTCACTGACAAATCATATTTGGTCGTGACTCTCAACTGATACGGCGGTTGACCCCATTTTTTGACAATTGCCCAATTTTTCTCATTCACCACTTTCCTCTCTAGACAGAAGGTAATTGCCGCCCCACTGTAGCGTGCAGAGCCATAAATATAAAGGAGTTGTTCAATAATTGTCGATGACTTAAAGCAGGCTTTGTGCTGGTGTGAACACTGACCATGAATGTACTTAATCTTGATGTTGTCTGGAAAAAAAAAAAAAAAAAAAAGCTTGATCCCAGGGCATTATGGTGCATTAGTCATCCACCTTGATCCGACCAATTCCCTTAAGAACCCCCTCTTATGGTTGGGGTGTTACCAAGGCTACACACTTCCTATGATCACACAACAGTTGTTATCGACTCTTGACAGGGTCGATATTGCAGTAGAGCAGATAAGTTATGCTTTTTTGCAACTCTAGGTCTAAGCTTAGACGTCCTCCCTCTCCTCCTTTCCCCTTTCCTCTTGTGGCCCCTTGCGCTTACACTGCATGCCGTTGACTCTCTCCCCTGCTCCCTTAAGTCCCGAGTCTCTGGAGAACCCTTCTGACCAGAGGTGAGTCTCTCAAAGCTTTCAAACTTTGGTACCGTCTGCTCATTCCTCCCCTCCTCTCTCCAGATAACTCCTCGACCTCTCACAGGGCTGAATCCTCCGTTGTTTTCATTATTGCAATAGAGTCACCAGTACGAATCTCAAACAGCCTCTGCATATGCTTCAATTCATTCTGAAATTCAGAGCACTGACAACAGCACAAAACTGGCTAAAGCTCCAACCTCTTTGCTGGAGCCATCCTCCCTTATGGGTTTTTGTTATTCTAACCATTAGTGCCACCTAGAGTTGGAACGGAGCTCCACATGCTGAGATGTCCTCTAAAGACTGGAATGCATATTAGGACGAGATAAAACCTCTCCATTTCCAACAGGAAACAGCATCACACCAGAAATCTGTGAAGTCAGTGGTGTATTAGATTTAGAACGCTGTATGCCGGCGTTGTTTTATTCATGATATATTCAGCACTTTTAATAACCTTGACCTTATCACTGACAAGCTGCTCCGATGGAGATTTATTGGGCCGCGTGAGCTCTTTGAGGGTTTGCCAGGAGAGGGTTCATTGAGCTGCATTTTGGATTTTTTTCTCTCTCTCCAGAGGAAAAAAAAATCTAATGCTCTGAAATCATAATTTATTTATTTTTTTGAATGTTGTCTTGTTTACCTCAGCACTTTTAATTAATCAAGATGGTTGAAGTTTCTGACCTAAGCATTTTTTTTTTTTCTCAAAATGAATTCAGGATTTTTTTATCCACTTCTTCTGCTGAGGTGAACCAGCATCATTGCTGCTGTCATCGTTGCCTTGCCCCAATGGGTAGAGATCAGCCTATTGCTTTTTTATCGTTGCACATTGTTTAATAGAAAAATCTCAGAAGAAATAAAAAAAACTGTCCTCCAGTTTAAGGAGAGGTGCTTTACTCAATTTCACTTTATCTCCTCCCATTTCCTGTCCCATTTGTACTGCCATGTGCTCCCGTTTGCTGTGCTAACTCTTTTGTTGTCTAGTCGCTTTTAATGTATCCAGCTCTTTGCCGCAGTTTTTTTTAACCAATGTCAGTGGTTCTTTGTCATACATGTCCTCACCTTGTCTTTGTCTTTGTGTTCAAATATCCTGTGAAGAAGGTATAAGTAGGGCAGATTTGCAGAGAATTGTACAGAAACTGGTTCCAGTTTGAGTGAAAACGGAAGGTGTGGTTGTGTGGACTCACAAAGAATGCTTGTAGATGTCTGTCTGCAGGGATGGATGTGCGATGGTGTTTGTGAGTGCACACACATACAGTCAAGGCAGATAGCTGTGTGGACTTTTCTCACACAGCGGTGACAGTGGCATGCAGTGCCTCTTAAGGATAGATGGAAGTCTCCTAGTCTCTGCATCCAAATCACCCCTGCAGCTGTAGCACTCAAGAGGCGGGAGATCAAACAGCTGCCTAAACAACACACACACAAAGCATGGCACAGAGCAACACAGGAAGCAGTGAGCTGCGGTGCGGTTCAGGCTCAGTAGGATGTAGGAAAGCTAATAGCAAAACAGCCTCCTGCTACTCCTAAACTCTGTCTGCATTCTGATTTTCCTTACAAATCACTTTAACTCTGTTAGTCGGCAGAGCCCACACTGCAAAGCTTCCTCCCTAAATGGTGAAGTAAACATAACCATATGTCATCCTTGAATGATGTACCTTTGAGACAATAACAGAGCTCCCTTGCTTCATTTACGCAACTACAAATGACACAGCCACCAATGAGCTACGCCAGGAAGATCAGAATTCCTTTTATAAAGCATTAGACCAAAAGCTAACTAATGTGTTTTCTGTTGTCCTAGTGAGAAGGCTCTGCTGGTGAACAAATTCGAGCTGAGCATTCGGACCGAGGCGACCCACGGCCTGGTGCTGTGGAGCGGGAAGGGTGTGGAGCGCTCAGACTACATTGCCCTGGCCATTGTGGATGGACACGTCCAAATGACGTACGACCTGGGCTCCAAGCCCGTCGTGCTGCGCTCCTCTGTGCGCGTCAACACTAACCGCTGGATACGCATCAAGGCCAGCAGGTAAGCAGGGAGATGGCAGGTAGCAGGGGATCAGCAGCAAAAGCTTTTACAGTTAAACCAGGATTAGATTAAATCCATATTGTATTAGTGTTGCTGCGTACTGTGTGATCTCTTGCATGAATCCTCTGCCACACGGTGATCCCTAACACCGAGATGACTGATTAGTTTCAGATTAAGCTTATTTTCATGCCTGGTCATGCATGAGTGTTGACGCATTACGCTTCAAATTGCTTCGACGTGGTAATGAATGTTAAAAAAAGAAGAACATGCTGCAACATCACAGCACGTTTTGGCATATTATTGAAATAAGAACACGCCGACAGGAAATAAGTGAATAAGACTAATTCAGAACAAGATGTATATTAATACACAGACTGTATACAGTGTATCCATCACGAGTGGTTTGAAGACACAACCATTAAATACACATTTGCAAGAGAAATGAAATGACTACGATTCGAATTAGATCAAATACGGGAGAAGAAATACAAAAAAAAATGACATCAAAACATGTGTAGTAAATGAACATGCCTTCCATTAGACACAGTAGTACAGGTATTAGATTAGTACATGAATAAATAATGAACAATCATTCCAAATCCATTCCAGAAAAACACAAAGCATTCAATTCGTTCTGTTGGACAGAGATGTCACAGTAATAGATTTCTTCATTAGAGCCAAATTAAGTTGCTGAACTTTGAAGATGACCCGTTCAGCAGCCTTGCTATGATTTCCGCTGTCTCGATGCTGCACGTTTGTCTCCCACATCACTGTAAATGGAAGGATGGCAGATAATTAGATTAGCTTCGTCACATGAGGCAAGGATAATCGATCCTCCAAAACGTGCTGCATCTATTTCGAACGGGGAATTGGACAAACCTCATCCCGAGCTTTTGAGGAGACCACATGAGTAGCCGGAAGATGGCACAGTCTGTATGCTGATGATGGTGTATATCACCACATGTGGCACACAGCTCACATAGTTACATAGCTGTGTGTGTTTGTGGCTTGCCTTTAATGATACTCGCTCTCTGTTGGAAACCCACTTTACTGGCTCAAAATTTTCCCCGTCTTCACAATTCTTAAGTGTGTGCTAATGTGCATTGCGGAGCCGCGTAGAATGAATGGTGCTCTAACTTCATCTGTTAGCTGGTAGACAGGCACATTTAGAACGCCGTTTGGCAAAGGCAGTTATGTGAGTGCTTAGTGTACTGGTGGTGGAGCAATGGAGTGTTGATGCTTCTGATTAAATGAAACTGCAATTTACCGCCATCCAGTGTGACACACATGTATCAGACTAACTTCCAGACGCATCTCTCGTTTTCTTTCTCCTCAGAGCACTTCGGGACGGCTCTCTTCAGGTCGGCAACGAGGCAGCAGTAACAGGGTCATCGCCTTTGGCAGCAACACAGCTGGACACAGACGGAGCGCTCTGGTTGGGTAGGTGCCCACACATGCAAAACAAAACATGTCATACAGATTTGAAAATTTGTCTATAAAATGTGCTTTTTGATTGTACCCGATGGTAGAGGGCTGCCAAAAAAAGAGCAATGAAGTCAGTGGCATTGTACAGGATAAGCAAAGTCTACGGCAGGGTAAAAATCTGTGGTTTGGGCCAAAGAAATTCAATTCTATTCAGGCATTGAATTGAGAAATGAAAGGCTATTAGAGTAGCTGCAAAGTTGTCTGCTCTCCTGTATTGAAGATGACCAAAGTCTGCCCCTTTATCTACCTGGATTTCTATCTGGTCTGAACTTGGCTCAAAGAAATCATTTTCGAACCCACATGGCACGGCTGGATTGAACATTCAGAGGGAACAACATTGAAGACAGGCAGCGCAATAAAGTCAGGATGTTCTTTAAAATGCGCAGCGCACAGAGCAGAGAACAGGCAGGCTTGAGTGGAGGAGCAGCCTGAGTGACATTTAAGAGACTCGCCGCGCATAGAGGTGCACTCGTGTACTCCGCTATACAAACACACACACACACACACACACACACACACACACACACACACACACACACACACTCTTGGTGAGGCAGCACGGTGGAACAGGTGCTGAGCGAGCCCCGCAGCAAGAATATATAATCCACTCACAGCCCTCCCATCGAGAGCCCTTCTCCTTTTTAAATCCCCTTTTCACTGTTCATCATTAATTCATCTGTAACTCGCATGAAATTAGCCCTGTCGACTCCTGATTCGGAGGCACGCAATCCGATTAATGGGGGCAGGGACAGGGGATGTAAAGAGCTAGACGGGGATGTGAACTCTGAAGTCTGACAAAACAGGGAAGGGAAGGAGAGGTGTTGAATGTGAAGAGAAATATTTGCATTTGCATTACGATGAAGTGGAGAAGGAAAGAAGATGCTGGGGGATTCTGACAATGTAGATAACAGACAATGAGAGGGGAAGGCAGACAAAACCTAAGGTCAGGCTTTCTCCCGGAAAGAAACCCCAGGGAGTTTGGAATAAAGATATTTCAAACTGATTTCATGAGAAAGAGTCTAATTACTGCTTTGGAAGCGCTGGTTCAAAAGAGTAGCTCAAAACACCATCAAAAGGGCAAAGGAGTCAGCCACACAACCAGCCATTAGGTCATCAAGTCTCCACAAAGAGACTCTATGAGACTTTAAAGTTTGTAAAAAAAAAAAAAAAAAAATCAGTCTGATGCGAAACAGAAGAAAAGGAACAAATTATTCACAAAATGAATAATTTAAGCTGAATGTCTTTTTATACACAGGTCCTTGATATTTTATACTTCTGATCTGACTGGTAGAAAAGAAAACATTAGTAAGTCAACTTTCTACAACCTATCCAGAACATGCTGTCAAAGGTAGTCTATTACTATTACTATTTGACGAAAAGCAGTTAGTTAAATCGCCCATTTGTGAATTAAAGGTATCGGATCAGTCTTTTGAGACATACAAGAAAATAGAGATTTTATTTCCTGGGCTAGTTTGGAATAAATAAAGGAAGACCAGACAGTTAGCAGTGGGATATGAGAAGATGAAGAGAAGCGTATAGCCTATCGGAGGTCAAACTTTAAGAAGTCACAGTTCTGAATATACTCCCTGATGGACAGGTGTGTCTGGTGATATCGCAGCAGGGCGGTGTGCACTTTTCACCAGAGATGGAAACAAATAAAAAATAACGAGGACTCTGCACTCTGTCACCACTTTCATTTGAAGCACATTTTAATACAGCATTCTCTCTTGTCTGTCTCAGATTAGTTCTCTGTGACTGAGGAGGATCGTTCTGCTTTTGATCAGGGTGATTTGACAAATAAACTGACATTCTGTCTTGTCCATCAGCTAATGTCATCATATGAACATGAAAGGCTATTATACATTCCGACTAAACCAACAAATCTCTTTGATAGTTTGTACAAAACTTTTTCAGGGATAGGATGGCTTTGATGAGGTTTTCATAGGGCTGCATTTCACAGTGTTTGCTTAAAAAAAGCCCTTATCCAAATTCATTGCACAGAGCTAAGTACTTGTTAATACATATATGTATATGTGTGACTCTAATACAATACAACTAATACAACCAGTAGCCACAGAATTAAATTGACTTACATATATTGAATTCAGTCTGGTTGTTGGTTGCTGGTCATTTGAGAAAAGAACTCAGCAGAGACTTACCATCATGTGAGAACATGCAGCAGCCTCTTCCATGTTAGGTTTATTTTTCCATTTACAACCAGCACAAAATATATTATAATCATCTTATTAATTACACTCACTAAATCTGAACTTTGTTGCTAAGACTAAAAGTCACAAAAACTTAAAATAGGTTCTTCATTTATAGATACCTTGTTCAAATATGTCACCATTATGTTTGAATAACATTTATGAGAAAAGGTCCAGTTGTACATTAGTAGTATAATAGCCTACTGAGAAAATAGTCCATACATTAATTTAAAAATAATCAATAGATCAATCAATTAAAAACATTATCATTTCCTGCAAACCCAGATTTTAATATTAAGGTTTTATTATTAAATATAAACCCTGTCCCTGGTGTATGAGTATTTATGTTATGAGGCAGGTGGATTCTTATGAGGTTACCAGATCATGTCATGATCCATCAGTCAGACTTAAAGCAGTCAGCATCAGCTGCTGGCAGCTCAGTGTCTTAAAAGCTTGGTGACACTTTGTTCCTTTTACGAGATGGCAAGAACCATCTACTAACATGCTAACTACTTACTTTGCCACAGAGTTGTCATTGTGTTTGTCCTTCTACTCCTGCTACATCAGCTCTGTACGTTTCATTGAACTCACCGGTTGATAAATGTTGACAGACAGGTGGTTCACCCAATTGCCTGCCAAGTATTTTTCGAAAGTTGCTGCACATTTCCTCCTTGGACAACTTCTGAGAAGGCTTTGTGTGACAATCCATGTGCCTCGTTAGGTTTGGAGAGCATTTCTCTGCCAGTGAAGAAAGATGTTCTGTGGAGGTTAGAGAATCTGACAAATTAACCTGAGATCTGGCTTTGAATTGAAAAAACAGAACACCTGTCTTACAAGCTAGATGCGTGCGAGTTGTAAAGAATGACTTGAACAAAAATAGTTGAATGAAATGTATTCTCAAAGATCTCATTTCTGCTCTTTTTGGCACCACCTTTGGCAATAAATCATAACTGTAGGTGTGTTTTAGAAATTCCCTAACAGTGTTGCCGGTGTGTCATCATTATTCACTTGAATATTAGCTCTCCCTTCTGTCTCGTGCTGTTCAACATACTGTAAATATAATATACTGTAAATATAAGGACTTGCATATAATTTCATCATTAGGCCATTGACTCAATTGCAGTGTTACTACTTAATTTTTGCAACAGGTAGTGCCTTAACAGACACTTACTGAAGTAGAAATATTTGAGGTGGCACCTTTTAGCGTAGTATAGTATGGGTGTTTATGTTCTGCAGCTGATTCAGTCACACTAACCCCTGTCTGTGTCTCCTCAGGTGGTCTGGAGGAGCTGGCCGTGGCCCGCCGGTTGCCCAAGGCCTACAGCACTGGCTTTGTTGGCTGCATCAAGGACGTGGTGGTAGACGGCGTGGATCTCCACCTGGTGGAGGACGCCTTAAACAGCCCTCAAATCTTACACTGTTCCGCCGCCAAATAACATGGCAGAGACAAAATATTGCAAGGAAAAAAAAAAAAGCCCTCTCACCCGCTCCCTCCATAGCGCCCATGTCTCCTGCTGTAATTATTTTCTATTTTTGTATACTTTTCATCGCTTTTTATATGGAAAGAAAATGAATATGTTGTTTTAATTTTAGTTTTATATATTTTGCTTTTTTTTTTTTAATCTGCACCTCTGTTCACAATACACAGTTCCCTTTCCTTTCCCTTCAGCTTTCATCAAAACAAGGCACCTCTGTGAAAAAGAGATTTTATTCTGTTTTGTTGTTTTAAAACAAACGGCTACTTAAAAAAAAAAAAAAAATCAACCATGCTTTTTTTTTCCCGCGCTCATTACTTGAACGCAGAGGACCTCGCTCTGATGATCTCTGGTTAATGCCTTGTCTTGGTGCCATATCTATCGTCCACATTCCCCAAGCATGGCTTTTCAATCCTTGAATTTACATTCCCACATGAGAGCTACACACAGTGTGTATATACTGAAGCCGGTGTGTTCAGTTCTTTGATTCTACAGCCAGCTGGCATCTGCAGTCAAGGAACTCTGTATTCAGACCCGGTATTCAGTCCACTGTATTTTCCTAATGGGACTTTTCAGATATCAGTCAAGCTGCTACAGTGAGAAAGTACACAGTCAAAACCACTCAATCAACACCCCATCTCACAGCACCAAAAAAAAAAGAAAAAAAAACCTCTCCTCTCGATCTGAATCCCATCAGAGCCTTTAGTTTTGAAATATGACTCACTAACACTGCAACCTGACGTGATGGAGAGAAAGCGCTGTGTTCCACAATTACTCGCATTTCATTAGTCATAAAGTCAAGATATGAATCATAGACATGGATAAATGTTATAAATATAGAGTATATAAATAATACCTGAGACTGTGAATATGTAAGATGGGTTCTCATTTGAGAATTGTGCTTCTCATGTACTATTGTGCGTTCTGTTCTACAATCAGCTCATGAACTAACGATGACCACTATAAATGCATGCACTTCTGCAGTGTTGATTTGAATCTGGTTTTTGTTTTTTGTTTGTGTTTTACATTTCGTCCAGAAAATCTAATTTTGAAAAATGTCACTGTGTTGGGCTTTTCTTTGCATTGATTAATCAACGTTCCTCTTTGTCTCTTACTTCCACTGATGTGAGTTCAGAAACCACTGAGTTTGGAATTATATTTGAATTCATTCATTCCCTGTATCATTTTTTGTTTTGTTGTTTTGATCTTTTGTGTTTTATCCTGGGGTTAGTTTTGCAGGACCGTGAACGGTGCATAAGGGAAGAGTTGTTACCATTTCTGACCTTAAGGAGGTGCTAAAAGCAAAGACTGATGAAAAGGACAGACAAAAAGGAGGCAAGGAGAGATCCTGCCACAAGGAGGGCCACTACACTTGGAAATGTCCTCTCAAACAATAGTCAGTTGTCAACACAAACAAAAAAAAGCTTCAAAAAGCTCGGCCTGGGACTTAATTTCACATTTTCACCTGGGAGTGTTCCTGGACGAATCCTCGGCTGTTGAGTATAAGAGAGACTGTGTTGTTCTTGAGACCTTATGAAGCCATAACAGCCGCAAAAACTGGGGAAAGATACATAATCCTACAGTACTTGCAAATTAACATAGCAACACATGGGTTTGTATTATGAGTGCGAATTCTGTCACATTCAGTGAACTGTTGCAGCGTGGAGTCGTCTTTGCAATAAGCTGCGATGACTGACTTAAAGACACTTGTTTTGATATGAGAACCTTGGCAATATTATATGACTAAATCATGCCTGTTCGTGGTTGAATATAAAATGGTCTTGTACTCTTTTTTTGTTTTTCTTAAGTTCTTAATTATGTTACCCTCCTTAAATCATCAACCCACCTGTTTTTGTACAGCCCTGCAATTTTTGAGTGTAAATTTAGCAAATGTGTGATCTGTGGAGGTTTATGTTTTTAGTGATATACACTGGAGCCATGTCTGACTTGTCTGTTCACCCACACAATGATATACTTCTTACATGGGGAGTGATAGCCCTAAAGCTATAACTGTGTTGTGTGTAATCAAGCTTCAGGGTGTCGGCACCAGACCCGGGAACCCTTTTCTGGTGTTTTAACTTCCAGCACTCACTCTGTTAACTTCAGACTGGTCTTATTTTACCACACTGTTCTTTGAATCTGACCCATTCAGGTGGTAACAACTTAAAACAGGAGAGAATCCTGGATCTACTCAATAAAGACAATTGCAGTCTTTGGTTTATGTGGAAACTGAATTGCCTTAAAAACCGGTCACCTCGGCTGTAAGCAGGTGACTTCATTCATGTAACTATTTCCTTTCTTTAGCCAGTGTATTAGCCTCATCCCCATAATGTAAATGAGTAATTCATAATAGTAATAATAACTATATTAGTAATAATTCTCATACACTCAAAAAAAATTATCCCAGATGGCCTCTGCAAATGTCCCATCTGGCTTTTTACAAAAAAAAAAATCTATTTACTGTTTTTTGAATCTATTTTCTGTTCCTTATTTATGTCTACATGTGGATTACCCTCCATATCCGGCCTCTGTAAACTACTGTCTGACTGCGCAAACCTCGTCAAAGGGCAGTGCACCGAGTAAGAGTGGCATGACCTGAACATTACTAACTTTATGACCTTTGTCTTGTGTTCCTACCACCATGAAATAAAATGTCAACCAAATGGATCATATTCTCAGTTGTCTTCATTCCATATTGATATACAGTATTTCACATTTCGCTTCAGAAATCCTTCGCACAAATCTGCTGTCATATATGACCGACCCTACATAATCACTTTAAGTAATTGCACTTGTGTTTTTAAACAGATCCATGTGTGTCTCCAACTGTTATTAGTCAGTTGACGCAAAGGTAACTACCCGATGACTGGCCTGGTATCAATATGCACAGCTTGTAATTTTCCACAGGAACATCTCTGCAGACCCCCAGCAGCAGTAAATGCAAGTATTATCATATCATTTGGTCACTGGTTCATAGACTCATCCATCATTTCAACAGGCATGTCTTTAAATTAAAATCTTTGAGACAGTGCCTTTAATATGAGAGCATGGATGCTGTTATTTAGCATTTTAATCTCCAAACAACATCTAACCACTTCACCAAATTGTCATAGCTTGACTAAGAGGGGACAGCTGAGCCGTCTCCATGACAACTGTGTAAGACTATAGGATGCTGCTGAAAACTCAGACAAGTGGACCTTGTGTCAAGAATATTTTGCCAAATATTAACTACAAACAAGAACCTACAATATCTGTATCTTCTGTGTCCATGAGACAGTTCCAATACTGAAAGGAATACAAAATTTAATTTATGCATCAGTGGTGGTGCATTCATAGTTCAACAGGTTATGAAGGACTGTATGGAAGGGACATATATGCTATAGGCAGTTTTGAAGCTGCGGTAATTGAAAACGTGGCTGGAGCATCTTCTGATTAAAGTGCCACTCTTCTATTCATTGTTGGTTTCAGTTCTCTTGCACACGCTGACGCAATCACAAGTCAAGGTTTCTATCTGCTTCCTGTGTTAATGAGAGGTGTCTGCTCACTTTTGGATTGAAACGTCCGACACAAGCCACGTTTTCTCAAATCAAAAGCCATTTAAGCATCATCACACACATCCAAATACAGTGCTACTGGCTACAGTGGTTTTTAGTCCTCATAATTCTAATCAACTACAGCTGTGGTGCCATACTGCTAATTGAAAGCTGCTAATTCAAACAGGAAAAAAGAAAACTGCCACTTTATACATCATTCAACACATCCCAAATCTGTCTCAAGCATTTTCATTCAGCCATAGATTTAATGGGATTCATTTATTCTTTGCTAATGACAGAGAAGGACACTACATCTTGTGCTGTGCTAATTAAAACTTTATGAAATGGTGCAGCTGAAACAGTTTTGTCCAGTGAGGGATCCCACTGGAGCAAGATTGTTTTCAAGTTATTAAGTGTTAGTAGTCTGATTAAAGGGTTTTCCAGGATGTCCATACACAGAAAACAAGTAATTAAGTAGTGGAACACTTCTGGGAGCTTGAAGGATCAGATGAGACTGGCTTTTAAGAAAAGTTGCATAGGCAAGAGCTCTGAGGCAGCCCCAACATTATCAGATGTGTGTGTGTGTGTGTGTGTGTGTGTGTATGTGTGTGTGTGTGTGTGTGTGTGTGTGTGTGTGTGTGTGTGTGTGTGTGTGTGTGTGTGTGTGTTTAAGCACAGTTTGGGGAATGCAGTCTGTTGAAAGGTCAAAGTGGATTGATGAATTATGCAGCAAATTCTAGGTATTCTCAGTTCTACCAACCTGAGTCAAACAGCAACATCATCAGCGATGGAAGAAGCTGTTCTCAGAAAAAAAAAAAAAATCACTGAATCAGCCGCTTAAAAACATTCTCTAAAAATAAATAAATAAAAAACAGCAGAGTTACTCCCTTTAAATAAAAGGCCTTCATCCATAAGTTTCTCTCCCAGTGTTTTATGTCCACATGGTGATAAAAGTTCTTTCTCTCTGACAAAGCTCCAGCTGTTCAGTTGAATCTTTCTCAGTATAAGACTTCTTTGTTTGGCTTTGCCAATTTTATTTCCCGGCATTTTGGGCAAGCAGATTTTCAAGTCTCAAGGCAAAAAAGGGTCAAAGGCCAAAAGCCTGTAGAAGAAGGCACCTCAGGGTAGATGGGACATCCTGGTTTCCATACACATGGGGGAAACTAGGCTTTGTGTTCTTGATCCCCCACCCAAACTCAACAGGACATCAGTCTGCAGGGTGATAAAACATTTCAGTCCAGGAACTTTGTAATGCCCTTTCATCCCAACTTCACCACAGCCCAGACTACTCCTTTCACCCCTCTATTAACTTTTCATGTATATATATCCCGGCATCCATAGATTCTCATTCAGTCGTGTAAGGTATGAAAAACTTTATGTCTATCATCTAAATCACCCAACTCTCTACATAGCAGAGCAACTTACTTCCTAGTTGTCAGGTTGACACTTTCCCTAACAATCCCACAGAGCAAGCAGCCGCAACAGACCTTTACCTCACAGCAACAGCACTGAGGTCAAAGTAACTGTATGCAGTGGAACATCAATGGTCACAATTACATTTTTTTAGGTCAAGGCTATTTGTAATCCCCAACAAAAACACGCCTCCACTCTAAAACACAGCTTGATTGACCTTTCTCTCTAACACACACTGAAACCAAAGCCAATTTCTCCAACTTATCTACTAAAATACCTACCCGGAGGTGCAGCATTAAAAGTAATTTCTAATCACACTGTATGCTAACAGAAACTATACAAATGGCATCTCACCCCAATAAATGCTAATGGCTTTGTTTTCCAAGTCCCTCACTCCTGCATCAATCACATTTAGTTTTAAACACTAAACGTGCACTCAGAGTTATTCCAATATTCAGTTATTTCCCTCCGCCTTCATCAGTTTCCCCCCATGTATTGATCAGGCAGTAATGTCCTCCCATTGTACGACAGGATCCTTTTAACTGCTCACCAGACTGAAACAATAAACCCATGTGTTCGAACTCATCTCTGCAACCTGAAGCACACTGCATTTGATGAAGGGAAGAAAAATAAAACAAAAAAAAAAAAACAACATCTACTAGAAATTCCACAGAGAGGAGAAATTCCTACTCCATCATCTCAGTGTTTGTCTGCAGGCTGCAGGAGCACACTGGGTCAAACAGTGGAAAAGCAAATCCATACATGCGAGGCCTGAGGACTCACAGACAATTGCATAAGCCCATCCATCCCCGAGTAGATTAACCATCACTGATAAAGGCTGGTGACGTCAATGCTGCGCTGCCTCAGTGCTTGCTTTGCTTTTCTCTCCTGCATCACCATTCTCCAGAGCTGGGACGCTCCCATCAGTGGGTAGTGTAGCAGAAAAGGAGGTTTATGGATCAGCCTCATGTCTCCACAAGTCAAATACTATTGCAAACAAATAAATAGAAAAGTGAAGTCATTTTTATTTATTTTTTATACTACTATTTTATTACCCTGTAAGTTATACGTGTTTACAATATGTGTTTTTATTTTTATCTTGTAGGTTGGTCTACAGATTTACAGCCTACTGAGGAAGTAAAAAGCTATGTATCAACCTTAGTTAATTATTAGCAATTGCAAAAATAGGAAGCACAGCATCGTCAGTATACAAGACCACATGACCGTGGTCTACTTTAGCTCGTTAATGAATTACCAGTTACTAATTATTTATCAATCACTAATAGTCACCCTTATACAAGGTTACGAAGTTTTCGACATGAACCTGAACAAGCTGCGTGAAAAGGAACTTCTTAAACTACATCAAGTTTGATGTCAGCAGAGAACGCAAATCGACTTGTCTTCCAAAATAAAAGTGTGGCACACTTACATTTGACAAAATATTTTAACACACTTTACGGAACATGCTGCTGTTAACATTGGCATAGAGTTATAGAGAAATACAATTCAACAAGAGATTTCCAGCAAATTCGGAAAATATATGACTAAATGTTGTAAAACACACCAATAAAAGGATATTATGGTAAAACAGAAGACTTTTGTTTTGAAGGTAATAACCGGAAGCTGTGTCGGCTGTTATGCGTGGATCAGAGCGGCTTCAATAGATCTTCTCACTCTACACAGCGACTCGGCAGAGGCAGAAGGGGAACGTTCGAGGACGCTTGACAGCTTTCAGAGACTGCTATGACATCTCGCAGGTAAAGTCGGGTCACTTTTTCAAACTGTCATTAATCCCGCGAGATTATTTTAGAGCTTCTTTTTATGCTGCACGGGCGCTCCGAGACTGCACGCGCAGTCAGAGACAGTGAGTCTTCTAGAGAGAGAGAGAGAGAGAGAGAGAGAGAGAGAGAGTGGAGCCCCTCAACTTTTGTATCCAGACCCCTTCAACTTCACGACACCGTTATTTGTTTGTCCTGTTGTAGTTGTGAACTGGCACTGAGTTATATAACTGATTTAAAATATGGCGACGGCGAGAGCTTTGTCAAGAGGTAGACTTATAATAAATATTAAATTTGAAATAATTCACAGAAAGTCACCATATCCCACAATTGCATTTTGTGTGCATGTCTTTATTTATTTTGGGAATGTCCCTGATCCGCACGGACATAATGACGCGAAATACTTTCACACTTCATCATCTGCTGTGATGGACTTTTCAGCCTCAGTTCTTTGTCTGTGTGTGCAGACTGCAGGAAATTGACTTGAAGCTTCCTGTCAATCTAAGCCCTGACGTATTACAGTAAACCTGTGCTTTAGTAAAATCCTAGCAAAACGTTGAATTTCTGTAGTAATGTTACAGCAGTATTAGTTCTAGGTGTCTACAGTCTTATAGTAATACTATATAGGTCCATGTAGCAATAATTGTTTGTTGTTTGCAACAATCTGTAGTTAATTGTTATGTGTTAGTTTGTGTCAACTACCAATAACTCTGGCCTTTGCTACATAATTGTAATCTAATACATAATAGTTAATATTTGTAACTGTTAATGATTTGTACATTTCTCTGCAACCATCGTTGAGGTTAAATTGTGACCAGTTAATAACTACAGAAGCTGCGGTGAACACTCTAAACTGAATGAATACATGAATTGTATATAGTATGTATTTAGATTTTCATGGAGCGCAGGGTGTTCTCCAGCTGTAGAATGTCCTGTCAAGTTACTTTCCAAAAATCTGAAATATATAGCTATTAATGTTTGTATTCCATGTGGTATTTGAAATTGTGCAGTAAAACTGAGTAATTTAATCCTAAGTGCTTCTTTCTAGCCAACAAGTGCGACAGCTGTTTGTCCTGGTACAGACTTCTATGCAAGGTGACCCCTGAAACAACCATAGGCTCGTCTCTTGACCATAATGGCTGTTGTGGACTCAAGAAAATGCAGCGTTGGCAGTCACAGAGTTTACACTTGATACAGATAGTCCCTCGGTATATGGGTGGAAAAGGTAGCAGATGTTGTCATATTCTTTGACACGCAGCTCTACCTCCCAAAGTCAGTGGTGAAATTATGATGTGGAGGTGAAAAGGTCAAACCAGCGATTTGAACATAGTCCAACAGGCATGTGTCTGTCCTCTTGACAGGACAAAGACTATTGAATTCTGGCGAAATTGTGTTTTATTTTGACAATAGAGTTGCTAGCTGAGTATGATTTTCCCCTCAGTGCATCAAAGGGTGTGTGGGAGCAAGCAGCCAGACTGAACGGAGCGTAAAAGAAACTTTTTCTCATTTCCATAATCATAGTCCATAGCATTGCTTATCTACTTCCTGGTACATCTTGGAGCAAGGATGTACTGGTATGCTGTAAAATTCTATTCATAATGCAGTTGGCTCAGCTTTGCATAAGCTTATCTGGTAGTTGATTATTTATCAAAATATTTGATACAGGTTGTCAAGTCGTTTCAGTTTGATTGTTCCTTATGTTTATTTGATACTGAATACGCAGTTGAAGAGCTTAACCAAATGATGTGTGCACATATCCATAGATTAAGTAGGTGAAACTTGTATGCAAGTTGAACCAGTATATAGTTGAACAGTGAAATGTGAAGTGTCGGATAGATGCTTTAAACTTAATTCTCTTTTATTTTGATTTCTGTCACTATGCTCGTATAAAAGCTGTTTCCGACACAGCATCATAAATGTGTGTAGTGAAAATCCCAATATGATATGATATGATATTCCATGTGATAAGACATATGGCATAAATAATGCTATGATTTCTGATGTAAACTCTATTTAAAATAGACAATAAACACTTCGGGAGTTGACTGAGGATTTAGCTTTCAGTTCCCTCAGGTGCCAACGCCACCAGCAAATTAAAGTCAGTGACAGAGGAAAACACAAAGACCAAACTAAAAGCTGTTTTCTTCTACCAGTTTCCATGCTTTGCCACTGGCCGACACATGTACGACTGTTGCTCCGTGGTTCAGTCAGTACTTCCTGAGCTGAAATACCACAGGGGAACAATACTACAATGTGTGCCATCTTGATCTCACAGGCCTTCTCTCTTGTTGATGATGGTATCAGTCAGACTCCCTGTTTCAGGAAGGATTTTAGTTCATCATAATGTCGGGAAGTTTCCAAATGTTTTGTCGTTATTGTATTTGTAGTGATTTAAGGCAATTAAGTCATAAAAGAACTGTTTGTACAGTCGCTCATTGTGACTCTACCATACGTTTAACAATGCTTAAGCATTGTAATGAGTTCACTGTGAGTGTTGGTCCAGAGAAAGAGGCAATGTTGAATCCCTTTACCCTTCTCTTCCATTTTCATTTTAGTTTCAGTTTACTGTGTGTACTATTACACACTTTCCACTATTGGAAACCACCTCTTCTCCCCTTTGTTTATGGAACAGACCTCGTCTGTCACTGAAACCCATTTGACCAGCTGAGAACAGTGAGTCAGTTTTCTCGATAAGCCGACAGGAAAACAACAGCGCATGTGGAGGAATAAGATAGCACCGCCAACATTTCCAGCAGTGCTCTGAACGCTGAACACTTGATAGTTCTTTCCCCCAAATACATGTTTTGCGTTTGATTCTTTTTTATTTAAAAATAATAATAATAACATTGCCGAGAGATTATAGGAGACAAAACATTTCATTTCTGCCAGCTACATGTGATCTTTGAACATAAAATGTAAGGGCAACAGGCTTAAAGAGAACAAAATGAAGTGTATGTAAAACGTGTATTGTCTGATGTGTTCCTCTCAGGCCTGATTGGGTTAATACTTTTGTTTCTGCATCCTCTCTGTAGCTAACTGTTCAGTTTAGAAAACAGGGTTATTATCTTGCCGTTTCTCGCTCGTGAAATGAGTAAGCAGGGAACAGGAACAAAGTGATGGACCACTAAGTCATAGACCATAACTTCTCATTGGTTCCTGTCAAACATGACATTCTGTTCTGTAATTGTGAATAGCAAGATACCAAAATCGTGTAATAATATTTCTTTATGTAGTCAGAATGCAGTATTTACAGTGTGTATGTCTCACACATGAACTACAGTAGGCCTACATATAAACATGTATCTGCTTAGTTACAGCAAAACAAGATGCAGAAGAACTTAGTAAAGTATCACAATATATTTGCTTTCAGTGGTAAAATGGTCATCTGTACCGTTTTCCTGTGGAGGAATGTGTGACTGAACCATGTGTGAACTAAAAAATAGCAAGCTAGCCATTCAGTACAGAGTAAAAACCATTCATTTAATGTTAAACATACATATACAATGTTTCTACCAATACAACATTTAATCCAAATTTTATAGTCAGTTTAAATTTTTACGTGCAGATTTTCACTGTTTTTGCACAGAAGTAAGACAAACTGTGTGCACGTGTGCACACACTAAAGGTTTGCTGTTAAGAGCAAGCTGTCTTTGTGCACACTGATTACTTTCTATGGCTACTTCTGAAACTGTGATTTCCTCTTTGCATGTGAAAAGTCTGGATGTTTCTGTAATTTATTAACCAGTGATGGCCAGAGCCACTTTTACTCAGTGTTTCACAAGTCCAGCTGACTCTGTGTAAATCCAAATAAGTAGTTTTTGCATGTTTAAAGAAATGCCTAATTATGTTTTGGCTATTTATCTTATCACTACTGGAAATTTTGTAATCGGTTGATCCCCTTTTGGTGCTTTACGTATGTGCACCTGCATGTGCACAGTGATTGTGACTTAGTCATTTGGTACACAGAAAAGTAAACCTTCTGGGAAAGGGGAACGGGGGGAGGGGATTTTTTCACCTCATGTAAATACCCCGGATCATCAGCAGAGCTAAAAATAACTGCAACATTTCCAAAATCCACACCCCAGGGCTTGTATGTGACCAATTTAGCCCTAGCAGAGGCTTTCATGCTGCGCTGTGGCTACTAAGTATATCACCTTTTTGTCAGTGGGCCGAGACAGCCGTGCTTTTAATAGCTGACCAGGGCTATATTGAACTTGAGACATTATGTAAGAGGATAGAGTGGTGGCTGGATGCACTGTTGGGCTGTTTCCCCTCAACCAGCCCAAGGCCTAACCTGCAGCTCCCAGCTGCCTCTGTCTCTCCAGCAGCACATCCACTCTACTCTCTGCTTCCCTGTCGACATCTCGCCAGATAAAACCAGGCTATTTGAAATCTGGTTTTCTTTGCCTTGTCTTTGTCACTCTTCTCCCCACCGCCCAGGGCCAGATGCAGGGAAACGGGGCGCCTGGCGGTTGTCAAAAGGAATCCTATTCTTGGAAAGCCCTGAGTCACTCCTTCTCCTGCAGCCATGATCCAAGGAGTAGAGGGTGGTAGAGAACATGGATATGGATGTATAGGATGGGCTTGCAATTCAGTTTCAGTGATTTACAAAATAAATATAACTTTTGGGACATCATTTACTGCATGTTAAAATTATCTTTGTGAGTTTGGGTCTGTCCAGGGCTATTGGAATGCCGTAGGAAACATATTATGCCTGTGATACCCGAATTATGACAATGACATGACAACATTTCACTAAGAATTTTTTTTTTTTTTGTTGTTGTTTTTAATTTTATTACATGTGTTCTGTAGACACTTCTCTTTGTATTAAGTATGTTAAACATGATGCAAGGGTACAAAAACTATATAATTCCAGTATATTTAAAAGAACTTGTGGTTACATTGAAACCCTGGCCCAATGAGTTCTCATCGTGGTTAAGGTAATAGCAGACAGAGTTTTAAATCTGGCGTCAGTGCTTTTACATCCACCACTATGGATTGTTTGCCAAAGGTGAGCAACCTGGGCACAGTGAGAAGTAGCCTATGGAAACCAGGAATATGGAAAAGCGGAGAAACAGTTCCAAATGAATTCACTATGAATTCACTGTTTCTGCGGTTCAATAACAATTACATAGAATCCAGAAAGCCTCCAAGAAATGTTTTTAGGAATGACTACAGAGCCACTAATGCACAACTGAACTTTAGAGGTTTTGGTTAGTAGAAGATTTTTTTTTGTTTTTGTTTTTAACATGCATGTATGCTGATGAAAATTCAGAATATGCCAGAGTAATTCCGCACGCCTCAAGTTACATTTTAAATTTAGTTATGAATGTGTACCCTGCAGCCATATGAGAGTTATAACGGGATAGTCAAGACACAGTAGCATTCATTTTGTTAAATCAACACTGAGTTTCAATGAACAGAATGAATGCGTATTTTTACATTGTAGGGTAAGTGAAAATCCTCCACCCCTGTTTACTTCAACTGGTTAATATGACATTTGAATATTTGCAAGCAAATAAGCAGCTCAAGACTTTTTATTTCACTGCTTACTAAGTTTGTTTCTACGAGCTTTACTCTGAGTTATGGTCTAAGAGTTAATCATTGAACAGAGCGACAGGCACAGGAAGGGAAAGGGCAAACACATTTTGTTGAGCACAATGCAGACAGCCAGATCACGAAATAATAGTTTCTCGGCAAAGCCTAGAAAGAAACCCACTACTAGGATTGCATAAGTGACATTTGGAGATAAATAGTTTCATCATGAAAAAGAAAAAGTCTTATTTGTTCTGCCTTGTATAAGAAAGGACAGGTCTGGAATCAGAGCCAAAATCAGTAGCAGAAAGTGTGTGGTCTTCACCAAGGAAACAAATCCTTGCAGGTCACTGAGACATTCAATTTGCATACAACACAACTGCAAGGATCTTGTGAGATAAATTAGGCAGCTTTGTACCTTGTGGCCTCAGTGAATCATCCCACAGATACATGATCAGTTTGGGGTCTAGTGAATTTGGAGGCCAGGTCAACACCTTGTGCTTCTTCATGTATTTTTTGGTTGTTCCTAAAGTGTTTTGTGTGTGTGTCTGTGTCAGGCTGCATCCTGCTGGGGATGGCTGCTGCCATCCAGGAGTATCATTGCTATGGGGTGGGGGTGCCTGGTGTGGTCTAGATGGGTGCTACATGTTTGTTAAGTAACATCCACACAAATGACAGGTCCAAAAGGTTCCCAGCAGAACACTGAATTGTCACAAAATGGTCAATGGGATCAGTGTTTAGTGCCAAAGAACAAATGTTTAAGGTTATGGTGATCTGACTTTTCCTCTAGTGATGTTGATGTGTTTGTCTTTTAGGGAAATGTCTCAACCAATTTCCTAAAAAGAAAGTGGAGTTGCACACTCATAGCTCACACTATTTTAATGAAAAAGTTGCAGTTCCAGTTGTCAGCACCTTACCAATACTGGTGTGCACTCTCCTTCAGCTTTTTTGTTCGGCCCGTGTACTGACATGATCCCATCAGGATGTAATGACCATTACAACCTTGCAAAGCCTCTTGTGTGCCTGCAGGCTGTAGTGATTAATGTGAAGCAGTTTTCATAAAACGAATAAATAATAATAACTTTGTCATTAAGTATTGACGGTCAATACAATTAGTGAGGAAAGGCATAATAATGGAATCTAGTTGTAAAGACTGAAGGCAAGGTGATTAAAATGAAATTGCACTTTTGTTCTCTGCATTTATTTTCTAACTCATCTGCAAAGTTCCCTAAACAACCCTTGTAGAACGAATAGCCTAATGGCATACTGCTGAATTGGCTGGATTGGTGGGATTTAGCTTGGCAAGAGCTATCTGTGATCCGGTGTAACTATGCAACATGTAATCTCCAAGCACGGGCAATACAGCTGTTGTATTTATCCTCCAACAACATAGCGAAGACGTTCTAGGAGTTCTAGGAGACCTGGCTCCCTGAGCTGGCCTGCTCTGGTCTGTTACAGCTGGAGTTAGCTTTAGGATCTGGAGCGACTGGAGGGACTCTGACCTCTTAGGGCATGAAGGAGGAGAGAGGCTGAGGGAGGAGGGCAGAGGGTGATTGGACCAGTCTGCCAGCGGCTGTCACATTGGTTTGAGGTAGGAAAGGAGGGGGACGGCTGATAGCACCGGCGGGTGCTGGTATCAGGCCTGCTCACGCTCATCCAAATCCCAGATTAAAAGGCCCCCGCCCCCTCACCCGCTCTCGTTTACGTACACTCTCTCTCTCTCTCTCTCTCTCTCCCTCTCTCTGTCTCTCGCTAACACTCTTCCAAAGAACCCCCTCTACTTCTGTCATTTCTCTTGCTGTCTAACCCAGTAACACTTTTACAAGCACCCCCCATCCTCCCCCCGTCGTCTCTATATCTCCCTGGCTCCCTCCCACCCACCCTTGTGTAACAGTGCCCAGTGCTGGATTATTAAGATCTGAAGCTGCTGAAACAAGGGGCTGTGGCAGGCTTCGACCACAATGGTGAGGTAGGGCAGAAACGATCTCAATCAACTTGATGGTATTTTGTCACATTTTTTCTACATCCACTTCCCTTAAATTATGAATTCTTCTGTAGTTTTCCTCATTTGGTGAATCTAGAGCAGAAGGACAACAAGTGAACCTGAGAGAGCAAGTGGCTGTGCAGAAGTGTGTATATAAGTACCATATTTTTGTCATGGCAGCTACATTGCTGTAGCTCCAAAAGAGGCTAGATGTACGGTTGTTAAAATGTATGCGTTTTGTGCCAAGACACTGAGGGCAAGCTGCCTCCTCGCTTTTAGTTCTCTGTAAACCTGACAAGGTGAACAGTTGAGCAGCACTTGTGTTTGAAGCATTGGTCCAGTGTCTGCGTCTGGTTCCAGCCCACCTCCATTGTTTAGATAATTTGACGAGTGACAGCAGCGCTGTGACGAGGATTAGGAATGGATTAGTGACATAAGGCATGTTTGTCCCACTGTTATTATTTTTCCGTATGAATTTGTGAATCTGTGTAGGCTTAAAAACAATACCACAAGTAATCTGTCCACCAGCTGACACCCAGGACCCTCAGTGGCTCTGCGGTACAGTAACCTAAATGCAGTGGTCAGTTTGAGCTGTACTTCAAGGAAAAGTACAAATATAAAACTCCAAATATAGTCCAATATGATGAAAAATATTCAGACAGTAGTGAAAGATGTCCATAACATAGGGTCATGGAAAAACTGTAACATGAAGAAGTTACATGGATACGGTTCATTCAATTTAAAATGTTCAAATGCTGAAAGGGATCCTTATCAAAAATGTCTGTATATGTTATGAAATAACACCAGATATACAGCCTGTGTAAATGTTTATCCATAAATTCATCAGTTTAGTCCTCAACTGGTTCAGCAGTGTGTCTCCAACATTTAGCTAGACACAAAGTACTGTCTTGAGCTTCAAGAAGAACAGGGTATGCAACAGATGGTTTGGCTCCTACAGAGTCCTGATCTGAACATCACCTGTCTGGGGTTTCATTAAGTGACAAAAGACACTGGCACAGCCTAAATCCACACAAGAGCAGTGGGGAGTTGTCCAAGACGTTGAGAAGCCTTCCTCCCAAACCTTGAAACATTGTGCATGTAGGAGATTTGCTACTGTTTTATTCACAAATATAGATTTTTCTGTTAACTGCACTTTTTAAGACATTAATTGATAGGTATAAACTGTTCATAACATTATTCGAAGCACCCTAACTTTATTTGCTTAAACATTTGGACAGTCCCGTATGTTTCTAAAACATTTTCCACATAGATTTCTGCTCAGGAGAGTTTTATTAAAATCAAAATGTTGTGCTCTGATGCTTTATTAGTTGATTGATCAGTATGTACACAAAAAGCATACATGAAAAAAATTAAAAACAGAAATTGTCATTAAACTGCTAATAATTTGCATTTGATTGCTTCAGGTAGTGAATATCTCCCCTGAAGTTGTTTCTATTTGTGTTTGTCTTATATATTCTCTAAGAGATGCTCCATCACTACAATATTTGTAATTATTTAGGGACAATATGCTCTGCCTTGTGGACATGTCTAGTGCCTCGTATGGACTATAGATATTGTGTTTATCACCCTCTCACTGGTTCTGAACCATTTCCTGCAAATATCCCAGCTACATTTGTAGAAATGTTTATAATGTTGTAAAGTCAAGGACAGCCGTGTAACCCCCCCAAATGTATTTATGACTAATCCCCTTGTAATCATTTACAATTTATTATTTGTAAAGGTCCTTCTATAATCTGCTCCCCTGGCTTGCAGATAGAGAGAAAATGCAACAGATCGGTTTTACCCCCCGGCGAGGATAAGGGGGTCAGGTGCCGTCTGGGTCAGATGTCTTGGCTGGTGTGGTCTGTTTGTTCACGTGCTGGTCCAGTCTGACCTTTATGTCATTAGGATTAGCTTCTTATTTATATCAAGCAAATATTTTAATTTCATTCACATTTGCCCCTTTGGTTTACATCCAGCAACAGAAGAGCCTCAACAACCACAAAGCTTAAATTCATCTGCATATTTGAAAGACCCATGTTTTCAATTCAATTCAATTCAATTCAGTTATTTTCAATAATTTATATAGCATTAATAACAATACAAATTATTTTACAAATTGCTTCACAAAAACCAGCCTGAAGCTCCAGAGCAAGCCTAAAGGCAAAGGTGGCAAAAAACCTCCCTTTTAACAGGAAGAAACCTTGAGCAGAACCCAGCTCATATGGAGGGACCCATCTGCTGAAGGCCAGCCGGGTAGAAACAGAGAAGATAGAGAGAGAAGAAGAACAGGGGAAACAAGATAAACAAACTTCTGTCATAGATACATTCATCAAGCTGAAGGAGACATGTAGAATTTAATAATACAAAATATAGCTGATGATCTTTTGTGACACTTTGAGAGTATAAGAGGAATCATTGGCAGGTTGGAGAATTGTTCATCCAGGTAGGAGTGGACAGATGCAGGCCATGAAGACTGGGGCAGGTTAATGAGACCACAGACTTCACTCAAGTCCTTTCACACCTTTCATTACTGATTCTCCTGCAGCGTGTGTCTTTGACCCCACTTGTCTCCTCTTACACTCTTCTCATGTTTCCTCTTTGTCAAAGTCAGAACAGGGCAGGCTGCTTTTTGATGGACAAGCTGTCAGTGTTTCTTCGATTCACCCGCTGAATGCAAAAACTCAGACAGCTGCTTCATCTTTAAAACTGCGCACGTCTGCCATTTACAATTTCTCCTATAAAGCAATTTCAGAATTTTTAGATTGAGTCATTTAAATTGCTCCTCTGTAAAACTGTTGACAAGGCTTAGTATTTTCTTTACACACTGATTCTATTCCTATTTTTGTGCTTTTATGAGCACAAGAAAGAAACAGAGAAATTCATAGAAAGCATCGCCCCACATAAATGAAGCAGAGATTCAGACCTTTGCAACAGCAGTGACCACAGATGTGTTCTGGTGGGTATTTGCCACTCTGAGGTGACACAGGATCTGCTGAGCTGACACATGAGTCTTATTTTTATCTTACTGTCATGGGTTTGTGTCATACAGTGCACAAAAACAGAAACGCCTAAACGCTCGCCCACTGTTAAAGCTTTCAGATATTATCTCCTCAGCATGAGTTTCATGAAGGCGCTCTTATGTCGCCCACTGCTGGGTTTTATTAATCGATAATACGCTTTTGTAGTGTGTCAGGGGTGCTGGTAGAGAAAGGCTATGATTTAGGATGTGGAATGCATGATTTCCATGACTCATTTAGTCTATATGTCACTGAAAAAAATGTTTTTCCACTCTTGTTGAATCATATTCACACACATTTTTTCCCCCAAAGTATTTATTTATTATAATTATTTTGGTATTTGACAAATCAAAGGACTATTTTTTTATGATATTCATAAATCTAACCGTTTTACTTCTGTTCTATTGTATTTCCATTACTTAGAACATGCAATAAATAAAATAAAGAAAGTTGGAAATGTCTTAACAGTATGTCTTAATATCAATGACTAGTTGTACAAATTTTTAATGTGTAGGTAAAGAGGAAAATGTTGCCTTTGAAGTAATAATCTACTTTCATAATTTGTTGTAGGGTTATGCTGTAACTGCCTCGTGTTCAACTCATGAGCCAAAATAAGTAATTTATTTTGTATTTTGGCCTTTTGTTTTGAGTATGTTTTTGTTAGATGTGGCCAAAGTTTTCATAGGAACAAATACTTATCTTCTACTTTATTATTAATCTTGAGGAGAGAGTAAGAAAAAGTGAAACAAAATCAGTTCAGCTTGCCTTCTGTAGTGCTCTAAATAATCACAACCGTCAGTTCAGTTGAGTCAAATTTGTCAGCACACATAAATCTGACAAACACCACTGATTTCCAGCATGAATACTTTCTAGTTGTCAGTTGGTGTATATCCAGAGAGGCATCTTCAGGAAGATTTAGAAAAGAAAACAGGATTTATACACTCAGTATTGGCTATGTTCCTAATGTTTTGTGACTTGTGAAGACAAAGGGTCTTTTCCTACTACTGTTTTGTACAGATTCAGTATTACTATCACCACCCATTCTTTTTATACTTAAGCAGCAGCTGGGATTGGAGGGATTATGTTTTTATGTTTGTCAGTCCATCCTTGTGAACTCTCTAAGATGAACTGATTAATGGTGGTGAAAGGTTACCCTTACCATTACATAATCACAGCAACTCAAAATTTAATATGTAATAATCTCATGACGTTTCATAACCAAAACGTCAAGGGTCAATTGCTGCATTTCCATTACCCCTAGAAATGTGCAAAACCAATTGGATAAGAAATAAGAAACTGGTAATGGAAACAGGTACAATTTGAAAAACACCTCAGATATCACTAAAACATTTTTACACTCTCATGAGGTGTTTTTTCAGATGTACTGATTTAACAGTTTATCTTAAAAGTGCAAAGGAAACTTTTTTTTTGCATTTTCTCGAAATTTCAGAAATACCACTTTTATTTAGCGAAAAACTGTCATGGAAACGCAGCTACTTTCACTGTTACTTCAAAATGTAAACACAGTTTATTATTCACACTCATGATTCAGTCAGATAATTGTGTTTCTTTCCCTTTTTTGATTCCTCCAAAACAGTTGTTTTTCTTTCCGAGTGATTTTGTGCCAGTAGTTTCACCGATGCCAAACGACTTGTTGGCTGTGGTTAATCAGCCATACCTGTTTGCCACGCAACGTCTACCTGACTCTTTGGTGCAGCAACAACACCTATAGTTCATTGTATGTCTGGCAACAATCCGTTTCATTCTGAAAGAATCATTTTTATTAGCCAAATGTCTGAATATGTACATCTTATGTTTTTTTGTTGTTAAAAACACAGGATCAGTCAGATCACTGCTACATGAACCATACGAAAATCTTTTCTTGGTGTTTGGTGCAATAAAACGTAAGAAATAGGCAATATATAAAAAATTAACAAGTAACATATAAAAAAGTCTAAAGGAGGAAGGAACGGCACAGATTATGCCTCACACTGCACAAGAACAACAGTGCTTAAGAAAGTCACCTTCAAGTAAGTAACAAACAAAGAATTTGCCCAAAGGATTCAATTCTTTCACTACATGCAGTATTTTATATGAGGCTGCAGACTCATGCATGAAAATTTTAACTTTGCAGATGCACACAACCGCAGCATGGTGATTTTGTTAATAAATCAATGACTAATGTTGTAAAATTGTAGCATAAAGAATGATATTCAAACTGCACAGGTCTCCAGAGTAACATTCCAAAAAATATTGTTGCCTAAAAACAGCAGAAATGAAGAAAATGAAAATATTGAAATATTTGCTAATTTTACTCAAGTGCCTGAAACAGGTAATTGTCAGTATTATCAGAGCTTCATCTTCTTTTAGTTGACTAATAGAGTTGTAGCTTCTTGTGATGTTAAATCAATCATATTTTATATTTTTACCATTGTTGGTTTCCTCAAACTGTTAAAAATACGCACAACTGATCGGATTCACTGTTGTTCTAGTCATAATTTAATGCCAGATTAATCCTTGACTTTCTTGTTAAAATAATGCTCAAATATGTTTATGCATAGCAATTATCAACCTGCAGTCAGTGCATGTAAAAACCTGTGACCGAGCTCTAACTGTGAGTTAGCATTTTTAAGGACCTGTTGTGGAAGCCATAAGGTCCCTTCACATTCGCACTTTCTTTGTATCACCACCAACAGGCATACACACCGCTGTACATGCCATTTAATGTCAATTCCCTGTGCCTTGACACACAGATGGGGCCTTGGATGGCTAATGGTGTGTTGGATTAGCCCACAATGGCACATGGTAGTTAGGGAGGTTTAACCCAATGATCCCTGCTTAAACATGAGCTCTAAATCCACACAGCTGACATACAGCCATTCAGTGCGGCATTACTGCACTGCCTACTCACTGCTTCTACAGTGCTAATATAGTCCTTCATGTGTTAAACACGGCTTTTTACTCAGCATCGCCACACACTACAGTGCAAGTACCAACGTGTACGTGCGCTTGGTTTATGTCTTGTGAGCATTTGTGAATAATAAATAATTGATATGCTGTGGTTTGGATAGATCAAAGTGTCAAACAATCCAGTAAGAGTGCATGGCCCAACTAATTGGCCAGCATACCTGAGAAGAGGATGAGATAAATATTTGCCTGCAGTGTTTTGCTACAGAGGAAGTAACGTGTAATTATTAGCTTTGGCTTCGCAGTACTGTAAACCTTGGTGTCCTTCCCTTTCAAACAAGGAGAGGACATACAGTTTGTGTGTATACACAGTTTGCGTTCCTATTTTAATTTAATTTAAATAAAGAAGCACACTGTGTACTTATGCACTACTGTATTCATTATTTCAGATATTATTAATCATAAGGTTAAATAATAATAAGGTTAAAAGCGATTTAATTACTCCTAATACAACCTTCCACAGCATGTTGCCATTTTCATACAACACATAATATAAATAATGTGTCTGTCAGACTACTGCTGTTCAACACAGCTTATGCTCAAGTGTTATTGAAAAATTGTGTAATGAATTGAAGGCCCATTCAATTCATTTATTGGTGTAATTTTACGAGTTAGTGAAAAGAAAAAATTCAGTCAGTTCTTTATAAGCATGCAGCTGATGTGAGACCTAAAATAGGATTTCAATTTTTAGGTTTAACTATATAAGTCCAGAGTCGTTATTTAAATGTAAAAGATTAACATTACTATAGGTCTGTTCGTTGAATGCTTGCCTGAAACTGAGACTAAAAATAAACCTCACTATAATTATGTTCCTGACAGTCAATCCAGTTCAATGTACAGTACATGCTCTTTTATGACCAGCAGTTGTCTATTCCACTGAATCATTAAAGGTCTGCCTCCTCTATGAAACATAAATTATGACTAAACCGGCTGCTGTGCCCACTTTATGAACTATAACATTTCCTTAAGCCAGTCATAAACACACAGCAGGAGAGCATATTATCTGAGTGAAATGCTGTCAATTAAATCCATCCCTCTGAGCCTTTGTGATTCAGCTGCAGTAAAGTGAGAAGAGCAGACATTTCTTAGTCATCTGGGTTTGTTGTTTCCATGTTGAAGTCTTTAAAGTCTCAATGCTATTTGATCAGAGTTTAGAGATGGAGTTTCTGAGAGGTGTTTGAAAAATCCTGCAGCAAGGCCACCAACCCACTTGGCTCCATATAAAAAGTTCCTGAACTATCTGCCTGATATGGATGTGACCATTCTGAGATTAAATGTATAAATCAGTGTAGAACTGTGGAACACAGAGCCAGAACAATACAACAAGTAACACCAAAAGACAGTTTGAGCTGAGCACATTAAATCTCATCTCATGTAGAATTGTGTATTTTTACATGAGATGTCTGGATAGAGAGGTCAAATACAGCTGGACCACAACCATCAGCTGGATGCAGATGCATCATTTCAGAATGAACTTTGTGTCATAGCATGATATACTATTTGTAATCATTTGTGTGTGTGTAATGAGCCTGCCTTTTATTGTCTGTTTATTTTGTTCATAAATGTTTAGGTGGTTCCACCCCAACATTACCGGAATCGAGGCAGAGCAGCTCCTCTTGACACGGGGCGTCCACGGCAGTTTCCTGGCCAGGCCGAGCAAGAGCAATCCGGGGGATTTTACCCTCTCTGTCAGGTACCCGCACTTTTTTATAGTGTTTCTGTTGTTCCTCAGCAGCCTCAATATTTAAACTTACCATTCTCACCGGTACAAAGTTCAGTCCTGAGAGCAAACAAAGCTCTCCAACAGTTGTACTGAGAGAGGGTGGCTTGGTGATTAAGGAGGGGAGTGTTTTTTAAAAAAGAAATATAAAACATGACATTTTAGATCATTTTATATGGATCAGATCCACCAAATCCACAGTGATTCAAAGGTAGACCGGCCTGGTTGATCAGGTGACTTCACACTGCAGAGAAATAAATCTCAGGAAAGGTCAGGCACTCGGTACCCTTACAATAATTGTACATTGTACAAATTTTACAAATTTCCTCTGTTTTCTGTCTAAGAATGAGGAGTTACTGTAGTGTTTTTGTTTTTTTGTTTTTTTTAAAAAGTGGAAAGTTCACCCCTCAAGAGGAGGCAAGGCCTTTCCGAAATTCCTACCCATGGGTCAACAAGTGATGTAACCAGAATAGATGGCATTTAAACAGAAGTTGTTTTGTATGAGTGTTTCTAGGAACATATTGGATAACACATTAGAAATGCCTGACTTGGGAACATTCTGACAAAAGAATACAAAATAGCCAGAAAATCTTTTTTTGTCAGCAGGGCGGAGCAGTCAAGTGTGACACACTGTGAAACTTGCTACTCGCGCCTTTTTTCCCACATATTTTCCCTAATCTCTTTAATTACCAGCCCTGGTGTGTAATGCGTGCAGTGTGAAATGTCTGGTAAGTAGAGTCAGCGTTGCATGCTGTGGTGATTACAGAGAGCAGGAAACAAACTGAGATAGAAGAAGGGAGAGTTTGAAGAGTGTCTCTTCCTTGGCAACGGAAGCTTTTAAGAGATACATCAGTCGTCCATGCGCTTGGAAGAAAGCCCAGACGCATTTGTTACCCTGCGACTGTAGCTGTAGCTGGCATGGCGACATGGGCATAGAGAGGCTGTGTGTGAAAGGGAAAAAAAAAAATGAAAGAGCAAGAAAAATGAAAGGAATCAGGGTAGTTAGAAAGGGAGTAGCTTTTAAATGATGTTAAATGAGTGAAGGAGCCATTAAGGCTTTGACCTTCACTGCCGGCGGTTTGTGTGTGTGTATGTGTGGCGCAGGGTGTCATAAATCACATGCACCTCAGGAAGTTCGGTGGGGTGAGTTGTAGCCGCAGCTTGTGGTCTTGACAGACTTAAACACACATGCACACACACTGAGGTCAAGTGGCCTGTGTTTAGAGCCCCACCACCTGCTAGAGGAGGTAGGTCACATTGAACTCAATGAGTGGATATTTTAGGGTCTGTGTAACAAACAGTCTTCTTCCTACTAAAGAAAACCTGCAATTAGTTCAATCAAATGTACCGTTGCACAGTTTAGTGGATTCTATATTTTCTTCCATTTCGATCTTCATTGGGCTGCACACAGTGGCTAAGGTTTTCTAATCTACTTGTGCTATTTTTAAATGTTTGATATCTAGCAGTGATTTCTCAGAGATAAAATGACTGCTTTATAGCATGACCCTCAGCTATTTATTTCACCACTAGCTGGTGAGTGTCTCACAATTCGCAGGCTGTTCCTTTGTTGAGATTATGCTGTGCAAAAAATGAAAATGCAATTGATAAGATCATTACGTAGAGGAGGTAAGGGAAATTGTATTAAAGAGGAATTCTACACTATTAGGGGATGTTATATTATAGGGATGTTACAGACCTCAAAACAATGAACACAATTTATAATCCAACACTTTTTAGCATGATCTTTATGAATGAAGAAAGTATTTCATACTTTCTCTATGATAGTATTCTGCTCTATCTAGTGTTGAATATGATTTAACATTAGTTGCATGTACTGAATGTTACTGCAAAGGCAACTGCATTATTTCCCTGTGCAGAAGGTTGTATGCACCCACGCACAGTGTATTGTTAATCCAAATCTACATAATTTCCACAAGTTTTATAGTTTGAACAGTTCTCACACTTCTGATGACCCGGGTTTTTTTTTTTTTTTTTTTTTGTCATTTTCAGTATACCTGGCAGCAGGAGGAATTGGAGTTGGAAAAGAACATGAACATTGTAATAGCTCTTCCACACAAATCACATTTACTACATTGTTTCAGCCACTTCTTTATTTCAATGTAGCCTATTTCCCATAAATACGGATATTATAACTCGAACATCACGTTAGTCACTACACCTCCATCGTAGTGAGTCATTAGAAAGGGGGACTTGTGTGGGACAAGCAGTGCTTTCCAAATAAGTGTCGCTGAGTTTGGCTGTAAGTAAACACAAAATGCAGCTTGTCTTGGAAGGTCATTATGGCTAATGACTGAGTGCCTCATCAGTCACTGTAAATGTTCAGACTGTATTGGACGCTGAGAGACTTGGATGTCCCCTTCACAGAGCCTTATCTTCCTCTGTGTGCGTCACCTCCTCTTTCCTCCGATTTTCTGCTCCACGATGTGAACACATGGAGGAGGGGTACGACAGAGCCGTGGCTCTGAAGCCTGAAACGATAATGAGAGCTTTTGGAGGGTTTTGAAATTGCAATCAATTTAGAGTTTCATGAAACTCAAAGAGATGAGAGAGAGAAAGTTTGAAGCAGAAAAAGTTTATAATTTATATACAAGTTCAACTTTGTAAGGCAAGCAGTCTGGTCAAGTTTTCTCCATCATTTTTCATGCTCTTTATACTCTAAAGATCCCAAGAAGGAATTATAAGGGCAATCTTAAGAGAGAATTTTTGCAGGGCAAATTACCACAGAGAGCAAATGATTTTCTCCAAGCCTCTGTATTATATAATGCTAGCCTGGTTTTACTGAGATATGTTTCCACTGCTGCCAGGTTATTTATATACACAGTCGAGGAAAAGAGGATTTCACTATTATTACTGTGGATGTTGATCTGTGAATGTTAACCGTATTTGAATTAGCTAAATATTTGAACTGCACCCAGTTATTATTGAAATGATTTACTTTCCAACATGTTTCAGCCGTTGTCCATGTGCAGTGTGGATGTTTAAATCTCCCACATCATTACAGTTTGACACCATCAGAACAGAGCAGCTTTTGGTGTATCTTTGTTTTTTGTTTTTTATATATACAAAGATTTATTCCACAAAGTAGTGACATCAATCAACTGTTAAGATTGTTTGAAAAGTGAGGCGGAAACTGATGCTGACTAATTCCAGTGTCACTTTATAGTCAACTTGACTATTAATAATATTATGAATAAAGTGATATATTTCTTATTAGACATTAAAGAAAGAAAATGACTGCTAGAGTGTATAGAAAGGCTATATAATAGCAACTGTTTATGTCGTTGTTCAAGGTTAGACTAAACAGTGAGAATTTGTCGATTGGTTGATTGTCCAGATTTATTATGACACTTATGAACAAGAGAAGAGCAGAAAGATATCTTCTGACAACCAAACTCTCTACTCCTGAAGTGAGCCTGCTTCAGTTGAGAAAATGGAACACGTCCCTAATACAAAAATATGTCTGCGTCTTACCAGGCGATGCAGAATATACTGACCTATCGTCAGAAATCAAGTGTGAGATTTGAGCATGACCCCTGGAGGATTTGGGTTAATAAAAAGAAAAAAGCACTGAAACATAAAGACCAAATCTTTAAAAACATGGTGGAGGTTACATTTAGTGAAAAAAAGATACCGCTTGGAATATCTTTGGGGCAGAACAAGCACCTTGTTTAGTCACTGGGTTTGTGCGTGCATAACCATGTGCATATATCCCCCCGTTGTCCATGTTTCATTTTAATTTATTTACATTGACCTAAACAATGTTATTACAAAAACACATTATTGTTTCATGCAATTTAATTAAGGCTTAAATGTTGAGAATAATAATAATAATATTGCACATAGATGTCATGTCTTTCCTGGTTGGTTGTACAGCAACAGAGTAACAAAGCATTGGTCAGTCTCCTAGGAGTCAACTAGGAGTATTGAGGAGACTCTGGAAAACAGTCATTGTGGGTTGACATAAAACGCGTCACAACTCGACTCTAGTTATACTGCAAAATGCAGAGAAATGTATCTGATTTTAAATAGCTTAATCAGTACTGTGTGAACTTGTTCAGTAAGGGCTGGAATGTAATAAACACACACTTCAGGTTTGAGGATTTGTTTGTTAACATAATGAGATGATGACCATGCATTTGATTGTTTGGTTTTAACTTCATTCACTGTCATATTTGCATTATCAACCAGTGAATTTATTCACAGATCACATTACTGCCCAAGATTGGGTTTAGTGTCATGAATGGTTGTAATTGTCAGGAAAATGTGTCTATTTATAGTTCCACTATACATTTATTGAGCACCAACACGAGCAAAACATTAGAGGAGTTCAGTCATGGTAGGTCTGAGGTTTTAATCAGCAAAAATGACATTCACGTATAGTGTTGTTTTAGATGGAGCCAAATTAGACAAAAACGCAAATCTACGCTTTTTTTGTTGTTATTTCATGCTAGCTATTAGAGCGCCCAGTTCTCCCATCCTTTCTCTCACCTTCCCTCACTCACACAAACACACACACACACGTAGGCCTGTCAATAAATCAGTTAATCACATGATAAATGATAACAAACGCAATAATTTTGCCAGCCTCAGCACCTGGGCGCGTTGGTTCATAGAGGAATGAGTGATATTTAAGTTCTAGACATTCCCATTACAATGTTAAATACTCTTGAGAAATAAAAGTTTGTCAGGTTATTGCTTTTGAAGGTGTACTTGCATTATTATGCTATATTATTAATACATTTGTGGAAAAATGGTCTCAAAGTAATGTTGACGGTAATATCGTTTATATTATTTTTACTAAATACTCCAAATCCTCCATCACTGCGCTTCCTCATTCTGCTAATGAATGTCAACACAATAATGTCAATCTCTCGTTATTTCATTCAATGGTTTGATGATGACGGTACTATGTTGGCTTGAAGCCAAGGGAAGCCAAAGAATAGATGTTTCCCTTGACGCAGTTAAGGCGAATCAATGGTGGGCAGTGTCATGACAGCAGTCTCACCTGATTGGTTAATCGTTCTATTTTTTTTTTGTTTTTTTCACCAAGGGACCATACTGTGCCTGGATTCCCTTCAGAAAACACTGCAATACCGTATTTGGCCAGGTAACATTTAAAGGGGCGCTGTTGTACACATCGTAAAATCCTCAACAATTCGAGACGAGAAATAAGGAAGAGACAAAGTGACACAACAGAGAATCGTTGAAAATGTTAAAAAGATTGTTTTGATTTAATGTCAGCAACAGTGATAAAAAAAGAGAGGAAGCATGGCTTCCCTTGGCCTTCAGGAGAAAACGCCACTGTTCAAGAGAGAGAACATGTTTTTGCTTGTTTAGTACACCTGTGAGTGAGCAACTGTGGATGGCACATGGAAGGCACTCACTTGCAAGCCGCGCTCACAGCTGTTGCTGGTTCAGTGAGCATCCGGTGTGTTTTGGAAGTTTTCACTGAATATTGAATTTCCAGCCACAGCTGTTGCCACCACTGAGGCATTATGTTTTAGGGTTGGCCGTCCGCCTGCCCCATTCCTCTGAATGCAATTTTTCAGGAAAGCCTTTCTTCAGAATAGCAGTAAATGTTCACATTGATTCAGGGATGAAGTGATGAGAATGTAATGATCAAGGGTCGGAGGTCACAAATCATGTCTTTTGGCTATGAATTAACTTGTAAACGGCATGAACAGCTCAATTCTGACTGCCTAGCAGAAACACACAACAGAACAGCATCTAATCATACTTATACTAAACATACTTATGGATTTACTGTTTGTCACAAAATACAGAGAACACCAATAGGCCACAACATTAAAACCACTGACAGGAGAAGTAAATGACATTGACCATCTCGTGACAATTCAATGTTGTGCTGAGAAAGCTTTGGACCTGCACCTGCCTAGACCACATCAGGCACCCCACCCCATAGCAATGACCCTCCTCTGGTGATGGCAGCAAATACAAAAAAAAGGTTTAGGAACAACTTAAAAAACATGAAGAACAGCACAAGGTGTTGACCTGGCCTCCAAATTCACTAGATCCCAAACTGATCAAGTATCTGTGGGATGATCCACAAAGCCCCATTGTGTTGCCAGACGCCACAGGACACCCTCAGAAGGCCCATGTCCATTCTCTGATGAGTCACAACTGTTTTGGAGGCACAAGAGAGACCTACACAATATTAGGAAGGTGGTCATAATGTTAGGCTTGATCAGTGTATCTTGTGAAATAATGTGTTATGCTTTGGAACAGAGGCGATCCAGAGTTGAGCAAAATTGATGTATACGGTAAGAGTACCATATTGTAATAGATCTATAAAGGTTATCAACATCTGTGAGTGGGACAGTAGGGAAGTGAATGAAAATCTAATAGGATGTGTTTGGCTCATTCCACAGTTAATGGTGTTAAACTCTGAGAGAAAAGGGCCCTTTGGCCTGAGAGTTGAGGAGGAGCCTGTAACAGGCCCATAGACCTGTGGCACTCTGCCAACAGCCACTAATAGAGCCATAAAGCAATTACCAGGAAACACTGAGAGAGGGGGGTGAGGGGGGAGAGAGAGGGAGGGAGAGGGAAAGATGGATTATGGAACAGATAAATACAAGAATGGAGGAGATGATTTATAATATGCTGAGTGGGAGGATGTAAAAAAAGAAAAAAGGGTTGTGAAATTCATTAGAACACCAAGAAAAGTGATGGAGGGAAACAGGATTTGTGCCATTTGATATGACCATTAGCTGATAATCAGTTTGAGAGACAAAGTCGACTATTGCATCTCAACCTGGACACCAGATAGCACTGACTGCTAACTCCCCTGCACTCCCTGACTGTGTTGCATGTGTGTCGTCATAGTTAACATGTTTACAAAGTGTTTTGTTTATCTCTGCTCAAGAAACAGCAAATTTACATTGTAGAATTTATCATTTAGGCTTTCAGCTGTTGAGCCGCCCCTCTTTCTTCACTTGCTTCCAGGAAGATACCTTATACATTTGGATTGTATACGTGTGTCGGCGTTCTTCCACGCTTGTGTGCACCTGTTCAAACCAGCCCGAGGACTTTGAATATGCAAAGTGGTACCAAATGTTTTCTGGCTTATCAGAGTTTGAGCTCCCCAGCTGCCTGCATTTCTTTTCTATTGTACAGTAATCACGGTACAGCCTTCATCCAATTTAGATAGGAAAACTACAGAGACTTAAAAAAAAAAGGGATGACCTCTTTTAGAGATTTATGTTGTGTGCTTTCTGAAAGTCAGAATCAAAAGTATTTTGTTTTGTGATAAATAACCACCATGTTCTTACATTTGCAGCTTCCTGGCTTTTGAAATGGTCTTTCCTGTCAAGCTTGTGGCTTATTTTATGAATAGACAAATAATTTAATTATATAAAATAGTAGCATACCAACTGTACTTCATGAAATGTATTAAACATATTGCTCAACCTAGGCAGAAAAGCTTCTGTATTGTAGAGATACAAATGCGTAAAGTAAGGGAGATTAGCTCAAGTGAAAGAATCAAATAATGTCAGCTGATCTGTGTAACTCTTAAACATGGTTGGAAGAAAACGATTTTTAAATAATGGGAGCAGATTATGATAAACTGGACGTGTTTGTAGTGTTCATACATTTATGCTCTAAGTGTGGGCGAAAGACTTTCTTCATCTGAGCATATACAGTGGACACGTGTGTGGGTGGCTGTTCGGTGCTTCCATTCCTGCAGGGACTCAGTGAAACAAGGATATTTCTAACAAAGTATTGTTTTGAGTGAGCTGTTTACAGGCATGATAAATAACTTCGTGACTAAATTCCCTCTTTGTTTTTTTTCCCACTCAGGCGTAACGATGAGGTGACCCACATTAAGATCCAGAACTCAGGTGACTATTATGACCTGTACGGAGGCGAGAAGTTTGCCACGCTCGCTGAGCTGGTGCAGTATTACACCGAACAACAGGATCTACTGCGCGAGAGGAACGGCCATGTCATCGAGCTCAAGTATCCACTCAACTGCAAAGACCCCACCTCTGAGAGGTGCTGATAAACACCCATGCCTACAAATAGTCCCACATTTGCATTTAACTAAGCGCTGCGTAGATAAAATCAGCAGACAGATGCAAACATTTATGAATCTGAGGTCAGCTGTATATGGTTTATTGAATCTCTTTACAACTGACTAAAAGACCACAGATATATATTTTTATTGTTATTACAAAGGCGTCCATGTGGAAAGTGCCATTTTGTCATAAGCAGGTAATCCACCTCAGACAGGTTACTAGCCTAGCTTGGAACGGTCTAAATTCTGTTCAGGAGCCTTTTCTGCTCTTCCACCTCAATGATTTGGAGTTAAGAATGTGAGTAAAAATCTTTAAGGGAAAGCCACTTAAGCACAGAAAATGAACAAGAACAACTAAATTCAGATCTCTTATATGTCATGATGAGATCTTTTTAGCCATTAAAATTAGTAAAATTACAAAGAATGTTTATTTTTTATATTTAAATGATAGCATTGACTATTAGTATTATTACTATTATGGATGAAATTGCGTAGCTCTTTTTTTGGTCTCCACCTCCAAAATAAACATTAAAAAACAACAACAGTTTTTTTTAGCTACTAATTGCTTCACTTTGTTCAGATTCTAGTTGCTTCCCTTGTTGTTGTGATACACAAGCACACATACAGTGGATTTGTCAGAGCTGAAGCCATGCTGCTGAAAACAGCCACCTGCTGTGACTGGAAAAGAGGTTGATGAGTGAACTGAGAAAGAACCAAACCAGGTTGTGGTGCTGAACGCTGAAAGAAAGTAAATGCAGTTTGTGATGGTATTGCACAGTGCAATTCCACTAAAGGCCCCAACATTGAATGATTGTCCAAGCCCAGCTACAAACACTGTTCTGTAGGTTAGATTTAGGCATTAGCTCATTAATTATGTACTGGTACACATGCATGTTTGCACGTTATGATGCACACTGCTGTACACACAGGTACTCCAACACATTAAATTTACATGCAGGTCACATTCATGTGTGTAAATAGTACGCAAATTCCCAAATGCATGTTGGAATATACTCAGTGAGTGATGCTGCTGTTTTTGTCTGTTCTCACCAAGTATCCACACAAAACCATCCTTAAGGTTGGTTTCAGCTATACACATCACACCTCCTCACTTTCTTTGAAAGAGGAGACCAGGGAAAGTGGCTTTTTAACAGTAATTAAGTAAAGTAAAGCATTTCACTGGCACTCACACACTTACAGGCAGCCTTTTTGTAGTTAAATGATCAAATATCGATCATATTCTGCAAAAAAAGTGTCTAGCATAGGGTTGTGCTGAGCAGGTTGTGTAAACTCTCTGCTCTATACATCTGCGCATTGCAATGTGTATATCTTAGTTTCTATTTAGGTCTTGTCATCTATGGTTTTGGTTTATGTGGTTTTTCCATTCTACAAGCGTCTCTTGTCAGAGCGTCCTACGTGTACTCACCACACAGGAAAAAAAAAGAAGACTTGCAAGTTTTACATCTTAGCATCAGTGAGTGAGTGAGGCTGCAGCAATATAAGAGACACTATGATAGCTGAGTAGGAGTCTGTGCTCACAATGCACACATAGGCAGGTATTATGTTAAACCCCAAAGGTACAATATGGAACTTTCCACTTTCCCATTTAGACAGGAAATATACTGCAGCTGTACGTTTACGTGTCATGTAGGTTGGCCATATTCCTCTCTCATTTCATTGCACTTGTCTTGTAAATTTGAGATTTTTGATCACAATTGTAGTTGCAGTTAAGCAAAGCGGTCACTCTGAACTTTATGCATTTAAGCACATCTGGATGTATTGTTGTCAACATATTTTAACAATTATTTGCTGAGGAAATAGCCTAGTTCACATGACACTATTCTTCTGGTTGTCGGTATAATATATTATAGCTGATATAAAATAATATAGAATTGTCTCACTCCATTCCAGGTGGTACCATGGACACCTCTCTGGGCGAGATGCAGAGAAACTGCTCACCGACAAAGGGAAAGCCGGCAGCTTTCTGGTACGAGAGAGCCAGAGTAAACCAGGAGACTTTGTCCTCTCAGTTCTCACCAATGAGGAGAAACATGAGAATCTGGACCGCAAGACCAAAGTCACCCATGTCATGATACGCTACCAGGTGAGACAGCTTATTAAAGACCTCATGGCATGTACGGAAACTTACAGTGATTATCAGGGTTTTAGGGTTGGATTGAACTTGGAGGCTAGCAATATACAGACTGGATGTGTATGCCAGAATACTGTTGGTGCTTTGAGTCATGTATTTTTAAGCAGGTTAGGATTTATTATCCAGTTGAGGATCTCCCCAGGGCTGCTGTGACTGTAGTTGAATTGTCTTTTCAGCAGGACGGTAAGTACGATGTGGGCGGTGGAGAGAGGTTCGACACTCTGGCTGACCTAGTGGATCACTACAAGAAGAACCCCATGGTGGAAAAGAGTGGAATCGTAGTGCACCTCAAACAGGTGTGGGAGAGAAGTGTAACAAATAAACAAAATCTAGTTTGTTGGATCTTTGATTCAATATTTAGGGCATGGATTTAGTTGAAATATTGAAGTTAAAATGTACCCCATAAAATTATTACTTTTATACTTAACAATATCTTGTTATGTTCAGTTAATTAATTTGATGTACTTGTCCCAACATGACATGATAGCCCTTCAATGCCACAAGAATAAATGCTGCCAACATTGAGAACCGGGTACGAGAGCTCAACAAAGTAGCAGACAACTCTGAGAAGCCCAAACAAGGATTCTGGGAAGAATTTGAGGTATGCCAGTGTAATTTCTATCAATCAAGTAATTAATATGATACTCAATGCCACTGCGGTCAGTTTAAAAGTTTATTTTATTAAGTTTTATTAAATGAGGCTCCAGTAATTTGGAGAAATGACTTGAAGTTTTCCTTGCTTCCTTCCTAAACAGATAGTTCAGTCCTATAGAGTTTAAAATCTAAATTCTCTTTATTCACTTTTTTTTTAATCTGATTTATTTGTTGCTTAAATATCATAAATTGGCATCAGAATGGACTTTTGTTCTCTTATAACTTAAGCTGTGCTTCATATCCATTTATGTAGAATTATATCTGTTTTTTGTGTTAGTTATTTGTTGAGGGAATCAGAAATGCAACTTGTGAATTATGATGTATGTAATAATTAGTTATGTCATTAATGTGAATTATTTCCACATATTTTTTCAGTTTATTATTATTATTATTATTATTATTATTATTATTATTATTATTATTATTAGGGCTCTCTTCTCCAAGTTTAAAATGATTATTGAGCTGATAATATTTTAATTTAAATTAATTGTTGCTCTATTTTCTCTATGAAAGTGTGTGTGAAGTACCTAATGTACACAACATGAAAACAGTCTGATAGCATATCTAGTGTGTAGAGTGAAAATATTTGTATGGCTTTGTATTTGTGGCATACTCCTGCTTTCAATTACTACAAGTAAAGGAATGGATTAATGCCACAAAAGCTTTACATATTCAGCTATGTAGGAGCAGACATGCATCTAAAATGGATTTAAGCAGAATGTATGGATCAAGGGCATTGTTTGTAATTGAAGGTAGCTCCATAGTAAAACTCTTCCTCTTCATTGTGTAACCTGAAACACTGAAAAATTGAGTTTTCCTGTTTTCTCACTCCAGGGTGACCCCTGCTGAGTTAGACACTCATTACACTGTGCAGAGCAATATTGAAATGTAAAACTGAGTAGAGCTAATATATAGAGTACATCTCCTCAGAATCTGCAGTTGCATTGAAGTGGATATTGTTTTGTATGATACTTCTTTGGAGTATTTCTTATAACATATTCTGTTATTATTTGCTCTTAATTATCAGGTACTTCAGCAGCAGGAGTGTAAACTGCTGTATCCCCGGAAAGAAGGCCAGAAGCCAGAAAACAAGAGCAAAAACAGATACAAGAATATCCTCCCCTGTGAGTCACGCAGCAACTTTCCATTTCCTGCCTCTCCAACTTCCTGTGGAAAGAATGACACAAACAGACAAGAGACCACATAGAGGCCTAAGCAGAGCATGACGATTTTGATAGATAGCTCGCAGATTATCAGTTTGCAAGTGTGATCACAGCAAACTGCTGTATTCATGAGTTCAACTTTGTGTTTTCAGTTGACACAACACGTGTTGAAATCAGCGAAATGGATCCAGATGTTCCTGGTTCAGACTACATCAATGCCAACTACATCAGAGTGAGTGTGTTCAGCATTAGACAAGACAATGTATTAACAGCTATGCTTCAGCAATAGATAGTAGTATAACACAGCACTCAGCAATCCCTCTAGATAGTGTTTCAGATGGGTTTGCTTTATATTTATTCCACAACTAGACTATTATTTTGGCAATGACACTACAAATAATTTCCTTTATTTTTATTTGAAATTATTAAATCATTACACACATGCTTGGCTTCTTGTCATAAAACATGCCTGCTTTCCACCTGTGCAGAGTATGCATGAAGATGGACGGCATGTGGAGGAGGGCAAAGTCTTTATTGCCACCCAAGGGTGCCTACAGAATACAGTCAATGACTTCTGGAAGATGGTTTATCAAGAGAATACACATGTCATCGTCATGACCACAAAGGAGATGGAGCGAGGAAGGGTGAGCAGTTTGCCTTAAACATGCTGCAAAGATACAGACGCATAGCTCGGCTGTGGGCCTGTGATAGCTTTTGTTGACCTAAAAGGAAAACGTTTCTATGCAGCTCTTTTTCCTTCATTCCATTTTTTTTTCAGCATTATATTTCCGTCTGCTTCAGTGGCGCGGGTTAATGTTGGTGATGAATAAACAATTATATAAATAAATAAACAATTTTAGGCCAAAACTGACAAGCAGAAACATAGAAACATCAACAGTCCTTGCATATTTGACTAAATTGTCTAAGATTTAATGATGCAGTATAAAGCAGTGTTAACTTGCAACTCTATGTTGTTGTGGCATTTTGTTCTGGATTCTCATGTGAAAGACATAAGATGGCAATAATTAAATCTATGAGCCATGGGGGTTAGTGTGTTTGTTTCTTTGTGTGCGTGTCAGGTGTGGGGGTGGGTAGGGAGACGGCTGACAAGGATAGTGTAACAGTTAAGCTGATTGAAAAGCTGCTTGAGATGAACTGGGTCTTTAGATTGTCTAATACCACCATCTCTCTCCCTCTCTCTCCCTCTCTTTGTCTCTCTCTCCACTCTGATTCAGAATAAATGTGTCCGCTACTGGCCAGACCTTCACACCACTAGGGAATTTGGGAAGGTGCTGGTGAGGAACGTGGACGAACGGCCAGCACAAGACTACATCCTGAGGAAACTGGAAGTGACACGACTGGACCGGGTAGAGAAAGCTGTGTACTTAGCCTGAGCTGACCTACTGACCTGGGGTCACATTATCTAACTCCTCACACACAAACACACACAATGCTACAGCATGTGCCTGTGCATATAAGACTACATGGGTCTCAAGAACACAGGAAGCAGACACAGAAATACTAGATTGTAATTGTGCTCCTCTAAAAACACTCACTTTTTTTTTTTTATTAAAGTATGAAATAAAAACGCTTTGATGCAGTATTTCCATGAAACATCTGTACAATAAGCAGCAAGTCTGCACAACTTTGATTACTTATTCAAAGAACACAGCCCCATTAATTACTTTGATCACAGTTGCTTTAGTGAATGAATCAACTGCTTAAGTCTGTCTTAATATAACCTGAAAGAGAGAAATGGAAATTTAAAAAAGAATTAAATCCTTTTAGATGTTTGGATCTTCAGCCCTGGTCAAGGTTTAGAGGTTTTTCTAATCAAAATTACAAAAGTAGAGCTCGCGAGATACAAAGATAGTCTTTAATTCAATTCAATTTCATTAATTTGTGGCATACTCCTGCATATTCCATCTTCGGCAGATGGGTCCCTCTATATGAGCTGGGTTCTGCTCAAGGTTTCTTCCTGTTAAAAGGGAGTTTTTCCTTGCCACCGTCGCCCTCAGGCTTGCTCTGGAGGTTGCAGGCTGTTTTTTGTGAAGCGTCTTGAGACGATTTGTATCGTTATTGCCGCTATATAAATAAAACTGAATTGAATTGAATTGAATTAATATAGCAGCAGTTCAGGATAAGAGGACAGCAGGATGAATTCATATGTTCCTCTAAATAAAGCAAACATGCAGCATATAAAAGTCTGGGTTTTCTGAAGGTTGTCAGAGAGTGTATGTTTTGGAGGTCAGTGTAATGCTACATGTGGCTGACATATAACGTGTGAGTACACTGTATGAGGAGTCACAAGCAAGTTGGAGAATTATGCATGACATGAAACATATCTGAGAACAGCTAATCCAAATTTACACCGAAGAGCGCCATAAGGCTATCCTTGATGTTAGTCTCAAAAAATAGGAGAATCTGGTGGGTTAGTTAGATCTTGAAATAATAGGTTTCAGATTAGATGGGATGATATGAAAATGCAGTTCATACTCAAATTTGCTAAATTAGTCTTTGAAGGGAGTCTTGGTAGAAATTTTCCAAATGAAGACGGTAGAGTTTTACAGTTACTTCTCATCCATGGAGTCAAAAGCTTCAAGCTAAATACATATCAAAGGTACAGGGACATTTTCTAATAAAATTGGAAATAATAATACTATAACTGTACAGTTTGAACAATGCCATCTTGTTATCTTTTTCAATTTTATTTAGAAAGAGCCTCTGAGGATAATCTGGCACTATCAGTACCTGAGCTGGCCAGACCACGGGGTGCCCAATGAGCCAGGTGGTGTCCTCTGGTTCCTACAAGAGGTCAACCGCACCCAAAGCACCATTCCAGAGACTGGACCCATTGTCGTCCATTGCAGGTACTATGAAAGAGGGACAAGGGACAATATTTTGGGATAGGATGTTTTGGGCAACAAATACCAAGACTGGTAATTCTGGGGTCTGGAAAAAGAAAAGGTATGAAAAGAAAATGTGATTTCTTTAAACGTGTCTTTTCTATACAGTACAGCTCATTATTATATATGTATGCAAATGTGAACTCACTGAGCACTATTCATGCACTTGCACAATCAGCCAATCATGTGGCAATGGTGCAGCGCATAAAATTATGCAGATACAGGTCAAGAGCTTCAGTCAATGTTCACATTACAACTTCACAGTGGTGGAAAATGCAATCAAACTGTCTTTGTCCATGCATAGGCTGAATGATTCTGAAACAGGCTCAAGAGTTTAGAGAGACTGGTACAAACAACAAAACACATCCAGTTCCACAGTTTGGTGAACAAAACCACCTTCCGAGAGATAATGACTGCATCAATACATCAGCAGACCACATCAGCTTCCACTCCTGTTTCAGTTACTCCATCCCTTTTTGGCCACAGTTTACCAGTCTTCTCATTTCTGGGTACAAGCAGGTCAACTAAAGCGTGGTATCTGTAATCACTCAAGGCCTGACTGATTTTTTTTTCCTTAGTACAACTTATGCACCCACATCAATAAAATCCTTAATCCCTTGCCAAAAACACATCCAACCACACTGAGATTTCCTTAAAGTTTTGAAATACCATAGCACAAAGAAATAGCTTTGTTTCACTGTTACACTGTACCTTCAAATTAGGGAGTTATTAAAAAAAAACACACGCATGAAGAATTCAAAGAATCATTTCAAATAGACTCACCAGCATGTTCTGATGTTAAAGGAACTATAACTTTTAGACACTGTATTGTGTTGGAGATTTAATTGAACTGTAATAAAGTTAGCCCCATTGTCCATACTGCTAATTTAGTTAGTTGGGCATAGTTTTGAAGTTCATGCAGCATGTCAGGACAGAAAGCAAAACCATGAAGTCCAATGACCTCTGTGTAGATCTCCATGTTAAAACTGTACTAAGGGATAAATTAGGACCTATGTGGTATAAATCATGTGCAGTGGCCTCGAAATTGTAAAACGTAAGTAATTTTAAAGTACCTCTCTTCCTTGATGGTCTGGCCAAAATGAGTAAACAACAACAAGTATGTTCTTTGTCAGGGAGGTGGCACACAGTAGACTTTATCATAGAACCTAATTGCTATGAAGACTGTATAATCATAAATAATATTTTACATAAAAAGAAAATCTCTGTTAAATAAATAGTAAGTTATACTTTAAAATGATCCTATGCTAACCGCTCAAATTCCTGCACGATCCAATTTGGGGTGCTTAATTCATTCGCTGTCATTCAGTGTTTGGAGAATATCTCTCCTGTCTCTTCTTTCGACCCTTTCCTCCTCTGCTTCAGAAACTGCTAAGCCTCTTAAAAGTTCTCCTCCCTACTCTAACAGATTGCACCTTAGGAGTTCTCTGAAGAGAGAATAACTTTTATCTTTACCAGGGTCTACTCTCGACTTGGAGGGGAAATTCTTAGAAACATCATGATTCTAAGAATTTTCTTAGGATTTGGCCTCTTTGCAACTCTTTGTGCGAAGAATCTTTTGGAATGGGTCCAGAGGGACTTTATTGGGAAAAAAAATAAGCATCAAATGGCCACATGGGTGCGCTGTAATGAAGGCTTGAAATTTTTCCCTTTTATTAAATTTTTCACACAGTGCTACTGAAATTAGCACAGCAAAACTCATTCTGATGTATGAACGTAAACCAGCTTATCAGAGTTGTCAGGAAATTACTGTTATCCCAATTAAATGACACTAATGGCCCAAACCCAGCGGCCCTCTGCCCCTTCTAGAGACAAGGTTATTAATAGTAAAAAATACACTTGGTTTTAATTGCACATATCATATCGACATTTATTTGTTATTATATTTACTGACTGTTGTCTTTAAGACCACACTCTGTTTTGGATTCATATGTAGTCAGAATGTGCTCCTTGTCTTAATAAAACCCAAAATCACATCTATCAAGAGCTAAAGATCTCATTTTTACAGGTTTTAGTTAGGGACCATATAGCAGTTCCTGCTGAATTGTCAGATTTGTTATTTATTTTCAATGTTTGCATAGTTATAGAGAGGTCAATTGAACAGTGTGGTGGGTGAATGCCACTTTTATGCACACTGATAGCAAATAAATTGGTATGTTTGGTGTTCTTCAGTGTCTTTAAACATACCCACCCACACATGTAGTACAAACATGATGACAAACTGACAAAACACACCACATTCACGGATCAGTTAGTGGCTGGTACAATTATTGGGAAAATACCACAGGCGTATTTATCACGTTTATGTATTACTTCCACATTTGTCATGTCGGGTTTTCTCCCGAACATTTCATCTCGTGGTTTTGACCTTTCACTCTGTTGTCATTGCAGCGCGGGCATCGGCAGGACTGGCACTATTATTGTCATAGACATCCTTATTGACATTATTAACCGCCAAGGTAGGACAAACTACTCAATATGTCCAAAATAAGTTAACACACTGGATATTTTCATGTTGTTATTAGTCTCTATATTACATCTTTGCTCATTTCTGGATTTGTGCATTCTAGGTCTCGACTGCGACATTGACATCCCTAAGACCATCCAGCGGGTACGGCAGCAGAGGTCGGGCATGGTGCAGACTGAGGCCCAGTATAAGTTCATCTACATGGCTGTGCAGCAGTACATAGACACAGTCCAGAAGAGACTGGAGGAAGAGCAGGTACTTGCCTGCACCAAAAGTCGAAGCTACAGAGTAGCCTCCAAAAGAGGAGGCAAAAAAAGAGCTGGAAGTGCATCACAATCACTTGAAAATTTAGAAATTACTCATTTTTGACCAATTAAGGAGGACTTGTAATCTCACTGTCTGAATTCCAGAACTGTTTAAGGCCACTTGAAACTATATTTTATTTAATAGAATAAACTTATTTTCAGAGTGGATGAATCCTTTGGTTAACTTGCCCTCTAAATAATATAAACTGCTCGAGGAAGGAACTTTTAAATCAGACTATAGTCTGATTAAAAGTTTCAAGTTAGTTAAACTCCTGGGTTATTGATGTGGTCAGTTAAGTAGCAGAGGAGGTTGTTTATCTGTTTAAGCTGCTTTGGTGTTAATGAAATTAACAACAGATGAACTAGAGGGGCAACAACAAGACGACTCACAGAACGGGAAAGGTTTTACCCAACTAGTGTTTTTCACTAGTTTGGCATCTGGCTAGGGTCAGTGTCATTATACTGATAGTATAAGGTGAAATCTGGAACCTCCAGAGGTTGGAGGTTGAACCTCCAGGCAGTCTAACTCCTCCAGGATGGCTCATCAATACATACCATTGCCAGAAGGTGACTCTTAGTACAGTCTGAAGAGCATGGAGGAGATTCCAGGAAACAGACAGTAACTCTGGGAGAGCAGGACAGGACCGTAGAAGGTCCTCAACCCATCAACCAAACTAGTATACGGTCCTTTGTGTGAGGAGGAACAGAGTGAGCACTGCCAGAGCTCTACAGAATGACCTCCAGCAGCCACTGGTGTGAATGTCTCTGACCTAACAACCAGAAACAGACTTCATGAGCATGGCTTGAGGGCCCGGCGTCCTCTAGTGGACCCTGTGCTCACAGACTGGTACCATGGAGCTTGATTGGCATCTTCCTTTGAATTTCACTTGGTGCTTTTCACAGATTAGAGCAGGTTCAACCTAAACACATGTTCCACATGTGAAAGGGTCTGGAGAAGTCAGACAAATACCATTTTGACTTTCTGCAATGAAATTTGAGCAAAATAGACTAGACTGTCGCATGATTTTTCATTTTGATTTTTAGTCTGTGTTTGAATTGAGCCTTCTGTAGGCTCTGTAGGATCATTTCATTTCACTGTAGATATCCAGTATTTTCCCCATTGAAATCTAATGAGTTTTCAAGATGATACTTTAATTTAGTTTGAGCAGTATACTCATTTTTCCATAACATGAATTCTATGAATCAAGACACCACTTCAGACTTAATCTTATAGCTAATTAAACTAATAAATGCAAAAATAAATCATGAATATTAAGAGTAGACCTAAATCAAAAAGATTAAGTTTACAAGATTCCTGTACTGTTTGACTGTGCTCACAGCTGTTTTAATATTCTGCAAAGGATTGGTTAAACATACTTAGAGCTTTGCAGTAATGGAAATTAATGAAGACACCACTTCTTTATTTATTTTTAAAGGTCTGCATATAATATACAAATTGCTCATCATTTCTACGTGCACTGGAAAGCAGTGTTGCCATACATTAAGTCATTAGAATCTGCTCTAGAGAGTCTGTTGAGTTGTTGCTGCTCTAGTACTCTTCTGTTGTTTAAGTTGTAATGTCACTTTTCAGAGGAGTAAGATGAAGGAGAGAGAATATTCCAATATCAAATATCCCCAGATGACCAACTCAAGGTCCAAACCCAGCATGGCATCCTCACGCTCTTCTTCTGTGTAAGTATAACGCATACCAAAGCAGGAAAATTGTACAGAACAGTATTAGGGCCATCCATGAGAGATAGATTTTTCATCATGCACTTTGAGAAAAAACTAAAAAATTTCAAGACAAAAAGTCAAGATTTTGACGTAGTACTGTATGCGTATGGCACCGCTGATACTCTGCGGGAGAGTATTGGGTCTTAATTAATATTAAGAATTTAAAATTGTATAGTGATTATTTTTCAGTTATATTGCTGATGTATTGTATTGTCAACAGTACATGATGAAAAAAAGTATCAGTGCCACTGCGCTTCCCTGAAAAAAAATTGCCTTTTTTTTCTCATGGGTGGTCCTAATACTCTTCCATAAAACTGACATTTAAAATGTTGTCAGTGAATATTTTCTGTGTGTTATTGTAGGATGACAAATGATGACTCGTCAAGTGTGTACGAGAACATCAACTTCAAAAGCCCTCAGACATCTTTTAGCAGTAACACCAGGAGGTAGAACTGTTGCTGCGGACGTCAGCTTCTCCCTGTCTGCCTCTCTGTAAGTGTCTGCTAATATCATTTAACGCATAGTTGGCATTTTACTTTGTTTAAAACAATTTTCCTTCCTGCAGGGAAGTGACCAGAGATTCTATTGCTGGAGAAAATAGTTCTTTGTAAAATGCGGGCATTGCAAATGGTAGAGGGAGAAGAAACCCAGCAGATGCTGTTACTATATGTTGGATTCCATTTGGTATAAATGTAGCTTTTGGTGGAACAATTGAGAACTTGAGGCTCAGGTCGAAAGTGTCAAAGAAACTGAATGATCCGCTAAAATTGACACTCGGGGTGCTTTTCCACAGATAACAGTTTCTTCCAGGGAATAAAAATCATTTACCTTGTGTAACTAGAAGGGTAATGTTCTTTTATTTTCAAGTTTCAAATTATAGGCAGCCCAGAGCAGCACTTTAAAAGTGAGCAGAGTTCCCTTTTAAAGCAACAAAAGAATCAGTTAAGTCCAAATAATAATCAGCCTCTTTTCCCACAGTCTTATTCTTTTCTCTCTCACAGCAACTAATAAAATACAGTAGAGAGGAAATCCACTGAATCATAACTTTAGTTTAGGTCATCAGCACAAGACATGTACTAAATGCTGTTTAATTTCCAGTGACATCATTTACAATACATGTTAAATATATTTTGCATATAATGAAAACAAATTATTATTTGGACATTTACAGCAGTGCTTTGAGTTTGAATAAAGAGATGTCAAAGTTCTCTGCTCCCCTGTCTCTCTCTCTCATAGAGGAACTGCTTTTTTCCAGCTCACATTCTCATGCTTAACACCAAATGGCACATTTTAATTTCTACTTTTATTTATCTATATCTATATAAGTTTGAACAGCATTCTGTGTTTTATTTGCCATTCTAATATTTAGCTTGTGTATGATGGGTGCCAGGTTTGGGCTACTACAAATGTTGGTTGATTGGTTAATCTGTTGATTGAATTATTCTCATAAGGATGTATTTAAACATGAAATCTATAAATGAACCATTTTAAATCTTATCCTTGCCTAATAATGCTATTCGTAACAAGGGTTAAGATTTATTCAGCGTAGACCTAATTAGGAAAGGTATTTATAACTATACTCTGTTCTCACTTAGACTATAGGGTGTTTACTGTAATGTAACTTCTATATAGAGGGCAGTGTTATTGAAAATCTATGTCTAATTTTATAGGTCTGTATCTACATAAATAAACTGCAAAATGCACTAGAGAGCTAGTCATTAGCATCTGAAAGAGCAAAACAGTAACAATAAATAAAGAACCAACTGTTGTTGCCAGGTAGTGAATATAACTTGGATTATCCCTGAATTAGTTGTAAATGTTTGTCTGTAACTATTTGTCTGGACTCTTTGCACCTCTGATTTCAGATAGATAGATAGACAGATACTTGAAACCTTAGGTTTTGCTCTCCTGTTTAAAACTGTCACACAGAGGTTTTATACTGTATATATGATGGAGGTTTGTGTGACTGACTCCTCCTAATAATTTTACTAAAAAAAACACTCCTACTGTAAGAGCTCTGGCTGTGCCTGTCAACAAAAAGTGGCAGGTGTACACTGAGTAAACACAGTTTTTATCTGAATTACATCAGAACCTGGTGTTCACGATTTAAAGTGACACCAGCCATTAACTCTGCTTGTCTACCTGTCTGTTTGTGTCTGCTTCAGTTTCGGCGGAGGTGTCGCTTCGTCAGCAGCTGAAAATCCCTCGGGGGCAGAGGGAGTGTGGTGCTCTGCACTGCACTCCCCGTCGGTGGATGTGGTCTGGGCTGTGGGTGAAGAGCTGTCTGGAGTCAAACTTTACTCTCTACACAGAGAAGGATTCCACAGAATAGTGCCCTTGTCCCCCTACTCCGCTCTTTTTCCTCCCTTATGCTCTCCAGCCTTTTGCTCTCTTTACCAGCACAAGTGCCTTGTCACAGGACGTGTCTGTAATCTCTCCCTGAGTCTGCTGTTACATCTCTGCTGATGCTGCTTTCCAAGCTCTGGAAACCCACATGAGAAACGAGCAGTTTTCATTTTGGGGTGGCTGATATTAAACTTGTCGTCAGCTCCGACCTGAACTGAACGCAGCTGCACGGGGGCCTGAGAAAAGGTCAAAGCTAAGCAGTTTGTCCGCTCGTGGCCAGAAATCTCTCTGTCGGTTGTCCCTCTATCTCTGTGTTTGCTGCCTGTCATTTGAACTCCAACCTAAGACTGTTTTTGCTGCGTTCTGTCTCTCCAGCTGTGGTGGTCATTAATGTAGCTGCTGAGTGACAGCAAGGGCAGCTACATAACTTGCTACAGGATGCAGAGGCACAATAAGGGCAAGCAAGACCTCTCTTTATAAAGCTTCAAAAATAATTGTAATTTAAATTTTGCTGTAAAAATGATTCTTTTTATTTTATAGATGTGACTGATTATTGTGAAAGAGCTGTATGTAATCTCTAATGCTGTTGCGAATACAAATCAGCTGTTCCAATGTAGGAGACCATTTTTACTTACGATACATCTATCCTGTCTGTGATCTAAATGTGGCCTCCAGTGGTCCCACCATGAAGACGAATTCATTTATTAAGAATGTGCGGGTTTATTAGTTGCTGTTGTTTTAATTAGCTTCTATTATTTTATGGTGTTTTGTGTTGGATGCTGTTGGCATCAGGGTTGTGTAAATATGATATGATGTTTATTTAAGTATATATTTATAAAGGAGTTTTACGGTGGAAGAGTTCATGTTTAAACACATAGCAGCATCCCCAGCACTAACTTTCGTTTAGATGATAATAGTAATTCGAAGTCCATATTTGACAGGAGACAGGATGGAGAGGATTCCTGAATGGGCGCTTGGCGTTGAGCTTGGCCAGCTGCCGACCCTCAGCTCGGTTTGACTGGCTGTCCTCGTTAATCAGCAGGTCTGATGTAGTTCAACATCTGTCAGAGGAGATGGTCACAAGGAGACGAGGGAAAGGGGGCGATTACAGTGGGCCAGATGGCCATCTGCCTGAGATTGAAGAATAGATTTGTCGCCAAAAAGTAATTTAGAAGATGGCCATAATCCAGGCTTGATGATAGCGGGGCGAGTAAGCCGACGTCATTGATGTGATAAGGAAGCCGGTGGTGTCACTGTGTGTGCACTGAGCCCTCTGTGCTGTCTGGCAGATTGTAGGCTATTTTTAGGCTCCAAAACAAGTGGGGATATGTTAGTGAAGCCTGAGAGAGCTCAAATGGAATGATTAAAAAAATTAATTTAAAAAAACAGCCCAACGTCTCAGTCAGCAGGAAGATGTTATGGTTATGTGTGTTGATTTTTATTTTAAAGTAGGTGTGAGTTCAGACCATTCCTCTTTCTCCACCAACACAAACTAACCAGGTCAAGAACACTGGCAGGCTGCATCCACCTTGTTTTCTTCAGTTCCTGCAGCTCATAATTCTCATGGAACAATGTAAATCACAGCGGGCCCCAGTCATGCTGTTCTTAAGCAACAGTACTCAACTCAGTGCACTGAAATGACTATAATTAAGTAAATGCACCTATCATTTGATGCGTTGAATGTAACCTGCAGCAGCCATATCCTCCTGTCAGCTGTGCGGCTCAGAAAAGCACAGATTCAATCGCTTACCTTCAGTTTTGAGACTGTTCCAGGTGTGGATCACTGCCATGTATTTTAACATTGATTCTTTCTGCGAGTAAAGGCTCAGTTTTATGAAATGAATGTCAGTGAAGGCCTGCAGCGTGTCTGTTGGTAAAATGCTGCACTTCTGTTTTTCCTTTCGTCATTCTCCTCCCTGAGCTGTGATGTATGTCCAGTGAATGAGAAACAACTTGAAGATTTGTTTCCTTGTTCATAAGCTGTTGCCGTGGGTAATTCAGATAAATTTTCACTGTACTTCACTTTGCCTGTATATGGTCAAATTATTTCTGACTGGGTGAAACATCAGTACTTGAACATGTGAAACTGCTGAACCTTTGGCCTCAGACTGTGTGGATGGAAGTATTTTTTTTTTTGGTAGTGCACTAGATTTATGCCACCTCTCTGTTTTCTTCATTTTAAAATGTTTTATTTGTTCTTGGATTTTGTATTGTATGAGTTATTGTCATTATTTTTTTTTTTTATCTGAGTAGATTCTGTGAGCTGAACCAGTGTACACGGAGGTATGCAGTAGTGTCACGATATTTTCTGCCTGCTTGTCCTCTTACATTTACTTGAACATGATGTCCGCGCATATTTGTTTTGATTCCTTGATCTTCTGTTGGTTGCATTAAGTTTAAAGTGAGTAGTGGTTAAACTGAAGTTCCCCTCTCCTCTCCTTCTTGCACTGGCTCCACCCAAACGCCTTTTTGCTGTACAGGCTACAACTGCTGACGTAATGAGCCGCCAGAGATGGCAGCAAAGTGGTTTATTATCATATTGTTTAATAAAAATCTATCATGGCAATGTTTATGTGGCTTGTTTCTTTGTCCGTGCAAATCTGAACCAGTAGATAGGGGATAGAGAGTTTCAGTTCTAAGCTGAGTAGGGGAACAAAATAATGTCACAAACATGCTTCCTTGTATCTTGGACTGTTTTGCCTCCAGGTGCAACCTGGGCCCAGGTTGTGTTGGGCCCAGCTGTGACTCTCCCTTCTGATCAACTTCAGTTGTCTCTTCACTTTTCTAATTCAGAGTATGTTGCTCAGTGACAGCGATCATGCAGCAGCTAGTCATGACAACAGAAGCAGGAAACAGATTACAGAAAAAAACATCAATAATTACATTTTTTCTCCCTGGTTGACATAGCCTGTCGAAAATGTAGTCTATAACTGGAAGCAAGTAAAATAGGAGGAAAACAAATCAACGTTTGAAATTAGTTCCGTTATGTCCAGAATTGTAACACTTGACCAACATATTTTAGATAAACATATTATTTTGGTGCCACTCAGAAGTAAATAGTTTTGTTTATCCTGTTTTATTGGAAGCAATCATAATGAGCTCCTCCCGGAAATGTTGACAAGCTTAATTATGCCAGTTAGATTTCTGATTTATAGTTTAACCATGTTTCCTGGCAGGTGCTTCAGGAAGTACTTTTATGGTCACTTTTAAATGAATGTTAGAATGGCATGTAACTCTTATCATTCGGAAAGCCCCTTGGTCTTGAACTTTTCCTCTATCTGACACACCTAGAGCGACTGCAGAATAAATAAAGGCGACATCCTGTGAAGACAAAGGATGAGTTTGCTTTTATAGTCGTAGGTTGAAGGTTCATGTAAGGAGGAAATGAAAACTGGGCAGGGAATGTTTGTTTTACAACTGAACCCTGAAACTATCCTGAAACTAAGGTAATGCATTGTCCCAGTTTGCAGGAACTGTGAGGTCAAGAAAAATTGACTATGTGTGCTATTCAGACTGTATTAAAATGTGAGAAAATCCAAGAGTATAATAAACCACTATCAGATGGTGAGACTTGTCATTTTGTCAATATCCCAGACACATGATCAGAGTTAACATTCTTTATTACAGTTCTGTAAAAAAAAAATCAAACTTTACATGTCAAAACACAATGAAATGTACATTTATATAAAGTTTTTAGTTTGCACACATGGATTACATCAATTCTTTGTCATGATGGATCATCACAGCCAGCTGGATAATTGCTAAACAAAGTTCAGATTTCTAGATTAAGGCCATAGCTTTAAGCTTGGCATAGATTGAGTAAGCAAACCTAAAATAAAAAAAAACTTTCCATTTCTGTCCCGGCTTGTCAACTATAATCTAATTATAATATACATGTATTAAAGTGCAGAACATTGGCATCTATGAAGGTGTTTATGTCCAGTGTGAACAGATGCAGGTACTGTCAGTTCTCTTGTTGCCATAACAATGTGTAGAAATTTGATCTGATAATGCTTTTAAAAATCAAACTAAAGCAATAATCCAATTGACTTTAGAGCAGTCATTGTCCTTTCCCGTCACTCACTCCATCGTGTCTTTTTACCAGGAGGCACTTAAGTCAGCAGTCTATAAAAGTCTGTTCTTACAGCTTCAACTTTGTAGTTCTGCAATTTAAAAACGTGAGGTTTTGACAGTTGTGTGCAGCAATAACCAAGCGCACAATATTTACAATGTTACATGTTAAAGACATTACTAACATGTTATATATAATTATATAAACAGTGTATCTAGAAGTTTAATCTGAAAGAGGTGCTGATGTGAAGGCAAGAGTAGTAGTGGTGGGGATGCTGGGGGGCACGCGTCTTAAACAGCGGATGTTCCCATGGGTGAACACACACTGCAGGGGGAACAGCACAACCACAGCAAGCATCACTAAGAGCAAAATGAAGAGGACCATCCTCTTCCAGTCAGCCATTCTGAATATGCCCAAAGTCCGACGCCTAGGCTGAGCTGCAGTCTGCGATATCTTGCTGGCCCCAATGTCAATGCAGATGCAGAAGGCCGTGGGAGTGTCAGGCGTGCCCAGGCCTCCGTCCTGACCGAAGCTTTTGTAGCACAGCTTCTGCCCATCAATCCACACCGGCTGCTCCTGCTGCTGATGAGTGGGCAGCTTGCACAGGACCTCCTGGCTGGTGGCCAGGGCCGGGGGTCCGTCCTCCGGCAACACAGTGGGTTGACGGCAGAAGGGGCAGGACAGGTGTGGGCTTCTTTCTTTACTGCCCTCCTTGGACACTGCCATGAGGCGGGAGAGGCACTCTAGGCAGAAGGTGTGGGTGCACTCCAGCACCTTTGGTGTTTTGAAGACATTGTCGTAGGTGTTGTAGCAGATGGAGCACTCCGGCTGGTCCACCACCGACACCCTCTGCTGCGGCTCTCCTGCCACTTCCTGGGGGGTGATCTGTGTGTGCCATATCTGCGCTGGCTGATCCATCTTTATCCCTCTCCCTTTGTTCAGTGTCGTTTGGACTCTCCTGTCTTTTCTTTCTTCTTCGTGGTCTGTGGTGTAGATTACCTTTAAACAATGAATAAAATGCAGAGATTATTTTCCATGATTATAATCTTCCTGCTGCTGACAACCATATATTCAGTCATGCCTAAACATAATCCTGACACAGTGCCCAGTGTATACAGGCCAACTGAATGCTTGAACTCTGAACAATTTTTATCCTCACTCAGCACACACACACCGAACATCACAAAGCTGACAGGACTGCTCTGTCAATGTGTAATTCAGTGATGCGAAATGGCAACAAGCACAAATAAATGAGTCAGTTAAGTGACATGCCAAGAAACAGAAATGGAAGAGAACACATCCACCCACAAGTGTGGCGTGGGCTGCTCTGTAGGTACAGCACGATCGTTGACTGATGGACGCAGGGTTATGGGACAAGGATACGTCATGAAGCACTTTCAGTCAGGCTTTACTCACTACTCAGGCATTGAACAAAGAAAGCTAATGCACAACGTGTGCAAATATCCTTTATTTTCATCATAAATTACACATGCAGCCTCTACAAATCGCACCTCAAAGCTGTAACTGTCACCACGTTAAAAAGAAGTTCTGCCAAATAAGCCAGAGATTGGAAGGTAATTTGCATTAACAGGGTTAGATCAAGGGTTATCACACTACCTTTTTTTTTTTTTTTTTTTAATATTCATTGCTGCTGTTTGCTTTCTGACCTTTAACCCCACTGGAAACAGCCTGGTATTAGCAACTGTTAGCATAAGGCTAAACTGTGACTGACAGCATTTCTCCTTAATCTGTTTGCACAGTTACTAACAACTTCGGCACAAAGAGTGACACATGTTTATATAATTAGCACAGACAGTAGCAGAATACCCTGTACGCTGTGTATAATTCATTCAGAGCAAACAAGAACTTGAGTTTTGTGCACTCACTTTAAGGATAGAAGGATAGCGTGTGCAGTAGAGCCAGTACTGTGAGTTTTTCTTGCCTCAAGCAGCAGATGAAAAATTGTTATGTGTGAGTTGCTAGTATGAGAGTCTCAGGGATGAACATTGAGTGTTTCTTATTTTTTTTTTTTTTTTTTTATGTGACTTTTCATGGATGACGTTTTGTGGCACTATGAATGACCTGCAGTGGGTTTGCAGGTTTATCTGAAGGACACCTTGAGGACAGAACTGCTACTCTATTGCGAGTCTGGTCTCCTTGCTTTTAGAATAAGTAGAATATTATTGGTGCTCTGAGTTCGGTATCAAAAGCCACTAATGTGAAGGAGACTGTGTTTGTGCATTAGTGATGAATGCTGTCAGAGCACAGGTGCTCTGCTGTCCGTGCCCTCGGGGCTGGTCCTGCCCCAGTTCTCCCATCTACACAAAGTCCCTGCTTGTTCTCCGTCTAATCTCTCCATCTACCCTTGACATTCCTGCTCTGCCAACTCGCTCTCCTCATCTTTGCAGAATTAAAACATACTTTAATAGGATGAGGAAAGATTTTCCTGTATAATTACACCTGTCTTATCAGTTTTAAGCCTCCCTTAACCACTGACTGTGACTCTACTTCCCTGTTGCTCAGAGTGAATGTAGTTATCAGGTGTGGGCGTCCTTTACTGGAAGTCTTTATCAGCTGCAGTGAGTGAGAAACCTCATTTTGCTTAACTGGCTGTTGACAGGAACTTTACCAACCCCTAAGAAAAATACATGTGTCCAATGAGTGTGCATTTAAGTCCTATACTTTCAAATAGAATAGAAAAAAAAATAAATATTGAGAATATTAACACCGTTCAAACATATGCTGACAATTGGCAAACCTAGAGCAAATTTTATTGCACTTGAAAATAGTATGGTATATGTTTAATATGTTTACCAGGTCACATAGTCAAGGTCCAAAGCTTCAGGCTATGCTACCTGCACAATGTGCTGAAAGTCACTAACCAACCAAAAAACCACCCAGCCTCGCACTGTTAAAAGGCAAAGCACAGCCTGAGGCGGTTGTACTCATAATGACCTCTGTCTGAAAGGCAAATGTAGTTTGTGGTCAGATGCTACATCAGGCTCAGCAACAATCAGGAGTTAACTCTTTAAGTGAGAGTTTACATATTTAAAGGAGGAAATCCATTTTCCCCCATCACAAATATGTAGAGAGTAAGAGCATATTAGACACACCCCTCATTGGATCAGTACTCCAGCAGCGTATTTGGACTGGTGTGACCAGCTGCTTATATTAGCATAAGCAAAACATTAGCTCGGTTTAGTTATCTGACTTGACAATTGCCAACGTTTATCGTTAGTAAATACACGTGGCCACTGTTCAGTGTGGGCAGAAATCACTTTAAAACTTTGCTCTTATCTTCAACACAGAACGTCCAGAAACTTCATAGAGGAAAGAGGACAAACTAAAGGCTTGTATATTGTACATCAGGGTCAAACATTAACTCTGCTCAACCCCAAATACAAACTTCAGACTCTTTATTATCTTCGTGCAGGATTGCTTTGGTTGTCAATTTATGATCCCTGGTCGTTATCAGTGGCACATATTCCTCACCCGCCCCATTGACCTCCTGGTAAACAAACATAGTTAGAAAGTGTCTTTCAAGGCCCCACACTCTTAGTTTGTGGCTCCTTAGTGTGAGAGTCATCTGCCTGTATCCCCTTCTGTGTGTTCTGTTCAACTGTCATCCAAAATCCTGCACTACCTGTTCTCAGAAGAGTAAATGAAACTGGATCTGCCTGACATTTAACTAAGGGGCAAAAGCAAAAACAGACCTGAGCATTAGATAACATGTGCAAACACAAAACACAATGGAGGAAACTGCAGAGAAACGCTTGAGAATCCAAACTGAACAGAAAAATACTCTTGAAACATGAGCTGACACAGGTGCTCATGATGGATGTGATCCACCTGTTCTGCTTTCAGAATAGTTCTTCTGAGCACATTTTCAAAACCAGTAACTAATCCACCATATGGCATAAAAAGCCTCAAGGCAACATTCAGAGCAAAGGTTTGGTTTACCTGTTGGATGATGAAGGCATCAACTGATCCTCTCTGTGGTCAGGGAACTCCTCACTCACTTTGGACTTGACAATGCATTTTCTTTTCTGGAGTCCAAGTCTTCTGAGATCCCAGTAGAGAATGTGTAAAGTGTACAGCTGGACTTATAGGTGTATGTTCAGAGGCTGAGTAATAGCTTCCTGTGTCAGTGTCAGCTCTAGATCCTCCTTGCTCTGCGTCCGTTGGTGAGTATTACCTGTCCTGCTCTGTCAGCTCCCCTTTTAGCACTCTATGCAAATGACTGCAGGCAGAGTCTCGGCCTTGAGGTGACGTCTGGAGGCGGGGAGGAGGAGGGGGGAGGAAGACGGTTAACTCAGGACTTCGACATTGGAAATACACATTCTTGGCATCTAAACACCCCTCCCTGTCTCTTTCTATGTTTGATATTGTTTTCCTCCTCACCTCCTTCAATCTGCCTTTACACCTCCCTCATAAAAACTCACAAAATGCTAATTCCCTGCCAGAATAGCACACAAACAAATTAATAAAACTGTAATACTTCCCTATTTTTACTTTTTACTGCCAGCAATATCAACTCTTAAAAGGAGCCGCTCCCAACTAACATGACGTGAAGTGAACATGTAAAGACCACTGCACAGTACAGCAAACACAAAAGACACACAAACTTCACAACCTTTGCATCAGCCAGTGTGCATGACCTATAAAGGATTCATTTCCATTTAGCCTGTGATAAGGTAACAGGTGGTGATACAAGACTATCTTCCCACTGGAGCACCACTCTATGTGCACAGCCACAGAAATTCAACTTCTTTACCAGTACTGTATACAGTGTCACTGGTTATTGTGAAACACCAGGGTCTGAAGGGCTCTTAATTCAGCCTCTTTCACTGTTGCAACTGTGTTTTGAAAACTTTTCCAGCTAGGCTTCATCAGGAAGAGTGTTTTGTAATGACAAAAGTGACGTCATGTTTGATCTCAGAGGGTGTGCTTGGCATTTAGCGGAAACTATTTTCTCCAAATCTGTTTTTCATTCAAAATTCACAGAATAAAAATAAACGCAACAAATCCTCAATGACCTCCTGCTCAGTAAGGATGTGTGCTTGCTTGATTACTCGTTTTATTTTATGGTGATGACTAATGGCTGGGAGCCATTAGCAATAGCATGTCACTGCAATAACAGCTGCCTAACTGACTTGGTTATTTAGTAACCCAAACACAAATACTCCCGTATCATATCAGCAAAGTCATTTATTGGAGGCTGAGTTGTGGTCGCTTTGAGGAAGGAGCAGGTATATACAATCAAATGATTTGTTTTATTTTGAACTGCCCTTCCTGAACGCCATGAACGTGACTCATGTTAAACGTGGCAGAGATTTAGTGGGTGACTGGTTTAGATGAATACGGCACAGTGGGTTATCTTGCAGGAAGAGGCTGCTGCTAAGTTTGGGAAGGGATACACGTGAGGAGGGCAGATGTGTATGGTGGAGGGCTATAAAATGGCACAATGTTGACCATCTCTCTTTCCGGGGTATAAAATACAAAAATACAGTGTAACATTTGTAGCATCTAGATGGAATGGGCAGTGATATGTGTGTGCACTGGCTCATTGATAATTCCCTTGTTTTCTCCATCCTCCAGTCAGATGTGGTCAGTATTGACCATAACAGTGGCCCGTCTTGGTTGATCAAACAAGCTCAGAAGTGTTCAGAGATGGTTAAACACACAAAAGAAAAAATATATATAAATGCATATATGAAATTTTTAATGTTACTACATATACCAGCAATGAGGCCAAATTCCACTTATTATTCTAAAGAAATTTCTTATTTTTTCTCCATTTTTTTTTTTTTTAAATGTAAACATTCTCTTAATCTACTTGTTCTTCTTTGCACTAAAACTATTAGAATAAGTCTGGGGCTGTTATTTAGGGTTATTATGGTATTGTCTTACTGGCTCAGCCCACTTGAGATCACATTTGACTGCATGTGGCCCCTGAACTAAAATGAGTTTGACACCCCTGCCATAGAGGATGAAATCTTGGATGTTGATGATTCTCAGACTATTCGTTTGGTCTCACACGCAGGTTTGAGTTGTACTTCTACTAGATGTATTGTAACAGACAGCAAAACACAGACATACATAGTTATCAGATGATATGTACTTTTTTGGATATTCTGACTTTTCCCCATCACTTGTGAATAGATCTTGTTCAGTAATGTAGTTTAACACTATGTAACTGCATAACTCTTGAAATTCCTGTTTGCCACCAAGTAGCAAACACTAGCATGCTTAACTAAGATGGTAAATATTCCTTTTGACTGCCACAGAGCAACTACCATATATTCATCTTGTTCCATCCCTCAGCCCCTATGACCTAATTTTTCACAGTTTCATGCCATCCTAACATTGTGTCCACAGTCTAACCTCCACAGTCAAATGGTATTATCAGGAATTTACAGAGTACACTCAAGCTCCTCCGAGGATAGACCCTCTATTTTGGGGGCATTATGTGACCTGCAATACTGTAAGTTGGACATTCTGAATGTTTGTAACCATGAATGTAACCAGCAGCAGCTTTACACCAGTGTTGGCGCTCTCAGAGGAAAATGTGCTAGGAAGGTGGAAACATAGAAATTAGGTCCTGGAGCAGCAACCCAGCATGTTTACACCATCTGTCCGTGCCTTGTCCATACTGTCAACAGGTGAGATGCCAGAGCTGAGAGAAGGTGGAGCATATGTGAATGTCTTTAAAGAAACTCTAAGAAACTAAAAGCTATGTGCTTTGTTTGTACATTCATATACATTGTACATATGTGTGTGTGTGTATGTGTGTGTGTGTATATGTATATATATATATATATAACAGATCAGATTAATGTAAACAGGAGTTTTGTTTTTCTATCCTAGATTCAAAAGGAATTCAAAACAACACAGGTGGATATTGGTTTATGAGCCTTATTTTACGGTTTACAGTAAGGTAGTTCATCTCATCAGCTTATCTTTATGACCCACATCTGAAAAACAGTCACGTTTTCATCAAATAATCTTTGGCCCTGCCACTCTGGCTGTAGAGTTGTGATGCCAGACATTTACCGACAGAAGGTTAAGGATATCCTCTTCTTTGTTTGTTTTCTTATCTGTGTTACATTATCATTAAGAAAGTAACAAACAGGATGTGCATTTAAAAAACATATGCTGCATGTGATTCCTGAAGGTCACCACGGGTACTAAGAATAGTTTTCCACAACCAAGAGCTTACTTTTCAAATGACACCTGAGCAATAATTGTGTTTAGTGTGAAATGATCATTTTCCATCACACTGACCTTTAGTGTCAACATGAGGCTTTTATAATTATGCTGAGTCAGTTTTATGCACTACTGCATACAGGAAAAAGGACTCTTGGAAAATGAGGATATGCTGTAAAAACACCGTCTGTCTCACACACAAACACACACACACACAATGAATAGCTTATCATTTTCCACTAAGAGTTTGCTTTCAGTCAATACCCCTGTCCTTGCCTTTGTTTTTGTGTGAGGTAATGAAAGCTGTTTAAGGATGGGCTCAGTTTTTGCAAGTCACTACTCATACTTTGAGTCATAAAATCTATAAAATCTCTTCATCTGAGGCTTCAGCTGTCTGTGTCAGTATTTGCAGTGATGAATTGTCCCACGTAACTTAAGGTTACTCACTAGGAAGAGTTCACTAGGAGACTTTATATTAAATTAAACAGCCGGTGTGGGAAAAACAAAACAAAAAAGCAGCAGTGTTTTGTGAGCTCGGCTTTATGTGCATACATATCCTTGAAAATCCATAAGAAATATCTGAAATTAGAACTAAGAGGTTTGAATGGACGAACCGGTTATGAATAAGAAAAAAGGCTGCTGTTTCAAGGATGGATTATCAGTGGGGCAAAGTGGAGAACTGCTCTGAGACCACAGGCATTCATTAACCCTGAAGGCCTCAGTATCACATTTGTGTGGTCACTGAAAAACAATATGAAAAAATATGACAAAGGCACCTGTATCTTAACAAAACTTGGGTTTGATGAGGTTTGCTCGTGAAGATCTGGTCAAAAAAGCTGGAAACCAGACACAGACGTCCAGAGACAGTGTGGAGTGACACCTGACGAACAAGCCAACAGAATATTTGCCGCGCACAGAGCAAAGGAAGTGAGGGGAATGGATGGATTATGGTTTTGGAATGATTATGGGCCAACAACTTGCTTTTGCCACGAGGCCCCTTAGCAGCTTAATCCAACCTGTCTCCCCAAGAAGTATCAGCAATACATAACAGTAAGAAATGTTGCAGTGGCAGCTGCACTGAGTCCAGTGTATTTCTAGCACAGATAACAACACACGGATAAAAAAATAAAGACATACTGTATATGAAAAAAAAAAATAAAGGATTAACCAATGCAACCTGCATCAGAGGACCTGGCACATATACTGTACTCTATAATATTATACGTGGCTGTGTGTCTCTGCAGAGCTCTGATATGGATTTCCTTCGTACCGGTCAAACAAACAATTTATTGAGGCTCACCATGTCTCCCCTGATTGGAATGAGTGACTCACTCCAGGCGTTTTCAGGTCAGGTGTGCTTTGACTGACTAAGTTCTCATCCCATGTTTCTCCACTCTCACAGCTCTGTCATGCTTCACTGACAGTTTTTCTCCAGTGATGTGAATTGATTATAAATGATTGAATCCCTGCTTTGTTTGATTGTAGTGCAGAAATCATGCTCGGAGCTTAGTCAGACAGTAAATGGACTTTTGTTTGAAGCAAATGTGAGAAATTTAGTTCAGTGGTTTCATCTATATTGGTCCCAGTGGATGAAGATTTTACCCTTTTTTTTTTTTTTAATTATGTTTTTTTAAAGATGCTTTTGTGAAACATTGTGGGCCTCAGACAAGTTTTCACAACACCACTGTAAAGTCAAAAGCATTGGAACACGTGACGCTGTTGCATGAGGTCAGAGGTCAAGTGGCTGGAAACCACTCGTTTGAACTTCAGCAAAATATATTTTATAATCTCATTATATGGCAGTGCCTAATCTGTAAGGTTACTGGTAATTGTAAAACTTCTGAGCAATTGTAACTGTATGTTATGAGTAGCATGGCTAGCATATAACTACACTTTTGCCATTTACAGCTGCTTCTAGGACTACAAGGATAAATCTAGGATTTCTAGGAAAATGAAGCAAGTCAGTGATAAATAATTTGTTAAGTTGTTACAACCAGCCCTGCACAAAGGGGAGTTTTGCCTGTTTCTGTGAACTGTTCACATTCTGGGAGCACTAAAGTCTGAGACATGGATGAAAACAATCTATGAAGAGTCACGTATGTCATAAAACTACTTTGAAACATTATCTTTCAAGTAAGAAATTAACACTTTTTATTAAATGCAAAACTCGGAAGTATTGACAATAGTCATTTGAAACAGAAAAGTAGAAATCAACTTGTGGGAAGAAACTGAAATGAACAAGTATTAATGAAGAACTCAGGAAAGATATGAACCTCTTTTGTAATACCTGATTACAAGTAAAAGCACTGCATTAAGAATGCTACCCTGGACATAAGCATTATCAGAAATCAGCCTATCTGAAGTAAAAGTACGCCATTACATTTGGCATTATTCAGTTTGTGTACTGCTACAGTCACATGCATGTGTTTATTGGTGGTGGCTCCAAAGGTCACAGATTAAATCAGAAGAGTAGCAGTTAGATGATTCCAATGAATTAATGTCCTTCACTGTAAATAGTCATCACTGTGCCAGAGACAACTAGTATGGAAGGTTTAGCATAGATAAAGTGTAATGATAGGAAAAGCAACAGTAGGTCTCTACAACACTACTGACTACTAGTTTGCTACTACAAAATAAGTGCTGACTCTGGCTTTACATGAAAATGAAGGAGTCACAGCTCTGGGTCTGGTCAAGGTTAAACACCTTGTTACACTGTGGCAGTCAGTCCTGTTTGGTGATGTGAATGCAACATGTAACACAACACAGGGAGGTTTCCTTCCAACAATGTAAACTATCCAGGGTCTGCGGGCCGCAAAGGTCCTGAGTCTGAGACTGACACTGTGTGAAAACCTGAACATACAATTGCTTATAATGCAAATCCTTTAGAACATCAAATAAAAAATCTAAATAATATTAAATCAGCATTTTTTTGTTTGACCTTGATTTGAGTTGTTGCAAGTGGTCAACAGGACTTGTGAATGGAATCGAAGATGTGTGGATTTCATTTACCTATGAGACATTCACAGTCAGGTGATACTTTTGATATTTTCCACAAATGCCATGCATAAAGCAACAATGTGTCACACAGAAACAGAAACAAATAGTGCACTGGTTGGGGACTACTTTCAGTGGCGGAATAATCCACAATCCCTAGATTTATCCCTTAACCTGATCAAAAACAATATCTGATTATACATAGCATAACCTTTCATCTATGAAATTAAACTTAAATAAACAGTTGAAAATAGCAGTGCTTTTCCACCCAGTAAAACTTGTTTTGCTCGATAAGTTTTGCTCTGTGTCTAAATATTAATATTTTTGTTTTGGTAAGTAAATATGAAATACATTACTTGTGACGTTGCAGATGATAAAAAGTTGCTGGACGTCTAAGGAGCACGAGTAGACAGTGCCCCCATGTGGTCACGGCGGCGACATACCGGTTGGACAGCATGTGCTGTTGTGTGGTGTGCAATGATACACTGGGCTTCAGGGTCATGAAAAGTTTTTATTGACCTGGAAAGTGCCTCTCAGGCTGAGCTCCCGCTTCCTGTAAGATCTGCTAACGAAAGGGTACTTCTGAAGAAAAACGGGGAACAGTTGGGCATTTGAGGAGGTGGTGTCGTGGAAGAGTTTTTTTTTTTCCAGCTCAAGAATTCTGCCTGAGAGACAGAGCACAAGGGGAAAAGAATATCTCTCCTCTAAAAGAACCGGTTCTGTAACAATCCTCAATCCCTGCTCTTTCTGGGTGTGTCTTAAAACGTTAAATACACTAATCCTCTGGAGGACTGACAGTGAGCTCACCTTAAAGAGTTTTCACCTTTTATGAAGGGCCCTGACTGGGTGGAGTTGGGGTGTAATGAGTGAAGTAGGGTCAGGGGGAACATGCTGAGGGGTTTTACATAATATTCTGTAAAATGCAAATCAGAGTTAAATTTTTATGCAGTGAACATCGTGCAGTGTGATTATGACCCCGATTTTTTAAAACGGAGATATTCAGTTCAGAGTCAGAGATTCTGACTGAAATATCAACCTTCAGCTAAATTTGACCTTCTCTCTCTTCTCTCTCTCTTTTGCCTTTTTTAAGAAACATCACAATGATTCAAAGCATGCCATCTATGCAGCATGAACCGGAGTTCATTTAGAATAAGCTGAATATTCGTTAGTTAGATCAAGCAACTTGCAGACCATATGAGAGAAGTAAACTCAGAAAATGGCAAAACGATACAATATAAAAGTTTGATAGAGAGACAACTGAATGTATTTTTCCCGCATCAAACTGTCTCCCGGGAGACATCAAACTCAATTTTATATTTCCTTTTTTAGCATGAAAAGCAGACACTTACTGCTTCAGAGAAATCAGTGTCACATTTCCACTTCTATAGACAGTTTCTGATGCTATTATTAATTTCAAGGTGTGCCTTGATTTATTGTTTTTTTGCTCAAGACTACTTTTAACTCCTCACAGCACACATGAACTGTGTTATAATGAATAATCTCACTGTCTTACTCATCCGTTTAAAGTGGTGTTATTTAACAATGGCCTTGAACTTTTATAAGCTGCAGCTTTTCTATGAACTGCAAACTGCTGTGCTCTGAAAGGCCTAGAGTTGTTAAAGTAATTTTATGTAGATCATTACGTCTTCACAGTTGCTGTTGGACTATGCAGTGTTAGTGGATCATGTACACAATCAACAGAACAGCCCAACATTTCATACAGTCCTTGGGAACTTATTTATTTAAAAAGTATGTAGGACACTTCATGCTTTCATACAAAAATATTCCAAATACTGTACATTGGTTCTGACCATGTGCAAAATGTAAAAAAAAAATATATATGTACGGCTCCAGTTAACAGGGAGAAAGTCACAGATAGAAAGTATCAAAGCACACTGATTTGGATGAGATTAACACTTTAAAATGTCTTGAATTAATAAACCTCACCTAAATCTGAAATGCAAACAGAAACTATTCAAAGACTGTACAGCCTGTGCTGAAAGGAATATCATGAGGAGGATATTTACATAAAAATGATTAAAAAACAACAACATTAACAACCCATGCACATAGCCTGTTGAGTACTTACAAGACTGAAATGTAGCCTTAGAGTTAAATATCCTGATCCAAATATATGAAAAGTAAACAAGTTTCCTTTTAAATTGACATTTTGTTGTTTTCACAAACAACTTAAAAATTTTTTCCAGTTTTCATCCAATGAGAAATGCACTGCTGTCAGACATGCAGGCCTGTAACATATTTAAATTCTTCCTGCTCACATTCACATGCTTTACTCCACAATCATTTCTTCTGTCTAATTCAGCAGCGACATAGTCTTTCATTTACAAGCTGAAGTGGAGCTCTTTTTCATTTCATTTGCAGGAGCTTCATCTTGTTTCCTAAATGAAGCAGAATAAAAAAACAGTTAACAGATGAAAACGAACCTTTCAGAGTGAAGATCTGAGAGAGCGACACTCACCCAGTCCTTTAAGAAATCTGTTCACGCCACTTGGCTCAGGTTCAGGGCATGAATCCAGATACTCGGCCACTCTCACTTCAAAGAGACCTGAGAGAAAAAGGAAAACTCTGAGCAATCGACACAGGATATGTGCAGCAGAAAATACTGGCTTAAAACCGTTTCCACTTTAAAGTGTCTTAACACGCTACACAGGCTGCAGAATGTTTTTAATACCTGCGCTGACTTTTTTAATTTGGGTCATATATCTGAGAAATGTCTGGTTTTGTATAATCAAATTAACAATACTAGCACTTCTCCATTTAGCAGATTATTATGTGGAAACATCTGACACCTTTTACGCACATCTTACATAAAATATCTTATTGGTGATGAAACAAGTTGTACAACACAGACAATTTAGTAAAATAAATATGGGTGAATTCCTATTTTTTGTTATTTTTCCTTTTGTGTTTTGCTGTCTGTATTCTTAACATTTGTTGGCAGAGCTTCAAAAGTCAACATTAACAGTTAAACTTAAGTGATGGCTTGAAAGGCAGTGCCGATGAATGATTTTCCCATTTCTTGAATCTTAAGTAATTCCATTCTGTTAGAAGCGACCGTATACTAAGACGTCCACTATCAGTTAAGACCAGTGTTGAGATTACTGTGTCAGAATTACTTCAAGCGCATGGAATTAGAGCAAACAGCCCCACGTGGCAATATAATTAAAGGTTCATAATGACCTCTTCCTCCTCCTTTGCTCAGCTCTTTGTCCTGAATGAAGCCAGCAAACATCTGCGTGTCCATGAAGAGCTGCAAGAACTGGCGGACCCCGCGGGAGGGGTGGGATTTACGGAAGGAGTCGCGCTGGAGTTCCTTGCTTCCGCTGGAGGACTCGACCATGTGGAGAGGATAGTGGCCTACCATCTCCACAAAGAACCGCACAAAGCCCTCTGACACCAGGGAGCTCAGGTCAGCCTGCCGGTCTGGATCGGAACATTTGGATGAAGACAAAAAAATGTGCATATACATTTAGATAATAAATAGATAGATCATAGATTTAAAGAAAGAAACAGATACTGCCTTGATAAACAAAAGGACCTGCGACCTGTGATGTCTGTGGACTGACCTCCGTGTGTGCCTCCGGTGTCTTTTCTCAGGATATCTTCTCTCTCTTCCAGGATCTGCTGTAGTGCTGCTTGCAGTTTACTAGGCAGGATGCAGTCTTCATCACCCAGCTGCCACAACATCAGAGAAAAGGTCAGCAGCAGTCACATGACACCATCTACAAACACACATCTACAGGACCCCTGCTTTTTATGGCTTCTGGAAATAGCTCAGTTACCACTGGACTGACGTTAAATGCTATATTGTATGTACTCCAGCAGGATTTCTCATGTACAGACCACATTATATTTCTACACTTTGTTCTAAGGCAGGTTTAAGGTTAATTTTTATTTGTTTTTTTATTCTGATTGGGCTATTATAGCGACCTTTAGAAGAATACTAGTGTCCATGAAAACATAGCCAACTGAAAAACCTGCAGCTCTGGATCAACCGTCCTGTTTACGTCATGACAGGACTCTGCTCTGGGATAACACCCTACACAGTTTCTGTACTGCTGTGCTTGTGTGTCTAGCATCATTTTCTTTGTCACCTTACAAACACTGTGCATGCCAACAAAGGATAAATGTAGGTGAAGCCATTATTCCCACTGAACTACCACACCTATCATTCCCATCACACACTGATATGTGTACACACCTGAATGACAAACTTGTCTGCACACAGATCCACTATGAGCACCTGAGGAGGCAGTGAGAATAAGGAATGACAGTGAGAGACCGTTTCGCAACAGGAGCTACAAAAAGGTGAGGTACTTTCTCAGTGGAAGTGGCTATACGCAACTAAAATCTGGCACTAAACCACTACACAGATCAATTATTAAATTGCAAATTGGACAGTGATTTTAAAGCATTTTACAGACCTCCTCAATGGGCAGCTCCAGCAGCTGTGGCAGGCAGGGTGCCAGCACCCCGATGAGGAACGGGGTGGGGGAACAGCTAATGTCCAGCATGCTGGCTGGTAACACGGGCACAAAAGTGTGCTGCCAAGTGAACGGGTACAGCAGCGCCAGCGCTGCGTGGCCACATCGAGACAACACACTGCATAGGAGAGAACTCAGGTCACACATGGATCACAGAACTCAAAGGTATCAATCACAGTTCCCTGAAGTCTTCTCCCAAAATGCGACTGATCTACACTAACAGTGTTATTTATATTTATATTTACAATTATTTCTACAGACATTTCTTGTCCCTTTACGGTCAGTTGTCATGTTGAAAATACTTCCTCCACTTCCTACTGATAGGTCAATTTTATAAACTAAACTTTCCTACTCTCTAAGAGTCTGCTGACCTCAGCATTTGTACATAGCGGGCTCATCCTGCCCATTACCTTCTACATTTAAAAAGTGATTGGTCATTCATTTTCTCTAGAGTTTATCTCCTTCTCAGCTGCTGTGGGTATACTCAGCAAAAAGCCAACTTTAAATACAGCTATTTCTTTGCTCTACAAAATCTGACTGTTAGCCAATTGTGTTTTAATTAACCTTCTGAGCCATTTCAGTAAGTTGCTGGGCTACATCTGAACCCCTTAGTTCTTGATGTAAGTACACTGCTGGTCATTAAAGGTGCTAGTTTTCCGTAGCACCTTTAATAATTATATAGTTCTCCATACAATGATGTGCAATCAATCAAACAAGTCACCCAGTATTAGCTGTTTTAGAGGGTCAACTTTACCCTGTAACATTCCTCATACATTTCTCTGGCCAAGTTGTAGTGTATAAAGTGATGTGCAAATGATATTCAGAACTGGAAAAGATACACATATTTTAACAATAATAAATGGTGGCATGTTTTTTAAAGGAGGTCTAAAATAGCTTTGCACAATAATATGGAAATGAACCAATTTCTAAAGCTTAACTCACTTTTAGCGCTCGTGTTGTTTTTTATTTATTTAATTACATTTCATCTCCATTTAGCTTCCATTTCAAAATGTGTGTGATATCCTGTATGTGCTGAACAAGGAGATCTTTATCTTATCATTCACTTATCATTAAACAGGCCACTAGGTCTCTGCCACTGCTTAAAATTTAGAACACCAGCACGCAGGGGTCAAAGTACACACAGATAGATGAGACTCTGTTTGTGATATAATAAAGCATTTTTTAACCTGACATATATCAAGGAAGAGTCTAACTTTACAATTTACAATATTTGCAGTACTCTTTATTTCAGATGCCAGCAGTTTCCGTGTTACCACCTCGGTACCTGAGTTTGTCAGCAATGAAGATGACTCTCCTCTCAAGCAGAAGGGAAGCGAACACTTGCAGGAGTTTACCGACACTGAGACACTGCAGCAGACTGTCAAAGTCCACATGCTCCAGCCTGGAGTCCACCGGTCGACACAGAGTCAGTACCTGTCAATGGAACAAGAAGTTCCATTGAAGTTGGGTTAAGTATGGTTGAAGCCTGCATGCAGGCTTAATTATTTTCATGAGGACTTCCGCTGTATCTGAGCAACAAGTCAAATTTTTATTAGTTATTATGGGAAGGATCGTTATGTCAATTATTGAGTCTATAATAGATAATAACTGAAATGATTGCCGATACACACAGCTGTCCTAACATGAACCCCCCGAAGCTGAAAAGGCCAGCCCTATTGTTTCCACATATGCCCTCAAATTCTGAGTCATTCTGAATCTGCAGATGGGAGTGTTTAGGAGGAACAAAACTACTAATTAACATTTCCTCTTTTGGTTTCAACATTACCTCATTCCCGGAGCCAGGGAGGAAGCTCTTGATGGTGACTGTGCGTCCGGGGGCTGGAAAAGGGGCCTCCATCACGTTACGCATAAAAGGGTAAACCAGAGCTGAGGAAATTTCTCTGCGCCTCTCCACCTCTTCTAGAATCTAGACAAACAGAACCAGATGAAACACTGTGACTCCTGAAGGAACTAGTGTTGATCACAGCCTTGACAATAAGAAAGGAGAAATGACCCCAGTATTCACACTTAACTGTTTGTAAATTTCCCTTGGCCGACTGGAGAATGGGTGAGATGCATTTCTTTTTTGAAAAACACACCCAGTGATTGCTCAGGATTATGTTGTTGTGTAGCCTCATTCAATACTAATACACACAGTTTCGAGGCTGCAGCTTTCACACTCAAGAGGATTAGCACAGAACTCTAGTCACCTGAGCTCCTTTCATCTCTCTATAAAGGTTTCTATTAGCAGAAACAAAGAAGGAGATGTAATGTATGGTTACTTCACCTTTGCAAACAGGTTGAAACAGCCCAGCTTGCTGACAATACAGTGCACCTCAGGGAGTCTCTTCCCCTTTCCACTGGGCTGCAAGATACGGTTTCACAGATCACAAAGATATATTCAACAAAAACACATCAAACACATTTCCAAGCAAAGTACATTTAGGGCTATGATATTAAAAGGCTATTCTCCATTTTAATATCTTTATTAGTCTCCTCAATGTCAGCACTGTAGAGTGGAAAAAGAGTCCAAACTCTAAACTCCTTCTGTTTTTATGACAGCAGCACTACGCTTATCCATCAAGAAAACAAAAGATAACACTCTGTGTTAGATGTGGCCTCTGCCTAAACCATAAACAACTAAACACAGTAGGTCAACGAGACAAACACTAAACTGAATAATAGGACATTATAGAAAATGCCTTTAAACATTATGGCTAGATTACATATTTGAAACAATGTTTTAAAAGCAGTAGACTCGTCAGTGAAAAAAGCCCTAACTGACTATATATATATATACACATAAAATCCTGCATGTTAGATTTCAGATCTAAATTATAAACCCCATAAAAAATACTATAGTGTATGTGTTTATAAAGACAGCCACACTACTTTCACAAAAAAAAATTTAACCCAACCTCTCCTTTTCCTATTTTTAAGAGGTATAAAATGGAGAAAATGATGAAATTCTTTTTGCTCTCCGTCATTGATTCAGAAGTGGTTTATAGTCTGTGATTCACATTTCCACAGAGATGTTGAGTAAGCGGATGGCAGGCTGCCATGTCACCACACACACACACACACACACACACACATAAACACATAAACCGTTGAGTCAATGATTCAGACACAAACACGTCCATACTCACCAGGATCTTACGGCAGTAACAAAACCAGCGGCTGCCGTCCTCTCCAGTCAGCACAAAAGAAAAGGTCTCACTGTAAATATATCACATTAAAGACAAGCAGACGCTGTTAATCTAACTTCCAAAAGATAGGAAACTGTCACAAACATCCTTCCTTGTGTAAAGCATTTGGGTAAAAGGCTAAACATGAAAAATATAATCATGGAAACAAAGAAGCAACATGGTTATTAACAAGTGAAGAGTGTACAAAAAGTAGGTAAATGGGCTGGAATGGAATTTGCACTGACATACATATTAACATTTTAAATACAACAAGGAAGTGTAAGTTGAGATGGTAACCCACATTACATCAATGAACCATACGCAGCAAAAACAAAAAGAATGCCCAAAGCCCCTTAGTATTCACAGATTTAATTAGATCAGATGAAAATGTAATTATCCCTGTGGGGAATCTGAGTTGCTGCAGCAGCAATTTATGGGTTCCAGCTGACAGCTGAGGATATAAATAGGAAACAATGAAATGCATCTGACATTATGCATTTATTGAGAGGGAAGAATCGTTTAGTATGGGGATAAAATATTACCACAGCCGTATAAACTAACCTTGGCATGTGAGCAGAGGGCTTCCAGTCCTGAGAATCGGGGAAACAGAATTTGGGAATCACATTCAGCTGATCCTCAGCTTCTTTGGAGAGCCGGGATGACTTCTCAAACTAAAATACAGACAGACTAAAGTTCAGTACAACAACAGGTCCCCAAATAGCTGCCCAGATGAATTTAACTGCATAATAATTCTCACTGAACAGAAACGGTTTAATAAATAAGTGTAGAAAATTAAGAACTAAACACTGATTCCACCAGAGACAAAACATTTTCTAATAAAGCAATATCTGAATAAAATACGTTATGGAAAACAGCTTCCTTTAGTGACAGCTCTTGACCCACGTCAAACTAGGAAACTTCCTCTTATAGGAAATCCTTTAAATGAATATCTAAAAGACGTTGACTAAAGACAACTGGACTTGTATTCAACGCCTTTTGGATTACCATGACCTGGATGACAGAGAACCTTCACAGACTTTAAATAATTGCTCATTAAAAAAATATCTGTCCTTAATTTTTTCAAACAAGATTAAAATTAAGACAAAAAAGTCACAAATGTGATTCTATTAAAGCAGCAGTATCAAAGTACGGTTGTGCCTATTGCCAGCGTAATGTTACAGTAGAACCACCTCCTAACCATTTTGGGGAACTGTTGTGTAATTTCAGGAGAGTATGTGTTTCCTGAGGAGGCTTTTCTCAGCGACACCACAACAAAGATCTGGAAAAGCTGCTGCTGCTGCAACTGGATCAAGTCTTTTTCCAGGGTGCGGTAGCCTGGCCGACGTTTCAGTGTAGACTGTTTGTAAACTGATCTTCTGGAGCCTCCTAGACACCACACAAAGAGACAATATAATAGTTATTGTCCTGGGACATTTCCCCTGCAGACAGAGAGCCATAGAGATCTTATTAAATGCCACTGGAATGAATAACTGTGCCGTTAATCTGATTACATTAGAGTTGTAGTGATCAATTGCCAACTCTTTTGACAACACTACATTTTCCAGCATTAAGTACATAATGAATTAAGTTAATATTTCTAAGCTGATGCTTGTGTTCGTCATACTGGAAACTGAAGACTTGGGTGTTTTGGACTGACAGTTAGCTGTTGGAATGCAAAATTCTTTCAGTTAAAATTTTCTCTTAGAGGTCATGTGTTACTTAAATGTACAGAAATATGTGAGAAGCACTGGAGGTACAAAACTTTCCTGTTGCTAATAAGCACTTTGAATTCTTTCCTTTTTGGGATCTTCTCTTTTTGCTATGTTTATATTAATATTTATAGATACTACCAGGATATCTCACTTCACATAAGATATGTAAAATGCATACTTTCAAATCGTAGTGACATTACAGACAGACTGACTTGGAGGTGATACCTTTGGTGCTGTCCTCAGGGTCGCTCTCTGTCCCGCTGTTCTCCTCTGCTGATATGATTTAAAGGAGTTAAATTAGGTAAAGGCAGAGGAATGGAAAAGCCATAATCAGATGCAGACAGTCAGCCTTTGTTTCATAATCAGCAGCTTTGCCTACTGCAGCTGGCCTATGTGCATCATCAAAAGCTGGGTATTTCCACCAAGAGGCTCAACTTAATCTCATTGAAGTGTTGATGTGGGTAACATTTGGGAATCTGCAACAGCCTCTCACCTCGCACTAAGACTCCTTGGTTCTTCACTCTCTTCCTCCCTCTCTTGTCGTCAAAGATGGTCTCGATCTTGTTGACATACTGTGCAGTAGAACACAGACACAGGTAATTCTCAGCCCCATAATTGCAGAGTCATTATGGAATCATGATATGACAGCCTCTAAGTACATAGTTATATTGAAGATTTTCATCACTTTTTTCCCTGTCTGTCTTCTTCTGCTAATGCCTGAAACAACACAGTTAAATGTTTGACAGTGGATTTAACTGAGGCTCTATTCTGTGGTTCAACACAGAAACAAGCACATATAGGAAGCTCAACCTTATCTTTAAGAGGAGCACTGTCGGTTCAGGAAGCAAACTTGTATGACTGCACACAGAAAGAAACTAAAGTCACCTCACTAACATAATGGCAGTGTTGCTGAGCAGAATAATTAACTTTAATAGTGCTCACACTTAAAACCAAAGAAATTTAAAGGATAGCCAATTATTTACACGTTTTGTTCAATAAAACAATTTCAGCTAGTATTTTACATTATATGTGTCATATAGTTCAACAAAGACAACCAGTTAAAATGCCATGTAAACAAAAACTTGACCGGCACGTCAAACCTGCTCAGAGGCACAGTGCGGGGTTGTTTTGAAACTACAATCCCTTTCTAGTCACACAGATACGTGTCGAGAAGTCTGTTTTATTACCTTGTCATCAAACTCTTGCCCCGTCCACAATCCTTCCGCAGCCATGGATTGTAAATTCAAATCTACTATGTATGTGCTGTTTGGAGTCGCAACAACCATTCTTACATGTTACTCTACACTTGTCTATCTCTTGCAGCATCCTCTCCTTCCTGCTCAACAAGTCACCACCCACTTTTTTTCTTTCCTTCTCAACCCATTCACTGAATACATACCAGTTTGTTGGTCAACTGTACGGAAATAGAAAATGTCTTCCAGTCACACATAATCATCCCCATACAATGCTTTGTGAATGTACCTGAGATGTCCTGTGTGTTTTTTGTATGCTTGTGCGTCGGGGTGCAGCTGGTTTATCTGCAAGGGTTGTAGATTTGGACGCTGTTAATACCTTCCTTTCTGCTTTGCCCGTATAGACGTGCAATGTTTGGGGTTTAGGAGGCAACTGGAAGATGAGAAATGTTAAGTTAGCCCTCGGTTTTAGATAATCACACAGTATCAGACTAAAAGACTTCCTTCTTTCTGCCTTACAATCTCAAGTTAGACAAGTCAATGACAAATACTCTTCTACTCTAAATGGGAGACATACTTCCTTTACCTTTGGGACGTGTTGCCTTGAAATAGGAAGACACGTGGGAGACAGCTTGACATCCTCATAGGGGCTATCGCTGGTCACTGGAGGAAGTCAGAGTGATGGGAAAGATGACATAGGGTGTTTAATAAAGCCTGAGATCACCTGAATGAACAGCACCTTAGTCACGTTTCTTTAATTGGATAGTTCAGGGAGAGAAACATAAATTCATGCTACATTTAAAAAGAAAATGCAACATATAATGAATAATTTAAACACTGCATCATTATTAGCATTATTTTTTTAATCCCAGCAACCGTACATCTGCAATAAACCATGAACAGGAAACAGCTCCTTATGAGCTAATCACTCAAATCTCCTTAAAAGGCACCGCTATGGCAATACATTAAATATTATTTGATGTATTGGAGCTGTACAACAACGCTGACTTCATGTCTTTGCAACAAAATCAGAGCTAAATTAACAGCCAGACTAATCAAAAGTGTCCCAATGTCTCCTTCAACATATTTGATGGGCAGCTCAACTTACACACGATATCCTCGTAAATGTTGTCATCAGAGTAGGCATGGTAAATACCCGAGTGTCTGGCCTCGTCTCCCAGCGTGCCTCGCTGCACTGTGAGACGCGCCGCATCCTCATACTCAAAGGACTTCCTGCAACAGGGAGGGAAGGGAAGGCAGTAAAGAAAGGCTGCTGCTGTCCTAAAGATAGCCAACATACTACGAGCTCTATTGTCTCCTGATGTCCCACCACAAAAGACAGTGAAAATGTAGAGTGACAAATAGTCATGGAAGGACATGGCTGATAGTATGCCACAGAGGGTGTTTGGTGAGGACAATTTCATTTTACATGCTTTAGTTGCTTCTCTACACAGGACATGAGTACAGAAACAGTGGGTACAGCTCAGCAAAGAAGCAAAAACTACTACAAAATTCAGGTTAAGTATGATGCAACACCTTGCCAGGATGAGGTATTTCATAATGAACAAGAGTGAATGACAGCTAATGTCTTCCTCTAGAGCAGGTAAACAAGGAGTCATGTGCAAATATGTGTGACAGGACAGCAAGTCTGTCAAGATACCAAATTATTGATACGTCAATTCAATTTAACGTGTCAAGACAACACTCAGCCACAATAAGCAGTTTTAAAAGGCTGTTTCACAGTACTGAATAAGACAGTAAAGGCAACTTAAAAGAAGGAACTAAGAGACAGGCAAACGCTGGATTCCCCCTTCATTCTTAAAATTTTCTTGATGATTCACTTTAAAGATACCATCACACTAATGGGGAAGTGTATATTAAAACAGATTTGAGCAACTTGTATTAGTCCGGACTATACCCTGTGTGTTTAGTTTCCACTTATAGAGTAGCATATGTGTATTTCACTAATATCCCAAACATTTAGTTAGCATCATTTTTACTCAGCAATATACAGGTCACTCTTTAGGCACAGACAGCTAAACTAATAGAGTCTAATATTGCAAATATTTACAAGAATTTAAATGTTTCTATTATTCTGCTCAACACATTTATAAAAATTGGGGTGGACAAAATAACAGAAACACTTCTGTTTACAATATAACCAACATCCTAAAATAAAACTGCACATTTTAAATGTAATTTATTTTTTAATGTGAGCCAAATAAACCATTTAACATTTCTTGGAATTATTTGGTTTAGCGCTGCAGTGCAATCTCATTTGCTGCTATATTCGACTGCAGTGGTTTTATTTATTTATTATTTCTTTCTTTCTTTTAAAGCATTGCCTCACCTGTTCTTTTTATGCCTTGAAAGTCCTTCAGCTTTTGTAACTGGACACGGAGGAGGTGGGAAGTTAGGAGGCTGAGCTACCCTCCTGTTCCTCACGTTGGAGTGGTTGTTATGAGGCGATCTACTGTCCCACTGCACTGTGTGCCCCGTGCTGTTGTTGTTGTTGGCTCCCCGATACTGGAATGTTCGCTGAGGTTTGGGAGGGGGTTGAGGTTCACCTGAAGAATCCCTGCCTTTTTCCCAGAGCAGTCGGTCTCCCTCAAGCTTTCGCCAGAAACCCCGTGAAGTGTAGAAGTTTCCAGCGGGCATGTTGTCTTCTTGGTCATCCGTTGAGAGAGGTAGAGATTTAGAGACTGATTCAATATCCAAGATGCGTCCCATTTTTTCACCATTGGCAGTAATGTTTTGTTTCACTGCAGAGATTACGGCATTTGCCTCAGTTTTGGAAGGTTTTCCCGGTGATGTGGTTGAAAATTCAGTGGCAGATTTCTGCAGAGGTTCTGACTTCCTACCAACCACGCTGTGCCCGATTTGTGCTGGGGATTCCCGAAAATCTAACCCAAAGTTCTTTGCTTTGGAGAGGCTGGATTTTGCCTGTAGCCCTCCTCTTGAAACCTCGTTGAAACATCTGTTGTCCAGGAGGTCTCCAGACAGAGTTCGGAATACACACGGAGGGTGCGCTCTCACTCCAGCATCCTGGTTGTTGCCCTGTTGACTACGACCTTCCCACTGGGAGATCTTCTCCCTGATGTTGCCAAGAGAAGGTGGCCTCCCAGGCTGCCGCTCCTGCCAGGCAGAGGTGGCCTCTTTCTGCAAACGGTCAACCTCACCAGCCCCCCGCCTGCCCTGCTCCAGTCTCAGAGCCAGCATGATGAGAGGGGGCAAGTTTCAGCCAACCCTCAGTTCTCCATAACGGAATGCATCACGGACTTCCTTGCAAAGATGAAAGCAAAAATCCACAGATTCAGGTATTAATTAATCCACAAATGACCATCTGAAGCAAGGGCGCCACAAGGTTTACGGTTGCTTCCTTTATCTCTTCACGGGCCTTCTTGTGCTAGTAGAGTCCCATTTCTCCCACTCATTTTGTAAACAACCTACAAAGAAGACAAGGGTGAAATTACTCTTCACTGCACTTAAAAACAAGTCCAGACAGCACACTGCAGGGTCAAGGGGATAGTGAGGGAGAACAAGAAGGAACAGTTCCTTTTGAAACGGAACACATCCCAAGTTGTGTACAAGGTGTAGGCAGAGACAGAGAGAAGGTCAGGAAGGGCAAGCTCCTGTCTACTTTTTGGTTTCCAAAAATAAACCTAGTAAGAGTAAAGGAAGACAGTGACAGGAACAAGTTTACAACAGTCTTCTGCTGCTCTGTGCCTGTGTTTTGAGCTGCTCCCACTCTCGTCTAGCCCCAGGGGAATTCTATGTCGCTGTCATCTTAAACCCGGTAGCTGGCCAAATACAAAATGCCAGTGATACAGCAAAGCTACGGATCTAATTGAATCCTTTTGCTATACTGCCTGGGGGGCATTTAAGTGATTTCAAAGACATACTACTGTGTGAACGAATGGATGGGTCGAATGCAGAGAAGGAATTTCCCCATGAGGGATCAATAAAGGAATAATTATTATTATTATTATTTACAGGCTAGACAACACAAGTAACTCAAGGAATACATAAAGAGTCAGTTGATAATGGAAAACATTTTAACCACACCTATGTACTCTGTGCAAGAGGCGCTCTACAGCGCTTCAGAGTTATTTATCTGCACATGAGAAGAAAGAGACTACAGAGTTTGATTAACCAAGGACTCTGGTATATGTATGATATAAAACTATGAAGTAAGATACTGGTACATCTGATCTAGAATACTGAAACAGTAACAGATCGCATATAAACACTGCCTCCACCCTGACTCATATTGCCTGAGAACACATCAGTGTTACTTTATACTGTTGTACAACAACAGCTTGCTGGAACCAAACCACTGGGACACGTTGCACATTAGGACAGAGGCTGAGAGGATCATGGTAAAATTCCACCGCATACTTCATAATCATAATAACTACGAGCAGCATTCCTGCAGACCTGTACAAGAGTGGAGGGCGGTGGGAATAGATTTAACTAGAGACAGTCGGTCAGTCACTCTTGCAAGTGACGCCTTTGTTTTGGTTTGACCTAAATCAAAATGTACGTTTGCTCTGGAATGCTGTTCCATCTCCTGCCAGACCCAGCAATGACAATGCGACTCCCGAACTGACCCACTTGCATTATTTGTCTGCGTGCGGTATGGTGCACAGGAAGGCATGAGTTGCGTTTCCTGAGCTGCAGGAAGAAGGATCAGCAAACTGTCCATAATTATGGTGCGGAGAGTTTTTCACCCCATTGCAACCGCTGATTTGAGCTATGTTTAGATCAGCTATATTCAAACCTTGTGATGGTAATCAAATTTTGAAATACGATAAATCCAGAAATATATCAGCCACTGGATAGTTACGGTTACTTTTGCAAACACATCTAAAAAGTACCAGGTGTCCCTTTTATATTGCATGCGGTTCAAATCAAAAGTTGTTGTTGCCAGAGAAGCAAACTGCTGGTATATTAAGTAACAAAGCCAGAGGGCAAAATGAACTTCATTCATCGGCCTTTATGAGGCCGCCACTCAGCTGGGAAGAGAGGCATCTGCCCTGCACAGGTATTTATTTTTTTTTAGTGAAACTCACTGAGTCATCCACGCAGAAACCAGACAAGGGGGACATGTGAAGCTGAAGCACCCCGTCATCACTAGGCAACTAAATTAAGCCTAATTGCACCTTCAAAACCACCACAACACGCCCTCAGAAGAGATCTGCGGCGTGACAGAACATGTAGTGGGTGAGGTATTGTAACGGCCGTGGTTTGTCGTCAACAGTGACAGTTAACGTTTAAATAAAAGAAAAATGCAGGTTTGTTACACGTCAGGATTAACCAAGATTAAGCGTGTTAAAATGAATGATCACCAGCAGCCACAACAGTTTCTGTGCATCCGGCAGGCTCAGCTCCAGTAAATGTGGGATGGACCACTTTAACATAACAAGGTCCCCCGATCAGAGTAGCCTGTAGATGTTTGTTAACATCCCTCAGCAGAAGATGGGTCCAAAAAATCTGTCAGAAATTTCAGACTGATTTTGAGGATACAATGCATGCATTGCACCAAAGATGACCTAACGTGCAGTCTGTCATGCATTAACTCAACTGTTCTTCCTATATTTTGCAACACCTGCAGATAATTTCCATACAGCAGCCCTTAGCATCGAGGTCCAACGGCCTGTGTCATCTAAAATAGATGTTTTATTGCAGGTTATGCAGTTTAATGTGTGCAAATTAGATAGATTGGGAGAAAAACAGAGAAGTCTAAGTAGAAAATATGAACAACAACATAAACAACATTCTGTTGTTGTTCTCGCAACGAGTACATAGAAAAGAAATCACAGACTCTTAACGGTTGTTGACTGCAGGAAGACCAATACTGGAACAACCCTTTGAATGTCTATAACGATGAAGAAAAGGCGTTTTAATTTACTGAATGCACGCCGAATATAACATAATTACTTACAGATATAGAAATAGAATTAATACTTGTATCAAAATGTACCTGCAGTTTAATTAAAATAATTTCAGTCTTAAATTGCCTAATTTTAATAGAGTCTGGCGTAGACTTATCTCTTTAAGAAGAAACCACGAGTACGGATGAGCTCCACATCTTACAGGAAGCCGCTGGGTAACGTTAATCAATAAAAGTGATGAAATATAACAGTTTAGCTAAAGTTAACTTCTGCAACGGATCTGCAATAGATATAAGAACAAAATACCACATGGGCAGATGCTTTCATAGCAACATGTCTCATTACTTACCACAGAAGTTTGAAATCATTGGTAACGCTCGTGCTATTTCCCAGTTTCCTTTCGATAAAATGAAAAACTGAGATAAAATCCTCTGGGTTCCATCGTTGTATCTGGAGAGGTCTGCCGTACGAAAAACGTTAACGGACTAATGTTGATTAGGAAAAAAACAGCCTGCACACCGTTAGTGGGAGCCGGGTAGTAAAGAGAGGATTTAATGGGGTGTAAACACGTATCACTTATCCTTTCAAGTACACAGAATCACAGCAATACAGAAAGTGTCCAAAGAGTTGAAGAAGAGTTGCTAAAACTGAACACTCCTCGCCCTCCGTGTGGGGACAATTAAAATGTGAAGTCAGGCAGAAATAAAATGACTTCCGGTTGCAATTTTCGAAATAAAACCCATAAGCATGAGCGTGACATTTTGCGATATTTATCAGAGGATAATCGAATTTCCTGGGAGAACTTAATGATATTTATAGTTTTCTTTATTTTTTATTTTGACCTTATGCGTTTTATTCTTTCGGGCACTTTCAAGTTTCGATTACAAATCATGCAGATTTTAAAGACAGGTAGGCTACATGTTTGTTTAAAATGGTGACCAATTAATCCTTTACATGCTTGAATCCAATAAATATTATACCATCTGAGGTCTACACACACAATTCACATACAGTATTATGTGAATTGTTTTGTAACGACTTTTTAAAAAAAAAAAAAAAAAAAAAAAAAAAAAACAGGCAATTTACTATACTATTCACTCTTTTCCCGGTTTTACTCTGTGTGTTTCTGTTGAGCTTGACGCAGTTTTTCCTGTGAGAAAGATCCCCCAGTAGGGAAGACGTCATCACATCCATGATCACATCAACTCCTGCAGTTGTCATCGAATAAATATTGTTGTCTTCAAGTGCACTGGGAAATATAGATACTGGAGATACACCTGTGAACCCATACGTTAAATAACTGTATGTGATGTTTTGATTCATTACGATTGGAGGAACTTCCTGCTATATTTGTTCTCTTTAGGCATGACTTTCAAGTAGATCTCACTGTTCACTTGCTCAACAAGATTAAACTCTATCCTGTAAAGTTCTGACTTCAGAAATCTTTCATAACAGATGCACATTTTTCTATTTTAATTCTGCTGATATTACACAATGTCTGCATGTCTATCGTCGGATATCCATCATTAAACTACTCATGGTACAGGAATACACAGGACGCACAATATGAAGGCAACAAGAGCAATACATAAATGTCACAATGTAACAAGCTACCAACTCATTTATTAAATGCATCAGTACAGCAACAAATACAAAAAGATACTTGCTGCTTCACATTTATATCCTTTCATTCTGACACATGGCGTCCCTCCCACTGGAACAGACATACTGCAACGTACAAGTCTATTGGGCAAGAAGTGCAGATGATATACAGTGAAGATAATCATCAAAACCTTTCGTCCTCCACAGGAGAGAACATGAGTGTGTCAGAAGGTCAGTTTCTTTAAGATTCACTTGTTTAAGAGTTGCTGTGAAAAACAGATGTGGTAACCAATTACATCACAGTAGAGATGATGTTTTAGTGTTTACTCAGATTTCAAGCCTTCTTTGATTAGGTTGAGCTCATAGATCAGGGTCTCGTAGCGATACGCCATACGGATCTGGGCCACATTGGTCTTACGGATGTCGTTGCCCTCTGGACCCTCTTTCAGGTAATCCTTACCGAGGAAGTGGTCCTTTTCCTGCAACACGGAAGAGAACCAAAAGCATATTTTAGTGTAAGGGTACACTCAGCTGTATGTGGAACATGATTGATAATCTCTTTGACTAAAGCGCAGTCCGTACAGTGTGAGGTCAGAATCTGGGTGGATCTAATGAAACTCACAGATTACAGAGAAAATTGTTTCATACCGTCAAGAGGAGTGATGACTCCTTGCACACAATGTACATCATAACACATCACATATGTTCTAAAGTGTTATAACAACACAAATGAGAAATGGGGGAGATATATTAATATATAATTATATTAATTAATCATATTTGGTGCTCTATTTTCAGAGAGGATAAATATAAACTATTTGAAATTTTGTGTGTTAAAAACTTCAAAGCAGAGAAACTTGACTTCAAAAATAAAGTTTTAAAAAAATCATTTAAAAAAATGGGACGAATGTTTTACTAATAATCATCAGAATGACTTCTCCCTCAATCCATCAGGGGTTCATTTTGACCTTCCTGTATGAAAATAATGATATTTATATTTTTTATTTTGACCTTTTGTGTTTTATCCTTTTGAGCTTTTCTAGGTTTCTGTTGCACACAGAAACCAGTTTGTGGGAATAAAAAAAAAAATGAAATTATGAAAATGCAACCACAAGAAAGGGAGGAAAAAAAAGTGATTGTAAATCAGTTTAAGTCAATAGGGGCCCCTAAACAGTCCTGCAGTTACCTAGCAGCCAGTTGCTGACTCATTCAGCAGGAATAATAAAAAAAAATCTAAGAAATAGAAGAAAATAAATAAATAAATAAATAAATGTCAGGAATATTTACATTGTTTAAATAAAATAACCAGCAATGAAAAATACTCTTACAGTGCAAATGAATGACAGGAATACATTATAGTAGAGACAAAATGACAGATCAGTGTCAGAAATGTGGCCCTCTAGTGGACACCCTCATACACAATTTGGGAATATGGATTTGCTGAATATTCATCAATCATGTCTCTCTTCTAAACTATTGGAATTTTCTCAGTATGTGAATGTTGCAGTATATTACACACCAATGATCCAGATAGGGAAACTATTAATGAAAAATCATTGTTATTATTAAAAAATTCCACAGAATAATAAATCATTGCACTCAGTTGATAAGGATCTATAGATTGACTAAAGCTGCAAGTCTAGTTGGGTGGAAATGTCACACTTCATGTGCAGTGTGACTGTAATGTATTGCGCGGTCAAATCAGAAGGGACTGGTATGTGATACTCTTCACTGAGACCATGCATGTGTCATATCAACTCACTCAGAGTGTGATTCGCCACAAAGCTTTTCAAACCAGAGACCCCACATCATTTACTGTTCATGCATGTTACCTCATGGGACAAGCTGCTCTGCAGGACGCTATTCCTGGAGATCTCACACATGTCACAAGTACTGAGCTTGAAGACCTGGGCTGCAATGGCATATTCTTCCATCAGGGGTTCCTGTGAACAAGCCAAGACATCCACTGTGATTAGATGATCACCTCAAGTTAGAGTGACTGAACGCCTGACTTTTTGACTCTGCGTTCCCTATGTAATGTGTTTACAATGCATGTTCATTTAATGTATATTGTATTCTACCATTGTTATATTGTGGCTTGTGCATAAATACTATAGGACATTTTTCTGACTTCAGTAAAATGTAATTCACTCATTTATACAACAGCGCAGCATGCACCATTGTCCACACTATCCTCAAAGACCTTCTTTCATGCGTTCAGACCTTGGTGTAGTGGAACTGCATGGGATCGTCGGTGGACAAAGACACCACCAGGCCTTTCTTGTGGAACTCAAGCAGGGGGTTCTTGGCGTATTCCAAGAACAGGCTGTTGTTGCTGAGAGGAGACATGGCAATTGGGATCTGGGTCAGGAAGTACAGGTACTGCAGCACAGGGCTCTGGTTGGGAAGGATTGATGGATAAATATTAGAGGGTTAGATTCAGTCAATGTCACCTCTTTGAGAATGGGAAAGCACATTTCCTTGATTATACCAAGAAAAACTATACATGCCTTACACAACATGGATTTTTCCGTGCAAAGCCAAGGACACATTTTCCTATCATCTAGGAAATTCACATACACAGGAAATCCTATGTGTCCCTTTTAGATTTATACATACTATCATTATTTGTTTTCAATTGCATATTCATTGAAATAAAATAAACCATGTTCAGAACCGACCTTCTTGAGGTTGAGGCCGTGAGAGATGTTGTCAGCAGTCATGAAGGCAGCCAGCAAGTGGGTGATGGCACCGGCCTCACCACAGTGAGGCCTGAACATGAAAGTGTTCATCCCTCTCTGTCTGGAGAATGGATATCAAACAAGAATTATAGCACAGAAAGGAGATGAGAAATGAGATAAGAAACCATAGCAAGATGTCAAAGAGTCATTATATGGTGATGTTACTTTACACATATTCATGTTGGATTCCTGGCTTGAATTCCAGGAATCCAACATGAATACGTGTAAAGTAACATCATTACCCACCTGCGGAGCTGGTTGAGGACAGCAATGTTGGCATACATATAATAAATGTAGTAGGTGTAAGAGGGGTTCTTGACAATGTCCCACTCTTCAGGCTTGGGGCTCTTAGTGGAGAACATGTGACCACTGTGTTTGGATTCATCATCCACGCTGTCAAAGCCCGTCACCTACACAACAGGAGTGAAAAACACAGGGCTTTAACTTTCCTCTGGATGAAAGTGTAAGACAATATTACAACTAATAGGAACATTTCTGCCCGAAACTAATGTCAGAAGTGTGATCTTCTATTCATTTGTCATGTAGATGTGTGGTCGCATAGATAACAGCTGATATAAAACACAGAGAATAGTTATACGGTAGCATCTGCAATAATCTCATATTATTATATGTAATAAAAGAATAATAGAACATTTAGTAATAGACAGAACATTTAGAAAGCTTATTTTGGTGTGCACTGAATACTCTTATACACATTTTTTCTTATGAATACTTTGAAATATAGGATCTTTACTTGTGACACTAGTTTTAAGTTGTAGTACTTCTGTACTACCATCTGTTTTGTTATCTTTCCCATATTTTTCTCCCTAATTCCTGGCTTGGAAAACAGTTCTCTGCCATGGTTAGGTTATTTTTTTTGTGCGTTTGAAATTCGACTCACATGCTTGAGGAAGATGCTGAGCTCAGGGTTGGACTGTGGGTCAATGGTGGCTTGGAACACGGGAAGGAAAATGTTCTCCAAATACTTACCAAAGTGGGGCACAAAATCCCTGCCTCTGAAGATGTCACTATAAAAGATAAGGGACAAAACAAATGATTTAATTATGGCAATTGTATCAGTCTTTTGAAACTTATATAATGACTCAAAGGGCTTATATAATGACTTTATACTGTATAAACCTTTTGATACATTTCAGGCTTAGGGGAGAGCAATTGATAAAATCTTTGGAAATTTCCTTTAATACCATAATATAGTCAAGAGCGAAGCTGTAGCATCCACAAGATAAATTGATCTCTGTCTAGCTTTGTGCTTAAATTGCATTAAAAAAAAAAAAAGAATGAGACACTTACTAAATCCTGGGTATTTGAATCATCCATTTAAGGTTTGGGCAGAAGACTTTGTGCTTGACAAACCAACCAGAAAGCTTGGTCCACTCATTGGGGTTGCAACCATAGATGGACAGACGAGGCTCAGCATACTGGTACTTGGCGTCCTCCAGGTCAGTGGCTACTTCCTGGTTTGCACAAAGATCAAATCAGGCACAGATCACTCAGAGCTTAGTGAGCGATCTTTTTTTTCTGTGTGAATGAATCAAAGTTGATATCATACCAAGTTACAGTAGTATTGATCTTCAGTTGGTGGAATCATGGTCATTCTGTCATTCTGTGCATCATCTGTCTTCCCATTTAGGATGTTGCATGTCTACAGTATCTTATTGTATAAAAACCAACCTTGATGATGGTGGCAAAGTACTCTCCATTGATGTGGTTCTCTGTCTTCAGGTACAGATCACGCAGCTCACTAGCTCCTACAGGGTTGTACTTGGCGTTGAACTTATCAAAACGCTGGAAGGTTTGTCTACCCTTCAGAGACACAACACAGAAAGAAATTTTTGATTAAACAAGTCCTAAAAAATGCAAGTCTGCAACTTTGCATCCACTCTTTAGATGTTTCTTTTTTCCCTGACCATTAGAGACCCATTTCACATCTAAGACCAATAATCATTTTCACTCAAGAGACGTACGGCGTGCACATCCAGAGAATCTACAGTGAGGTCGTAGGGATGCAGCTTCAGGGACTCAAAGAGTTCCTTCATGGTGACCTCCTTTCCCTTCAGTTTGTGCACAATGCGGTCAGCATCCACACGGTAAGACTTTTTGATGAAGCGTAGCAGGTGCTTCTGGTTCATGCAGGCGGCAGCATGGATGTGGGTGTCGACCTAAAATGGCAAAGAAATTGGACAGTGGAGTGGATCACTGAAATTCTGGATTTAGACTGTGTAATAACAGGGAGTGGTCACAAGAGGGAGCTAAAGACATCATGAACAGTATTTCAGTTGGAGGAAAGCTGCAGAAAAGGTAAGGAGGAAATTTAAGGTCTAAAATACTAATATATAGAACATTATTTAAACATATTCAGAATAAATATGATGATGCGATAACTCTGCTAACTAGAAGTCAGTGCAAAGATTTTAAGATTTGTCCACAAGGAATAGTAGAGAGGCCTTAGTTATCATCTAAATTCAACTGGCAAGAAGCTTAGTCTTAAAGTTGATTCCATATTAGCATATTTTTGTTTAGCTTATGTTTCAAGGCAAACAACTTTGCTGTGTCCTTGCACAATGCATAGCTCATGGCTACCTTCCTGCAGTTGTAGAAATCCCTGTGAGGGTTCAGCTTCAGCTCCTTCATCTCCTCCATCTCGTTCAACATCTCATGCACATTGAACTTGGACATGAGGAACTTCAGACGACGGTGAGTGTAAGTCTTACTGCAAAATAAGGAGCAACCTGAGATGATTGACAGGTGAGATTGTGCCACAATTGTGTTTTGAAACTTAATTTTCAGCAGCTGGTGTCTATAAAACACACTATACTGTTGAACAAGTCCTTGATCAGAGCAGTGTGGTTCCAGCGCCGCCATGGTAGCCTACTACATTACCCCATAGACATACATAGGCATTACCCGAACTGTTGTTTTGCTACCATATGTTTTTGTTTTGCTGTGGACATGTCAAGAGCCCCTGTGCAGGACCACACACTGAGAACTTGTCGTATAAATGATTTAACAGTGTGTCAACCTTGGGGTCATCTAAAAGAAGACATGAAACTGGTCAACTTCTGACACCTCACCGGACTCCCTTTGAAATGAAAGGTGTAAGAGAAGTCATGGTGGGACATTTTCAAAGCTATGTAATGATAATGAACACTGTCAACGGACTCACGTTGGGCCCTGTGCAATGAGAGCAATGAGGAAGTTCATGTCGTCAATGAAGGTGTTGTAGTCTGGACGGGGCAGATCTTTGGGCTGATGTTTGTCAGCAGCTGCAGCATCATTGTACACGTACACGAGACCTTCCTTCATACGGGCAACATAGCCCAGATTCTCTGGTAGGCATTTGGTGTCAAAGGGGTCCTCTCCATTCTTTGGAGGAGCCGTGAAGACTGTGGATGCAACATATATATTAATTTCACTTCTCTTAGCACTTAGCTCTATCACCTTGCTCATGCTCACATCCTTTTCCTCACTTGGGTGCACCTGATCCTCAGGTTTGAAGGTTGTCCCCTCGATGTCACGCAGATACTGGGAGGCTGTTCTTGGGAAGCGCTGATATGCCAGCCTCATGTACTTTTCCCTGATGGTCAAGGCGCGGTACAGACCCCTACATGACAGCTCAAAGTCATCCATGGTCACCTGAATAACACATAACAAAAATGCTACTGATTTTACCTGAAAAATACCTGCAATAATTAATTGTTAGATTTAAAGATTTTAAATTAATACACAAAAAGAGAATATTAAATTTGTGGCAAAAATAGAGATATAACAGATGTAAGATCTTATAAACTGCAGTTTAAAAATTAGATAGATATTAGATGTTATAGATATGGAACAGAAGTGGCAGTTGGCCAATAGGAGACACAGAATACGCAGTAATGAAACCTAAACTCCAACCTTCTCTTAAATGAGCTTGGCCTCTGCTCATGGGAGGGAGGTAAGAATGCAACCCCCCAAATACGCATAGTCAGTGAAATTCAAGGGCAACACCTCGTGCATCCATGACTGTTTGACACAGGTCATAAGAAACGTGCACTCAAGTGATGGCAAATGCATGGGCTGCTGATTTCATCTCTTCTCATTTTTAAACCCATTTCAGATCACCTTACTTTTTTTTTTTATTATTGAAATAATGGAGTTAGTACCCTAAACTTATCAGCACACTGTGCATATTTTACAAAGACTGTGGAGCAAAGTAGAAGTGACCTCTTGGATAGGAGAGTTTAAAGGGACTTTGGGGCCTTCATGCTGAAGTGGCAACTTGAATTTGGTGAAACAACACTTTCACCTCAGACCACACCGGTTTGAGAGTATTGTCACCAATGAGAAATAAGACAAAAATTGAACGATTAGGGTTCAGAATTATATATACATATATACACTAGCAGGCCACTTTATTAGGTACACCTTGCTAGTAAAAGGTTGGTCCCCATTTTGCCTTCAGACCTGCCTTAATTCTTTGTGGCATACTTTGAACAAGGTGTTGGAAACATTCCTCATAGATTTTGGTCCATATTGACATGATAACATAGCGCAGTTGCTCCAGATTCATTGGCTGCACATCTATGCTGCTAATCTCCCATTCCACCACATGCCAAAGGTGCTCTATTGGATTGAGATCTAGTGACTGTGGAGGCCACTGGAGTACAGTGAACTCACTGTCATGTTCCAGAAACCAGTTTGAGATGATATTGTGACATGGTGCATTATCCTGCTGGAAGTAGCCATCAGAAGATGGATACACTGTGGTCATAAAGGGATGAACATGGTCAGCAACAATACTCAGGTAGGCTGTGGCATTTAAACCATGTTCAATTTGTACTAAGGGGCCCAAAGTGTGCAAAGAAAATATCCCCCACACCATTACACCCCCACCACCAGCCTGAACCATTGATACAAGGCAGGATGGATCCATGCTTTCATGTTGTTGCCAAATTCTGACCTTGCCAGACTGGTCAGACCAGGCAACGTTTTTCCAGTCTTCTATTGTCCAGTTTTGGTGAGCCTGTGTGAACTGCAGTCTCAGTTTCCTGTTCTTAGGTGACAGGAATGGTATCCAGTGTGGTCTTCTGCAGCTGTAGCCCATCTTCTTCAAGGTTTGACGTGTTGTGTGTTCAGAGATGGTGTTCTGTATTCCTTGGTTGTAACCAGTGGTTATTTGAGTTACTTTCTATCATCTCAAACCAATCTGCCAATTTTCCTCTGACCTCTCACATAAACAAGGCATTTTCGTCCACACAACTGCCGCTCAATGAATATTTTCTGTTTTCTGGACCACTCTCTGTAAACCCTAGAGATGGTTGTGCGTGAAAATTCCAGCAGATCAACAGTTTCTGAAATACTCATACCAGCCTGTCTGGCACCAATACCATACCACATTCAAAGTCACTTAAATCCCCTTTCTTCTTCATTCCCATGCTCGGTTTGAACTTCAGCAAGTTGTCTTGATCACCTCTACATGCCTAAATGCACTGAACTTCAGCGATGTGATTGGCTGATTAGCTATTTGTGTTAACAAGCAATTGAACAGGTGTACCTAATAAAGTGTCAAGTGAGTGTATATAGAGTGTATATAGAGTGTAACTGTGACAGTCAAAATCATGATTAAGCTTTGATTATTTTAAATCCATCAATGAAGGAAAGTAAACAGTACCCCAGAAGCATAGTCTCCGATGATGGCCACTCTCTGGAAGTCAGGCACTTCCAGGTAGGTTGGCATGTCCACTTCCACTGATGCTATGGGGGCAGCAGCTACCTGTGTGACAGCAGAGGCCATGGTGCGGCAGCGCTGATACCTCTTGCTGTAAATGAGAGGTGAGGTTTGGAATTTGGCCTCATCTTAACGACGTAAAAACGTCTGAAATCTTTGTTTCAAAGGTTAACCAAATTGCTCAATATAACAAAATATTTTCCATTGTTCTTACAGGGAGATATCTAGTCCTTAGATGGCTCAAAAAAACTACAAAACCTTACCTGTTCTGTTTTCATTAAGGTACATAAAGTGCCAGTTAGTTCTTGAGATACTAAAAGCACATGTCCCATCTCACCGTTTCTCAACATCATCCTCGTTGTGCAGATGTTTGGCCATCTCTTGGTGGAGGATGGGACAGTCCTCAGCAACATCAAACATGGAGATTTCATCACGGATGTTCTCGTCTTTGGTATCAGATGCAAAGACCTGCTCCGCGAAGGCCCTCATCTTGTCATCGGTCTCTGTGAGGAGCCAAAGGTTACTTTTTTGAATTCCAGAAATGTATACTGCTCCTACAATATCATGCAGCACGAAACTAAACTAATCAAACTGCTAATCTATACTGAATCAACAGGAGTACCAGACGACAAAATCCACAATGACAGGACTTTAGACACAGCATCGGACATCTACTTCATGTCATACAAGGCACATACCTCACTTGACCTGAAGTGTATGGACTCCAGCACATGCGTTGTATACATGACTAAAGATTGACTCAGACGTTACAATTCTGCAACTCCATGTACAACATGGAAGCACAGGTACACACAGCCATATGGACATATAACGGAAAAGCCTTCTTTAATTTATAACTCCAGACCCAGTTTTCTTTCACTGTTTATTTGTCAGGATTTCAGTTGCTCTGATCAGAATTAAAAATCTATGATGAGACAAGAAGAAAAGAGGGTCATGGTCCATAATGACACAGAGTTATAAACCAAGCTGTTTCATAAGAAACCCAGGTGACATTGCACATCCTGTGCAGCTCTACTTACTATGTGAATGCTCTCTAGATCAAACTTTACATGTTTCGTGCACAATTTTGCTAAGACCCAAGGCTTTCTACTCGAAACCAACAACTCCAGAAAATATTAAACTCTTAAGAAGTGATTTTGGGCTCTTCTTGTAAACCCATCATACTTACTCTGTGGACCTGATTATGACCATCAAGATAGCAGCACCCGGAATAAAATCCAGAAAAAGAGTGTTAGAAAAGCAATGGTTAGAAAATGTTATATTCAAGGTGTTATACATGAAAATTGTTCGACATTATCTACGGTGGATGGATGAAAGAATGTACCACATAACAGTCATACATCTGAATCCATATGTTTTTGTGAACACTGTAATGTACTATATCAACAACATACTGTAGGTTAGAAATGCATGCTGTAGTCAATGTGGAGGATGGGAGCAAATGACATGTTAGATCAGTGCAAATGGATAATCAAGGTAACAATGACTGTTTAGTTGAGTTTTGAGTTGTTTCTGAGGCGAATGTAGCAGCTGGACGAAGAATTGGTAAATGCGTCTTGATAACACATGCAGATATGATCTGTGACCTCAGTGCTCCCAATGGAGCAACAGCAAAGTACAGGATATCATCCATATCATCCATTCCTTCCCTGCATTTTGGAGCAACTCTGTTCATGTATGTACTGTAGATGCATTAAATGTGGCTTTCTGGCATTCAGGAAAAAGCTCTCCATGACCGTCCTTTGGTCATTCAAGCAAGTCCAAACATCAGTCAGACCGTGCTTGATTTTCTTGTTGCGAGTCTATAAACATTCCTGTGAATGATGGAAGAGTCAGTAGGGAAAAGCCATTTATTAATTTATTTATAAATGTATTAATAAACTGTTCACGTTCACTTCGGTTCTGACTGGTGATACAAATACACAAATACTGTACACCTAATACAACAGTGAATTAGAGAACTGACACTGAATGTGAACAGTATGTTAACATACGGTGACCATTCCCACTTCGTTCCACTAAGCTTCCATTTTTTATGGAGCAGGTGTTGATTTACCAACATCCATAGTACTAGTTTGCATTCAAATGCAGACTTTGTGGTGATGTGACTGTTTCACATCCATACAGTAAAACCATGCATTTGAAATGCTTCACATTATCTCTAAAACTGCCTTGACATTTCCCAGATCTGTACTTACTTCCTTCCGCTGCTAGCGAAAAGTCCCAGTCAGGGTGGGAAAGTCCGGGTTATTTGGGGAAAGAACATGTGTGTGTTACATCTTAAAGCAGCAATAACAAGAAAGTAGGGTTACAAAAAACAACTCTGTCCACATATTCTCATGTCACTGTGATTATTCCTTTAAGTGTAAAATAATCACACTGAAACTCAGCCACGATGACTTCAGTAGATGGTCAGTGGACAGAGTTGAATTTAAGCCCATGGGTGAGTATGGGTGAGTTATTTCAGATTAAGGTGAACTGGACTTTCATGGGTTTGATCAACATGTTCTGTTCGTGGCACCTGCTCTGACAGATCTGCCTGTCATAAAGTCTTCCTGTGTGTGCATGACCCACAGCCTCAGTCCTATTCAGCAATAACTGAAAACTCATTACAACCTAAGTGGTGAGGTAGTCTTTCCAGGCTGCAACTTAATATATACCATTTCATTTCTATTTTTCATCCTTTGAAAAAAACAAAAAAACACTTGTGGCATAATCTGACTGACCTGTGCCTGGTGAAGGAAAGCATATAATTAGCAACTATTACAACAGCATGCTGGAATGGCATTAATGACGGCATTACTGTATGTAATACAAGACAACATAGTGAGACTGACTAAAAGTTTGAGCAGGATCTGATCCCATGCCCTGCTTTAAGACCAGATCAAATTTTCTGACATACCATATCCATCTTGTACTGATATTTCCAGCTGATACTCTTATAAAAATGGACTTGAATGCTTGCAACGGAGCTCAAGAGTGGTATTATAATGGTGAACTGAGTTTGCAAAGCTAGTTATGAGAATTGCACACATCCCATAGGTAATATGTCTGTCAGTATGTACTTTACACTTAAACTATTTGCATTTAACCTCAGTGAGCCTGTCATTAAAGCTGTCAGTGCCATCTATAAGAGAGTCAGCAGAGTAGGGTAACAATGGTAAACAAATGGGAATTTATTACTTGAATAATTACTTGAATGCATCTGGCATGTCTAATGGTCTACCAGTGTATTTTCGGAAAGATTTCGGGCAGTTCTCACTTCCGTCTATTTCAGTTAGCAGACATGAGGGTGCCTTTCCTCGCATGAACGTTATACTATGTGTCCAAAAAAAAACCTTTCTATTTGTGTAATTCACATTCAAGCTCGAAGTCATTCTGCCCGAACTCACCTGGTGCTAAGACTTTAGGCATGGTGATGCTCTTCCAGTGAAACGCTCCCTGATGACTGGTAAAAGGTGGTCAGGCACTGGACCACTGTAGTGTGGAAGTGTGGAGACCTGTGCTCGGGTTTGTGCAATATTAAGCTCTCTGCGTCTCACGTGTAACCAGAACCTGCCGTGCCCACATGGAACACGTCTTGGTGCAATGGGGGAACTCATACGTGTCCAGATCTATTTTAAGTTATCTATGTGCACCCAGGACTCACTGAGAGGCACAACGCTTTGACAAAGAGACGGGCATGTGTGTATGAGGACAACCGTGTTGTGTAACACACTTATAGCTGCCCAAGTTGCTGTCCACGTGGTGGTTGGTTACAAACACTCAATGTTTTATGCTGATATTTTGCGACAATCTTCAAATGAGAAGAGAACTATATTATGTAAAGTGGTCTAATAATAATGATAATAATAAAAATAAGTCTAGTCAACAACAAAAGCTGTTAGTTGGCCTAATTGTGTTAAGTGTCAACACAAGAGACTAATTATCCATTTGACTTGGCTGTCAAGTTCTCATCAACAGTAATGGAACGTTACCTTGGAACATTTTAAAGGATGAAATGTTCTTGTTGGAACACTAACATGCTCCCAACCCCATCGCTTACACTGTCTGAAGATATAATGACAACGTAATTTAAGGAGTCAGTTAATGAGTTAGCATAGTATTTACACACTAGGAATAAACATTCAATATATTCAATTACACTTAATTACACTCTGGAAGAAAAGCCAGGGCATCACCAAAGTCATATGACTGAATCAAATTCACAGGCCAACCGATATTGTGGTTCAGAAGTGTGAAAAGTTGTAGACAGTGAGGTGAGGTACTTTATAGAAGTATTTGGGAAAGTATGTAAGAAGATATGCAGCCAATATGCTATGCTGCTGACCAAGCTATTGACCTACTTTCTTTTAATAGTATTTCCGCTTTAATTCACACCCTCAAAGGTGAGAATAATTTCCATACATACAAATCCAGGAACATCAAGCTGAATTTACCCCTAATTTAACCTTTTCTGACACTTCTTGAAGTTCATGGAGTAGCAATAAAAAAAAAGAAAAGCAGTGACTCCGGCATTGCCCCGTGGCCCTAAAAATCTTGTGTAACATCTCAAGAATCCCCACCCAATAAAACCTATTTGACTTCTAAGGAATCATTATGTATTATAATAGTTGATCAATCAGTCCATTGTCTGCATTAACCCTAACCCTAACTTACTAGGAAGGTCATATTTATATCAATACAATCTTACTCTAACTCACTCATGTTTTTTTAAAAAAGGACATCAGAGCGTTGTGGTTTCCTGACATTATTAAGCTTTGTTGTTATGCGACCAACAGCTTGCATGGATCTCCCTAGATTACAATATCATTGATCTGGCATATAGTAATTCATAATTCATGATGATTGTTCATTGTTCATCGTATGACTTGAGCAAATTTTTTTGAGTATTTGAGTAGTGAGTTCCGTATTTTTTTCCCCCACTGACGGTTTGTCTGTTTGTTTGTTTTCCACCATATGCATATGACATACCATTCACCTCCAGTGTATTAGGGTGGAGACGTAAATTCTGACAAAATAAAACCTAAACTATCTGCATGAATTGCATCTATTCAGCCTTTCCTGTTACATATAAAAAATGTTTCTTCTGTTATTTTGTGTAGTTCTCATTTGTGTAACAGCCTCCTCCCGCTGTCCCTTCATCCTGTCCGTGTAGTTTGCAGGATCTATTTTTAGGGAATGTGATCCTAAATGTCAAAGTTCTTCTTATGGTGCAACTAGTTAAAGGGATCAAGTTAGAAACAGGCAGTCTGTCACTTCAGCTTCCAGAAATTACAAAACTGAGCAGATTTTTCAACTTTTGATGAGTGAATACCTGCAGGGTATAATGCCAAATGGTAATAGCACATGTTATTTTCTACTGTAACTTTAAACTGTGTAAATAGCTGAACGCTTGTTGGTTATTCTTTTTTGCTTTTATTTACCTTTTTTGCTACTTTTAGTTTGTTTAGCTGTTTTGCTTTGTACAGTACGTTCTCCACAGAAAATACTATGCTTGTTATAATGACAATCACACATGGTGCCATTTTGTTACATGGATGTAAACTTACAAAGATATTAAAGACCAGGGGTAAAAAAAAAAAAAGAAAAGAAAGAACAAAAAAACACAACATGAACTAAATTGTTCTATGGTGAATTTCTTTTTCATGGTCAAGAGGGATCTGAGTGTTCCTCACCACAAACCTGAAGGATTATCAGCTGCTGGATATGAGGTTTACATAGATGGGGGTGAGGAAGGCAGCCCAAGTTACTCCAGCTCATATTACTCCTATCATCACCACTCAGACTGTCAGACTCTAGCACATTACAACAGGTGCTCCACTGTCTAGCTCCTCCTCTGGGAGTTGTTTGGGTTTGAACACACAGTACACAGTTTGAACCCTGTGATTTTCCCTTATCTAATCAGTTTCAGGGATCAGGGGTAGACGATCATGTGATATTGTTGATCAAAATATACCACAGACAAAAGGAAACTGTGAAACATAGAGAAACATTGCTCTTTTAAATGAATGCAACTGTTCAGTCCCACTGAAAAATACGTATATCCTCAACAGCGGTGGCTCCTAAGGATTCAGCATGTTTACATGTTCCGTTTGGATTGTAATCACCCTTCCTGTTTGAAAGATAAAGAGGAACACCCAGAGCTAAAAACAGCAGCTCCTCTGGTGATAGTACACGTACAGGACCTACAGTACGTGTTTTCAAGCACAAGTGTTATAGCGCTTAATTCTGCTTATTCTATTATAAATTACATAGAAGAACATTTTTCAGACTCTGACATTTAATCTGACATGTACAGCTGACAATATGCTGCACATACAGCAAACACAGGTATATATTTATGATCTCTTATTCGTCACAGTGAAAAGAATTTCATTGTATGCTAAGATGTACAATGACAATAAAGTCTATTCTATTCTATTCTATTCTATTCTATTCTATTCTATTCTATTCTATTCTATTCTAAACAGGGTAGGTAATGCTTTGGAATAGTTATCTATAAATTTGTTTTCATTTATAGTCAGATCTTGGTCTAATAATACAATTGTAAACAAATGCAATCTATTGTTTTGATAGATAGATAAAGTATCTATCTAATCATCAGCTATATTTTGTATTATTAGGTTCTATGTGTTTCCTTCAGTCCGATATATGTATCTATGGCAGATGTTTGTTTATCTTGTTTCTCCTGTTCTTCTTTTCTCTCTATCTTCTCTGTTTCTACCCTTCAGCAGATGGGTCCCTCCATATGAGCTGGGTTCTACTCAAGGTTTCTTCCTGTTAAAAGGGAGGTTTTCTTTGCCACCGTCGCCCTCAGGCCTGGAGGGCCTGGAGGTTTCAGGCTGGTTTTTGTGAAGCATCTTGAGATAATTTGTATTGTTATTGACACTATATAAATATAGTTGAATTAATCTAATTGCATTAAGAGACACAATGATGCAGCGGTAAGCACTGAGTTTGCTGAGCTTTTCTCTGTGAAGTCTGCATGTCCCCGTAGGGCTTCCTCTATGGGTTCCAGCTTCCATCCACAGTCCAGACACATGCAGCTTAAGTGGTGATTCTAAATTGGTTGTATTTGTCCATGTGAATGCAATGGCTGTTTGTCTTCCTGTGTTAGCCATGCAAGGCGTCACTTCCTTGTGGTCCTACCCGATTAATGGTAAAAGATAATGAATGGATGGACACAATTACTGAATACATCATTCTAACATTCACAAGAATGAACTCAAACATGCAAAAGATTTTATTCCAAAAGATAATGCACATATTCTTGAGCTGGAAAGGGATACCAGGAAATGTGAGAGTTTAGACTACATATAGAGATAGACTACTACAGATCCAGCCCACCACAGGGTCTTATGTGGCCTGCAGTATGAAATTTCAAACTGTGAAAATTACACAGAAGACTGCAGTTTTTCAGTGAAAATAAATACTATTCCTAATTTGTCAACTGTTTTAGTACGGGAAGTGGACAGAAGTGATCTCAAACAGTGAGACCCAGAACTAAACAGCAGTGTGAAATTATTTTTCTGAAGAAATGTATTCATTTATTTTAAAGGGAAATGTAAATGTATTAAATGTAAAAAATATCCTAATTTACTTGTAATTCTATGTAAAATTGTATTTATTTATTATTACGTCACCGGTAAGGCCCACTTGAGATCAAATTGGGCTGCATGTGGTCCCTGAACTAAAATGGGTTTGACACCCCTGCTATAGATGAATTTTGTTGCTGAGTGCTCTGTGAGATCAGAAACAACAAACAAATACATCAAGCTTAAAATGATCTTTAACATATTTAAGACATCACTGTTCATGAGTCTACCATACACACGGCATGGTTCATTGTTGCTTCGTGTCAAAAAACAAAAAACAAAAAAAGACATCACTGTGCGCCTAAAGATTGTCAAAGACATTTTCTAAAACAACTGCAGATAATGCAAAAAGACATGTCAGTCACATGTCAATATAAAAACGATCTGGAATATGTTACTATACTGAGAGGAAAATAAACCCCCAAATTTCTCAGGATGCTTGCTTGCTCTATTTTTCTTTTGGGTTATTTCGTTTCTCATAATTTTTTCTTTCTAAGTAGAATCTAAGAAAGATGGGTGGGATTGTAAACAGTCAGCCAGGGGTAGACGCCTTCAGGAATTTAAATTGGTCTTAATTGCTCTACTGTTCCTCCCAACCACAACATTCATAGAGCAGATGGCTCCGAGCGTCTGTGCTACAGCCAGGACAAAAAGGTAGGTCCGACAATATTTTCCACGGATATTCTTTTTTTATTTGCTTTCGTTTTTTTCTTCTTTCTGTATTACTGGAACAAGCTGTATATGTAGACACTGGTCTAACTGTCTTCAGGCTTGACTACATGATGGGCAGACAGATTACAGTGAATGTTAATAATGGTCATTACGCTGTCTCGACCGCTTCCAGCCAACAGAGACAACAGAGTTCCTGGTTAATGCGCCACACGCTATATGTCGTTTTAAGATCACAGGCCGGGAACAATGGAAGTGAAGGTGTTTGTGGATGGAATCCCACGTGTGGTTTGCGGAGTTACAGAGGAAACAACATGCCAAGAAGTGGTTCTAGCATTGGCTCAGGCCCTGAGTATGTACAGCATGTCTGCAGTTTGATTCACTTTGTGGTTGGACCAAGCTGACAGCCACTGTTCCATCTTTCTTTTTAGGTCAATCTGGACGCTACACTTTAAGGGAGAAATTCAAGGACTTTGAGCGCTGCATGATGCCTGATGAACGCCTTCTGGAGATGCTGGAGAAGTACGGTGAGCAGGCCAGGGAAGTCCAGCTCACTCTTCTTCACAAAGGACACTCTGGGGACACACACTGTGATGAAATGAGCAGAGCAAAGACAGGCAGATACCAGCACTGTCCACCATTAAGGAGGAAAGAGGCGGGAATCAGGATGCGGCGGGGCAGTGGTTCGCTAAGTTTGCATCGGCAAAGTTTGCCACCGTTGTCCTGTTTTAGACAAGAAACTGAACAGAAACAAGAAGAGCTGAAAAGGCCAAAGAGAAAGTCTCTGACACTCATGGAGGAGGCCTGGGAATGGCTAGAAAGTCTGGGGAAAGGAAAGGTCTACAGCACTGCCTGTGATAAAGAAAGAATCAAGAAGACAGATAGAAAGAATCGTAGCTCTTTGGATATTTCTCTCATTATTGACAAAGATATCTTAAAACCAAGTAGCAGAGGTAAAGCCAGAGGTCAGAAGAATTTAATGTCAGACTTGGATCACCAAACATCCTGCTGCATGGGGAATCAGACAAGGGGCAAAGAAGGCAAGCACCTCAAAAAAACTCAAGAAGCAAAATCTGACCTGTACACCTTCAGCTGTGCCACAACTGAAGATGAGAAAAACACTCTCAGAGAAACCATAATATGTCAGATGATGTGTTTGAAGGATTTACAAGTTAGGATAACATGCATAGACAAACAGATTTATGAGCTTGAGATAAAACAGAGGGTCAGAAAAGAGGAAGAGGAAGCTCGTGAGAGAATGGATGAAGAGGAAATGGAGCAGATACAATTTTGGGAAAATGAGTTAAAGGCAGAGGAAGGCTATGAGAAAGATTTGCAATGTCATTTCCTTGAGATGAGAGAAAAGGCGGCGGAGTGCAAGGCTAAACTAGAGGAATGCAAGAACAAAATGCAGGGACTCAATTTTTTGGGTGGACCAAATGTTGTTCAAGAGGAGTCAGATATGTTTTCAAAAGCTCGTATGAATGCTGCCAGCGAGATTTCAGCTGTTTCGACCGAGGATAAATGTCCACAACGACCTGTTCCAGTGAAGAATGTAAATGTTAACAGGAAATTCTTGCCCAGAGAAGACTTCAACCCTCCTCATGCTCTAGTTACTCCCAACCAGATAAAGGAGAGGAGGCCTACCGGACCCACTGAGCTAAGGGAGTGGTGGACTCGGTGGTCAGAAGCACAAAGCTCTCAATCTCAGACTAAAAAGAAAGCGATTCACCGCTCTGAACTCACTATATATCTGGGTAGTACCAAGGTTTAGAATAAGCAAAGGTCACAGAAGTCAGAATATATGGTGAAAACTTCATCGTACTCCAGTTGCAGTCTCCTAACTTGCACAGAATGTTTGCATTTAGAGTACTTAGTGAACATACTTGTACTCTTGTACTGTACTGTTCAATATTAGTCCTCCCTTGGTTTTTTCCCCGGTGATTAAATAGACTCCATAATAGAGGGGGGCTTCATGTGGTCCTCTGTAGGTGATCAGCTAAGATAAAAACCCCATCTACAATTCATTTTGGAACTAACCAAGCAATCTGTTTCTAAGTGGGCTAAGGAAAGTATTCCATACGGCTGTTTCCCGAGCAGTTTTCTAGTTCCTCATGAAGGATCCAAAGGCCTTCTTAGGCCTGTTGACATTTAATTCCTCAAGTGAATTCTGTCCAGTAAACCTCTAAAAGGGAGGCATCAAAGACAGATCACCACATGCCTGATGCTAGATCTTTTTCAAGTAATGGAACAGTGACACTACGACAAACTCCCTGTCTGTAAGGCAATTATTCCACGACTTGTTTGCACAATACTGTCCTTTTGGTCACTTAAAAGTTCATGGCATAGGTTCACAAAATATTGTAATAATATTGCTATAGAGTTTACATGCACATGTGGTACATTGTAGATAATCTACCAGCCTTGCAAATACTGTATTATGGCATACTGTACATTTCGCATGACATCCAAAAAGAAAGGAAATAAAGTACTATTTTATTTGATGGACTGTCCTTGCTTTGTATGAACGGCATATTGTATTGTAGACAGCTTTCATTCGTGAACTTTGAGGATCTGATCCTCAATTAGAGGAAAAGTGACACTTAACTTCACTCTGGTGTATTTAGTCTCATTTCATAAGAAACATGCCATCTACTGTTGACTTTCACCTTATCACTGCACACTATTATCTTTAAAATTGTAATTGTTGGCAAGCAGGTCTGTCGAGGCCATCACACTTGAGTAAATTCAGTCTTTGGAGCGTATCAGTGGTGTCGTTTCACAATTATTCCATGCTTTTAAATTGTCTCAGTAGACTGGAAGGCTTTCTCAGAAACAGGACAACAGAACAGCTTGTGATTTTCATAAAATTTTAATTCAATCGTTTCATTCGACCATTAACAAAAGTACATGAGAACCTCTGTATGTGGTTCAACTGAAACCCGGTGATCTCCAAAGAAATTAAACTTGACAGTAACGCAATGTGCTGAGGCACAACAGCTCGCCCACTTCGACTCCAGAGCACAATAATTGATAACCTGATTCTAGATGCATTTTTTATTCTGTTTTTTTTCTCCATCTTTAAGTTAGATTTATGCCATATCTGAAGTTTGAACTTTCACTAAGAACAAAAAAAAAAAGAAAAAAAAAAAAAAAAAAAAAGCACACATTACATAGTATAGTTCAACCCACAGGTTTGGGATGCATATCAGTATTATTTCTACTAGAAAAGAAAGCCACCCTAAGATTGTTCTGAATATTTTGGCGGTTGGCTGGGAACAGAGGATACATCTAAATTTGTTGTTTTTGTTTTTTTTTTCTTTTTTTTTCCTTTTTCATTTTGCTTGTAGGTTTTAGGCACCTTATTCTTTCTTATTCATTAGCAGACTGAGTTTCAATGGAAAAAAATTAAGCAGAAATATGTGCAAGGAAAACAAGTATAAAAGAACTGCAGATATAAGATGCCACAAGAAATTCTGCACCTGGGAAAAATTGCTTAAGTGGAGCATGTGAATACCAAAAAGGTATCTAAAGGCTCCATATTGGTAAAAGGACATCCCATTAGATTTACTTTGACATTCACATACATCACACACACACCATGCTTTCACTTGAGCTCTTCAATAAAGCATTTTAAAACTGCTCAAAAAAACCGAGCAGTGAAGAATCCTCAGTTTAAGCTCGCACATATGACAAATATGATCCTCCTTATGGAGGGAACTTGCTTTATGCATTTTGTAGGAAAGCATACAGTAGAGGAAACTTGATAATGAAATTGTTTAATTTTCCATGGGTAAAGGAGCAAAAGTATGAGGAACAAAAATGGAGCAGAGGTTTAAAGACATGCCAGCAGTCACACTCTTTCACCCAGTCAAACTACAGGTGCAGAATTCCAGACGAAGCAGATTCAAAAGATCAGAACATAAACAGCCACACAGTCATCACTCTGATTTAGAGGGACAAAGCCCTCTGAAACAAATACCTCTGTTACACACTAATCACTGATAGGATACGTCACACACGCACACACTCAGAGATCCCATGTACACTGCAGTGTGGAGCTCTTTATCAAGTACATCATACATGGGAAGCAGGGAACTGTGGAATAAGAGGAGTTCCCGCACAGGTATCATTGGGGACAAAGATTACACATGCCGATTACTGTATGTGTGCGCATGTCTGTGGATGAGTTTGTGTACAAGCATGTGTCAAATCAAATTCCCTTATCCCCTGCTGTTGCCTTTTGAGACAGTGTCCCACCAAACAGTCCAGGCTCTGTATTGCTCAGTCAATGACACCAGGCTGGCGAGTCTTGCGCTCCACATTGAAGCCCTGCATAGAAAAAGACAAACTTTAATAAGAGTTTACATAAAAATCTATAATTATTCCATTTGTTTCAGGAAGCTGAACCTGGTGCAACTCTGGGGCTAGCAAGTACATTTTCAATGTATTAAAGACACAACAGCATGAATATAACTGCTCATTTCTAGTATATGTAATAATATCAAATGTCCCCCAATCAGAACTTTGTATTTACAATATATTGGCATTTTATTGTTGTGGACGGCTAAACTGTCCACGTGGTTAAATGAGTAACAAACTTAACAGTACCTTTGAATTGTCAGGACCACGGGGCTGTCTTACAATCACCAGGCGTGGAGCACTGGCATCATCCAGAGTGATGCTTTTCAGTCGGTTCACCAGACGGTCAGGACGAGGCGTCACCACTGGCTTAGGCCCCTCACTATGATGTGAGACACACAATGAGCTTTGAAGTATTTCACTTTGCCATATTTCCTTTTCTAGAGATAAACTAATAAAATTAAAAACCAGGTCTTACACCCTTTACTGTACTGGTTCCTACCTGACTCTGCGAACATTGCAGGCACTACATTTTCCTGTGCGTTGATTGAGGACAACAGAGAACTCCACCTCATCCCCGGTCTGGAGCTCCAGACCATCCTGCACCTCTTTTACATGGAAGAACAGCTTCTTGCTCTCACCAACTTCATATGTGATGAAGCCAAACTGGGGGAAATCAAAGCTAAAACTTTAGGATCCAAACTTGCAGCAATTCAAATGCAACATAGTCTACAATGTAGCACTGTGGTTTAGAAACATAAAAAATAACTGAACATTACCTGGTCTTTGACACACTCCACCATCGCTCTGCGCTGAGGGACCACATTACAGGCCATCTTCTGTCCAGTCTGAGATACCGTGCAGACCTGGAACTTCACAAGTTCTCCTTTCTGTAGACAATCTGCTTTGTTTGCCATACCCATGATTCCAAAGGGATAATGCTGCCCTTTAGGTCCTCCTGAAAGAGCAACAACAAAACATCAGCATTTAAAAGTAGTATTTTATTTGGTGAACGTTAAATATTACTGCCATCACAACCCGACACCAACCTTCTTCTGTGACCTCAATAAGTCCTTGGTAATCTGTCTGTGAGGGGTCCACACTGCGTAAGGGTCGGATTACTTTCCCCATCATCACTGACGTACCAACATCTTCACCAGTGCCATTCACTAAAAGAGGAAAACACGTTTTTGTACACATCACCTAATCTGCAAATACTGAATATGAACTATCTGGAATGAACAGCTGGAATGAAAGCCTTCATACCTGCAGCCACTTTGGTAACCTTTTCAGCACTGACTTTGTTTCCTTTTCCCTTTGAGAGAGTGTACTCCACTGTGTCACCCAGCTCCAAGTTCTCCAAGTCTCCACACATTTCACTGAGGAGAAGCAAAAATAAACAATTGAATGAATATAACTAAACAAATCAGTGCTTCTCTCATTTAGAGTATCTAGGAGTTTAAATGTCTACCTGTAATGGAAAAAGATTTCCTGATCATGATTTGCTGTCTCAATGAAGCCAAAGTTATCTTTCAGTGTGGCAACAAATCCATGCAGTCTTTTGGCATTGGAGGCATTACGGTTGAGGACCCGGATGGAGACAGCACTCTGCTGGCCAGTTCGCTTCACCTCATTGATTGAGAACTCCACCTAGAGGTCAGACAAATGAATAAACTGCACAGGCAAAATACACTACAGGGCTTCAAGCTCTAACTAAATTAAGGGGTACAGAAGATCATTGTTTAAATAAAGAATTTGTACATCTAATCTCAAGGATAACAGAGTTTCACTCAGGAGGTACCTTGTCTCCAGTCTGAGGGTGACTTCCTCCCTCCAGGTCCTTGGTATGGTATGGCACAGTGAGCTTCACTCCACAGTCTTCATATGCAATCACTCCTTCCTCTGCTTCCTACAAAGAAACAAACAAATCAAGCATTATCACTCCAACTAGTATGAGCAGCGCTAAATCCCTCTGGCCACAGCCATGTCCAAAAATCTCATCAATGCTGTAGCTTTCTCAAAACACAGATTAGCTGCCAATATCTCCAATTTCAAAAGAAAGGCCTCAACTAATAAAAATCTAATTTAGTGCTTCTAGTGTATTAGAACACGTTGTGTGAATAGTCTATACAAGCATGAGAGGCATCAGTGTGTGCAATGCATCATTCTGTAGCAGACTAGTTGGTTAGCATCTACAACAGCTACAATATAGGGCTGCATAATTACCCATTACTATTGTGGTTTCATTTATTGGGAACAGTAATTGTTTGAACCAATCACAGCGTTTATTTAAAAAAAAAAAATGTACAGGTGCCATGACAGGCATTTAATACTTAGAAAAGTGAGGATATAGTTTAGAATTTAAAACTGGTCTCCTTACTAGGTCACAGACAACAAATAGACTACTTACACTATTAAATCGGTTGTTGGGTTTCTGCTAATACTGTTAATTGTTTTAAGAGCCACCACAGAGCACATTCAGCAATTATCTCACATTTTAGTGTAAACAAAAAAAAAAAAAAAAAGGGACTAAATCACTAATTTCTGGTAATGTTGGACCTTTTAAGACCAAAACAATATGGAATACACACACACAGACACTGTACAGACTGTTCCCCAAAAACCATAGTGTAACCAGGACTACCATTTTGTCTTAATTGTGCAGCCCTTCTACTCAGTGAATCATTGACCGCACTTGATTTCCTTTGTTAATTGGTGAGCAGATACCATGCTGTGAACTGAAAGGCCTGTTCAGACCTTGCATTCAGATCCGATCTGGGCAATCTGATCACGCAAAAGACAGGTGTGAACACCCCCAGGACACATCCAGGTCGCATTAAAGACACAATTGGAGGTGGTCTGGTTCACATATTTCTCAGTCTTTGGTAGTGTTAACGCAATGCATTCTGAGTCACACTAAAGACCTCCTACACTCAACAGGGGGCTTCCTGCATCAGCTGAGTTTTGTCTAGAAAAAGAAAACAGTGTACAACTCCTATTCTAAAATGTCCCGTCCACGTAGCTGTTAATCAACTAAAGAATAAATAAATTCAAGTAGGAATTTACAAATGTAAGTACTTAATATGAGAAAAAGACAGAGTCTGTGTTCATTATTGACACTGTCATTATGATATATAATGAGTGTATAGTCAAGTATTTCCTCATTTACTTTAATTACATGCCTGGTACGTATGGAAACTTTCAGGGTTGGCGTTATAATCTGAGGTTTGTGCAACTAAAGTTAGGGACAAGATCAATAAATAAAAACTTGCCATGTGAAACGAAAAGTCATGACGCACGCACACAAAACATAAAACAGTGCTCGGTTTTCAAGCAGTGGTACAGATCCATTAGAACCAGCAGTTGTTACAAAATTCTACTGGACCCCAGATTATGTCAGGGTTAATTGGAATACACATCTGGAGATACGCGTTAATCCCAGTTCTGAACACGGGTACCTCAAGATAGTCACTTGCGACTAAATTGCGAGACTGAATTCAATGTAAGGTCTGAACAAGCGCATAGGAGTAAAAGAAACAATCAGAGGGCCAGAGGCCTTTAAAAACTAACCTTTTCTACAACTTTACCCTTGAACAATAAGAGAGACACACACCCATTAGACAGCGAGGTTTGTCAACATCACAACACAGAAATCCTACACTGCATTTCTTGTTGAAATTTTACTTTAAGATGGTAAGAAAAGTCTACAAATCCAAATATTTCTTAGACTAAATGTTAGTCAAACTTACAGTATTGAGTTGCTGATACACGGCAGGTTTGTATAATTACAAAATGAGCGCTTTATTTGTGAGACATTCATGTAGCTTCATGCAGAAGGTCTCAGTCCTACCTTGTCTTTTTTCTAACCAACAAGGAGCATGAACAGGAGGAAGTGATTGGAGAAAGCAAAAAGGAACATTAGAACTAAAACAAAAACTGGAAAAAAGGGGTAGATGAGGAAGGTTGGGAACCTAAAGTAATTGATAAACTACTGTACCTTTTCCTTGCCCTTGGTGGGACTGGCATTCTTGGTGGTTGCAAGAACCTCTTTTTCCACAACACCCACAAATCGCTGCTCAGACTGGGTATGGAAGGACACTGTGCCTTTCGGAAGCTTCTTGATGCGCACTGCATGATTCCTCTGAGCCGACAACATATCCTGGTGACAGCAAGACATTTTAGTTTCTTATTTACAATAATTAGAATGCGCATTCTTAAGAAATAACATAATACATACTTTTTTGAAAAGCTTATAAACAGGACCTACAGGCACAACAGTGAACTCCACTTCATCTGAGATGTGCAGTTGGCTCTCCTCCAGGACTTCACTGAAGTGAAAGAACATCCTGGCATCCCGATCCACACACTTAATGAAACCAAACCCATCACGTATAGCTGCAATCACCCCCTAGAAGATTTGGTGACATAAAATATCAATTTGAATACAATGAATATGGACTCCCTTTCCAGTCAATAATTTATTTCGACTGTGGTCATGCAGTACAAAATATGAGTGGTTAAACACTCACCATTTCTCGGGTCTCCTTAGTGAAGTCGAAGGTGTCTGGGAGGATGTCGATGTTGGTTGCTCTCTCCAGCTTGTCTCTGCGATCAGTAGAGATGTTGAATTGAATGTGATCTCCCTCCAAAAGTGTCACCTTGGACTTTGTGTCTTTCTCGCCAAATGGCAGTTCCTTGTCAGTGAATCCAATCCTTGCGCTGATACGCCCTGGTAGAGGGTCATTCTGTGGAAGAAAATTGAATATTGTTGTCAGAGTGTGATGTTCTTTTCCACCATAGCACCTTCTATTATATAGTTTATGTAATGTACTTGCCTGGTTTTTAGTGGGAACCTTGGGGATGACCTTAACAACGGTGCCTTCAAACTGCTCGATGCTGATATCCTCGAAGATGACAGTTCCTTGGGGGAGCAGCCTCACATCTGTTGCAACTTCCTTACCCTGCGGAGTTGTTCAACAGTTAAAAGTGTCAAAATTGATCAAAAGCGGATCCAACGCATGTTCACTATTGAGCTGAGTGTTTGTGGATTGTACAGCTAAAAAACACAAAACAAACAAAAAAAAACTTTAGTCTTACATTTCTGTCTTTGATGGTGAACTCAACATCATCTCCGGCCTGAAGAGCCTCCAGATCACCCTTGAACTCGCTATAGTGAAAAAAGATCTCCTTCACCACATCTGCCCTCTCAATAAATCCAAAGGCCTCCTGAAAGAGATGACAATGTTCAACATAACTGGTAAAACAAAACAAACAAAAAAAAAAACATGTAAAATTTCATATCTATATGGTGAAATAATTTATGTAATGATATCAACGGCATTTACCTTTGTAGCACACACCACACCCTGGCACCTCATCTGCTTTTTCTTCACAAGCTGAATATTACGAGCACTGACTGCACCAGTACTGAAATACAAACAAACAATTCACTTAAAATCGGGTTCATGCTCGTATTAAGACCTTACTGACAGGTTAGTGTCTGACTTACTGCTTATTAGTCTCCATGTAAAAGCTGACTTTGTCACCAGTGTCCAGGTGGATATTCCCTTCCACATCTTCAGGAGTATAGGTAAGATAGAACACTTCCTGTGGAAAGTCACAGCATTCGATCTTTGTTAACAGGGTTTGGCACAAGCTGATACAGCCTTAATTTATTTCACATTCAAGATTTTCAACAAAGTAAGACAATGCATCTAAATGATGGATGTTGAAGATTTACCAAGTGATAGCCAACAGTGGGCATACGTTACATTAAAATAAGTAATGTGAAACGTTACTTAGCAAAACTAAGCAGTGAAAAAAAACTTTGAAATTCTAATTACATTACCATTTTGTTGACCAAGCATGCTGTCATCAATGCAGTGTATCTTACCCCATTTCTTTCATAACATACACTGCCAGTGGGCACCTGGCCAGGAGCAGACTTTCCATCCAAGTGCAGTGGGATTGATGAAACAACCTGCAGTGAGACGGGAATATTGCAGGTGGAGGCAGTTAACACACTGTAGAATATTCATTATAAATACATGGACCTATTAAAATATTTCTGGACATGTGATGGATGAAATGGCTGGAATTCTAATGGTACATTAAGACATACAGCAAGTGTGTGACAGTGTTTCAGTACAAAAAGTGTTTCTATGGCTCTATACCTGAATAAACTGTAAGACACCAGTGAACCAAACACATAAGTTTGGCATGGCATGCCTCTGACTTCCCCTGCTGATCTTAGGTTAATGATGCAGTAACTTACTTGTGTGTACCGGAGTGCTTTATGCAAGACATGTTTTAGTGTTTGAGACACTACTCTACTCTGAGTTTAACACACACGGACACATACAGAAATTACACTCTGCATTCCACATTCAAGACCTCCAACAAACACAACCCAATCCTAATTTTAAGTGAATGTAATTATTGATGGAAGAGGTTGTTCTTTAATGTAGATGTGGGGTAGGAGGAAGAACATCCACTACCTAAAAAACACAATGGGCCATATACAGCATAAGTTGACAGACAAAGGACATAACCAAAAATAAAATGGTGTTCCTTAACTGGATGAATATAACCATGCAGCACAGTAAAGGGATAGGCGTGCAGGTCTGGCCCCACCTGGCCCGAGATCCGCTCCTCTGGCAGCACCTCTGGCTTTATCTTAAGCAGCTTCACTGCTATGGGCTTGCCAGTGCGCCTGTCAGAGGATACCTCAAATTCTACATCATCTGATGAGAAGGGAAGAGCAGAAAATGAAGCATTTTAAATATTTTTCTTTTCAACAAGTGATATTTGCCATATTATATCCAGCGCCTCTTACCTCCTATTTTAAGCTCCTGCAGGTTGCCATTGTACTGGGAGCAGTGGAAGAAGAGACGAGCTTGACGTTCAGAGCACTGGATGAACCCATAGGAGGTCAAGAGCTTCTCCACCACACCAGTCTCTCTAATGCCAGGTCCTGTGCCATTGGCATACGCAGGGTGCCCATTGTTATGGAGCATGCCTGGGTCAAAACTCATCTGGAGAGGAGAAGAGGCAAGTATTGAAATGCATTCTGTAGACGATCAACAAGAAGCAAACAAAAGAGGGTGCAGTTTAATGCAGTGTTTGATGCCACCCTTAAAATACTAAGACAAACATCAAACATGCAAATACAGCACACTTTGGAGGAAATGGGGAGGGGGGAAAAGGCAAGAGTAAAGCTACATTAGAGCCTTCCGGGAATACGTGGCCATAAGAGGGGAAACCTCAATGTTGGGAATGAACACAACACCGTGTCGCGCTTCCTGGTCATGTCATGCACTAAATTCAACAATTCACTCAATTAGTTGAGTGATTTTGGTCAGAAGGCATCTAGACACCAAGAATCTTTGAAGAAACTTCATGCAGTTCTGGTTAGACAAAAACTGTAACAGTTTACCTACCTCTGCACATAACCAACCAGTGATTATACTAGAATATCACTAACAACTGGCTAACACAATCTGCCTCAACACCTTGGTTAAACTGGTTTCACAGAACTACAAACCATGCTGTTAGCAAATGTCACATGGGCACCGGCACACATGCCCCCTTACTGATCTCTGATACAAGGGAGTCCGCTTGAGTTTTTTACTTCCTTGGTGGGGATGGCAAGACATTGAGGAGGAACGGGGAATAGGCATGGGACCAGTGGAGGTAGAAGGGGCAGACCCAGTGTTGCGAGCCACTGGAGGTTCAGAGGAGCCTCTTTCCATTTCTGACACAGAGGCTAGGACTTGGATATGCTGCTGGAAGAAGTTAAAAGCTTTGAAAAGGACCATAACCACCGTTTTTTTTTTGTTGTTGTTTGTTTTTTTGGTAATTGTTTAAATCACCTGTTAATAAAGATGTGAAATTATTCAGTTATTTTGTAAAAAAGGTGTTATCCAACATTAGGTTCTCCAATGCTGTCCAGTTGACCTCTAATATAGCTCCACTTTTTGGGGTTCACCGTATCACAGCAATAGCCCTAGTTCTTCCATATAGAGATCTCTCCGATGCCATTTCACTTCGTCTACACTCATAACCACCACCAATACACAAACCCTTTGGAAAATCCTCAAATTATCAGACAGAAAACCATAAAGTCCCTCAAACAATGGTTCTACGAACGCAACAATCCCACATTAGATCAATCTATAGCACTACTAAGTGGTTAAATATACAGGAAGGGCTCTACAGAGGAAGCAGACTAATAACTGCAAGAAAAAATAAATAAATCCACTTCTGGAACAGCCAGTTGAGGAGAAGTGGTCTAAGTGCAGTGTTGCAAATGTAACCTGGGTAAAATAAAACTACTGAAGATGAAGAATCAAAGTGCAGATGACAGGTCAAATAGCAGTGCATCTACAGTGGACAGAGAGTTGGTGATGGATCATGGGTTATGGGGGGGGGGGGGGGGGGGGGGGGGGTCCCAGAGCAGCCTCTTCTGTTTGCCCCTGTACTTGCGTACCTGTACTGAGTTTTTGCGAGCTATTCTTGACATATTAAAATCATACATGGAAGTTCTTTTATCTTTACCGTCTTTCAACATGCAAAATGAACTTACTTGAGCAGGCAGTATGACTAAACATTTGGTTTGCTTGCCAGTGTAGAATTGTGAAATATGCGTTGAAAAACTTTCGCCTAATAAAGAATAGTGGCTTTTAGTTTAACGCTGATGAACAAGTCATTTAAATATTAATGTATAATTATGATTCAGTTTTGCTACAAGTCAACTCTTCATAAAGTTAAGCCTGCATTTGCATTTCCTGATTTGATTGTGGTCCACTAATTTGCCTGTTCTTTTCATGGATTGCGACGCAAAGTTAAAAACGGGAGAAAAATTATGGCTCGCTATATTGTACAAAAAAGTCTGACGTAGTAGAACACCTCTCACCCTGCAACATCATAAGTGATGAGAGGCTAGTCTCGGGAGCCTGAAAAGGATGAAAGAAGTTAGGCCATTCACAGCAAAGATGCAGGGCAAGGTGGGTGGATGGGTGCTCGATGGGGTGGGGCACGTAGAAAAGTGGTGGGAAGGTGACACTTACGGATCGGCCATATGGCGACAGGCTGAGTCCGACAGGGGAGGTGCTGCTCAGGTCAGCGCTAACGAACGCGGTGGGTGGCGACGCAGGCAAGGTAAACTCAACAAAGCCTTTCCAGGGGCTGCCCATATTTTCCCATAAACTCGGACCAAACTTGCTTGAGCACTCGCTGAACTCGATTACTTGATTTGAATTTTTTGCTTGACTGTTAAGTACTATTCTTATGCAACCACCCAATGATAGATCGCTGGATGTCTGCAAGGGTGAAGAGAGGAACAAACATAACGGGTAAGGCAGACAGGTCAGCCAGTCTGTGTCACAAACAAAGGAAAATAGCTGCGGGCTTTAATCCCCAGAGAGGGTTGAAATAGGCAAAAATCAGGGAGGGTATATGGCTTTGAACGACAGAGTAGGAAAAGGTGCGGGTTGGGCGTGGAAAGGCAATCCAATCATTGTTCACCTAAATTGAATAACCTGTTTAAAGTTCGTAGGTGGAGGGAGTTGAATTCAGTTGGCTTGTGAAAAGCATTGGAGTTATTAATAGTAAAGGTCAATATAGAGGTCACGAAGATGACAGGATCAAAAGTTTACCATCAACTAATCACTTACTGATCTCATTCCATACAATGTACGTGTAATCATATGTAAAAACCAACAAACATACAGGGTTCGAGCCAAACTGCCACACTGCTTTTACTGTCTGTGAAATAAACTTCTGCAATAAACAATTGCTGTAGATAAGGCCTTATTTTAAAAATTGCAAATCCCTAACTGATGAGGCTACAAACTCCAGATAGATTTAATCAAACCAAATTTTAAAAAGTAGCACCTTAATTATAGTTGGAAGCAAAAAAATAGCTGATATACTTATTTGTGTTCAAAAGACAGACAACAACCTCTCCATTGCTGTCCCAAATCATCACAGCTGGCCAAACTCAATCCCTATGTTGCATAACCACTTTCAAATGTTTGTATATTAAACAATGTGTTTAAATAAGGAACTGACCAAATACAGTGCACGGATTTTATTAAACTTAAGGCATCAACTGACTTTATGGAGCCTATAGAGAGAAACTCTATGGGGGAAAAAAAAAAATCTGTCAAAACATGGCAGGAAAAAAAAATCCTGCAGTCAAAAGAACAGTTGATGTCAACTTGACAAGTCTTGTGTTATGAAGGCACCACAACCCACCTTACTTGTTGTCTTGTATCTTGAAATTCTCAGGATGTTGTTGACTTCGTTGTTTTTTTGTGTTTTTTTTTGCAGACCTCTTCACGCACACAGTTAAACACAGACACTTTACAAGTTTCTGGCACAAGTCCTAAATGGTTGCATAAAGTAAAAAAAGGGGGAGAAATCTAGCGCAAAAAAGGCAAACGCAGGTGCAATAACACTGCTTAGAAAAAAATACAGTGAGAACAGAGGGGGAAATAAGAGGGAGGGAAAGAAGGGGAATCTATGGGGGAAAACTAGCAGATAGCAGCCCACTCCACACCCCGGTGGTGAGTCGGCGGTGTAGTGAGGATGAGGAGGGCTAGGAGCAGCGTTGGGACGTGTGCTTTGTCAAAGCTGTTGAGTAGGCACAAACTTCTGGTTTCAGATCAGATATAGTCTTCTCAGAATACGCTTGGGCATAGGATTGCTTCTCTTCTGTGTTTCAGTTGGGCTGATGGTGTTCGTATTCTTTGGTCGTTTCAGGATTTGGTTACTTTGTGTTTTAAATCCTTGAAGTGATCCCTTTGTTCCCCACGTGTCTTCAGCGTTGCAACTTTGTTTTGGGAGGTTTATCTTCAGTTTCTTGGTTGCGATCTGAACTTGAAGCAGTTGCGGATGGTACAAAAATTCAGTTGTTTCACTTCATACTGTTGGGGGAAAAAAGCAAAGCTGGTTTACTTATTTTGCCTTCAGACTAAGATTGAGAGTTAATGTTAACAAAACCATTAAAGACTCCATGATAATAAGAGTTTCACATTATGTGTACATTAAAAATTCAGTCCTGAGCACCAATAGCTTGTTTCTGGTCAGACTCTTTACTCAGACATTCAAGCACAAAAATAAGTTTCCCTCAAATGCCTCGATATAGAGTACCCAGTGCTAGGCAGCTGACAAGCAAGCAAGAACTGTGAACCAACAAGTCCGAGTGCATACTTTTGTTCAAGGCAATTAAATTTATGGTAAGAATTTCAGATCTAGGTCGTCTTGTCATTTCAGTGTACTGTTCAAGTGCAGGTGAGGCCAATCTTTCAAGCAATCCGAGTAAGTATTGTGCATGTGTCGTGTGTTTTTTTTCCCCCTCTAAATTTAGTTAGAAACTCAGAAACTGACCTTCATCACTAGGTTAGCGTAGAGTGTTGTTGACCTAAATACCCCACACTGAAAACAAGCTGGTTGAGCCAACCCTAAGACACATGATATCTATTCTGCTGTGACTGTGTTGCAATGACTCCGTCCCACATCCCAGTTAAAATATAATGTCATGAAAAGGCTCAAATGGAATTCCTAGTAGTAGAGAGAGGAGGTGGCCAAAAGGCCCCTCCTTCATGTACCATTATTAAATCTAACATACTTTAATAGCACTTTTTAAAACTCTTTCATAATAGGCCCACAGGAACTAAAACGGCACATGGGGGTGGGTGGCAAATACAAAGAGGACAGTTATCATAAAATAGATTGAGTAAGTGTGATAAAGGTTATGTAAAATAACCTTGGAGGAAATTGGCTTTTGTGCTCCCCTTTTCTCCGCTTCTTGTGACGCAGAAAAAAAAAATGTTCACCAGCAGCAATTGGCCGTATAAGCCTTACTGAGTGTTAAGCTACATTACTGTTTAGATCGTTGATCGTTGAAAACACGACCACTACAACACACTAGAGCAAAGAGAAAACAGCATTTACAACATAAGCTTTCCGGTGTCGCTAGCTTTAACACTCAGCTGCTCCCCTGATCTGGGCCCGAAACAACAACCGCCCTGACAGGACCAGCCATGTGACTTCCAAGCAATCCGCTATCCTCAGCTGGAACAGCCAATATGGCCTGATCCAACACGTTGCGGCATGCGACGTTGCCGGAGACGTTCGATGCCAACCATTTAACATCGAATAGACAACAAAATATTCACCGAAACAATTGGAAATGTGCCATTTTTGACTTTGCCGAACAAAATTACACCGACAATAACAGTGCAATATAAATATCATCGTCTCAATGACCTTGTGTAGAAAAACAGGAGCACGTTAGCATCTCGCTAACGCTATAAAGTCTTAAACAGCCAAAACTACCGGATGTTCCCGAATCTTAAAAAATAAGTTTTTAATAGCGATAGGTTCATTCCATCGTAAACTAACTCAAATTTTTACCGATCAGAAATGTTAGTCCTTTAGTAATCGCCACAGATATCTAAATTCGGATCTCTGACCAGAAACTTTGCATTAACTAATAAATCGCGTTACATTATAATAGATACAGAGACATAGCAACCTCCATCTAAATAATGCAATGTTAATATTTTAGGGTTCACTCCAAAATATATACATTCGATGGACACTTATTTTGTTTCAAAGCGATTCGGGTTATGTGTCGTCTGTATCCATGCGATCATTAAGGCTAAATTAGAATAAAATTATTTATCGTGGATTGGATCCGAATTGCCCTAAACACACTAACGTTAGTTATTTTAGATTAAACTAAACATGTGGTTATAATGGCACGTTTGAACTGGTGGATATCAAGGTGATTACCCACGACAGTCATCAGTCCTTTTTTTTTTTTTTTTTTGTATTCTATATGTTGACTTTCACAAATTAAAGGTCAAGAAAAATGGTAATAAGTTTTTTTCTCCTGAAACAGCGGAAATTCGTTATCCAGGCTAGCGGCACGAGGACGGGACAACAAAGAAGCTACATACAAGCTGTCAGTGGCTCGTGCCTAATTCTTCTGCCGCGTGCGTCTCTGATGTCCAACAATAATTTAACTTAACTAGTGTCTCGTTGGTACGTTTTGACGCATTTTAGACATAATGCTACCAACTCCTGTAATTATATAGTTTACGGTGTAGTGAGGCCGTTCGCAATGCTACGTGGCTAGTAGACGCTAGCACCGCTGTACTCCTTGGCCCTTGTGTGTGATGATTTATGGGTGAGGGAAAAACACGGCCGCCTCCACCCAGGCCTGATTTCTGCGTATGGCTATGAGTCCTAGAAAAACCCCTGCACTTTAAAGATTTCCTGGACAAGACAAAACACACGAAAACCTCGCTACAAATAAAAGTTAAAATTGTTTTACGAAACAGGAAAATAAATTAAAAACTCACCCCAACAGCTTTCAGCACTGTCACCAGCGCCGCTAGAAGCAGCACGGCACATTACGTAGTGATTATGGACGCAGCTATCGCGATATTTCACAACGGTAGTTCAACCAAAGACCTCAAAGGAAAGAGTGATGATGGCGGGTAGTCTCTGGATTTCCGAAATTATCCACGGGAGGTTTAACATCAAGTTATGTTGTTAAATTGGCAATGTTTTTTTTTTATCGATTTGTAGCCTGGCTTAACAAAACATATATAAAAATCAGTTGTTAAAAGAGAAACACAACAGAATGTCTCCAGGCTCCAGGCAACTGAATTAAATCGGTCTCCCTGATTTGGTTCCCTGACAGTCGCAGTTCTTCTTTTACTTTAGAGTTTCTGAAGCCACACGTTGCGGGTTGCAGCTGGAGAGGCGCAGTCAACAACGAGATGTATCATAGAATACATTATTGCGCCAAGTACATGACATATATTGTGTTTTTGATTGCGAAAGATTGAGCATAGTGTTTTTGAATTTTTCTGACGTCTTGAATACGGCAACAGTCACAGCATGAAGTTACGCGAGGTAATGAGAACGTCATATTTTGGAAATAAAATTATAAAATGCGGGTATTACATAGATTAATAGAATTATAAATCCATTTTGTGGTTTACAGCATAAGTTTCCAGTCATTTCTATGAGGTGTGAACTCTCCAGTAGGTGGCGGTATGAACCTCTAAGAGGAACACAACACAATACGACAGGAAGAAGAAGATAATAATACGGAAGTGTCGTAATCGTTTTGTTTCACACGGAAACGACAGACTTTTGACAACAGGAAAGAGTGCTATTTTTTTTTAATTGTATTCGCGGTACTCCAGCTGTCTACAAGCACAGTCTACGCTGCTTTAAATGTATTAGAGCTGCTTCGGCTAACTGCAGCTATATAGCTACCACTTTGAGATATTTGCCCCGACTAGGTCTGTTAAATAGCCCGTTTGCGTTGCACAGAGTATCTGACAGCAACTATTAAATGGCCTGCACTTTAGAAAAACTGTTGGGCGACGCTCGGACCCTTCTCGAGAGGCTGAAAGAGCACGACACGGCCGCCGAGGGTCTCATAGAGCAGTCCGGGGCCCTCAGCGAGAGAGTCCATAGTATGAGAGAAGTGGGAAATGCCCTTCCCGACAAGGTAAGGACGATCACCTTAACATGGTACCTATACATGGATATAATTGGATATGTGTAAGTGTAGGTGTAGGTGCATTCCATGGAAGCGATACAGCAGGGATGTGTTCGCTGTAAGTCAAACCATTCTGTACCTTTTATATTTCTGATATGTCTCTCCTCTCAGCACATAGAAGACAGTTCAGAGATTCAGGAGCTCACGAAATACAAGCCACATGTCCTTCTGACTCAGGAAAACACTCAAATCAAGGAACTACAACAGGAGAACAAAGGTAAAAGTAAAGGCCCACTCCTTCATTGTATTTTTTGTGTTTTATATCAAACCAACACTCTTCATGTCTCTGTAGAACTATGGTTGTCTCTTGAAGAACACCAGTACGCACTAGAGTTGATCATGGGTCGGTACCGCAAGCAGATGCTCCAGCTAATGATGGCGAAGAAGGAGCTAGACACCAAACCTGTGCTCAGCCTCCACGAGGACCACGCCAAAGTACACCAGCTTTCTTTGCTTAAAAAAACAAACAAACAACTAAGTTTCCTGCAGGTAGAATGATTTTAATTTTGAGTAATGTCTTGATTTCTGACTCGACTGTAGGAAGTGCAGAGCCAGCTGGAGCGGATATGCGAGATGGGCCAAGTGATGAGAAGAGCAGTGCAAGTGGATGATCAGCACTACTGCTCTGTTCGAGAAAGGCTCGCTCAGCTAGAGGTGAGAATGGCTGTAGATTTAGGTTGAAGTGAATGATCATAATCCGTACTCCTTCGATATGCTACATCTGTGTCAATTTCAGGTGAAATTATATTAAATGATATATGTACAAAGACATGATTTTTTTGTACCTATGCACAGCCAACTATTGTGATTGAAATCATTCTGATCAGAGATTCCATGTCAACTGTTTGTACAAAATCCTAATGAAATGATCTGATAAGATATATGGGTTTTCATGCCACAAAACAGTGGTGGAGATTTAGTAGTAGCACAGCTAAGCTGTCTCTGTAGTGTGCTGAGGAGTGTGTTGGATGGACTGTCCTTGATGGAGAGAAGTTCGTTCAGTATCCTACTTACGGATGAGTTTGTTCATCCTACCGGCGTCTGTGGCACTGATACTGCATGGACCACAGCATAGAAATGGCACTCGATACCACAGGCTTGTAGAAGATCTCCAGGATCTTGCTGCAGACATTGAAACGTTTTCTCAGAAAAAAGAGTCCACTCATCCCCTTCTTGTACACAACATTGATGTGGTCCCTCTAGTCCAGACAGCTGTTGAAGTTGACAACCATTTACGTGTTGGTTTAACAGTATCAACCTCCTCCCCCAAGATCTTTGTGTGTCTTGCTGCAGACCTTGTCCTCCTAAAGTCCACCACCATCTCTTTGGTGTTATTAATATTTGGGAGTAGATGGTTCCGACACAATGTTTCTGACTATGGATTTGTTGATACCAAGTTCTTTATAGGTGGTTTTGTAACCTATTTCAGCCTGCAGAGCAACAACAACTCCTTTTCTGAGCTCCTCAGGAAGCTCCTTTGTCCAGCCCATCTTACTCCCACACTTACATGTGTTGCACATTTTGAGTCATTTTATGCAGAAATGTAGAAAGTTCTGAGGGCCACAAAACCTCTTTAAGCAGGACTTTATATGCAACTGTTGTTTCTTACATTTTGTATGTTTTCAGTGACATAAGCATTAATTCTGTTGCCTTTCACAAATGAAATGCATAGCTAGAATTAAGTGAAGAAAATGTGTGACGGCAGGACATTTAAGAGTTATTCCTTTAAATATGTGGTCGTACTGTCTCATTCAGATTGAGAACAAGGAGCTGCGAGACCTCTTGGTCATCAGCAAAAGCTCTGTGAAGACAGCGAGAGAAGAAACCAGCCACCCAGCAGCAGATGCAGCAGAAGAACAGTCTTCTCAGCCAGACTCCGACGAGTGATCAGAACATAGATGTGAATAGTGGAACATGAAGTCCTTAAGGACCAGGGGACAGGGTGTGATGGGATCTTCACGTGTGTGTTCACCGCCACGTTACTATATTCTTTTACATAAGACTGAATGCAGTCAGACAGTATATTTTTTAATAATAAAAGCCACCACCTTACCACAAGGCTATCAGAAGCATTTACCTGCGTGTTGACTGTTGAAAGTATTCATATGTGCATCACAGCAGTTGTATTGAAGTGAATTCAACTTAATTTCTCTATCACTATCACTTATAATAAGATAATCCTTTAGTTGATCCCATAGTGGTGAAGGGGATAAGTACACGTACAGTGGTAGAGGCAAAGGGGATTTATTTTGTTTTTGCCCAAAGATGCATTTACTCATCAAGGACATGATTTTCTACCTCTTTGGTTCCCCTTTGATGTTCACACACGAGCTCGTCATGAGTTAAATGCTCATTACCACCCCTTCTGTGAGTTCATTTAAAGTCGATTAAGAAACCAGCTCGTAATACAGACAATGTAAAAAGCTGGGATCTCTGCCAAGATGACGACTTTTCACAGTTTGCCTGCTGACAAGTGAACAGTGGAAACTTGGTATGTCATTGTCTCTCATTTGATGAATTTGACATGTTTGTCAGTGTATTTGTAGAATTCATATATATCATGATGTTTGTGTTTAGTATCTTGAACACCAGTTTTCTAGTTTTCCGATGCAGAGTACCATACACCAGCTGATGGCACATTTATTTGTAGTAATGATTCAAAACATGCCTATATTTTGTGTGTAGTGAATACGACATGTTTGCACACTGTATGTTGTCGGAAACTGTTTTGTCATCTCAGGAAATCAGTGTTAATAAGATGGAACATGCTGTAATGACTTCATGACAGTGTATTGATTTGTGTCAAATGAAAATTTGTGTCATTTAGAAAATTTGCTGTGCAAAACCGTGTATGTGGATGTTTCATTTTTATGAGAAGACATACACTCGCTTGCCAGTTCATTAGGTACATTTATGAAAATGACTGCATTCTAATGTAACTGTTCTACATTAAGTCTTATCATTGTGAAGTTTATTTTATTCAGCATTTGTTTAAAATAATGTAGCAACTGATTCAACTGTGTTTTCATTTTGGAGGCTGTGGTTTTTACTACTGTACTGAATTGTATTTTGTTATACCAACACATGTCTCTATTATTTTGACAATCCCATTTCAGCCAGGATAGGCAGAATAACAGAATCACTTTAGTGTTTAATTCAATCTAGTTTAGCAGCAGCACAAATTACAGCTTCTAAAAGGATCATATAGTTAAATTACAGCCTTGTTTCAACATCAACTGTTCGTAATACCGTGAAGGAGAATTTACTGCATATAGGAATGCTTCGTTTTAACGAGTGTACCTAATGGACTGGCAAGTGAATATGAAATGTGGATACAGTACAAATACACATGCGTGGCCTGTTTGAATTATTATGTCCTTTACCACATGGTGGCGACGTTAAGCCATGTATTTTTCTATATGCTCTCGCGAGATTTGCAAGTGGCTCGATGCTGCGTTCAATTGAAGAGGCGTAAACAAAGCTTGCTGTGTTCAGTATTTTCCCTCCACGTATAAATTGTCTCCAGATAGACTATACGCTTTCACATTAGGCTCTGGTATCACAAAGTCCTCTCCGCCTTTTCACCTTAGTGTTTGTCTGCGTCGAAATTTAACTAAGAACGTCTTTCCGACAGTACGTGAAGGCGTCCCAGAGCTGCATTTGACACTTCTACCCTGACGCAAGCTAACGTTCAGCATGTCTGAGAAGGAGCTGGGAAAAAAGTGGGACCGGTGCCTGGCAGACTGTGCTATTAAACTAGGTAAATATCACTACATTTTCCGCGTGTAATGATAGTGTAATGTGCCGGTAAAAAACAGAGGTATGTTTTTTTTTTTTTACTGTAGTCCACGGCTGTCATTGACTTGTTCAGAGGCTAACTAGCTAGGCATAGAGGGCTCGTAAAGGACACCTGGGTGACCAGTCACGTATTTCCGACTCATTGATTTAATGCAAACAAATTAGGGGTGATTATGCAACTCCATTTAAGAATGAAGTCCTCGATGGAAAAAAATCTTTAACCTCCATTACACAGTTGTGCGTTTCACTTAAGAGAAACACATGTGTGAACGCCATGCAGAAATGTTTATTTAATGTTTCTTCGCTAACTGATGTACAAATCCCCTCCCTCATAAACTGTGGCTTTTTTTGAGAGACAGTATTGACCGCTCATGAGTCCGACATACATGGATAACAAGAACAAACACTTATTTTAATACCACATTAAATTATTGTCTTGGTTTGGGACTTAGAGCACGGCTAGCAGTTTAGTTCTAGCTTGACATTAGCTTTAAGCTAATTGCTGTTACAAACCAGTGTATCCTAACACCAACCAGTCATGTAAATCCATGTACTGCTAACAGCAATGCAAAATTAAATTGAGAGATTTCTGAGTGAAGTCTGGTGTGATGACATTGCAACAGCTGCAACGATATGGCGTGACGAGTAAACTGTGCGACTTGGTTTTAATAAGGGTTTGTGTGAAGAATATAAAATAACATGGTTTCAGTTTCATTGGAAAAATGCTAAACTACTGAGGAAAGTGTAATGATGAGGGTCCATTGATTGAATGTGAAATTGAATGCATAACAAAGCAACAAAAAGCTTGCAGCATGGCTAAATGACAAATTACAAAGCTACATAAATCAGAAGCAATTTAATTTTAGGTACACATATATTGTCACCTGTGTCACTTTGACGTTCCATTTCGTTCTGTTTTTCAGGTACTGGCCTGGGGTTAGGGATTGTGTTTTCTGTTCTGTTCTTCAAACGTAAGTAGTTTCACATAAACACACACACACACACACACACACTCATATATATAAGTTCAGTGAGTGGAAGAACAATTAGAGGAGAATGTGATAATCATTTGACACACCACCTCTGGTATGTTTTAACCACACTTCTTTGTGTACTTTACAGCATGAGACAATATAAATTACCTTTCTCATTTGTAGGGCACACGTGGCCCATTTCATTTGGGTCGGGAGCGGGACTTGGCATGGCGTATGCCAACTGCCAGAATGACCTGAGGTCACATTATCTGCAACACAGAAGCGAAAAGGTTGGTTTGAGCATCTGTGCATCTGCAAACCCTTAACAGATATAGACCATGACTCTTTGATGTCTCTGTAGCTGTATATTTTTTATTTTGTTGAAAATAAAAGGACTATGTATACAAAAATCAAATTTTGTTTTGATTTGTAAAAAAATACTGAAAATGTGATCCTTAAGTAGTGAGTTTATACAGTTCTTTATATAAAAAATGGGTTATAGAGACTATGACCCTAAGTTAAGAGCAATTTCAGTAATTAAGAATGACATACAGTATCATTGTTTGTGTAGCTTAAGATGTATCTGTCTTGTTTTCTTCTACAGGAGCAATAACTGCAAGTCACCAAAGGGCTGTCTTTTTATTTTTTTTATTTTCCAGTCATTGTATTTGGTTTGGTTATGTCTGTGGGAGCGTCACCATTTGCACTGTTCTGCAGTTAGATCCTTGTCTCTCTGTTGAAGATCCCTCCTCTGGATGATATGAATGTGCCTGATCAGGACAGTCTGTGTTTATTTAATAAAATAATCATTGAAATGAAAAAACAGTGATGGCTTTGTGATAAATTGTTCCACAGACACTTTTCAAATGTAAAATATGGAATTATAGTACAAAAGTTAGGGATAACTATTAGAGTTAACTATTATTCACTCACTTGCCAGTTTATTAGGTACACCAGTAAAAATTAATGCATTTTAACGAAACATTGCATTAAATCATTAAATCTTAACTTCATTGGGGTTTAAACTTACTGGATTCGACTGTGTTTTCATTTTGGAGGCTGTTTGTACTACAGTATGTTTGAATTGTATCGTGTATTTTGACCAGCACTTGTTAGTCAGTGAGCTTGACTAAATAACAGATACTTTTAATTCAGTCCAATTTAATAGCATTATGCACTAGCATTAATGTACCTAATGAACTGGCAAGGTAGTGTAATCAGTTACATTATGCAATGTGCACTACACTAACTAACTTCTGAATGTAAAGTTAGTTAGAGATTTTTCAGATGCGGTGAGGGCTGCAATGCAAGTGTTGTCCCACAGGGTGGTGGGCTTGGTGTGGGTGAGAGGGGGTCAGATGGTTGGCAGCAGCTGATCTGAGGTGACAGACAACAGGGGCGTAGTGATGGTGGATAGAATCCTCAATTCAAATTCAAATGAATTTAAAATTTTTACCTAATGGCATGAGTCATTCAATTTAAAGACATTCAAATACAGCATGTTCAAAATGTATATATCACGAAGAAAGTATTTTTTCCTCTGTTATTAATATAAATAATGGGGGAAAAAAGATTAATAGTGTGGCCAATAGGTCCACAGAAGTGATAGGTTGGACCAACTTATCAGATCTTCACATTAAATAAAAGCCGTAATATCACACACAATAGGTTAATAAAAGTTACATTTAAAGCTAATTAATTAATTAGTTAATGTGATTTAAATTACAGTAAGTAATGTGATTCATTGTAATTAGTAAAATGTTTGCGAAGGTAAACTGGATTCAAATTATCCTTCGAAAATAAGCAAAAAACACTTGCAGCGTCTCTGAAGTGTACTTTTCAAATTGAGGCAACTTTTTAGAAAACATGTAAAATCTTTATAAAGCCTGCTAATAGTTATATCTTAGTTCTTAAAATTCCATGACCAAACAAGGAAGACCACCCACACCAGTTCCTTTGATGTGGAATTAGCATGTCTTGGCTGTGATTGTGCATGGTTATGCATCGACAGCTCAATGCTTTGACACGCTCCTTCTCAGTAGCCGTGCATTCAGGCTGGGAGGCACACTGGAGTGGCCGACACAGGGATTAACGAGAGCGAGGGATATAAAGGCAGCGTTACAAGAGCTGTGATACCTGTAGAGCACTTATCATCAGAGCCTGGCTTGCAAATGACACAGTTTTGTGTTGGTTTTCACTCCCCTGTGCTATATCCCAGAACAAAAGGACTTGTGTAAGGCAGCACAGCTCCGGCGCAGCAAGGAGTTGCGGAAGCTGAACCACTTCTGTGAGGTGAGGTATAATTCTGAGAATTGGTCCTTGGTCTCTTCATCTTCAGTGGGTCCTCTTATAGGCACTGCACTCGTATGCTTGGTCAAGGCTTATCTCTCTCTTTGTGCCCTCCTCCAGTGCCTGTCATCACTGTGACATGCTGCTTCGAAACCCTCTGTCAGCTATCGAATGGCTCATTCTGGCTTTCAGCTGTGGACGAAGCAGAGACAGGCTGGCCAGGATGGAGAGATGATCTGGATCATTATACTGGTGCCAGTGGAAGTAAACCCAAAGCACCTGGATTTATTCCTGCCACAGGGAAATGGAGATATTTATCCATGGAGAACATTCTGATTAACCTTGACGAGGAAAGAGTTGAATGGTTTTCAACACAAGTGGCTTCTATTTATTCAACAGTGTCCTGCAAGTGCGAGGTTTTTGGGAAAGAAGAGATCCGAAACGTTTAGTGGTGTCTGAGGAGGAATCTCCTGGCTGGTTCATTTATTGTTGCCAGCCTGCGTCATGGCTGACTCTCATTTGTCTGCCTCCGTAGGAAGCTACAACAGCAGCTATCTCACCACCAGTGCTTGGAACATCACTGGGAGCGGCCCATGGTTGTTGGCCTTCATGCTGACCGGTATCATCCTCATGACAATCTGTGGTAACACGTTGCTCATTGCCTTGGTGTTTGCCCATCGTTCTTTGCGCTGCACCTCCAACTGTTTCCTGGTGTCTCTGTTCTTTTCTGACCTGATGGTGGCTTTGGTGGTCATGCCCCCAGCCATGCTCAATGTGCTGTGTGGGGCCTGGGTGCTGTGGCCCGCTTTCTGTCCGGTTTGGCTTTGCTTTGATGTCATGTGCTGCAGTGCGTCCATCCTTAACCTGTGTGTGATAAGCCTAGACCGGTACCTCTTCATTATCTCCCCGCTGCGCTACAAGCAGAGGATGACCCCACCTCGAGCGTTACTCCTAGTAGGAGCTGCTTGGGGGTTGGCAGCGTTGGCCTCCTTCCTGCCCATTGAGATGAAATGGCACAGTTTAGGACACTCGTCAGTTCCTGGAGTCACCGTTAATAACAGCAGCTCATACTACGACAAACTGTACCCTGAATCCTACTTTCAGCTGTCGCCATCAGGAGGTCTTTCCTTTCAGTGCCGTCTACGGGTCACCCTGCCCTTTGCTCTGGTGGCATCTGTTCTTACCTTCTTTTTGCCCTCTACCGCCATTTGCTTCACCTACTGTCGAATCCTCCTGGCAGCACGGAGGCAGGCCAAGAGGGTCGCAGCACTGAGCCACCCTCCTCACCCTCATCCCTCTCTAGGAGAACCTTCCCGGCCTCCATCACCAGGGCTTGCTGCAGGTCAAGCTCAGCAGGATGGAGATGACTGCAGTCACCAAGAGCCTTTGGTGTCACAACAAAATGTACCGGTAAGTAAAACACACCAAAAAACATGGTCAAGGTCATGGTATATCCAAAAAATAGTAACACAAATGCCACTGGAACTCAACGAGTGTAAGTGCCTTGTTTTAGCTTTATCTTCATGTTTATATATATTTATATATATATGGCAGTTTCTTACATGCATGATACACATGAGCAGTGGTGCTAAAAAAGGAGCCACATAAGCCTTTAAATTAGTGGTTTCCAATCTTTTCCAGCTCAGGGCCCACTTTTTAGTCTCAAAAATGTTCTTGGCTCACATTATATGACCACATAAATGGAGGCCATATAATGCGTTCTAAGAGCACCTTTTTTTTTTTCTTTTTTTTATTGAAGATTGAACATAAAGGACTGAACTGAATACAAGAGAAATGTTGGAAGCTCCGCAGTCGCTAACACTGCATCTGTAACATGTTGCAACATATTCAGTATTACAGCTTTCAATGAGCTGTCCATCAGCACCACACAGACATCAGAAATAATGAGCTAGGGACTGTCTGTAACAAGGTAATTAACAAATGATTCATAAATAACAGTATCCTCCAACAATGGAGAAATGCATTCTCATGTATAGCAATTTGACATCCAGTATCAGATCCAAACAAAATCCAAATATCAAAAGGAGACCATTAAATCGATAGGCTTACGAATAAATACAAACCCAATATAAAGATGATGTTAATTCTGCTTGGGGCCAGCCAAATGAAACTTCCATTCAAGCAAAAGCAATAACATCACAAAATTAAAACATTGCACTCTTTCTTATGTCTTTTTCCTTTTAAAATAACATTAAGATGTTATGGTGTTGGTGTCATTTCTTACATACTGCTGGTGGCTAGGCTGATTAGCTGGTGTTTTATTTCTGTGGCTAGGCTAGGTGTATCTCGTTTCTGACATAGGCAGAAGGAAGAGGTGTCTGGTCGAGTGTGGTCACATTCCCATCATCTGTATTACCTACTGTTGCTGGCTAGTTTAGTTAGTAGCTGACCACTGGTCTGCTGGTTGGTTCTCCAGTTGGACTGGGCTTCTAAAGGAGCTTTGCCTTAGATCATGGCACAAACGATTGTAACATATCGTCTTGTGTATTAATGAATATTTGACATACAATGTCACAGGACACAACCAAAATGCAAATATCAAATGAAAGGATTTGGCAGCCCACTTGCAATACCTTTGTGAACCACCAGAAGGGCTCACAGGTTGGGAATCATTGCTTTAAATTAAATATTTTCAAGGTTTCACATAATAGTGTTCATTCAGTATTAGTCATTGAATCCATTCTAAAGTTAAAACTATTTAAGTGCAACTACTATAAATGAGATGATGGCTGGGAACAATGACCAAGCCTCTGCATACTTCATGGCCACACCAATGAGGCTATTGAGGACCTATACAAAAAGAAGTAGATGTGAACCTTTGGAGAGCATAATTTTAATCACACACATGCGCTCAATCTGTTTACTGGCTACCTGCAGAGAAATTTTCTTCTTTTTGTGAACTGAATATTTTCAAGCTGGATTCAGGCTGTTATGCTCTCCAGTCATGTTATTGTAAAAATATATAGATGAAAGAGTTCAAAGAGTGCATAGAAATATTGGAGAAAAAAGTAAGGGCAGTGCTGCCCCCGCCTGTAGAGATCACAGCCACATAGTCTGTCACATTTTCCTGCAGCAAAACCCCGCACACACTCCACACCCAAACAATCATTTTGCTCTAAAATCTGATGCATTCCCCCCCTTAACACTGAAGACTTTTATGTCACTGTCTCACAGTATTCTCTCAATCATGTGCTTTAAATCTTCATCGCCATCCAGTCATTCAACATTTAACTGGGTTGAAATATTCAGATCTTCTACAGCTGAATCCTTTCTCCCATGACTTTGGTATGTTTTATATATGGCTTTTTTTTGTGTGTTCGCCATTGGAATTTCAGCTACTACTTCTGTGGTGTCTGGCACAGCAAATCAACTGGAATAAATCTAATCTCCTGTATGTTGAAAACATAGCAGGAGTCAACAGGTAATTACACTGGCAATTTCCAATTGCAAGACCTGAAGCAGGAGAAAATGGCTAGCTAGCCCTCATACCAATTCTTTTATTTGCATACCACTTAAAGGACCAATGTGTGAAGGAATAAGTGCCATCTAGTGGTGAGTTTGGAGTGAGTTTGGGAAAAAAAAAAGTAATCTGACCCATGCTTACACTATGGTTGTTCGCCTGTCTAATGACTTCTGAGATAAAACCATACAGTTTGTTTCATATACAATCAATGTAAACTGCTTAACGAGAAATAGAAAAGCTTTTGAAAAATACCAGCGTACATGTCTCTTTTTCTCTGCTATCTACAGCCGTCGGTGAACAGTGAGCGCCACCTGGCTCACAGACAAGGTCGGAGGGCACTGAAGGCCAGCCTCACTCTGGGAGTCCTCCTGGGACTCTTCTTCAGTGCTTGGCTACCCTTTTTCATCACCAACATGGCTCAGGTTGGTAGAGGCACCAGACACAAATATGATACACAAATGTGATCAATGTAGAAAAATGCAGGTTGAACATGACATTTATTATTTATTTAGAAATGGGAACTGGAAAAGACAAATCTACAATCTATCCAGTTTGAAGCTGTTTTCCTTCACCATGAGCAGTTCCACTCACCGTTTTCTGTCTCCTTTTTCATGTATCTCAGTGACTCAGACGTTTTCTCGCACATGTATATGTGTCGTGGTTGCAGAGAGAGTGTGAAGTAAATGCAAAAGGAAGAAAGAAAGACAGGGAAAAAAAAACACTTGGATACCGATCTATTTTTGTATTGGCCAGCTTTGGCGTCACAGCATTGCCAAGCTATTTAACAAGGAAATAGATTGGCATTTCAGCTTGGTGGCTGACTCATGCCAAAGCCCAAATCCAAAGTATTATTATTATTATTATTATTATTATTAATAATTATTTTTTAAGTTGTTAATTTTGATTACATTAGACAATAAATATCCTATAACCAACAAACTCATTGGTTAGTAGACAAACAAGGAGGGTCACAAAGAAGCTCAGCGAGAGTAAATGAATGTCAAAAAACAGCTTCATCTAAATTGGTAATGACACTTGTCCTGTTTTTCTAGCTTTCGATGATCCAGTCATTTAGATTTCCCATCTGTGCCCTCTCACTTCTCCCCTGCATAACATAGAGCACAGAGACTTAACTGTGTCGGCACTCTCCTTTCTTTTCGCATTCAATGTGTTGCGTGAAACGCACCCCCTTTCTGTCCTATTCCCACCGCCTCCCTATCTCATCTCAGTAGTATTGGAAGCTCTCCTCCAACAGCTGTCTCCTCCTTCTCCGTTCCTCTCTAGACCTAGTGGTTATGTTCAAGATCAGTGCTCTTACCAGTACACGATTATAAATATTGTTGGAATAAAATGTGCGATGAACTGCTGAGAACTAAAAGCAGTCTTCTCAGAAAATATTTATTATTAATCACAAATTAAAATACATAAATGGATGCACACCAAATAATGAAAGATCCTCTTAGGTATATTTATATATTTTCTATGATTTCGTATTCATCTGTGAGCTTAATCATGCATTTAGATTATTTCCCAAATCCATTAAAAAATAATTTAATGCGCAAAACCAGTTAAAAATAAGCATGTATACAAACAAAAGAAATGGATGATTTTGTTTGTGTAAATTAACTTAGTAATAAATAACTACACTATAAAATCTGGATGATCAGACGAGACAATAAAAAAATATAGATACATATAAATATGTGACCATAATGTGTGCAATGTATGTCTCTGTACTGATTTGTTTTTTTTATTTTTAAATATCTGTTTTCTTATTTACACTTATCTAATTCAGCTGTTAGTGGTGCAGCTGCCTGGCCAAATTTTCTCCGTCTCCGCTGAGTCAACTTCATCTTGGATCACTTCCTTAACAATTTGCCAGATGTCTTCCAGCATGTAGCAGTGGGTGTTTGCTTTGTCTGTGTCAGCTGAACACTGTAGGATTGGGATGAATCTATCTTGAAATGTTGGCATTTGTCTGCTCTACAAGATGCCCCCGGAATTTTCCCTGATTTATGTTCTTTGTAATCAAATGACATACTTGTAATTCTTTTGTGGTCTAAAGCCTGCACCGCTTTTCACTGTCTTCATCCAGGCAGTGTGCGAGTGCGTTCCTCTTGCGCTCTTCGATGCCATCACCTGGCTGGGCTACTGCAACAGCACAATGAACCCCATCATTTACCCGCTGTTCATGCGAGATTTTAAGCGAGCTCTGGGGAAGCTCCTGCCCTGCTGTTCCTCTCGTTCACCCAGAAGACCCTCGCCAGCTCTTTCCCTCTCTCTGCGCAACTCAGGAGAGCCCAACATCGCTAGCAGCCCCCCCTCACCCATGGCTTCCGACCCCACACACCCGCCTGCCACTGCCACCGATGCCGTCAACCTGCTGGATGCCGAGCACGCTGGGATCGAGCTGCCTCTGCTTCTGCCCAATCAGGTCGACACCTTGGACTGAACAGCAGCAGTGAAAATAAAGTCAGCAACCCGATTATTTCAAGGATATTTAGTGGGAGAGTGAATCGTGACATGGGCTGCAGCTGGTGACAATTCATCGTTTACTCACTGTGAGGCTCAGGCCATAGAGAAATGACAAAAGAATCTAATTTAAAATTGATTTTTTATGGTCACAGAAAAATATCCATGAACTCGATTCAGTAAGCTTCAGTTTTTTTCCCCAACACAGAATTCAAGATGTGTTTTCAGACACTTTTTCTACACGGTCAGGGTAACCACAGTTCACAATTATCAGTGCCAGTATACAATGTGACGAAACACTGTCTCATTCTTACGGGTTGAACACAACAGAGAAACTTAGGACCTTGAAGAAGGCGCATCCACTAAATTGCTTCCAGTCTTATGGAAAATTGAATTACTGTGATAATATCCATAGCAACCAGGCTAATGGATACAAATAAGAACTGATTTGTAGCATTCACTAAAACCTGCAAAACACATCTACACAACACATCTGTGTGTTAGCTCTCGCAGCAAGTTTAAAAATAAATTAGGACTTAAAAACAATGTTGTCTACAACATTCTAAATTATTATTAAATTAATGCACTAAAAATAGATTTAAGTAGCTAAATAAAGCACTTCATTCAGGGGTTTCCACTAGAAACTGTCATGTGTGCTGTGACTCTTGTGCAGTCTCTGACATGTCACTGTGTTGAGAATGCATGAGATTCTAATAAGGAAGCAGCTGGTCCTGTAACATGCTCTTTACAAGTTTTCATGTGAGCGCTCAGTAGTCCAGTGCATATCGTCCCAGCTCCAGGATATGTGTTCATTATCCTGGTCAGCCTCCTCTGAACTGTCACACTGAGCATCAGCTGTCGTGGTGTCATCAGAGGTATTCTCCTTAGGTGCAAGTGATAAATTGTTCTGTATCCTGATCTGACCGTCTGATTCTGTGTCGTTTAATGAGTCCAGCAGGTCTGAAATATCAGGGATGTCCCAGCCGTCAGCCGACTCCTCAGTCTCCGCCACCTCTCTGCTTGTTTCTGCGTCAGCCCTCTCAGCTGGGTTCTGTGTCTGGGTCACCTGCTGCTCATTGTCGCTTTGGTCAGGGGTGTCCGGTGTATCCTTTGTTACGGACCGAAGAAGAGCAAAGGAGGCTCCAGGGACTTCTTTGGTGGGAACTCCCACTGCCACCAAGATGGTGTCCATCTGCCGCATGTAGTCCAAGTGACCTTTGACCTGTGAAGCAGAAATATGCTTTTATCACATATGAATGCATTTTGTTTGTAAATTACACTGTAATTGTTTGTCTTATACAAGTGTGTTGTTTTGTTTATTAATTAAATGGTTTTGTACAACGTTCTTATATCCCACATTACACATGTGGGACATGTCAAGTGTCCTCTCACTGTCCTTTTTTAAATGCTTAGTGAAATGTGAAACCTTTAATGCTTTACCCCTTTCAACAAAACCACACCACAGTGAGTATTAAGTGATATGTTTCATTGTGAAATCATGTTGATTTGAAGGATGGTAGAAAGGCATTGCTGTGAACTGAAAAAGACCAGCAGGGGCCTTATTTTTCTTGAAAATCTTTGAATGTTCTTTAAACACTACAATTGTCTCTTTAAGTGCTAATAAAAAAATAGCATTTACTAAGGCTGCATCAAAAACATGTCCCATTTTATTCACTTATTGTATTATTAATAATTTCTCATGCACCTGGTTTTCAGGAGCAGCAGTGCTCAGCAACAAAGTTCATATAAAGTAACCAGCACTGTCTAGCTAGACTCAATTCTTATTAGAATACAAGTCTGGTAACACACAATTTGGATTTTAGTATGGGGTGTGTTTCAACAGAGAAAAAAACCTCTGCATGCAACAACCAGAGTGGTATTGTTGTAAACAAAATCAACTCCATGGCATTAAGATGACATGTATGATACATCACCGTTACCCTGACCCATCAGCTCTTTGCTGCATTATCAGTTCCCCACAGAGTAACTGAAGACCAGATTTTCTGCGATTTTCTGGCAGTGAAGATGACCGGTCTTCAAGGCCATGCCTGCATAGCGTCAGCAGCTGACATAGAGCAAGAAACTAGCTGGTGATGACAGTAAAGCATTTCCTCAGCAGCTGAAGAGACAGACATTTCCCTCACACGTCGACAGAAATTAAAACACAGCTGCACAGAGAAAAAAATTTGGTTTTACATTTTCCAGGTGCCCAGAGCCACAGCTCCAAATAAATGGCATTGTTACTCTGTCTGCTAGACGTGTAAACAGGAAACTTTCTAGGGTGATAATATGTCTGCATTGTGATTTAAGTTGTTCAGAACAGGGAAGTAAAAACTGTGCAAAAGTTAGTAAGTACATAAATATACTAGGGTGATTTTGTTAAGAGATTTAGTGCTAAGAGAGAGAGAAAAAATAAGATGATCAGGATTTAAGCAGTGCAAGACAGTAGCTTGGAAAGGCTGCCCATATTAATGGTCTGCAATTTAGTCGCATTACATACTTGATTCATTATCTGACGCCAGGAACAGACAAATATGTGAATGAGAACAGTTGTATTGGGAATTTGTCTGTATTAATATTGAGAGAAGCTAACACATGAATTGACTTCGTAGTGATTATTTTAAGGGAGATGGTAAGATCATAGTTAGAAATAAAGTAGTGAATACATAAATGAACCTCTTAAATCAACAGACAGGGAGCAGCTGGAGAGAAATATTTTGCCTTTTGCCAGAAGTCTCATGCAGGAATGTGTCTCCTTTCTTCTATCTTATGAATTAGTCAGGGACCGTGTGAACTCTTTCAAAAACTCAAGTCCTATGAACAAATGTGACATTAAACAGAAACTGACACGGTTCAACTGTTCGAGGCAACGCCATGTGGCCTTTCTTGAAAGGCGAAAAACATCAAATGTTAAATAAGCATCAGCTCTTTCACATTCAGCTGCACTTTAACTGGCTAACTTGAACTACTCACCACGGAGGACAGATCCACATTGATTATGCGCCGATCCTGGATGTTGATTGGATGTAGCCCAGCAACAGACAGCTGTGCAGCTGAGCTTCGGTACAGGAACCCCAGGAGCCAGTCCCCTCTGTTAGGTGGACAGTTCATAAAGTCATCTATTCATGTAGTACCTAAACCATTAATCTTCCTGTCAAGACAGCTGTTGTCAGATTTACAGAGCTATGTGACTAAAAAACATAGCTGCAAGCGTTTACAGTAAAGATATAGCCATTTCAGGGTATGTACTTCAGAATTCTGATTTACCTGCAGTATCCGTTCACGATTTTTCCAGCCACTACTTTGGTCATTTTCTCCCATGCTTTCTCAGAGCCGTCCACTGGGGCTCCCAAGAGCACCACATCCTCCACCATTCCCTCACTGCCTGATGATTCAAAACAGTAAGGTTTACGCCTGGATACGCATGTCAAAGTGAGTTATTATTCATGTTCAGAACAAGTCTTCTCTGCTAATGATTTAATGGAAATGACAAAGATCAGTGAGGGTCTTATAAGCCATGACTTTTGCACAGAAAGCTCTCGCACCTTGATCACTGGCCAGCTCCTGCAAACAGTAGTAGATAACTCGAGCTCCAAGGCTGAAACCTATGAGGCTAACAGGTCGCTTTCCCTTTAGACACAGAAAAAGAAAAGTAGCTTCCATTGTCTTACTGTTTTTGAACATAGCATTTCATTTAAAGCTTTGTTGTTATGTTCTAGAAGTACAATAATGGGAGCAAACAACTGAAACATTGTGGTTGGAGTTAATTTAATGATGTGTGCATAACTGCACGCAGCATAACTAGAGTTTGGTAAACGAGCTACATCCTTATTTCTTCATGCGCGTTTTTCTCTACTTCAGCTGTCAAATGAAAAGCCACAAAAATATAAAATTATCATTTCAATATAGAGATCAGGTTTTACAATACCTGCTGTCTGCTCCTCAAAACCTGAGCCAGGTGTTTGCCCACCTCAGCTGAGCGGTTCAGACAAACACACCATGGGTGGTCAATGACGCTGGCTGCAGCCAGCAAAGACGCAGGCCACGTCAGAGCTGTCACAATGCCTGTCAAACAACAATGCAGCACCAGGCAAGGATCAACACAGTGTTCGGATAAAGAAAAAAAAAAGAAACTCTTCAACAGGAAACTACCCTTACAAGCATTCAGCAACAGTGATTTCAAAGGTTTTCCTCTATAATAACATGGCTTCTTGCATCCCATAAATCCCACTATATCTGGTGATGGTTAGGTTTCCTGAAATGTCATCCTCCTACCTGAGAGCACTGTGTACTTGAGGGCTTCCTGGGCCACCATGCTGACCAGCCCATCCAACAGAGAGGCCATGGCAGATCCCAGGTCCCTGAGAAAACGTGACTCCCACACCAGGCAGTACTGTTCCCCACACTCGCCCAAGCTGCACCATGGGGCTTGGAATGAACCTAGAACACAGCGGTTGTGATTTTACGTAAGATAAACATTTAAGCGGCACTTGTATGTGAAGTGTTTTCAGCCTTTGTATTTGAAGGGGATACTAAGCTTATTTTAGTGGTGGGATGGAGCTTCATCGTTTTATGTAACCACAGAAAATGAAGTGGTTTGTCTGCATATCGTGGAGACGCTCTGCTGGTATAGTTATGGAATATTTCCTAATAAGATTTAGATTTTCTCAGCTTTACCACAGCATTGTTATAAATATTAAATTGTAAACTTCACACTGAATATAACAAGAACAGTAAATGTGTTAGGCCTACAATATTTCATTTCCCTTGTGTGTATAGACAGACACGATGGTCTTGTCTCTGAAAAGCTTAACTGTTCAAGGGTCATAGTATTTGTTAGAAAGTAATGGTGTACAGACACCGACCAGGCATAACATCATGACCACCATCCCAACAGGTTTTCCTTGTGCCTCCAAACCAGTTGTGACACATCATGGACATGGGCCTTTAGAATAGTGACAGTGGGGGCCTTTGGGGCCTACATCCCACAGATGCACCTTGTGCTGTTATTCATGTTGTCCGAGTTGTTCTTAAAGCATTTTGTGTGTCTGTGTCAGGCTGCATCCTGCTGGGATGGCTGCTGCCATCAAGGAGTGTCATTGCTATGGGGTGGGGTGCCTGGCCTGGTCTAGGTGGGTGCTACACGTTTAAGTAACATCCACACAAATCAATGCCCAAATGACTGTCAAATCAATATGCGACAGCAGCTATGGTGTGTGAATTAGGTGTGATGACAGCAAGCTTGATGTGAAGTTAGCTGGGACAGATGGCGATAGACAGATGGATCATTCAAACATCTGAAAGGTGTTATTATTTTTTTTTTTGCCTACTGCCCACACTTTTCCCTTTCCAATGATGACTTCTCAGATGGCTTTACATATATATGTAACCACCTAACCTTAAGTGCCCATTGGTTGGTTATATAACGAACCATCTGAAACAGGTTAGGCTGTGGTGAGAGGTACTTACTGTATTTACCACTGCAGAGCCAGCCTGTCACTGCAATGGTAAGGTGAAGATGCTTCCCAGAACTCAGAGGCAGGAATTCAAATTCTTCTATTGCCCCTACACACTTATTCATCTTGTAGCCTGGAGAGACAATGCATGAAAGAAATGTAAATAATGGCTAAACGTATTTAGAGATAAGAAAAGCCTTTATGAGTCTTAACAAAAACATGCATTTAAAATTATAGTGAAGATTCTGAAAGTGATAACTTCTTCCTGTATGCAATCATGCTTGTACCAGTGAGTCCAGCCCCTGCTGCTCCAAACAGAGAGGCCATGATTGCTATGCCAGTGGCTGAGCCCAGAACAGCAGCACTTCCAGCTCCTAGCACAGCACCGGCTCCTGCTGCCACCAAAGGGGCTGCCAGTCCACCTGTCACACCTGGCAAAGGCAAAAAGAAGGCCATAAGCACAGAATACAAATATGAAAGGTGGTGACTCTTAAAGGAAAAGTCAACATATGCATATAACACATAAGTAAAATTCTTGAAAGTGTGCAGTGATTTGATGTAGCCTTGTAGTTTTTGGTGATTTCATTATGACTTGATTAGTTCTTCAACTGAGGCCTAGGCTTTTACGAGGAGCAATCACCGATAGCAGTCCCTCCACCCACGGTGGCAAGTCCGATGAGGAGATATCGTCGTAGCTTCCGTCCTCTTTCTCTCTTCCGCCGCCTGGAGGACTCCTCTCTAAAGGAAGGAGAGTCATTTGTGAAAAAAAGGATATCATATGACTTTTCTAGTCTATTTAAGATGACTTTTGGAAAACAATAAGCTGCTTGTTCATGTCACATGTCTTCTTTCGATCATTTTGCATACACGTACAACAGCCATGCACGGCATCCGTGTGGTTAAAACAGTCAAGATTTGGCAAAAACATACGAAAGGAAAATCATTATTTGTTACTTCGAATAAACTGAGACTTGTTTGACTTACTCGCTCTCCTCTCCTGCTTCCCTCAGCTTCTCTCCTAGTGTTTCCTCAAACTCCTCCAACTGCTGGGGAGACACTCGTAGCAGACAACTGACGTGACGGATGAGAACCCTCGCTCTCGCATCATATTGGCCTGAGTAAGGGAAAGACCATTCACACTCAAGAATAATAGGGGTTTATGAATCTAGAGCAACTGTCAAAGCCATTCATTATTAAAAGATTCTTACCGTCTTTGACAGAAAAGGACACAAGATCCTATAAAAACAAACCAGAGCTGGTTAGAATGAGTGTTTATTTTTAGGAAGATAAATTCAATTATATTTTATTCATTTTGACAAAGAAAAAAAGCATATTTCTATTGCTGGGATTATAAAGTCTTATTGAGAAATGATGCATGAACATTCTGTGTAGATGTTATTAACACACAAGCTTCGACTATAATGAGCCTTGTGCTTCTAAAACATTCAGAAAATTAGGTCATGACTTAAGGAGTATCCAACAAGCTAACTGACATCATTTGCGTCAACTGGGGTTGTACATGTGAATGTACTTTAGGGTATATCAAACCCCTCCAAAGTGCCTTTTTTTGTTTGACATCATGGGAAAATCTCAAGAAATGATCCAAGACCTCCATAAGACTACTTCATCCTAGGGAGCACTTTTCAAATGCCTGACTGAGTTAACTACAAAAGCAAAAAGACCATGGGACTGTGCTGCCATCCCACCACTCAGGAAGGAGATGCACTGTGGATTATAGAAATGAATGTATTTTGGTATGAAAAAAAATAAAATAAAATCAATCGCATAACAACATGAAAGGACCTATGACTGGAGGGTACAAAAGGATTTATGTCTACAGTAAATGAGCCCTATAGTGACATAATCTGAAAGGGTGCTCAGCAAGAAAGAAGACATTGTTCCAAAACCACCATGAAAAAGAGAGATTACAGTTTGTAGCTGCACATCAAGAAAAATATCTTACTTTATGGAAACATGTCTTTTGGTTTTATGAAACAAAATGTGTTTGTGGGGGAATGTTTTGCTGCTACTTAGAAAACTGATGCGCATAGATGACAGCATCTCAAACAAGTTTAAGTTTTGACACGAATGACACCAATCATTCTCATGGGTTATAAAATGGGTTAAAGGGCAACAAATTTGAGGTATTATAGTGTCAGTTCAATAGAAAATGATCAGAAGGAGGCCTACTAACCTGACTCGGCTGCACAATTGGAGGGTAATTGTAAATTTAAATACAATGCTACCAAGTAGTAATAGTATGTAATTTCCCTATGAGGAGCATTTCCAGTTCAGCATCATTAGAAAGACACACACCTGTATGATGGGGGTAGACTCTGCAGCAAGCAGAGGTTCGGCCTGTAGGACAGAGAGAAAGGTGTCCGAGCCCTCAAAGCCCAGGCCTGATAGGAAAGCCCCCATAACTGGCATCACAGATTCATCTAAGTCCAACCAGTGGACCAAGCCCCGCAGGTACTCCTCCCTAAACACACTGACAGATAAAGAAAGCAAAACAATCATAACACTGACTGATATCATGGTATGAAGATGAAGGACACACATACAAATTGTCATGATGACATTGTTTATGTTACCTGTTCTCAGATCCAGCAAACAATTGGCCCAGAGAGACTCCACACAGTGCAGCATAGGCAAATCGGCTCTGTTCAGTCAATTGCCTGCTCATTACCGTCTCTTGGCTTTGGGCGCGTGAGGCAGCTTGTGTTGTTCCTGCACCCCCTGGGTCTAATGTAATACATGGACAAAGCTTAATGATTAACTAAAAGGTAAAACTAAGATTCAGGCAGATCAGGAATGAAACTAAATCCAAACAAAACTCACATGAGTCATCAAGTAGACTTTGTGTTTGTACTCAAGGAATGACAGTGACAAACAATTAGAGGGCTGTCGATTTATTTTAGAGACTGTTTGGCGGATCACACGCACGCCGGATTTACCACAAGCCTAGTGATTTATATAAGGCCTTGTGGTAAATTTCACAGAACAGTTTAATGACGAATAATAAAAATACAGCATTAGACTTCCGGAATTTTGTAAGTTACAGAGTTTAATTTTATTTCGTTCGAGCCCTCCAATTATTACAGCTACACGAAACTGGGTTAACGTTACATTATTTCGCTGATGAGCTGACCTAAATCTAACTTATGGGTAGTGCAAATGTGAGCCATATGTTTTATTTTAGCGTTTTACTCAACAAACCAGTGTAAACCTAAGAATTTTAACCACACTCATTAGCTACTAAACAGCTGGCTGTTAGCGGATGTGCTTCATCGGCCGGTTGACCAGCAAACGGTACTGCTTTTCATAAAACCAGTCAGTTTAATAACTTAACTTAATAACTTACTCGCCTACCACACTAAATGGTTTGGTAAAATAATATAATGTACCTGGTGCAAAGTTGGTGACCGTCCTGCTCTCTTTTTCCTCCATGTCTTGAGTTGTCACAGTTCTGCAGACAGAACTTCTGTTGCATTCACGTGATCATCCTTAGCTCGGACATTATATTTTTATGGCCATTCACACGAATTTAATGCAAACAAATCCCGAAACCAATACAACACACATACTTATAACATTTGTTATGAATTAGTTATCGTTACATATCAATATTTACGTTTCATTTCTACATTCCGAGGCCTTTATCACATGAAAAGGAGATAAAAACGCCTTTGATTATCTGTCTAAGAAAACCCTACATACATCCCTCATAGTTCTAGAACTACTAAAATGCATTTTTTTAATTTTTTTTTCCTCTTCGGGGACTTATCCGTAGTTGTAACTCTGTAAACCATTATTTACGATCTTCACGAAGGCATCAGTTAGTATTATTTTTTTGTGTGACGTAACTTCCACGTACCGCTCGGGACTGATCAGAGGTTTGTTCACCACAGACCTGTCATGTGAAATAAAGTGTTGGAGAAACAGCTGGTAATTACACATGTTTAGGGCAGGAAGGAGCAATTAGGTATCACCGGTGCCTGACTCAAAGCAAACACCCGGTACTTTTAGCAACTTTGCATCATTGCTTCACACGAAGAGGAGGGGTAAAAACTAAACCAGCGTTATACAGACATGACCAGTAGGTGTTAGTGTAACATTTATTTTCTCGCTACATACTCCATTTATTCGTGTAGTCCTCAAAGCCATCATGAGAGCAATTAATTCGCCAGATGTGGCTTTAAAATCAACAGTGATGAACGTTATTTATTGGTTTGTCTTCAATAAATGGAAAGTGAAAGTGAGAAGTGTTGGTCACACGAGAGAAAAAAGACAAGACACATAAATTATCAATGTACTTGATATTACAGTAACTATATAACGGTGTAGTGTACTGTATGTAGTGTGCTGTATTAAGTGTTGTGTGTTACAGTATAAATATAGTAAAATATCATTATAAAGCCCAGAAGTATCTGTTGTAATGCCAGTATTTTATTCAGTTTTATTTATTGACAGTTCAGCCATTCTTACTGATTGCATAATTTAAACTCATATATTATGATAACATTTTGGATGTAGCACTCTTAAACACGTGTGCAGTGCAGTGCAGTTATAGCGTGATAAAGTGGGTGGGACAGGTTTCCCATCATAGATGAAAGCTTTTTTATCATCCTCTGATCACCTATCACCTCCCCAGGCTCAGGAGGACAGCTTAGAACTGAGCTGGCCTCGTTCACCAGTCTGTTCAGACCTTTTTTGTCATAAAAGGTCCATTCCTGCACTCTGAAGGAACAAAGACCAGTGAAGGTTTGTGTTCAAGTGAACACCCACGTACTTATGAGAGTCCACTATGTCTTCCCTGGATGTTCACCAATGCGTGTAGTGTGTGTTTGTGAAATCAACCACCAGCCAACTCAGCTGGAGGCAGTTTTTCTGTATCATTAGCCTAATAACATAATAGCCCAAGTCATGTCTGAACAAGAAAGCACACAATTTTTAGCAAGCACATTTTATTGATAATGTAACATTATAATGTCATAACGTCGTAACGTCAGTCAAAAAATTACTATTATGCTGTTTTATGCTATTGGGCTAAAGATATGCAAAGATACACACTGAGATTCTCTTGGATATTTTTTCTTTGGGCTTTGTGCAGCTGATCCACTCCCAATCCCTTCCCATTTGTTTCATCAGCTCAAATGTATGTCCTTGCCAGCTCCCCCACACCCCTATCATGTTTTCCAGTTTGACTTCTGTGAAATAGCAGGGGATCAGGTCAAACGCAGGAAAAGTGTGCAAGGGTTGATTCAACTTCCACCAGCTCTTCGTGTGGAGGAACAGTTAGTACAGTGTGGGCACTTTGTCAAAATAATTTCCCGGCCTTGTCACAGAAGAATCTCCGAACCTACGTGAGCTGTATGTGTCTGTCTCCAAAAGGCATCCTGTTTATACTACCAATGAAGAGTCTCTTGTGTATCATAAGCAAGTCTATATATAAAACCACAGCTTCATCAGGAATGATACAATCTTTTCTTTTTATTTGTAACCTTTTCCTTGCACTGTATAAATGACAATTAATGTATCAAACACAGCAAGGACATAATGAACCTCTGGTGATATACAGATTAGAGAAACCGTGCGAGAGAAGAATTGCTGAATAGGACTGCTTGTGAGTTCTCCTTTTACAGACTTGACCTTTTTCAGCTTGCCTCAACATGTAATCGGGAAAAAATAAAAGCCCAGGGTCTGCTTTCGAAAACCTTGAGTGTTGAAAAGCAGAAATAGAAAAGATAATAAGAGGTGAATAGCTGATGCTGCGCCATGCATAAAATTCTGGCTGTATACACACCTGTGCTCAACATACCTGTAAAATAATGCTCACATTTCTCCTATTACTAATGCAATGGATTTTGGTTTTTGTTGGTCTGGTGAAATTTCAGTAATTGAAAATGTGTGGGCTTAACATGTCAAATGAATTCTTCTAACAAAGCTTGTGCTTGTGGTGTTCAAGGCATGTGCTATGCTATCAACATGTTTGAAAAAAAAATGCATTTGATGTCATCCAGGGGAAATAAATAAAGATTGCTGAGATTTTTCAACAAAAATACACAAAGGCTTGTCTAATCTCAAATAGCTTCTACTCACAATGGCTCTACTCATCTGTTCAAAAAAATCATCTAGTGCACCTTTCTTTCCAGATATTTCACAACTTTTTATCATCTAACAAAAGGGATGGAATATTTTCACAATCCTATGCATAGTTCCTTGCCTCAAGCCTCAGTGGCCTGCCAACTTATATTGTGTATATAGGTGCGTGTGTGCTGTGTACGCATGTGCCTGTGAGTATGCATGACTGAGTTGTATAATATACATTCGAGTTTTTTAATACGCAGTAGATTAAATGGACTGAAGAACTGAGAATGCTTTTAGCCTTATGTCTGTATGTGTATAACTGGGTGGGTGGATGGGCTTTTCTTTTTTATTTTTACAAATTTTGCATTTATTCTCACTACAAAGTGCACAGTTTTAGTGTCAACTAATGAGCCCGCATCTTCCAAATGATCACTAAGAAATGCTTTATCAATCCACCGTGAGATTTTAAGCTTCAGGTGGTTAAAATTAAGGTTCTGCTGAGACTGAGACTGAGGTGCTTTGAGTGCGATGCTAACCTCCACTTGAGTAAACCTCACAGTGGCATTTTTTTTTAAATGTTGTAACTTCATATCACAGGGTTATTATCTCATTATGTCATGGAAACAAAAGATCAAAGTTTTTGAGGTAATGTATGGTATAAAATTAATTGCAAAATGTTTGTATGTTTTAACAGAGTGTGTTCTTTATATCATCACACCTGATTTCAGCCTTCAAGACCACCGTCACGACTGAGGGCAAGGTCCAAAATTGAACACTTGAAATCCTGAAGTGTTCTTGCCTGTGACGCTGCAGCTGAGGCAGTGTACTCTTTAAATGACAAGCACTGATCTACAGGGGTGCACCAGCAGGTTAGGTAAACCGAACGTAAGAAAGAGGGACCCTGGGATGGTTACCTTTTGGCATATTTTGCAATGAGATCCATGAACTCCCATAAACCAATGAAGGCCCTGCATTGCATCAAAAAATACTCCACGTTGCCCCTAGAGCACCTGACCTATCAACCTTAGGACAGATTTTGATCGTTGTATATTCAATGGAATATTCAATTCAAATTCATGAGAAAACAACTCTTCAACATTTAAATTGGAAATTATAAATATGATCTGCTCATGACACTAAATGAAAAGTTATGGTTGTCAGCACTGTCCATCCAACTTTTCACTCAAAACCACAAATGGAGCACTTAATGTTGGCACTATAAAAGCCAGAGGATCACCCTTTGGGGGGGATGAATGAGGATGAACAGTAGTCACGTTGCTGTCTGGACTAGAGAGGGGGACAAACCCAGAGATTGACTTTAGAGCAAATTCACTAGTGAGGCTAATAAAGGAAACTGGGGTAGGAGATTGTCAAGCAATTCATGTGGGATGTGGGGCCATTTTCGGTTTACATTAATGCTCCACAGCAAATATTGACATTTTCTGACCTAGAACACTCTGTCATTGTTGAAAAGGGAGAAGACAAACTCTCCAACCTAAAATGCTGCCTTCACTTCTCAGCCTTCATCCATCGATCAGCCCTGGGCTAAAACGACTCTTCCCTCTTGTACTTGAGCTGTGTGTGCTTGTGTGTGTTCAGTCTTACAATGGATTACTCATTGAAAAGCAGACGGGCAGACAGGCTGAGCTCAAGTCAGACAAGTTCAAACATAGCACCCCTCTCGTCTCCCCCTGTATCACTAACAGACAATGTGTCAGGCTTCGACTCCGTTCAGTCACCTTGACACTTGGCAGGAGGGAAGCTGATCGAAACCAAGACAGAGAGGACTGAATGACCTGTAGGGCACGTTGGAGGGTGTGTATTTATTGTGTCAAAGGAGGAAATAGTGAATGGAAAAGGGTTGAAACTATTGAGCATGTGCAGAATGTGCCTTTAAGTGAAAGGCACAGACTTAAGTGGGCAGGCAGCGGATGTGGATGACAGGTAATTGTGTTAACAGGTAGGATGGGCCGGACTGAAGGGTTGACATCCCTCTGTCATTAAAGAACTATGGCCGTTCTCCACACCTGGTGAGGAGTTTGAGTAAAAGTCTGTATGCAAAGTCTCATTCTCTGTTGTTCCTAACCATATATATCTGCAGAAGAAAATATTACAAGCTTTGGAGCAAAATAGATAAGACTTTCTGTGCCTCTTCTGGTTTATTTCTACTCCTTAAGAGAAAGCAGATCCTAGAGAGGAAGAAGGGGTGAGTTACCCCCTTACAGCTTTCAGAAGTCCTCCCCCAACTCAACCTGCCCTGACAGATTCCATTGTGGATGCACTTGTAATCACAACACATCAGAGCTTCTTTCCTTTACCCTGAGACATACCACAAAAGTGAGCTCAGCTCCCTTTTGTGCATATACGTATCGACCCGTTCTTGCATTTATACCGTATATCCATTCACAGCTCTGTCGGTGTACATGTGAGGGCATGTGTGAGCTCTAGTGCCCGCATGTTTGTACAGTATACAGGAGTGTTGCTAAGGGTGGAAAGCAGCTGGGACTGCTGACGAGAAAGTGTGCGGGTTGAGTTGCAAAATAAAAGGGCGAGGAATCACAAAGGGAGGAGAGAATGGAGAATCCAGCTGCTGCCTGTAGTGGCCAAAAGCTGAAAGGGTGATGGTGTAAAAGAGAAAGTACATTGTCAGGCCTGGAATATTGAAAAAAAACAGTCAGTGAATTGTGGGGTTAGAGCAATAATGAAATGAAAATAAAAAATGATCAGACTGAGAAAACAAGAGAGGAAATACAAGATAAGAGGTTTTATTTGTTTAATTTAAGTAATGTGAATACAGGTTCAAACAGACTTTAGTACAGTACTGGGCTGTGTTTATGTGAGTGAGAAACTCTCGTTATATCCAACTACCACCCTCCTTCCCACGGCCTGCATGCAGCCACAGCACTTGGAGAATTCTGACAACAGTGAGTCACCATCACTGTCACTGACCTTTCTCATGTGGTTTCTGAATAAGTGGGAATTTAGCATTTCTCGGTTTATAGCCAGCATTAAAGGTTCATTGAACAGTTTGTGCCACTGCATGGAAGGCCTTCAATTCATACAGTACAAAAGGGCACTTGGGGCTCACTAAGGCTGTGGGTGGAATTTCCTTTGTGTGTAGCTGACCTATAGTCAACAAAAGCAGAATTCTAAGTTTTCATTTCCTCCATTTAGACTTTTTGGGAGCACCAGTAGAGCCCTTCCAGAAGACTTCAGCCTCATTAAGGGTAAAATTTCTCACTTGCTGCCAGACCCTACTGTGTTGTTAAAATAACCCATGAAATGTTTGTTCAGTTAACTTCTTCATAAATCGTGAGGCTTTTTACTACAGGGGCTAGATTTGCCCAACTAATTTGCCTATCTGCAAATGTTAACACTGCCAAAAAGATGAGTACATTTATTCTTTGTCTATAAATAAAATACCCGTGCCAATCCTCATCACAATGAGACCATTGTATGAGCAGCAGACCTCTCAAGAGAAGCCAGCTCCAGAGTGAACCTCCATCAGCCCTGGCTTGGCAGAACCGGAGGCAGCCTGTGACATTTTACTGTGGAAACTTGCAGTGGGTGTTGGCCTCACCAGTGTGGAGACTCACAGGCTGTTGATTATTGCAAAACAGATGTTCTAAGTAGTGAGATGGCTCTAAGTGTGCCTAGTTCAACTCAGAGATAGCAAGCAGACACGAGTGCCCCTATCCAAACTTAAATATACACTCTGATTTATTGAAAACATGGTCATGTCTTGACTTGAATGGTTGTGCATGTTTAATGTAACTTGTCATATGTGTTTAGAAGATAGTTAGATTAAGGATTTTCTTGGCTGTAGTCATGTCCTAAATTCTTGGAACTCATAGTCAAGAGTTCTATGTAGAAGAGTATCCTCATATTGCTTTCGTGTCTCAGGTTAGAGGTAAAAAAAAAAAAAAAAAAAAAGATAAAAGTTTAGGAAATGCCTTGACACAGCTTGAAAGACTAGACTCACCATGGACACATACAGGATGCTGATCAGTGGAGGCAGGAAGGCACCACAGACACGGGGCCGGAGGGGTCTGTGTTGTTTAGGAAGGTGGTCGGTACTTGGCTCACTTCTGGTCTTCTGCACACCGCATTGATGGGAAGTCCCTCGGACTTCCCTGTCTGTATTTTTAGTTTAGAGGCTGTAATTTATGTGTCATGTCAAAATCTTCTACAAAAGAGGCTAAAAGCATTCTCAGTTCTTCAGTCCATTCAATCTACTGTGTATCTAAAAACTCAAATGTATATTATATGCTTTCAGATCTGATTCAAATCTCTGCCTCACATATCCATCACACTACTACCAGCATCCTCCTCCTTCTTTTCTCCTTAATTTAATCCTTTAGTGTTTCATTTAGCCTCTCATCCACGTTTTATGAGAAGCAGTTTCTTTCAGGAAGGAGAAGGCAGCGTTTCAGCTTTTCTTCCTCAAATCTTCTCAAAAATTGCTCCAAACCAAACCTCAAATGCCATAGGATGGCAGAAAAGACGAAAACGTTGTCCAATATAGATCTGTGGAATTCACTTAACCAGTAGCAGTGGCATTCCGATATGTAGCCAAATCCTCTGCAGCCAAAACTGTAATGGGTAATTACAACAAGGCTGCTATTATGAACCAAAGCTACAAGAGCCCATATAAGAGGAAGGAACTCATACTGCTTAGAAACAGCTTCAGGCTTTAGCACCTTCCCAAAGGATGTGTTTTTATCACAAGCTGAATGATGAGCTAAATGTGGTAAACTCTTCCACTAGCCTTGATGACATCTTACTGTTTTTCGCCCCTCCTTCCATTCCTGCCAGTTCCCTGAGCAGCTGCCTTGGCAATGCTAAAAGGGCACATTTACTGTTCCATTTCCTCTTGAAAGACTGACTCCTACGGGAGTATGACGGTATGTAAAATGAGCAAAAACAGGTCACCGTACAGGTTGCATAATCTGACGGGGTGATTGTGACAGTGGAGACAGCGATCTGACATGGAGCTGAGCTGGGTGGAAACAGCTGGCAGCCTCTGTGGATTTCAACGCTGTGTCTAATAGTGACATGATCTGGGGTTCATGTGCTTGACACACAGCTCAGTCAGTCCTTGCACAAGAAATGTAATGCTTGAATGCTTGACAAGATGAAATATGTAGAGTGTCACATACTCATTCAAACGATACACAGACATGCTCCGTGCACTTGCATGTTCAGCTCACTTACTACTTTCCCTCTCACACAGACACCAGTGCCTAGTTGGTTCAGGAGGGGATGCAATGCTGTAGTTTGTGTATCTAACTGATTTACAGTTTGGAAACTGGAAAAAAAAGGCAGAAAAACACACACACACCCTCATCTGTAGTAATCACCAGCTCACAGTCCGCTTCAGAAAATGTGCAGGAGAGAACTAGTTTAGCCCTGGAGGGGAGGGACACAAAAACCACAGACAAATTAATGCTGCATGTCTGTTGTGCAGTAGCAGCAGAGAATAAACAGATTCAGGGAACAGGGAACTCAGAGTTCAGTTTTAGCTCAATTGCATCAACACACATGCTTGTAACTGGTCAAAACCAGAAATAATTATTACATAACTTTTATTCATATAAATTATTGCAGCCAGGGCCATTCAATTACAGTAGATATAAAAACACATACACACACACAGAAGCAGCCCTAAAACATGATGCTTCATCATGGGTATGGTGTTCCTTTTCTGATGTAATAATTTGTCATTGCACCAAACCATGGGATCAACACATTTCACCCCATGGTTTTGGGGGATCCCTGTATAACGAACTTGATCAATTTTGTGGGGATGTTCTGTTCATGATTATGTCACAGCTACACAATATTTTCTTCACTTGTTGATGATTGTCTTTATTGTTTCCAATAGACACCGATCAGCTGTAACTTTAAAACCACAGACAGTAAATAACATTGACCATCTTGTGGGAAACCTTAGGACCTGTTTCATGTTGATGTTACTTAGACTTACATGTAGCACCCATCTAGACCACACCAGGCACCCCCACCCCATAGCATGACACTCCTTGATGGCAGCAGCCATCACCAGCAGGATGCAGCCGGACACAGGCATACACAAAAAAAATGGTTTAGGAACAACTCAAAAAAGATGAAGAACAACACAAAATGTTGACCTGGCCTCCAAATTCACTAGATCCCAAACTGATCGAGTGTCTGTGGGATGATCCACAGAGGACCCTCTCCTCAACCCATAGGGCCATTCTGTGACCTACAATATATTAGGCAAATGGTGTTTATGTTATGTCTGATCAGTGTATCAAATGCCTTGGAATGTTTGTGTAGCCCTCACCTGAGCAATTATTTTTAATAATGAGATATAGTCCATGGGCACACAGAGCTTGTGCAATCAAGGAGATGTCAGAAAAAAAACAATAAGAACAGCTTGGGTTTATTTGGAGATAATTACAGTCACTTAACAGAAAGACGTGCACTATTTCACATGAGACAGTTGTAGTTTTTAGTGGTTTTGTATATGTTGTATTTTTTAAATAAAGAAACAACACTTTTGACATCACAAAAACCTGCTTTAACTGGGGCATATTGACTGTATGTAATTGTGTTAAACATGAACACCAGCCACGTGCATAATTACTCTAAGTATTTACACTTGCCTCTTATCACAAGCTCATTTAGTTTTCAACACAGGTGACTAAAATGAAATACATTGTAGGTCAGATAGAGTGGTCACAATACTTCCCAATCCCTTGACTGCACTTTACTTGTAGTGTTTAGTTACTAGGTGTGTGTATTGGGAAGGGTGTGTTGATTTTCCATGTTTCACTCCAGTTATTTGGACACAGTGTATCACAAAGGAATCCAGACCTTTGTTTGGTCCCACTTGAATTCTTACATCCTCTCCCATCAATTCTTCCCCTCTTACAATCCTGCTTTGTCTTTGTTTGTATCACACACACACACGCACAGATGAATCATGCTGGATTCTCCCCTTGTTATGTGTATAAATGTTGCTTTATTTTAAATGGCTGGGTGGTTGACCTCGGACAATAGCTTTCATGCAGAGCTGTTTACCGTTTTTCTCCTCCAAACTATGTGCTGTGTAATTTCAGAGATTGCCTCCCAGTGGTTTAAATACTGAACGTATCTGTGGTCTCTCCTTTTGAACCAGAGGTTTCCTTAATCCCCTGGTCAGCTACAGTTCTTGGTTGTCTGATATTTAAAATTAGTTCTTAAGTAATAATATCACTGGAACTCTCTACCGTAGTGTAAACCAACTACACAAATTAGTTAATTCATGCTCTTAATTCTCTGTATTTTCCCAGTGCTGTGGATCCCCCATCAGCTGATTCCTCCTTACATACTGCATATGTGATTAATTCACCAATAATAAAGTGTTAGTTGAGCGTTTGACTGTCTCCCCATTTTACTCCATGTTAATATGGAAACTTGAACACTTAAATCTAACGCTGGTTCAGATTTAGGGTTGACGCCTGCATGGTGGACCTATTTGCTATTCTGAGTTGCTGAGGAGACAGGAGAGAGAAAGAAGAAACGAGAAACTCTACAAGACAAGGAGTTGTGTCAAGCGGATGTTACCAAAAGGAAGTTAAAGCAACGCTACCTCCATAATAAAGTGACATGGTGTTTATCCTATTTCAGTCGTGTACACGGATTTAAAAACATTTCAGTCTTTGGAGGTGCTATTAGCCACCATCATTCAAATCTATGTTCAGATTAAGACTCCAACATTTTAGCTAAAAGTAATAAACAGTTGTATTGTAGGATTTAGCAGTCTTACTGTCAGGTCTCTCATCATGATCTGAGTTGAACAATAGTTTTTCGGGGTGATTAAAAGCAGTACCCAAAATTGTACAAAGATAATTCCCAGAAGCTTGAAGGTTCTTACATGCCTGTCGTTTTCGACGCTCAAAACATAAACTTGAAAATATCCCATTTACTTTCCTTATACTTCATTGCATTGTAAATATTGCACCATTTAAACATGTCTGATACTCTAAGTTAAAAATGCTCTTTTAAAGTTTTTGTAAGTAATTTTCTAACTTTGTTTATACGTACTTTGTTAAGTATTAGCCTGCTATGTTACACTAATTGTTCTACCTGTTTAACCGGAGAATGAAGCCCAAATAAAGCTTAACAACAGTTTGTCTTGCTTTGAAATGCTTCCCGGAAATGTTGTGTTTACTTAAGCTCGCTTGTGCTCCATATTCGTGTCTTGAGCGCTTGAGTTGAGGAGGTGCGTCCAAACTTTGCGCACACTGTCTGTGAAGTTTTAACGTCAGTATAACATTAACCCTGGGAGTTTCCAGCTCCCCGACTGATTGATCATGCTCATTGGAGAAGAAAGATAAGACGATAATTAAAAAGCCGGACTAGATGTGACTCATATGAATTATGTTTATCTGACTGGGAGTGCGCTCCTCCGGCCAGTGGTGGATATATGGTGGACTCAGGAAGCCGCGACGTTTCTAATATATTTTGCCTCTGCGGAATTAATTCGTAACCATTGAGATGGAGCACCGTATCTTGTTGACATGGATGCTGTTATGCATTTCTTTGCGTCCTTTGGCGTCACAGGATTCCCTATCACAAGGAGGTAAGCACCACTGATCCGGGGATACTTACGTTTATTGTTATTAATAATATAATGATGAAACATACCATATAATTAGTCAGTGGGAATAGATACATATCCGCTTTGATGAGCAATTACACTTTTATTCACATAAAGCTATTAATGCGGAACTTAATAACTTTGATGTAACGAACTAATACAGCTGCAAAAGTGGATGGGCTGTCTGCGCTCAGCATGGATCAGGGTGGGGTTGATTAAGACACTACTGTTGTCGTTGAAATGGCATGGCTTCAGGAGTTGAATTGTGAGTTGATGAAATCCCGCGACCTAGAGCAGTGGTTCCTAAAACAAGGGGTGCATTCAGGGACGACACAGAGATATTATGGCAAGGCCTCTGGCTCTCCTCATATCACTACAAAAATATTACAATAATATTGTAAACTGATGAAATCTCATGTTTAAGGGAAGGATGCAACAGTCCCCAGATCAATTTAACAAAAAAAAGAAAGAAAGGGAAAAAGAGAGAGATTGTGATTTGAATTCTAATCTACTGATCCAATGTGTAAAGAATATGGATAAATATTAAAAATTCTTAATCTTGTAATAGCAGTCTCAATCAGCCTCATTAGCCATGTGCTGTATACACATACAAGGAATATGCTCTTTGCATTAAATCCATCCATTTGTACACTGGAGATTAGGCATATTTGGAGCAAGGAACCCAGGGAGCGGTGTGGGGGGTTAAGTTGAGCCTTGTCTTCATCCATGGATGTAGAATGGACCTCAACATGACTCTACAGTCCGCTAGCCTGAGTCCACAGCGCTCATGTGAAGAATTGACTTTACAGACTTTTCTGTTATTATTGCCACCGAGTTGTGTCATGTGTGACTACAAATTGGCAGAATTCTGCCACAAGCAAAATGCAACAGAATCCATCAGGTGATATTGTGGTAAAACTCATGACCATGAAGTGACTGACAGGCTATACTTGGTGGTGGTGACACTGATGGGTTTCCGGGAGTGTGTCTTAATGACTGTCTTAACATAATAGTGAGACGCTGTCACTTTGCTGCTTCCATTAATAGGACCTTGTGCAGACAACTTAGCTTACAGTAAGTGGGCTTTTTATAAGTTCACTTGCTATTAAATCAAGATTCAGCTTTCATCCACAGAAAAATAAGATACAGTCTGAATCATTTATGAGCACTTATAATGAATTCAGATATAATTAAGGATTAAAAACTAATTGTGTTTGTTTGCTAGTTTGATATTTTCTTATTCAATTAAAATGCAAATTATTTTTGATCTTCTGCAGCGAATGAGGTCTACAAAGCATGTTACTTTACAACACATCCAGTCCACCAAACCTATCCTGCCAAGGATTTATTGCCATTGTCAAGCAAGTCGTGGGACCTGCTTTGCTCCAGAAGAAGTTTCACGCTTCATTTTTCCACCATCGCATCACTGAAGTGCTTGTAGTCCGCCAAAAAATACCATTTACCAAGCATGCAATGACAGGCGGCATTGGAAAACATCTATCCTTTAGATGAAGGGTGAAGTGGCTACCTCCAGACATCAACCTGTGGTTTGTAGATAAAGAAATACCGACACATAGGTAGAGGCAAAAGGGCTGCGATACAGAGTAGACTCCTCGCTCCAAAGTCCACAAGACTAGAGAGATGGAAGGAATTCTTCAGGCTGATGGAGAGAAAAAGTGTATGTGTGCGCATTCTTGATTTGTGTCTATATACTGTATACACTCCAGTCATAACTGATATCAACAGCCCATCTCACATTTGAAAAAAAGACACCTCCAAGGTAAATCAGGGTTTCCAAAGGTGTCTCAGTCTGTGCCTGTAATTATTATTATTAAGTCAGAGTGGTGAAGTGTCTGGTGGCAATCCTTTAAATCTTTATCTCTCACCATAAAAGTTATTGTTTTCTCTTTTATAGTCCACCATTGTAACTGTGATTGTCCTAGTTCAGAGTTCACAATCTGAAGATATGCAAGAAAGTTCTGCTCTCATTCTGTCCTTGTTGCTGCTGCTGCTTTAGTACTCGCTCAGCTCTGTAAATGGCCATCCGACATTCCTCTTCGTTTCTCACATGGAACTGCCATTGCCCCTCCTCCTCCTTTTCTTTTAATGCCTTTTATTTACCCGTGTCCCACCTCCTTTCTCCGCTCCCTAATACCCAGCAGCAGAACTGGGAGATGGAAGGAACCCCCCCCACCACCCCCCCCCCCCCCCCCACACACACACACACACACACACTTGTGAACTTGTTACGAAATATGGAAAATTGGGAGGGAAAAAACTCTCCCTTTGACTCTGAATGCCTTTTATCCATCATCCACATCTGAAGCATAATGTTTGCATCTTTGCATAGTTCTTCTGTTTTGATTTGTCCTTATCTACACAGTAATGGCCTGTTTGATCCCTGTTTTAGTATCTGCCTCTTTCCATCAAGTTGGATGTTAATCACTGAGACTGTATGGGGAAAGGGAGGGTTAAGAAAGCATGAAAAGAGAATCATAAGGGAGTTATATACAGTTCCTATGTCAGCATCAAAATGCAACACCGATTTCCAAGGATGAGTTCCTTATTAATGACTGTATAACTCTTTACGTTTTCTCCACAGTGCTGAACTGCTGCGAGGGTGACGTCCTCTTCTTGGTGGATTCCTCAGGGAGTGTGTCGTCTTATGAGCATTCCCGCATGCTTACGTTCCTGTCTGAGCTACTCCTCCCTTTCTCACTGGGAGAGGATCAGGTGAGGGTGGGACTTCTGCAGGTTGGCACCAAACCACGCCTCGAATTTGGCTTTGACAAATATACCACCCAAAGTGGCCTCCAGGGGGCTTTGAGCAGCATCAGACCTCTCAGGGGAGACACCAACACGGTAGAGGCGCTGAAAATTGCAAAGGAGTGGGTGCTGCAACCCGGAACGACGGGTGGGGCCCGGGGAGGGCTTCCCAGAGTGCTGGTGTGGTTGACTGATGGGGTGAAACCTGGCGATGTGATTGGACCAATGACTAAATTGAAGGAAGAGGGTGTAGCTGTGTTGGTAGTGTCCACCGGGCACAGCAACTATCAGGTGTTGAGGCAAGTGGTGAGCCCACCTGTGGAAAACCACCTGTACTTTGTGGACATTGATGACATGAGCATAATCACAGAGGACCTGCGGGATGCGATAATTGGTAAGTAAAATAATGCTTCATTTTTCAGGTATTAATAGTGATCAAATAATATATTTTGAATCAACATTTGAAAATGCTCTCAAAATTAGGAGACACACAACTTGCATATCATATTAAAATGAAAACTGTGTGTCAAGTACTTTGATTTCTATACACCGTGTCATTGTCTTCATTATGGTTTTCTGTTGTAACGTTTGATAGAAATTGAATTCTATGATTACTTTTTCAACTTGCTGCATTTGCTAAAGCTGTGTCATCAGTAGATCACATAACTATAATGTATATGATGGCAGAGGAGTTACTCTTACTTAGCACCGTTCACGTCATTGTTTTGGTTTTACTGCCTATAATCCTGCTGTTTTCCCCCACAGATAGAAAAGTCATACACATATTTTACAGATTCAGCATTTTATGGTAGCATACAAATTTCATATTAAAAATGGTAGTGTGTTTGATGCCATCCTTACCATACTCGACGAGACATTTTAATATTTTAGCATGTAGACTGTTAGCCTCTGTGTCTGCAAAAAGTCAGTGACTGCCTGTCAGTGCTCTATCTATGACTTATGGCCGCCGTTACGTCAGGCATTTTGTCTATGCGACTTCCCACAATGTCACAAACTCCATTTTTTAAGGCAGCATCAAGTTTCTGGGATTGATCACTACTTCAAATCAAAGTTCTCTCCTGAATATTTACAGCAGCACAGAAGGAATTCTGTTAACCTGGAACATGTCAGAAATTTCAGAGATAGACGCGTGAAGAACTCAGCTCAGGAAAAAAAAGGAAAGAAAAAGAAATTCTCTTCACGTCTAATTGCTACTCATGAATTTACTCGCTAACCGTAGCAGCATTGCCTGTGTGGTTTAGCAGATTTGAGAAACATCCTCCATTCGAACAGCTACAATCACACTAGCAGCCTGCCACTCAGACACAGATGTATTACATGTCTCTGTGCTTGTCCCTAATTCCACACATGCTCCTGCAGAGTGAGAATAAATAGGAAGCCAGGGCATTACGCGTTTGCATGTGTAAGAGTCACTGTAATGAGATAGGCTGACCTATAAATGGATTAATGATTCAACTTCTCTTGCACCACCTATGCCAGGCATGATACATAATTATATATATTTATATATAGACTGGGGAGATTACCCTTTCCCCTGGCTGGATTAGGTAACTGCCTTAACACTCACAAGGGACACGTCAGAATGTATACAGCATATACTGCAGCTGTAAGACATGATGCAGGGTATAAATATGGCTTGTGTAAAACAAAGAGGAATGCGCCAGTCGTCGCTGGGTGCATAAGGATCTAATCACAGATATCGATGCCTCTGTGGCATATGTTATTTTGTTGCAGGGCCTCCCTGGGTTGGCTATTTCAAGTTGTCTTGTCGCAAGGGTTATGAATGCATTTAGAAACCCAAGTGTGGCTGTCTACGTGGGTGGCTGTCTGACGCCGAGGCATTTTTAGTTCTCTGTCTATCACTCTCTCAGATAGCATAATTTCTATTTCTCTTTGTAAAATTACAACTTGTCCTTCAATCTTGACAGACTCACAGGCACGTCACTGTTGTCCCCTCTGTCTCCAACAGAGATCATCCGAGCTAAGCGACTCAATGTCCGAGATGTCTCTACCAATTCTGCCACCCTCCAGTGGCGACCCGTTCTGTCTGGACTGAGGGGCCACTACGAGATCCGCTTCAGTCAGGTTGTGACAGGAGTTGGAGGTGGCGGTGGAAATGGGACCAGTCCTACCTATGGTGGAAACCCATACACAAGAATTATTCAGCCAGCAGACTCAAGCACTGCCACGCTAACAGGCCTGAAGCCTGACACCACCTATACAGCGACACTCATCCCAGAGACCAATGAACAAGCATTTAACAGTCTCTCTGTCACCTTCAAAACAAAGCAAGGTTTGGTTAAGTGTTCCAGCTTCTCATTCATGCTTCTCTTACAGTTTCTATTGAATATCATTGTAAAGTGAATACATCTGGACTAATGATATGGCACTTTGCTCTAGAAGCTCTAAGTGGCCAATATTTAATATTCACATAATATAAGCTAATGTTTTTTTTTTGTCTTAAAAGACAGAATGTTTTTTTTTCTATCCTTTGTTTTGTAGGTTTTAGGAAAATTAGATGCTCATAAAATGAAGTGTGAAAATGTGTCATTGTCAGTGACTCTGTGTTCTGTCTCGCACACCAGAGGTGCTGAGCCCAGCTGTGGTAACAGTCTCTGAGTCTGGGCCAACCAGCGTTCGGGTGAGTTGGGGTCCTCTTCAGCCAGAATTGGTGACAAGTTACTCCGTTGAATACTCTGCTCTGCCCACGGGCAAGCCCCACACTGTCAGGGTGGGCCCGTTGCAAGACTCTACCATGCTCAGAGACCTCCAACCGGACACTACTTATTTGGTCACTATTAGCGCCCAGCACACTTCAGGAAACAAGAGGGCAATGTCTGTCAAAGTGTGCACTGAAGAAGGTGAGTTGTATGATGAAATTCCAGTCAATCTTTGCAATTGAGGATCTGTTTACCGCTTAGTAACCCAAATCCTACAAAGCCTTTCCACATCTTCAGTTACAGATGAGTAGTAGTAGTTCCATTCAGGTTTGACTACTCCAAGGACAGCTGTGAGCTGTTGGTAAAGCTAAAACACAGGCGCAGTCCAGACTGCTTAAGATTTCTGTTAGAGAGTTTCTGCTCTCATTTGTATGCCTTTTCTTAAAATCTGCATTTTCTCAATTTTCTTTCCTTTTGAAATACACCTTGTCCACTTGTCCATTTCTAGTGACTCCAGCCCTGGCAGACCTTCAGCTCACCACAGTGGGGAGTGACTCAGTGCAGGTAGACTGGAAGGGTAGTGTGGCGGGTCTGAGGGGCTACTGGCTCACCTGGGAGGGACAGCAAAGCTCTACACCTGGCCAGCGCTCCTCCTTCTATCTGCCGCCTGACTCTCTGTCAACACGTCTCACACACCTCCCCCCTTTGGCTAGGGTGTGTGTATCACCCATTTACCGGACTGCACGGGGAGAGGGGCTGTGTTGCACAGCCCAGTTTCATTCAGGTGAGTGTCCACAAAGTAGATGGTCAGTTTACGTCATGAACAGGAAGCAGCACCTGAAGTTCAAGGCAACAAGGAAGTGCCAAATTTGGAGTTCCTCAAATGATCATGTGAGAATTTTTCCAAAAGTGAAGCCACCCCCTTTTGAAGAAATAAACATTTTTACAGGCTCCTACTTTAGCTAAGTATTATATATAACAAGCTGTGTGTGTGTGTGTGTGTGTGTGTGTGTGTGTGTGTGTGTGTGTGTGTGTGTTGGACTGAATGAATAGCTCTAGATTGATTCCAGTTTTTACAAATTGTTTTAATTCCTTTTATGTCCCACGCAAAGCAGTTTGTCTGGTCTTGTTTATGTAGAGGAATTCACAAATAAATGTGTCTATTAAAGGTAGAACGATTTCTCAGCTGCTGTTTTTTCCCTCTTCATTTTAGATTCTTTTGCATATCACTACGGATTATAGCCTGCCAAAGCTGCAAGTGCACCTTACCAAACATGGAGGGACTATGGCGTGAAGAACGCTGACTTTCATCCATAATTCTTTTCCTTGCCTCTCCCCTCCATGGACGTTGTCCAGGACAGATGTGTGGTTTGGCTCACTGAGTGCTCATGTGGAAGCCATAGACACTGAAGAGTGGTCTTGTACAATATGACCACTTGTTGACTACAATGATCTGCACCACAGAGGGAATCTGTTTTCAGTTTTTAATTGTCTCATCTGGTCTACACCTGTAGTAAATGTATAATGCTTCACTTTAAAGCTAGAAGCTTGAGAAACAAATATGCTTTCCAGATCCAGAGCAGGGAACGCTGGGAATGTTAGTGCTTTATGTGGCTTGTTTTGGGCAAGGGCTTTATACCATATGTGGGCCATGTGTCCAATTCAGATTTTTTATTTTTTTTTTCCAGAGACAACATCTGATTTACATTTAGAATGAGTAATTTTGACTTGTACTTAAATAACTTTTCTTTCAGCACATGCTTGACAGCATAGGATACTTGCGTGTGCACACCAGAGTGCAACCCCAGCATTTAAATGTAGTCCTTCATAACAGAACATACAGGATTGTTTTGAACTTTGAAGAAATCATAAACAGACCAACCACATGCCCTGAAACTACAGAGATGCAGTATTTTATTCAGGTATGTGTAACTGAAAGAGACATTGTATGTATATCTGGACACAGATATTTCATTTGTATTTATTAATCAGAAATCGTGTAATTATGAGGCAACCACTGGCATCTGTTGTGGCTTAAGAGTATTTACGGACATGCTGTTTACGTTTTAAGACTGTTACTTTTTTTTACAGCCAGTCTTTGCTGCCCCCTACTGAAAGGATCCTTTCAAGCATATGACTGATATTGTATTGTCTACTGAGCAAGTGCTATGTTTTATGTTTGTCAACTACAATGAAATTTGAAACTTTTAATAAAGCTTTTAATAAAGTCATTTAATAATTTTCATAGAAACTGCTAGACATTGCTCTTTTTGTCTATTGGGGTGTAATAATGAACTAGAATAATGGCTAAATACTGTGATGAAAACGGCACTGTGGATTTTAGACAGCGAATTATTGTTTTTTTTAAACCGATGTGGCTGTAAAGTAGATTTGAAAAAAATAATTACCATGCAGACAATGTCTAATTAAAGATTATCAAGAAGCACTATGGGACCTGAAGCATCCACCTTTGGAGTTTGACAAATAGTAGTGACTAAGCAGTGTCATGAACTCTTTTTCATGTAAACTGCCCACATAAATGTATAGAGATGCAGCATTAAATCATGAAGGTAAACGTCTATTATTTTCGTGCAGAAAACAGACAAACAAACAAAAAAAACAATACGAGCATCACAATGAAACCGCAATCTTATACAAGGCTACACATAATTAGAGGTTGACTGCTACTTTTGCAGACAGATTAATTGACCAATCAGATTGTAATGAGATAACTGTAACAAAAAAACTAAGCTTTTCTGCATTAAGGCCTCCCTCTGCAGGCCAGTGAACGCACTTTCAAATCAACAGCTGATCATTTAGCTGTGAGTTAACATTTGTATAATATCATTAATAATAATTAATAACTGTCAGAGTATTCTGTACAGGTGTAAATATATAATATTTTCATTATAGTATAGCACAGCATAAATGGACATGAAATATATAGTGTGCATATGTGGATAAATATGTCTGATAGTAAGAGTTGCATGAAACTATGGGTAAGTAGACTATTTGATTTTTTAAGGTGATTCTGATTATTCTCCAAAACGTTTACATAGAGAGTAAGTAGTAGCCGTTTGCGTCCTAATTAATTTAAGCTGTCTGAACGCGCTGTAATGCCACGACTATTGACAGCTACACTTTTGAGTCTTTGTCTTCAAATTTAATCTACTATTCTGAGACCATGTAATCTGACATGTCTGTCAGTTTAAATAACTAAAGAAGCTAATATGATGTGTGGTGTTAAAGAAAACGGAATCGAGTCGAGTTATTTTTGTCCTGATGAAGTCACTGACAAGTTTTTTTTTTTTTTTTTTTTTTTTTGTTGCTTGTTTGTTTTTGTAGCGAACATTTCAGTGTGAGTTCATCGACAGCACCTGAATGCAGCATCGCGCTTAGTGTACATTCGTGGACTAAACAGTAGGGGGCGTCAACCTACGAATTCCGCTTCCCGTTAGCCCGTCAAGCTGCAATATCCAAGCCTTGACATTGCAAAGATGGAGGCTGTTATGCTTTAGACCAGGATACATAAAAAGCACGGACTGCGGGTTTCGGAGCTCTGTTATGACAACATTTCCAGCTGGCCCAGGTAAATGGGGGAACCCCGCTTGTTTAGCTTGCAAGTAAACACAAGCGTCTTTGCAAAGTTAGGTAGTTAGTTAGCACAGCCGAGCCAGCTAATGTCAACGGACAGGCTAGCATTAGCCAAGCCAGCTAGCGACGTCGGATCTCAAGTGGAACGTACTTTGAGATAACTGACATGTTAGCGCAACGAGCCGTCTCTTTTTACTAACTTCAGCCACTTGCTACCTTCGGATAATGCTATAGTCTAGACGAGGAAGATGTTTTGATGTCAGTGCTAGCCAGCGTTAGCACGCTACTCGTTTTCAGAACCGTTTCCTGGTTGTGGCTCCTCGGTTTGTTACCGACCCGAGGTGAAGGATACAAATGGTTTAATATGTTTCTTTTAGTTTATTGCTCTTTCGGACAAAACGACGGCTGATGCATTGTTACCCATAATACTTGTAGTTTTCTTTGTAACGTTATCAGCTACGTAAGTATGTATTCCGTTTACCGTCACTGCACAAACCAAATAAACACGACAAATGGCTCTTAACGAGGTTTTACTGCGCGTCTTTATTCAGTTGTTATTATTTATTTTTATATAGTTAACCCTTTTGCTGTAGCTGACGTTTTATGTTTTCGTTTTCTACGTCAAAACACCAAACATACGTCATCTTCAGATGAGATGAGAACAAACAGGTCAAACAAGTTAAAGTTGAAACATTGTCGCGGCCATCGAGATAAAAAGACGTTATCAGAACCAGTAGAAGAAGTATGCACATCCCTCTGCTGTCTTAGTAACAGACTGACAGCCTCATATCAAAAGACACAACTGTATATGTGCTAAATGTCAGACTAATGGCTCATGTCTGGATTTATGTGTGCAGGTGGAGGCAGGTGGTGTGAGTAGAGTGCAGTAGACGACATCAGCATGTACTCCGAGTGGCGCTCCCTGCAGCTGGTGGTGCAGAGTGACCAGGGCCACCTCAGTGTTTTGCACACCTACCCCAACACTGTGGGGACTGAGGTGGCAAATGCTGTGGTCAAGCCACTAGGCACAGCTGTAAGCCCTGTCGCCACTGAGAACATCCTCAAAACGGATAAAGAGGTGAGGAAGTGGTTCGCGCCAGGGTATACACTAACACTCTCGTATTGGTATGGGTTTTGTTTTACCTGAGGACATCTTGTGATTCAGATATTACCCCCTACGTCTGTGTTTCATGTGGCGCATTTGCATGGGATAAACAGACAAACTTTGTGTTTTTCTCAAATTCACGATCCGTCGTTATGTCACTTCTACTTTCAGCCTTACTCCACTGCATGTCAGAGACAGTTTTAATTACTTTGCAAATTATAATGGATGATAAAAATATATTTTTGAAACTATTTGTCCTGGGGAAGAAATTAATTATTTAAATCAGCTCCATCTTTGCCGATGAACACATTAATGATTGATTCAATTGTTTCATCTGTCTTAAAGGGTGAGTAGTGAAAGACAACTCGACTAACATCTGTCCAAACTTTGAATTATAGCACATACTTGATAATTCTTAGGTGACAAGAGGCAGAAAAAAAGCCACAAACCAAATAAAAGTTGCGAAAAAGTAAAAACTCACCCCTAAATCACAGAAATGTCAATTCACACTGGATTAGTATTATCAGAGAACCTCTGTGTTACAGGATTTATGGTAGGTAATTTGTGTAATTTTTACTTCATAAATCACAGACATGGACAATTTGCACAGGATTAAGATCACAGACGACTTCCGTGATTGTTAGAAATTACCGGAGGTCCCCAGGTGAAACTAATCCCTTTAGATAGCATCTCCTAACCTTTCTTGAGCCATGGCACATATTTTACATTAGAAAAATACCATAGAATACCATCAAAATAAAAATGTCACAAAAAGGATATGCAATAAAATAATGATCATCTGCCCATTGTCTATGGGTGTTTTGTTTGGAGATGCTGTTTAATTTTGCTGGGAACCATGGCACTGTTAGGATTCACTCACACTAGTTGTTTCCCAACAGATCAAATAGAATGGAGTCAGCTCAGTTGGTTACAATTTTCATTGTATTGACTTGAGCTCAGCTTTTTTTGCTTTCTTCTGACCACTACTTTTTCTGACCAGTACTTTTTCTTTTCCAGTATTTATCCATGGCTCTTACTGCTGTCTCATTCCAAGCATCATGACTTCAGTTTGAATAGCAACAGGTAGAATTAGACAGGTTAATTATCTACCTTCTGCCATCTAGTGGAAGAGGATTTAAGTCTTCTACCTGTCACTATACGTCGTTGGCATAGACTTAGGAAGATTGTTTGCGGTAAATAAATAATAATTTTCTGACCCATTAGGTGAAATTGGATAATTTTCCACATCATATGTGATGATCTCTCACGACTAATGTGCCACGGCACAGTGGTTGGGAATAACTGCACCAAGCAATGTTTGACATTTCAATGCCTTGGTAGTCTGCCACACTTGCTGCTCCATCACCAAGTGTGCCTTTATAATATATTTCCATATGGCTTAAAGGAGGTGGCACCAATGATCCATCATAAGATGTGTTTCAGACAACACCAGCTGTCACTGCTGATATCTTATGGTTTGATGGTGCTGTTAATGTGTAAGGTTCATTTTCTTTTACTAGTAATCATTTACTTAAAAAAATCTAACGAGTCAACGGTGTCAAGCTGTTGTAGTTTATACTGATTTGCCATTTAAAAAAAGTTGCACAATAGATAGATAAGTACAATTCAAGGTCTCTAGACTTTTCAAAGGATTTTCAGCTATTTAAACACATTTAGTGAAATCCATATGAAAGCTTCAGAAAATAAACACTTTTAGCGTACTGCAAACTAGATAATGGTGGCTTCTGGCTAATGCCCACTGCATTTAGTTGTACTCTGTACAACTAAACTAAGAGACACAAGTATATGTATGTTATGTTATTACTGTGACAACCAGTGTAGGTATGATGCAAACTATCTATACTGTAAAGTGTCATAGTTTGTTTCAGCTTCATAAGGATCGAGCACAGTGCTAACAATAAGTAGTGGAAACAACTGAAACTGTGTTATTTAAAACAAAGCAAAAATATAGTTTCCCTGTGTATACTTGCACTTAGGTCCTTTGGGGAAAAAGACATTAGGTTAGATTTGTCCTTTTGGCGTAGTCACCTTCAAGTCATTCTGGGGTTGCGTGCAGTTTGAATCAAGATTTGATAGAGGATTTGGTCTGTACATCATTCATACCTCCTTATAGCTTGACCAGATTAGTTGTACTTGTGTTTGCTTTATTGCATGATACTACCAGCACAATGTTTCACTGTAGTGATGATAGTCTGTGTGTATATTCTGACACAGTTGAGTAAGAGTTAACTGATGATATTTTTTTTCTCTTGCTCTCAGAGAGCTCTATTTATATTTTTCTGTCATATCTCCTTTACTCTGGAGTTGTTTTTGTCGCTTCTACCATATGAACAACTTGATGAAGTGCTACAGAGATAGAGACACCTCAACAGACATGTTGTGTTGTTAATACAATTCACCCTAAACCTCTCCTGTGATTTGCATGATAATCATGCGTGATTCTTTTACGTGTACTGTGCAAAGAATTACAGTGATATACTAGCCAGTATTACCCTTCAGGGTCCTTCTGCATTGTGTGTACAGTAGTTGATTCAAGATATTTTTGATAGAAAACTCAATCTCTTCTTGTTTGCAAACTCTGTATACACAGACTCCCTTGTGCTGTGATGAAAGACTCAAATATCTGCTAACATGTACCGCTGTGAGCAAGTACACTGCAGAGCTCACAGTAAGCCAGCAGCTTCAATTAATGATGTGACAGCATGTGTCAGGAAAGTAATTTAAGAGGAGCTGCGTTGGGTAAAAATATTTCAGCAGTATTTCTCAGGTTCACCATGCGTCTGAAGTGCTGCTGTTGCTTTGAACTTCACTTCATGCTGAGGGGATAAAGCACAGATAGACCTTCCTGACGCTACTGAGTCACTGATTTCTTTATGAATATTAACAAAACGCTGTGGGGAATTATCCAAAATATGTCAGGAAACTTTTAAGGGTGAGCAGGCTTTAAATAGGTTGAAGTGAGTATTTGCAGATACTGAATGTTAAAGGACTTGGATCAACACCACAGACAAGAAAAAATCCTCATTATTTACTGTAAACTTTGATCAAATGTACTCTACAGAAAAATAGTTTGGTTTTCATTCTTCAAATGCCTGTTTTGATTTAGCATGAAACTGAGAAACATGTGGTTCACGTTACACTGACCCTTTGGCCTTCTTTGTTAGACAGTAAATTAGATGTGAGTTAGTTCAGACGGACATAAAGGTAAGGGATTAACATGAAGAAGAATTCCATTGAAAAGTTTTATTTATTTATTTTTTTTAGAACTTTTTCTGTTTCCTGTGCAATTGCATACACGAGTCCTCCACAACCTATTGAAAGAATGCAAAATAAACACATGAATCATAACTGAAAATCATTAACACAAGTTGATATGAATGGTTTGATTCCCAGGTGAAGTGGACCATGGAGGTGCTGTGTTATGGCCTGACCCTCCCCCTAGAGGGGGACACGGTTAACACGGCCAAGCTATGTGTGGATGTGTACACGGACTGGATGATGGCACTGGTGTCACCCAGGGACTCGATGCCTCAGCCTGTGGTCAAGGAGCCCAATATGTATGTCCAGACCATTCTGAAACATCTCTATAACGTCTTTGTACCAAGGTATGTCAGAAAAGTTTATAGATAATCCTCCATTTTCCATTAGCTTGTATTTAGAGATTAATTGTTTGTTATCACTTGGTGTTCTTCCCATTTAGTTTTTCTCTTTGCTTGTTCGTGTTTCTTGTTCCCTCATTTCAAACACACTGTTCGCTCCCTGTAGGCCTGAACAACATAGTCTGAACCACATCAGGCTTTGCCAGCAGGTTCTGACTGCAGTCCAGAAGCTGGCACGAGAGTCTGTTTCCATGGTGAGAGAAACCTGGGAGGTGCTACTGCTCTTCCTGCTGCGCATTAATGACACATTACTTGCACCGCCCACAGTTGGAGGTAAGCCACACCCCAGTATTCTAAAGTTTCCTTTTTTTTTTTTCTACATGCTCATTTGTTGTGATAGTAGACAACAGTAATCCCTTAATGTTCCATTCTTTCAGTTGGGGTAGCAGAAAAGCTGGCAGAGAAATTAATGGCGGTGCTGTTTGAGGTGTGGCTGCTGGCATGTGCCCGCTGCTTTCCCACACCGCCATATTGGAAGACTGCAAGAGAGATGCTGGCCAACTGGAGGCATCACCCTCCTGTTGTAGAGCAGTGGAGCAGAGTGGCCTGTGCTCTGACTTCCAGGTTAGAATGAATTCAGTTGAAAAAAAATCCACTTCTGTGTCCAAAAATAGGATAAACACAGATTAGTGGTTGTTCTGATTTTTGTTTGTTTGTTTTTTATGTGTCTTTGTTCAGTTAAATAACCTGTTCATTATTTTTTTCCCCCCAATTTAGACTTTTGCGGTTTACCCATGGACCATCCTTCCCACCTTTTAAAGTTCCTGATGAGGATGCCAGTTTGATTCCTTTAGAGATGGACAATGACTGTGTGGCACAGACGTGGTATCGCTTTCTCCACATGCTCAGGTGCATAATGCCTCTAGAAGCTTTGTTGCCAACAGACTAATCCTAACTGACATAGATTGTTTTGTTTTTATTTGTTGGGGAAGTTGAAGTTGCCTGTGTTCTCTACTTCCTGTCTGTAAAAACCTAGATGAATTGTTATTATTTATTATTCTTTATTTATACTGTATATCCAAGAAAGTTTGCTATCATCTGTAATATGTTTTTTTTTGCTTAATCCACAAATGTGCTTCCTTTCATGTTCGTTTCCAGTAACCCGGTGGATCTGAGCAACCCTGCAATAGTGAGCACCACTCCAAAGTTTCAGGAACAGTTTCTCAGCTCCAGTAGTATCCCCCATGAAGTGGTATTACATCCATGTTTGAAACAGCTTCCCCAGATCTTCTTCAGGGCCATGAGGGGCATCAGCTGTCTCGTGGATGCCTTCTTGGGTAAGAAAATACTGAGTTACAGTTGAAAGCTCAGTCACGTAATATTTTCGATTGAGATTCAGAAGTAAACAAAGCATACAAATTGTTCGATCTAAATGATAACTCGAGCCAGTATGATCCCACAAAAGTACTAAAACTCAGTGTTAACCATTTTGCGTTGTTGTTCCTGCCTTCTAGCAGCACGATGCTTGTGCTTACTTGTTAGTGTAGTAAAAGTTACATGGACTTATTTCACCGGCCACACTAATTTATATCCAAAAATTTTTTTACTATTATAAAAATAAATATCAAATCTCTTGAACTGGATTCAAGCCAGAGGTACTGCCATTTTCTTTTAAATAGTGTGATCTCAAGATCATGAAAGAATTATTACGAGCTAACAGGTTTATTCTTTTGTGTTGAAGAGTTAATTTATCTCATTATACCTTACCTTCACCTTTTAGGTGAAAGTCTTATATTTAACCTATTCAACCACAACAACTGTGTTGCTCTTTAGACTACTTTGGCTAAGGATACTATGTTTTATTTTCTTGTGAGGTCTAGTCACTTCTTCCGTATTATTGTTCTCATAAGTTCAAATCAAAGAATGCCAGGGGTTCTGTAGGTACAAAATAGGAAGACATAAAAATAAAACATGAGCTCATTAAACTTATTACCGACAAATCAACATTTTTTTTCTCCTTTCCAGTTGTTATCCAGCCCCCTGATAATAATCAAGATGGAAGATATCGGTAGCTTATAACTGTTTGAGTAGAAACATATCAGTGTGTATTTTTCTCTTTGCACTGTAGGTGTCTCTGTTGAAAAGAAAGATGTACGGGAGAGGGTGTTCACTTTTTGTCCAGTGCAGCTCTCTCATGGTACAGACATCAGCTGAAACGCCGTGTAATGAGATGCTATGGGCATATGATGGAGTGGTATTTTTATTGGTGGTGATGATATTAACAACTTTGGTTATTTTTACAGTAGAAAAATAATAAATTCCAGATATTCAGACTAAACTACAAGATCATCAACAAGGGGGATCCTGCAGGCATAAAAAGCCAATCGTGATTTGTGAATATCGATTAATAGTGATTTGTATCTAACCTTTATCTTGCATGTCTACAAATGAATATTATCTTTAATCAACTCACAGATTCCAAAGACAGCATATTTTCTTTGCTGTCTCATAACATTAGCATTGAGGAAATTCCTTCTGATGATTTGATTTAACCAAGTTCACATCTGCTGGTATAGTGGGAGGATGACAAATTTATTCCTTATTTTTTGAGGCTAATCAGAACTCCCATCACTGTTCTGAGGGAAACGGTATCCTCCAACTCATTTGACTGTCCAATCAACAGGTATATCACGGCCCAGAGCTGACAGTGCTCCGCCCACCCCGGTCAACAGAATGAGCATGTCCCCACCACCCTCCATCACCAACACCACGCCCCCTCACAGCCGCAAGCAGCGGCATGCAGTGGTCACCAAGACTACAAGCAAGAGTTCAACTGTAAGTCCCACTTTAACAGAAAGCCGTTATATGAATAAGTGCAGAGTAAGTAAAAGTTCAGCTGTCTTTTTTTTTATTGCTGTATGATATTCAGTTGGTATATAAACAATATAGACCTCAACATATTTGTGCATATTTGATGCCTCAATAAGGATACACTAACTAAGATTTTTTATGGAACAACACACTTTAACCAGATTATGTGAAGAATTCTCAAGAAGTCATGTTAAGTTTTATTGCAGATTAATCTGATATCTAACTCCAATCCCACCTTGCAGGGCAGTGGCAGTCAACCAACCAAAGCTTCCCAGCAGCAACAGCAGCAGCAAACTTCGTCCTCCCCAACCCTGCTGTCCAGCCCCAACCAGAGCAGTTGGGAGTCTCGGCCCCTGCCTGCCCCGGCACGGCCAAAGGTCAACAGCATCCTCAACCTGTTTGGCCAGTGGCTTTTCGACGCTGCTCTGGTCCACTGTAAGCTCCACAGCGGCCTCAGCCGAGACCCCAGCATGACCGGTAAGATGTGATTCAATGGCTAATAGCGTTTCCATTAATGCATGGGCAGGTGGGTGTTTTGTTGCTGTCCATTAGTACACGTTTTTGTGGAGTTATTTGTGTGTTTTTGGTGTTTTTTTTTTTACTGTGTTGTTGGAGTATCCTTTCCTTTTTTCACCATTTTCTCTGAAACGTCGTTGTGCGTTTCTGTGTGTGGAGTACTTGGTTAGAAGTGGCCTCGTATGAAATTTCCATCTGATTCTAATCCATTTACATTTACCAGCTGTTTAGAATGACATATAGAACACTACCTCAAGGATTTCATACACTAGATTGGTCACTGACAGCACATGCAGTCATTAGTATTTGAAACAAAATTCGGCTCATCATTGGCTCTCTAGTTATTTTTCTCTTTTTGGTGTAGTGTCCTGCACGTGTCTACCATGTCTAATTAATGTTAAAGAATTGTAGTGGGTCGAAAGTCATGTATTGAGGAGAACAAAAACACAATTCATGCTTGATATGAATTGATCCCAAAATATTGGATCTGCTTTGATTTTGTCTCTCTCCACTATTTCTGTTATCTTGCAGCCTCTTTTATCCAAATTCTCCTTTCTTATAAATCTTGTAAGTAGGAACGGCAGTTTTTTTCCTCACTTGATTTGCGTTTCTTGACAAATCTTCCTGCTTTTCAGTTGAGTTCCTCATGATCACCGCCATTATCACCATTGTTTTCTGTTCCAACTCCTTGTCATATATAAAGTTCACCAGCGTTCTTTCAGCGTTTCTCCAAAGGTGATGGAATGGGTTTCACCAACTGACCACTTGTCTCGACCATAACGTTGCCAGTTTGTGACAATGCCACCCCATTTTAAGTTGTCTGTTTTGTTTCCTTTGAATCACGCTAATCCTTACGATTCAGTTTGAGACCCCGTCCCTCAAGTACAGCATTAATGTTTTGTTTCTTGTAATTTCTTCTTGTGTTGTCAGTTCACTTAAGTTTTGATTTTATTTGTTTAGTGCCTCAATGCATGAAGTGAATGTCTTGTACCTTCAGTGACAGTCATATAATTGCAACATCGAGGGAGCTGACACAGGGATTTTGCCTTGTGGTCTTGCAGCAGTGAATGACTGACACATTTTAGTACCAGCACACTACACTTGGTCATGCTTTGTGCCAGTGAATGGTGGACGTCTATGGCAAACTCTTTGTGTCAGAGTTCCCTTTATTGAATGCTTTAAAGGATGTGAGCGTGTGTTTGCAGTCATTAAAGTGTTTCCTCTCTCTTGTTGTGACAGTGATTAAATGTTTGCTTTTTGTTGCTTTTATGTTTTTGTTTACTTTGTTACAGTGGGCATATTGTATATACATGTATATGTTTGCTTGTTTCTCATACATGCATGAAATCTAGTGACCAGACAACAATTCAGGGTTCTTTCATTCTTTGTCTCTTCCCCCTCTCTCCAGCAATAGCTACACAAGTGGGTCTGGAGCTGAGAAGGAAGGGTTCCCAAATGTCCACTGACTCCATGGTGTCCAACCCAATGTTTGATGCCAACGAGTTCCCAGAGAGCTATGAGGCAGGGCGAGCTGAGGCCTGTGGGACTCTCTGCCGCATCTTTTGTAGCAAGAAAACTGGAGAGGAGATTCTGCCTGTTTACCTGTCCAGGTAACATAGTTTACAAAAGTTTTTAATTATGTCACACTCTTATGCAATAGAGGGAAACTGTAGCTGTACAAGCAGTGTCATTGGTAAATGTCTGGAAATGTGGAAATGTTGACCAACTGATCAGCGAGACTGAGGGGAGTCTAGTTCAGTACAGTGGTCTGTAATTCTTCGTACCTTCCTACATGGTCTTAGCTTTTGCAGTTTTACGATTTACTGCTACTGCCCTCTCCTGGTACGGAGAGTTATTTCCTCTCACATAGACAGAACATGATGTGAGGCGACACCATCTTCATCCTTCTTTGGTGGCACTGTTTTAATCTCAGTTTGGAGCGTTTAGGCCCTTAAACTACTTAAAAATATGACTGGTAATATTACGCTTTCCTTTCTCTTTGTACAGGTTCTACATGGTCCTGATTCAGGGTCTCCAGATTTCTGATTTCATCTGTAGGCCAGTTCTGGCTTCTATTATTCTGAACTCTTCCTCACTCTTCTGCACTGACCTGAAGGGCATCAATGTGGTGGTGCCATACTTCATAGCTGCACTGGAGACTATTGTGCCAGACAGGTTAGACTGGTAGTCTCTCATTTTCAGTAAATTACTAAAATATTTTGATCTTCATGAATGTGTTATGTCAGATTTAACTGGAAATATGTATGATTTTAGTCAGGTTTCTCTTCTAAAGTAATTTTGAGGGTACTGTTTTAAGTTTGTATCTATCACAATTGTTAGGGAACTGTCCAAATTCAAGATGTATGTAAATCCTACCGACCTGAGGAGAGCCTCCATCAACATCCTGCTCGCCATGCTGCCGCTGCCACACCACTTTGGCAACATCAAATCAGAGGTAACAGCTGAGGTGATTTGTATCTTTGAACTGACAAACATTTCAAAGGTACAATACAGTAATTGATCTTATTTTTTTTACATTTTATTGCAGGATTTAGAATATTCTCTTCCATGTATGTAATTATTGTTTGTTTGAAATTTAATTCTCAAAGAAATGATTGTGGATTGTTGTACCTTTAGATTTTTGTCTCCATAAGATATGCGAGCTGTAAAAAGTTTCTATTCTATTATTAACCAAGATTGTTAACTATACTATATTGTCATCTTTAGGTTCTGTTGGAGGGAAAGTTCAATGAGGAGGATGGATGGCCTCATGACCAGCCTGTCTCTTTCCTATCGCTGAGACTACGTCTTGTTAATGTCCTCATAGGAGCGCTACAAACTGAGACTGACCCTACCAACACACAGCTCATCCTGGGTATCTGCTGACATCTTCATATACTCATTATGCACTTATTTTGGTCTCTCAATATTGCTTGTATTTGAGTCAACATATACGATACCACCTTTGACTGTGTTAAAATATGTGCATAAAAATTGTAATGTTCTTAATAATGTTTTCATTTTAATCTTGTCCATACTTTCAGGTGCAATGTTAAATATTGTTCAGGACTCGGCATTGTTAGAGTCCATAGGTGCTCAGACTGAAACAGTAAGGCTCAGCTCACTGCTATTTTATGAGTAACAGATTATAACGGTAAAAGTTGCCCGTGACATCAAGATTGATTTTTTTTCCTCTGGTGGCAGGGAAGTCTAGATGGGAGCCACGTGACAGTGAAGAGTCAGAGTCACAGCCGTACCAATAGTGGCATCAGCTTTACCAGTGGAGGCAGCACGGAGGCCACAAGCCCAGACTCTGAGCGCCCTGCTCAGGCTCTGCTCCGAGACTATGGTGAGACATAAAACTGCTTTATCTACAGTAATATGCCTGTGCTTGGTTAGTTTACGGGAGAGTGCTCTCTTTGTCAGATGCTACATACTGGCTGATCAATGTAAAACATGTCACCTATTAAATGAACTAATTTGGTTTTTCTAGCTAACGTGGTTAAAGTGGTAGTCAGAGTTAAGAAGCGTTGGGTAAAATGTCTTTGTAGGTGATGTAATGTTGTTTGCTGTGATGCTGTTAATCTGCAGTTTGGTACTGAGATGTGTGGAGTTGCTCTTCTTCAAAAGCATTTGAGAGATTTTGTCCTGTGCTCTGCAGGGCTGAGCGTTGTTGGACTAATGTTGGTCATAAGATTGTGAGGGCAGGTTGATTTGAATTAGAAAATAGATATTTTATTTTTTAACCCTTTGTTACTCCTGTACTTGCAAAACAAAATGTGAACAAAATTCAAAATAGCATATGGTGTCAGCTATTTTCAATTTGCTATATTCAAATTACATTTTAAATATTTAAAATATTTTTAATATTTATATTTTGAGTATATTTGAAAAATATACTCAAAATTGTTGTTAAAATTGTGCAGTGGAAATGTTAACATCGCTCAGCCCTGTCCCTCAGCATTTGATTTACTGCTGACTCTTTTTAAATCTACCTATATGTTGCTCAATAATATGTGCTGTGCTCTATCAAACTCTGATAATGCATGTTGTCAATAGCAAGAAATATTTACTAACTGGGCATCCTGTCAAATAATCCTGTATAACTTTATTGCTTTGCTGACTTAATCCTGCGTTGCTCTATTCTTTGCGGTGTTTGGTATTTCGGGGTGTTATATGGTCTAGCTCTTCCAGATACCGCTGCAGGCCTGCTGGTGCGCAGCATTCACCTGGTCACGCAGAGGCTCAACTCCCAGTGGAGACAAGACATGAGCATTTCACTTGCTGCCCTGGAGCTGTTGGCTGGGCTTGCCAAGGTAAAGTAAACACCATAGAGGCTCAGTTTTAAAACTCTGATATCATTACTAGCTTGGTTGACCTCAGGGGAGACTATTGAAAGTCTTCTTATTTAGTCATGGTACCCACACAAGTTGTTGTGTAGTGGCTTGCTGTTTAACTTTATAGAAGCAAGCGTCGAGGGGAAATCCTGCAAAAGAACTTTTTTTGAATAAACCAGCTACTCAAAGTCTGAGCCAGATTCTGTGGTGACCCATGTCCTGAAACTGACTTAAATGGCCTCACTGAGAACATACAAATATAATATAATGTATTTGTGTGGTTCATGTCAGCTTGTCAGTAAAACATTCCTGTGTTCACCCTGAGGTAACCCTGATATAACACCAGGTAAGAGTGCTGAAGATCAGAGAGGAGAGGCCAAAGCAGCACTTAGGTTGCGTAAGGTTATTTTATCCTACAGTGGTTAAAAAATTACTAGATTAAGATCCTTTGTTAATCCTTTAAAAGGAAATTGTAGTGTTACAGCAGCAGTACTTCACATCAACATCACAGTAAAAATGGCAAACAGTCCATACAACATATCTACATGCTGGGACTACACGCCCAGCTAAGATTTGTTTGGTGTTAAGACTCACTTAAGTTAATGATGGTGTGTACTGTTTCACATCATCTTAGTGAGTGGTTAATTCTGAACACAACATAATAAACCAGAATATAAAGGGGGGTTTATACACTTACATGTTGTTTCCACTGATATGTGACACATCTGCCTTTATTTCATTTTTCCTATTACAAAAAACAGCTTTAACAGGATTGTGTGAGATGTGCTATCACCTACCATTATCACCTTTTAAAAATTGTTTCCAATAATGTAACAAAATATTTTTAAAATGCATAATGTTTCCTTGCATTTGTCTTAATTAGGTAAAAGTGGGAGTAGACTCTGCAGACCGGAAACGTGCAGTCAGCTCTATATGTGGCTACATCGTGTACCAGTGTAGCCGCCCAGCTCCTCTCCAGTCCAGAGACCTCCACTCCATGATTGTAGCTGCCTTCCAGTTTCTGTGTGTGTGGCTCACAGAGCATCCTGACATGCTGGATGAGAAGGTACCTTTAAAAAGTTCTTTCAGATATGTTGATTATTGCATTAGGATTTTGTAAAATAAATGTTTTGTTTTTTCGTCCCAGGATTGCTTGGTAGAGGTGTTGGAGATTGTGGAGCTGGGAATCTCTGGCAGCAAGTCCCGACAGGATCAGGAAGTACGACATAAAGGGGAGAAGGAGCACAACCCCGCTTCAATGAGGGTGAAGGATGCTGCTGAGGCAACTTTATCCTGGTAAGACTCTTTGGGCTTTATAGAGAATGAATGACCAACAATTTTTCACCCAAAATCTCCATATTAACTAGTTTGTCTTGTTTCTGAATATGATAAAGGAATTCTGTTGCGTATTTATTTTGTATGTGAAAATAACTCCTTTGTGTAAACTCAATCAAAAATCTTTCTAATTTTTCATTATCTTTTCATCATCTATGTTGATTGAATATTGCTTGTTGACAAGCAAGATGCTGGCTGCTGGTGCCTTATTACTACTACTTTGCGGGAGGTCCGACCCCGGACTTTTGTCGATGTGAAAGCGCACCAAAGATGAGTCAAGCCGGGTCTGAAAATGCCGGGTCGACCCGCTGTGAGAGCTGCGTGCCTGTTTTTTTCTCCCTCATACTCATCGCGTACATTGCCCTTTGTTGATGACCTGTAGAATGGACCGGTCAAAATTGCTGAGTTGTTGACTTGGGTCGTTTGACCTGATGAAGCGAAAAACCCGGGTCGTCACGGGTTAATGTGAAAGGAGCTATACACCCATCTGGGCTGCAGCTTTTTGTTTTTTTAGACTGATGCCAACTTGTAATGTTATTTCAGCAAGTTTCAGTTTTACAGTTACAGTTAGGGACCCTCTCGTGTAATTGAATACCCTAGTTACAGTACAGCAACCAAATTAAACTGTATCAAGTTAACTGGCAGTGTGAATAAATAAAAATGGCCTGTGTAAAGGCTTTATAAAATATTTTGTGAAATATTTGTGACCTGTTGACCTACACCTCAAAGAACCGCAATAAAGAATCGTTTACAACAGGAATCGAAATTGAGAATCGGAATTGGAATCGTTAAAATCCAAACGATGCCCAACCCTAGAAGTGTTACCCACTTCTAGGGTACACTGTGTGTGTAGCACTTCGAGGAGTCCGTGTAGAACACTCTACCACGTTAGTTCCGATATTCGAGCCGCCACATGTCGCCGTAAGAAATTAATAAATCTATTATCCGTTCAGCACAAGGGCCACAACAGAAGCCAGGAGCAATTTTTCAGGGGCACTGGCCCCTGTTGACCTTGTGTACAACCGCCAATGTACAGTGCTGACAAAAATATATATTATATGTTATCTGGCCGATATGTAAGGATATCAGACTTATCAGAATGATGTCATAATTTCCTGATATCGGGCCAATAATTATCATGCACCTCTATCATTGATATAAGGAAGGATGGATCTACGCTTTCAATGCCAAATTTTGACTCTCTCCAAATGTCATGGCAGAAATTGAGACAAACAGGAAACACTTTTCCAGTATTTTAATGTCCAATTTTGGTGAGCCCTGTATATTGTTACCTCAGATTCCTGTTCTTAGTTGGTGGGAGTGACCCTTGGTGTGGTCGTGTTGCTACACGTAGCCCTTGTTCTTTGGGGGTTTAATGTGTATGTTTTTGGGGTGCAAGCAGTTTGCCTTGACCACACGTTTAGATCTACATATCTAAATACACTGAGTTGCTGCTCTGTGTTTGGTTGATTACATATTTGCAGTTGAACTGGATACTATAACAGTCTAACAGGCACCACAGAATATAAAGGAAAATATGATGATAATATCTAGGAGTCTGTTTATTTTTAAAAGTGTGCTTTTTTTAAACAATAATATGTTAAGATCTAAATATCACCTTTTAAATCGTAGTTGTAATAAATGACATCCCAAGTGTTTTGTTTTTCTACTGCTTCAGTATCCTAGTTTCCAGTTTTTTTTCTGCTGACCCTAACACAGATGTCTAGTAAAAAAGAAAATGTTGTAGCCATTGACCTGCTTTCCTCATATTTCTGTTCTTGTGTCCTTGTGGTGTTCCCCAGTATCATGCAGGTGTTAGGGGCTTTCCCATCTCCCAGTGGGCCTGCCTCCACATGCAGCCTGCTGAATGAAGACACCCTGATCCGCTATGCCCGACTCAGTGCCACAGGAGCCAGTAACTTTCGTTACTTTGTGCTGGACAACTCTGTCATCCTTGCGATGCTTGAGCAACCTCTTGGGAATGAGCAGAGTCAGTAGCTTATAATATGTCCTTTGTCTAGTCATTAGTGTTATTTTTCTCTAAATAAAGAGTATCTCTTTCATCACAGACCCCAGTCCATCAGTGACAGTTTTGATTCGGGGGACAGCAGGCAGACATGCTTGGACCATGCAGCTTTTCCATCAGCCAAGAGGAGCTCGTGCCAATCAGAGGGTGAGGTCATGCTGGAGATCACTTTGTATTAAAACGCAAAAATGTGAAACCAGAATCATCTGATGAAAAATACTTGAATCGTTGGGCAATGCTTTTGAAAAATTTCTTCACATCAGTGGCTCTGATAAGACAACTCTGCTCTGTATCTGTCTGCTTGTCTCTCTCCACAGCAGGTGTTTGTTCCAGAGGGTCGTCCAACCCCTAACAATGGCGTAGGGATCAAGTACAGCGTCAAGCAGAGGCCTTTCCCAGAAGAGGTGGATAAGATCCCTCTTGTCAAAGCTGATGTCAGTATTCCTGACTTGGATGACATTGTCAGTAAGGAGGTGAGGGGATATTGAGTTTTTATCCACATTATTGCTAATTACATTTTAATTTAATAGTTCTCCTGCAGGTGATCCATCAATCAAGAGTGTTTGTTCTGTAAGGCTGAAATAGAGCTTTCAAGTAAAATAATTATTGGTGTTATTTATTACTGTGCAAACTCAGGTTGGTTGTATGGACTGGCAGGATGATTGGAGAACGACAAATTCATTGGCGAGTAATTATTGCCCCCACGTGAGTTGTTAGAGAGAAGAAATTTCACTTGGGTGTTTCTTTTTTAAAAAAAAAAAAAAAAAAGGGTCAAGTTATCTGGTCTGTTGATGATGGTTGTGTACAGTTTCTTAACCCAGTGCACTGCCTTTCAGTAATTTGTTGTTTTTGATACATAAAATGCACATCCACAACTCACCTCAATCAAAAAAACTCCAAGAAACCACTAAAAATGTGATATTCTACTGGGTTATTGAAAGGCAGATATACTGGATCAGATAGCACAGATTCAACATGGGAACACTTTCCTGATCAATGATGGTGTTTAAAATCACAAATTACTCCAGTGATCAGTTTTCACATCCATTTTGAGAGGTAACATCTGTTTATCTTCATTTTATCTGTTTGTCTCCATTTCAAAATCGTCTCATCTGCTTTTTTTTTTTTTAGCTTGAGGTGCAGCACGACAAGCTTCGTGTTCTGATGACCAAGCAGATAGAGTATGAGAACACCTTGGAGCGTCACAGTGAAGAAATCTGGAAGTCCAAGCCTTTCCCTGACCCACAGACAGACTGCAAACCCCCTGCACCCTCGCAGGAGTTCCAGACAGCACGACTCTTCCTCTCCCACTTTGGCTTTCTGTCTCTGGAGGCGCTGAAGGTTGGTAAAAATAGTTTTACGACTGTGTATACAAACCGTGTGCTAAGAAAGAGTATTTTTTTGCTAGTATCTACTTAAACTTAGATTAAATCTGTAGATTTAGATATTACAATGTAAAAACACATACAGCATTAAGTGTATTTGACATGGTATATGTATACATTCTCATTCATGATCAATAGGAACCCAACAACAGTCGTCTACCTCCTCATCTGATTGGCCTGGAGTCATCGTTACCAGGATTTTTTGATGACATCAGCTACCTGGACCTGCTTCCCTGCCGGCCGTTTGACACTGTTTTTATTTTCTATGTGAGGGCTGGACAGAAAAGCAGCCCTGAGGTGAGGAAATACAGACTGATTGTTTAGTGTTGATCTAGTTTCTGGTTTGTGATTCATTTCAAGTGGAATTAAATGGCCTGAATTTAACTTAAATGCATTCTGTTCACTGTAGTTTCCTACAGTTGACTACAATTTCTTCTTTACAATATGTGAATAGAAATCTTAATGAATATTAATGGATCTGTCCTCGTTCTTGGCCATCAGATCCTGAGGAATGTTGAGTCATCAGCTAGCGTCCAGCCCCACTTTTTGGAGTTCCTGTTGTCCTTGGGCTGGCCTGTGGACGTGGGACGTCACCCAGGGTGGACAGGACACCTGGACACCAGCTGGTCCCTGAATTCCTGCTCTGACAGCAATGATATACAACAAGCAGGTAAGCAGCATTAGATATGAGAGAGGCTTTGTAGGAAGGTGTATCGTGGCAACTGGTACTTATCAGACTGATATGAGTGGCAAACCTCAAATGTATATACAAATGTACATTCTTGATGATACTCAGAAATTCTGAAGGGAGGTTTGTAAATGCAAACCTCTGTATAGTGGCTCTGGTGCTACTCACACCCAGTAAAGTTGTTATGATTTGGTAAATTTGCAGCCTTGAAACTGTTAATTTGTTTGTCTTATCTGTTTGTGTGTGTGTGTGTGTGTGTGTGTGTGTGTGTGTGTGTGTGTGTGTGTGTGTGTAGAGGAAGCAGCTTCTCCTGAGGACACAGGAGGTTCCACGTTCAATGGGGAGAAGAAAGTATTGTACTATGCTGATGCCCTTACAGAGATAGCTTTTGTTGTCCCGTCACTTACAGAAAATTCTGGTCAGTATTTGCTACCTTAAATATTCATTGATAGATATCAAATGCCCAATAAGAATTGACTGACTTGAAATTTGGTCTTTGGTGTTTGGCAGAGGAGTCTTCAGTGCACAGTGACTCTACAGTGGAGGCTGATACCAACACAGAGCTCATGCCTGGTATACTCAAACAGCCTAATCTCACACTGGAACTGTTCCCCAACCATTCTGAAAACCTGGAATCTGCCAAAAAGGTGAACCATTTGGTGACAGCACTGATTCTGAGTTCAGCATTCATCTTGTTTGTTTAAACCCAATGTGAAATATCCTGTTTTTGTAGCTGAGTCCTCTGGTGAAGACAAAGAGATCATCGACTGGAAAGTCTTTCCCACAACTAGGGCCTGAGACAAAGGTTTTTGTGGTGTGGGTTGAGCGCTTTGATGATATTGGTAGGCACATGCTCTTTATAATGCCATCCTGTCCTTTAATTTAAGACTGCCAGTGGAAGGGAAAATTATATTGTCTTCATTTGTAGATTATATTGAGTCAGTATGTTTCTCCATGCAAAGTCTTTGAGTGTAAAATACTAAGCTGTGTTTGTGACTGAGGTGGCTGAATGTCATTGTTTTCGTGTTTTATAGAGAACTTCCCATTGACTGATCTCTTGGCGGAAACCAGCACGGGCTTGGAAGCTAGCATGAGCAACAGCACTTCCTGCAGGTATTTAGAAGTTAACACTCAAATGCACTTCGAGAGTGAAGGTTCATGAGTTGGTGTTGCTCAGGTGCAAAAAGGAAGAAGTTTTCAAAGACCGATTGTGCATCAACATGTAGTTCAAAACAGGAAGTACTACATTCAGCGTGTGCCAAGGCTGGCAGAAAAAAAAAGAAATGTGGTAACAATGGTTAGGTATATGTTATGTCTTAAGGGGAGAGACATAAATGTAATTATATTTATTAGATGTGGGTCTATTCCTTCTTTCAGACAAAAAGAAAGAAACGGTTCAAGACACTCATTTAGGTCTTCAGTTTTTTTTTTCATACACCACTTTCCGTTATCTATACTTTGTTTTTTCCTGAGTGGTTTATAGAACATCCTGAATTATATACCGTTTTACTATTTTTGAATTCATGGAGTGATAAAAAGACAAATAACGTGACTCCAGTATGTCAACAAAATGAAACAAGAATTGTGAACTTAATCAGATTCCTTTTATGAAAACTGCTCATATTTAATATAATATATATAATATGACATTTACAAGTAAAATTTCAAAAAAAGGAAAAATCTATTGTTGAATCAGTAATTAGTTTTCTAAGTTCAGGAAATTGTTTCTCAAACACATTTAATTGCAAATATGAGAGCCACTTTTTGTCTGAGGATGTGTGATTCAAAAGAACATAGCAATTTATATTATTAGTGACAAGCATTCTAAACAGTCATATAAGTGCATGCTTACATGAAAAATTTTCTTTTTAGCCTTGATATTTCTAAAGTTCCAATGAGCCATGTATTGTAGTCTTACAGTAATTGCATTGGTCCTTCTGCTACAGCATTACATTTTGTTAGGATGGGTGGATTTCAAGTATTAAAACTCTCTCTCAAATATTATCAGATTTATTCCCAGAGATTTCACACTATAACCTCTGTTTTGATATTATAGTCTGTAGCCAACTACTTACAGTATTGCCTTTCTTTCCTCCCTCATTCCTGGTTGCAGGTCAGGGTTATTAGAGAAGGATGTTCCTCTGATCTTCATCCACCCTCTGAAGACAGGACTCTTCAGGATCCGGCTGCATGGAGCTGTGGGCAAATTTGGCATGGTGATTCCCCTGGTGGATGGCATGGTGGTCAGCCGCAGAGCTCTAGGTAAAGCCTTTCTGAACTGAACATGTTCCTGTTTTGTGACTACACCTTCTGTCAGCCTTGCCGGAAATAACTGAGTCAATGAGTCCTAATGAATCACAGGCAAAATCAGTTCACTTATAAAAATCTGCATGTTTTAATAGCTTAAACTAAGTAATTGATTCAGTTCATTAACAGTTAGTCAGTCCTGCTGCCAGTCATTCTGAAAATGACAAGTCTATGCCTGGTCGTCAGAAGTATGGTAAATCAGAGACCCAACAAGACAAACGTTGAAAAAATTCAACCTCAAAACTCTGTAGCATAGCCACTGTGCATAAGCATCTCACCACAGAAGATCCATCGGCTTTCTGACCTCTGACCTAAAAAGTAGCCAGGTGGCCAGAGCTGGGAGGTTCTTGTGTTCTCAAGAACTCAACAAAGACTCTCTAGAGCAGATACTGTTGGCTAGGATTGTAACAGTGAATACCAGGCAATTTATAGGTTGTAACAAGGTTGTATTTGCACATACAGACCTCAGTGTTTCCCCTAGCATTTTATTTAAGGGGCTCTCTGCCTCATCATGAAGGTCAAATTGATTTTGTTTAATTTTATTTTCTAAATTTTGCCAGATCACAACAGAACTCATTTAAGGTTATCTTTCCCATGCTGGTGCAAATGTAGGGAAAAAATAAAGTGAAAAAAACTCACTCTGCATGTAACGGAACTGTTGGCCAGCAGGGGGCACAGTAAAAATGTGTTTTGACTTGATTACATATAAGTTGTCGCTTATTCAAGGCAGCAAATATAGTGTTTTGAACTCCAAGCATATTCGTCTTTGGTTATACATATTCATGCCGAACAGAATTCATGCTTTTCATGAATTCTTTTGTACGTCGTTCATTTAAATGCGGATCTTTGGGTCTCTGCCTTTACCTTCCAGGGTTCCTTGTGCGTCAAACAGTCATCAGCCTGTGCCGACGGAAGCGCCTGGAAAGTGACTTGTACAACCCTCCTCATGTGAGGCGGAAGCAGAAAATCACTGAGATCGTCCAGCGTTACCGCAACAAGCAGCTGGAGCCTGAGTTTTACACCTCACTCTTCCATGAGGTGGGGGAGGGAAGGCCTCACCTCTAACCCCCTGTCCTGTCCTAACACTGGCTCACAAGCGCACACTACACACACACACACACACACACACACACCCTTCTATATACCATTTAAAAATGTGCGTACACACACTCATACATCTACACAGAATCTTTATATTTATACTGTACTATTTTGTTATTTATATGAACACGTATATCAACACTGTTTGCCTTTGACTCCGAGATCAAAGTGTCAAAAACCATGCCAAGGTGGAAAAAAACTACATTTGTGTGTTGCAGCCTCTCACTGAAGATCTGAATGGCTGAAGTTCAACAGTGACCATCTCTCCTTGTTTAGGTTCACGCTTTGTGGCAAAAGAGTCTCTGCTTGTCTTTAACTGCAATACAATAGTTACACTGTTGGCCTTTCTGAACATGTAAAAAAAAAAAAAAAAAAAAAAAGGTTTGTTGTTTAAATCTTGTGATATGAATGAATTTCATGAACTTTGGAAATACAGAGTTCAACTCCAGATCTGCATATCTGTTTTTGTTTCAATCGGACAGATTGAATGGTTGAATTTTTTTGCCAAGGAGATAAACATCACACAAAGGTTTTCTAACGGCTTCAGGGCTGGCGGCTTCAAGAAAACATTGTTGTCACGTGGTCTTGTTTTATAACAAATTGTCATCTACATCCAGATACCTGCTTTAGTCTTCCTAGTGTGAACACACATTAACACACATTCAGCCATAGCACACACATATTGTTTATGTTTTTTTCCCCACACATTTGTTTGGAATTCCTGAGTTGTTTTAATGTATGGATATAGTTTTTGACACCAGTTCTCTGTGCCAGGCCATCCCATTGCACAACCGCCACTACACTGTGTGCGTGTGCGCGTGTGTGTGTATGGCCACATGCTTGTTAAGCCAGTCACTTGACACTACAAGGAGTCACAGACGCCTAAAACCCACATATAGGGCATTGAAAGATGAATTCAACACGACACAGGTTTGAACTGTTCAAAATGGCTAGATTGGCTGGTTTTGCTTGCTTGGTGCTTGGTAATCCTTGAGTTTACTAATGGTGAGCGCCGTTACCGCTCCTGGAATTTGCGCTTGAAGTTTTTGGGGCGAATTTAACATTTTAGGTTTGAAGTCTCTGCCAACACCAAACAGAACCATAGCACAGTTTTAAGTCTTCAAACAAACCCTTTACCATAGATTCAAATGCCAAAATACTCAATGAAGCTAACTAGCGAATTGTATAGCTTTCATATTGGCTGATCAAAGTTGTCATTTTTAAAATTGTAACCCCAGGAAGAGAATATTCAACTTGTCCTTTATATTCAGTTTGACTTACTTATTATTTTTGCTTTACAAATTATTTTACTATTGTTTACTCACTGTACTTTTGATTTGATTCAGGCCCTCTCACTGTTTGCCTGTAACAATGTGAATTTATTTATCACAGCGATGGAACAGGGCAACCACCTCTACGTTTCTTTGTTATATCAAAAAGTCTTAATGCACTGAGCACATTTTATGTTTATTTTCTATTCTCTTTGGTTACCTTACATGTCCTTTTGTACTTTTGTGCATTTTGGAAGAAAACCCCTGCTGAAGGAAGAGTTTTATCTTGTGAAATACGAATGAAGAAGAGCCGTTGTGGAGTTTTTAACCTATCATGTCTAATTGTGACTCACTTTTTATGACCGTGCTGTATGCACATGCCTTTTTTGGGAAGGAAATTACATTAAATATGCTTAAAAGAAAATACATACAATCACTCAACGCATTGTATCTTGTTACTCCTCTGATGTCTGATCATATTTAAGGATTTGCCATGTACAGAAGCGGAAGATAATATGTAAATATATGATAGTGTAAGGCATTTACAAGTTGTCCTTTGCATTCCTTGTCAGAGATGGCAGAAAAGTTATGTATGTAAGCAATTATGTGTGGGAGGAACGCAATGGGTATTGAATGTAACATGCATCAATTAAAACTATTATTGACATTTTACTTCCTAATATTTTATTTTATTTTTCACACGATGGAGAATGAATAGTTAGCTATCTGTTATCTTTTAAGATCTGATTTTTCCTCATTAGAGACAGAATTGTGCAAACACATCGGTTAACGTGCTCAGAATATTTGCACCACTAACAGAATGGAAGTGGCCTGTGGCTCTTAACTGCGGTCTGGTTGAGTATGAATGCAGTGAAACAAGCCAGATAATTCAACACATAATATGACGGCTCCGGGGTGAGACGAGTGACAGCAACTGTGCCTCCATGCCCTGAAGCTGTGATGAAATATTGACGTGCTGTAACTGGAAATATTAGGGTTTATTCCATGGGTCCTAATGTTAGAAGCTGCTCATCTTCTTAAACCATGTCACTAGGTAAACTCGTGAAAACAAGCACATTCTAATGTCATGCACTGAATCTTATCTTCGTGAAGTTTATGATATTCAGCATATAGATGGATAATCTATTCTGTGAGAACATGCTTAAAGGAAGTGTCTTATTATTTTTTGGAAACCACATTGTAGTCACTTATTGTTTAATTCTGCTTAAGAATGCCACAAACTACATCCTCCAAAATGACACATTCGGAAAAACATGTTCTCGACTCCAAGGGAATTTTGGTGTCCAGTAGCTTCATCACATAGAGACAGAAAGATACTGTGATACATGGAAAGATACTGTGTGTGGACAGATGTCCTCCTCAACCGGTCTGTGGAGGAGGACAGAGACAGCAGACTGTTACTGAATGAGTTTCTCTGCCTGACTGTGGTGGCTCTACCCCTACTATAAAGCCTACCTTTCGTGTCTGTTTGTACAGCCATGAAGTGTCCTTATTCTTAGTGCTGCCTACCCAGCACACCACAGTGTAGAAGAGGCCACTGCCATTGATAGTCTGGTAGAACGTCTAGCAGCTTCTGACAGATAATAAATGAACTTAGCCTCTTAAGGAAAGAGACGGCTCTGACCTTTTTTGTATACTGGGTCTATGCCGACCAGTCCAGTTTGTGATCCAGATGTAGACCCAGGTACCTACAGGCCTGAACCACTTTCACACACTCCCCATTGATAGTTACAGGCTGCAGGTGCAAGAGAGGATTCTTGTACTCCTGTTCTTGTCCATCCCTGATACACCACACAATTGCAGTGTCATCTGAGAATTTCTGCATATGACTCTGTGTTGAAGTCTGAGGTGTGTAAGAGAGGTCCCCTGTGGTGCTCCAGTGCTGCCAACAAAAGTCCCGGACGTGAAGTTCTCCAACCTGACATACTAAGGTCTCCCAGTGAGATGACATTGAATGCACTGGAAAAGTAAAAAATCATTATCTTCACAGCAGCCGGCAGCATTCCCCATCCAAGTGAGTCCGATGGAGCAGTTAGAGGATGGTGTTCTCCACCTCCTCCTGGCATGCAAACTGGATTACCACAGGACATCCTCAGAATGCCCATGTCCATTCTCTAATGAGTAATAACAACACCAAACAAAAACAAATAATAGTTTTGGAGGCACAAGGGAGACCTTCACAATATTAGGAAGGTGGTAATAATGTTACTCGGTGTATACAAGTTCTGAATGAGTGCTGCAGAACTTATGCCTACAACCACCAGAGGGCGCCTTTCTCTTAAATTTTAACGAGTCGCATGTGAAACGGCACTGGTTATGACGATAAATTGAACTAAATGTACTGTGTGTACAGTATTTTAAACATTAAACAATTGCTGAACGTATTAATTCAAATATACAAAAATCATTGTTTAAAATCCCCTAAAACTTTTTTTCTGACGAATTGTACACATGTTTGTGGCTCGCTGACAGAAGGAAAAGCTAGCTTGCATTGTTGTTTCTGTTGTGTTGTTTTTATTTTGATCTATTGATACTTTAATTGTTTATAGTTTGCAGCATGAATAAGAATACTGCCCTATATTTATGTTTTTTTCTGATTGTTTGTTTCTATCTCCACTCAACTTTGACAGTGTTTAATTTGATTATTTTTTTTTCTAGATGTTTTAGGTATCCCCTATAGCTGTTAATCCGTCTTGTTTTGTGTTGTTGGACCCATTTAATAATGAGCCAGATTGAGGTGCATTCAGGATCCTGGCATATCATAGTGTAAATCGTGTGGTACAGATGTTGTTTGTTTGTGTCCTCTCTGTCAGAGCTGTGGTGAGCTGTGGCCCCGGTGTGTGTGTGCGCGCGCGCGCGCGTTCGTGTGTCAGTGGGTCCCTCCTCCCTCAGTCTCTGTACTCTCTGATGCCTCGCTCCCTCTCAGCTGGTGCAGCGACCACACATTCAGTCTCTCTTGCTTATTGTTCGCTACTTTCAGTCAACTTTATTCCAGCGTGTGGTGCGTTTTTGCGCATCAGCGCTTCGGCGAGGTTTTGGGCAAACTTGCCGTGCTGCAAAATGGACTAAAAGCGACCAAAAGCCAACACACAGAGTGGATACTAGGGAGAAGAGTGTTTCTGTAGTGAGCAACCTTTCTGAGGGGTGAGTTTTACCACCATGGAAGAGGACGACGGGCATCACGAAAACGGTATCCACACCGCCAAGGACTCGGACCGGCAGCAGCGCCTCAGACTGTGCGTTTTAAACGAAATTCTGAACACCGAGAGGGATTATGTCCGGACGCTGCTTTTCCTTCAGTCGGTAAGTTTGACATTACCCCTCACGCTGATCACGCTCGCTCTCCGCTCTCGGGTTGGACAGGAGCTGAGCGTTGCGCACCAAACTCCATACATAAATCGTTCAATTTAACGTTGCCTTTTAATTTGCTCATCCATCTCAAAAGCGTTGTATTAGACAACTAGTTTTGTTTGTTTTTTCCCCCAAATTGAATAGTTGGCTTTTTAATTCCACATACATATGGCATAAATGGGAAATAATAATAAGGATAAACCATGATCAATTTGTATTAGGTTTGCGTCCACGCGGGAAGCTCGTTTGCTCGTATCCTAAATGCCATGTTGTTATACATAAATCGAAAACAGTCTACAGGCTAGAGAGTTGTTTGCTGTATGCTACAGCGTGGCTTTCTTCAGTGTTTTTTGACAGCTTTCCTCCGAGATACCTGCGCCTAACTTGCTGCCTCTCAGCAACGCTGGTGTCATCAATGAAAACATTCAAATTATGTCAAGGATTCTCCTACATCACCTTTATTTGTGATTCAAGTGTTTTTTCCACATGGCCAGAGATGCTGGGGACATCGTTCTTTCGCACCTCTTCATTGTGTGTTACAGCTCACCTCAGGCATATGAGCATTCACAGACACCACGCCTCCTTTTCCTCCCTGACAGTTAAGAAACCATCTCAGCACTGTTGCTTAGTCGCTCTTTGAACATCAGCTGCCTGATAAATGAATGTCCTGATAATTTTTCACACTCCTTTCAGCCATCAACACCGTGCCATTGTAGATGGCTTCCACCTGCAAGAGACTGTTTGGTTTGTCACTTCCCCTTGTCATGTTTCATTGTCCTTTTCCTCCCCTCTTCCCCTGCCTTGTCGTCTCTAGTGCTTGTGCAGTGCAGGTGGCCCCTGCCTCCAGCTGATGTTGTGATCAGTCTGTGTTCAGCTCCAACCTCACTGCATTTAATGTGACTGTGGTTATTTTTATATTACTCCTCTCTTTTGACACCCCTCCCCACCACAACAAGGTCAAATGTCAGCAACCAAACTAAACATTTTTACTTGCTTTGGCACCCTGCTGACTCAAAGACAAGCACGGATTGTTTTTTATTTAAACTTTCTCTACATTTCTTATGAACAGTAGGATGATTTCAATGTTTGACAAATATTTGTCAAACATGGTCTTGGTTCCCTCTTTCCTCTGCACCGTCACATGCCAAGGGACTTCCTCAAAGAGCTTGAAAGAATAGTTTTCATGTGTGGAGGATGATTTGCTGCAGCAAAAGTGTCACAAACATTAACCGTGTCAGTTGGCGTTGCTAGATGTTATACTCATATATTGTACGTTTACTATGACGTGACCAGCCAAATCCTGGTCTGATTGAATGGATTTAAATTTACACTAATTCTTCCTCTCAGTTACACAACAGCCAGTTCAACCTTATCTACTGTTGCAAGACCGTCCAGGCTGCAGAGGGACATGCATTGACCTCCTCCTCCCCCTCAAACCCAGTTCCGGGAGTAGTGATAATGAGGAAGTCCTGCAGATTTATCAGAGAATTCTGTGAGCTTTCTCCTGTGACCATCTGAAAGCTGTCACTGCCAGTGCACATGAACCAGCGTCTTTTGATTTACACAGCAGGGCGTATGGTAACGGGCGAGTAATGTGGCCAGGCTTGAGGGATCTTCTGTTATCAGTTTTCCAGAATCCCCTTCATTTCAAATGGATATCAAGATTTTTCACACATTTTCAAAGTCAACACATGGACCTTCACTCAATAACAAACACAACATTTCTATTTTGCATAGTAAGAAAGGATATGGCAAATCTCTACTGTAGAACTGACTGTTTTTGTGTCATCAGCCATGACTTTAGGCTGAATACATGCATTTGACCTAATTCATTGTCACATATAAGCACATTCACTCAGTGTTGAATTAATTCCACCGATTGGTCGTTTTGGAGGATTTAGTTTGTTGTGCTGTGTAGAGTGATGACTGCATTAAACGCTAAAGTGTTTCTTTTATTTACCCTTGCCCACTGTCTACAATGGGGTCGTCAAAATAATAAAAACATGTGTCAGTACAATACAATACTGTTCAATAGTACTGCAAACTACAGCCTCTTAAATGAAAACACAGTTCACTTAACAGCTCTCAGTTATTTTAAACAAATACCATAACCATACCGAAGCTAAGACTTAGTTCAGGGAAGATTTATTTGAATGTATTCATTGTCAAGTTAATGTATACTTAACATACACTGTGTAAACAGGTGTCCAATGAATCTCCATCTGTGGCTGTTGTGTTGTGGCATAGGGGCTTACATCGAACAAAGCATAAAGAGCAAAGAAACATCAGTCTCCACCACCGCTGCCAACCCCCCACCCCCCACGTTCTCTGTCTAGAGTCCAGCCGATCCTGCTCCCCTTCCCTCAGCAGGGGCCAGGGTTTTGTCACCATGCAGCTCACTGTGGTGTTGATAAGGGAACTCAGGCTGTGTGAGCTCAGGACATATGGTTTCAGTAAAGATATAAAATGGTTTAGCATGGGGGTCGACAGGTTGGGAATATGTAGTCTGCACCCGCTATATATATTGTACGATCTTCTAATTATTTTATCAGCTGTTTTGTTATCATAAGTTATCATAAGGTTTTTTTCCACTATTTCTCTGTGACGTGATGCTTGTTGAGAGCTAACTGTGCATGTGTGGTATGTTTATGAAGTATGAAGTATGGTTAAGAAGTTTTGAATGGCTGAAACAGAAGCTGCGATGAAAACATCACACTGAACTCTCGGTCAGGTTTTCCAGTATTTAGATTTGTTCATAAGTGCTGTCTCTCGACTTCTCTCTTGTCTGTGGCCACCTAATGGCTTTGTTTTCGTCAGTCTCATTTTCTTTTAATCATATCCATGAAAGAAACTGAACAGTAGCTGATTGAATGGCAGCTCACCCACATGACTCTCTGCTGCCTTATCGCTGATTTATTTTCCACCTCCCTTTGTGCTCTTCCTCTACCTTCTAGATCTTAAACCCCTGCGCAGCATCGTGCCTCAATCTCTGCAATTGCACTGACACACAAAAGAGATGGTTATCCGGCTTTGGCTATTCAAGCTATTATGCATGTCACTCATCCCCTGGCAATTACCAGTGCCAACGAGCTCATCCAGTGTGCTAGAGGGAAGCATGTCGGGATGGTGGGGGGACTAGAGGTGAGAAGGGGGTTGGGAGTGTGAAAAGAGGGATTACAGGATTCATTTTGCTCAGTGTTATCATTGCAATTCTCTGTCTATTAACTTTTGGAGTAGGAGTCTCATTTGAACAGGCTGATCTCTTTTCATTTGCAAGTGTGTGGTGCTAGCTGCTCTCTTCAAGCTTTTGGCGCAACACACTCTCTTGTTTGTGTGTCAGTTGTTCATTTCGTAGTGCCACAGATTTGTGGGGATTTTCTTCAGGGCACTGCTTTGTTGATTTCCTCCAGGAAACTGGGTTTTCCCTGTTAATCCACTGGGTTATGGTCAGTGGAGTCATACCTGGTAGGGAATTTCCATCAAAACCAAAAAAAAAAAAAAAAAATAGCAGTTTGGATTTATATTTTGACCACACTGACCCATGTCCTGATGAATCCTGTCCAATAAACACAACAGTGGAAATGTATGGCCAATAAGTTACTCAGCTTTTTGTTGACCTTCCTTCTTGATTCTGAGAAGCCAGAAACGGGTAGGTTGACCAGGAAGGTCTCGATAATAGGAAACATCTGGAAGTCCTGCCTTCTTTGACCTTAGCTTTGGGCCACACACATGTGAGATTACTCCTCTAATGATATTGTTTGTTTGTGTGGCTAAATGAAATTGTGTTTTGATATGTTACTGCACATACAGTATTTCAGCTGATTTTTCTGCACGTTCACTAATAAGGTTGACAAGACTGGCTAACAGGATGACATGCGTACAAGCCCAAGAAAACACACATGCAGGAAGCAAGCTTTGAGCTTCCTCTACAAGCTCAAGCTTGTGTCTACCTCTTTCCTTTTTTTTTTTGGTACGTCCTATCTCTCCAGCCTCTCCCCACTCGGTGGGAAAGACTGGCATTGAATTTCTCTGGGCTAGAGCTTATAAATAGCTTAAGACTCTAACTCTCATCTTGGCCACAACGCTGGTGGTTTCAACTCATTGCAGCCACGCTGAAGTCATAAGAAGACAGGCACACTTCACATATAGCAGGGTTGAAGGAGTGGGGGACGGCCTGTGGAGTTTTAACAGCAGGTAGAAGAGTTACTGTGACAACCTGCTGAGACTTTGTGAGGGTTTTTATTATAAGTCAGTGAAATAAATATGCTAACCTAGTGTTAAATCAATTGTGCTTTGATAACTGTAGTTTATGCACCATAACCACGTTAGTGTTATGATGTAAATGAATGCCTTAAGTTGCCAGTGTGCACCCTTCCATCTTACTCTGGACAGTTAGTGGCTTGTAGTCTGCCAGACTAAGACACAGTGTAATAGGAATAAATGTCAGTTTCTTAATCCGGATGGTTTTTGTAGTCACATGTGTGTTGATAAGCTATTTTTTTCTTTGAAGCATAATACTGCAGCAGGAATTTTAAGAATTCAAGTTAACAAGTCTAAACCACTGTTACACCCACAGGCATGATGTTAACACATACACACTAGGGAATGTATAATGCCAAGGATTTTCCATTGGCATTATACATTCCCTAGCCCTTTAGGTCCTACCTGCCTAATCGTATAAACTAACCATAACCCCACTATCCCCTTTACACGAAAATCAAGTCTTAACAGATTTTAACCCCCAACAAGTTGTTGCCCTTTTGGCTGTCCTCACAATGTTAGTATTCCATGAAGAATAAGCTGCCTGAACCGAATAAAAACAAGGAAGCAGATTCTGTACAGCAGTAGAAAGGAATTTGAACATGACCAATTTTTGGTTAAAGTAAATGTTCAATGAATCAAACATTTTTCCTCAAGTTCTCCTCAGTGGTTATGCTGTTGAAGAGACCCAAATCTCAACTTCCGTCAGCTTCCGTATCTTTCTCTGTGTCAAATATTAAATCATGGAATGCAGACCGGAGAGACTGTTTGGGACTCTGTGGGACTCCGACTGGTGCAAACACTAAAAGTGAGAATGTGAAAAGTTCCACGTTGCTCTTTTCAACTGACTGACACATGATACAGCCAGTGACCTGGTCTGAATTGTAAAAGCCAGGCAACATGAGATCTGTAATGTCCCCTCGGAGATCATGGCCTGGACAAAGTTGAGACATGCACTTTCTCAGGCAGCAGACTGGGTGCTGTAGCAGTCCTGCATGTTTCTGAATGCACAGTGAAGTGCTACGGTGGATGCTTGTCTGCAGAATGACTTGGCACAAGCTCTCCCAAGAGAGCTTCCTATTTGGTTTACGAACCAGGGAAGCAGGCTTATGATGTTTGTTTGTTTTCGCAAGTATAACCAGATGTGTGGCTTCTTCCAGGGGTCAAAGGTCATGCCCAATGCCAAACTGCAGAAAGACTATACAAAAAACGTATCGCAAAGCTTACTGAGGATACAGAATATGTCAAAGATGTTTGGTAGAGACTGGATTAGATTACAAGCCAAGTCAAATATATTTATTTAGCCAAATACCACAAGACAAATTTGTCTTACGGGGTCTTTTGATGTCTTGTTGGGTCAGATTAAATGCCTCGCCTTTATTATATTTGCCAGCCATTCAATATATATGACACATGTCACACACACACAACACAGAAGGTTGTCTGTCATTTTTCGTGCTACAGAAACAGGTATGTCAGGGAGCTTTCACACCTATATTTCATTGTCATTTAGGGAGTAACTGATATAATGTTTTTACAATGTATTTAACTTGCGCTCTGTTCAGAGCAAGTAAGTCAAAGTTCTGACATGCCCTTAATACTATGCAATTGCAAAAAAGTTTTGTTACTGGTTTTGTGGGAAGGCTGGATTCCAGGAAATCAGGCTAGAATCATCAATCAAAAATGGAGCATCAGCAGCGGCCCAGTGTGACTAGCCTTTGTTACAGTTCAGTGTCTCATGTACTTGTGTTTTGTATGTGAACAAGCTCAAGCATCTATTATAAATGTTAAGAGAATGCACTGTTGCTGCCAGCCACCTACAAATGAGATGACGGGTCCTGGAGGCATCCAACGACCTATTCACCTGAAAGTTTCTCTCCTAGAGAACCAATTAAGAGTAGTCGTATTGACCAGTGGATTATGTGAGTTCTCACTGCAAGGCCACCCTCTGTAACCAGACTCAGCTCTGTTGATTAGTTCCATCATGAAGAGAAATCCTCTGTTCACCTCAGTCCAAATGGACTAACATGGGGGAGGGGGCCCATTTCGGCAGCCTAGGTGTGACAGCGGCCATAAACTAAAAGTACAATGTTTGAACATAATTCATCACTTTAGATTTCATACTTGACTCTACTCTCAGTATTGGCCAACTATTCAGACTTCCTCTCAAAGACTATGCAGTCTGTACATTTTGCCAGAAGAAGCTTTGCTATATATAAAAATGCAGATGTGGTGGCTTGATAGAGTGGTGTGGTAATGTAAACATGGTGAAAGGGTGTTGGCATAACGTTAGCTTTAAGGCTTTATTAGTTTTAAGGTAAACAATTTCAATTGCAAACAAATTAGTGGAGATCTTTGGCTGTTTATGTAGTTTAACCCGACTGAGCAATGAAGAGCCTGACTGTGTTGTCTTAACTGTTTATGACAGCAGCAGACAAATTCTTGGGCTTGGTTGCTGGAGGGCATTTATTTTGGCGTTTTGTTCTTTGTGGTGACATTTTTGCCAGTGAACATGGCATTATGAAAGGTTGAGTCATACATTCATGAGCAATTACTGTGATGACGTTGTTCCTACTTGCTGACAGGAAACCTTTTGGAAAATTGTATCACACTTCGACAAGTTATCACAGTCCGTTTATGTTTTCTTCCAGCTGTGATTTACCAGATTCTTTACGTGATAGTGAAGTGACTAAAAAACAAAAAGAGAATTTACTCCTTGTTTTAACGTGGATTTTGCCACTGCCGCTGTTCTCATATGCTTATGTGTGACTCATAATTTGACTTTCACTCTCAGTCTTCTGAACTTTCTATTCACACTAAAGGGAATGTTGTGAATCAAAATGAACCTGGAAGCATCACTTTCAGAAGTGGAAACTAAATGTTAGTATCCACTTCTGGAAGTGAGTTGCAGTTGTGACAGCTGTAATGCGAAGCTGAGAGATCATATAGGTCAGCTGCCTACTGTTTCCAGAGAAAAGAAAGTTTCAGACAGAAACAGTTCTGTTAGGTGATGTTCTCTGTCAGTTTGGTAAAGTTTGAGGCAGGGTGATATCTCTGATTTCCCTCCATACCTTGCAAAATGACCATTATTGTTCAGTGTAAGGCATTCATTTGGTTCTCAGCCACCATTTCATCTCCTCCTCCTGTCTGTGCAGACGGTTTATGTCTGCCCAGCTGAATGTCAGATGTGGCATTCTGAGTATGGTTTTGGTTGGTTATGCCATAAACATGACAGCAAACAAGTGCACAGGTATCATGGAGTTTTAGCTAAAATGATGCGTGACATCTTTTTTCTGTAGCTGGCCTTTGGTCTGTGCTTGGAAGCTTCACGCGTATCTGATGGCTCACTCTGCACCACACTCACCACTCTGATCCAGTTTGTGATCCCGACGTCTGTTGACACCAAAAAACATGCGTCCAAGCGTCCAGATGGCCTCTGCAATCTGGTCCAAGATGTTCTCTACAGATCACCACATGTCAACCCTCAACAGGAAAGCCATTTAGAAAAAAGGTTTCATAGATAAACCTGTGCTGATCAATGTCCCGTGCTGACAGTATGTCATGTCAGCTGCGTTGAACATAAACGGTACTAAAAGACCAGCACCACCAGCTGGTGTGGAAGTTTGAATCGTTTTATCATATATAGTGCATTTAAACTGATTTTCTTTGTGTGTATAATATAAGGTATAATAATAATAATAATAGTAATATTGGAGATAATGAAAGTGACCTATGACATACACCATGTCGACATGACCACCACACTAAAAAAGCTCAGAAAGAGGACTGAATCCTAGCACTGGTGAAATATAATTAAAGTACAAATGTGTGGCTATAAATGTCTGTGCTGACTATCAACAGGGTTGTGAAAAAAAGTCTTTAAATTTGGAGATATATTTTGTGGAAATTTATGTTACACACGATTGGCAGCTTGCAGGTCTGATGACGGGCGGACCACATACACTATTGGTACAATAAATTTTTTACTTTTTTTTTAATGACACTGATCTCTCACCAGGGTATTCTTCACTGTGCTGCAGCAATCACATGTTGTACATGCATGTATGCTTACAAAACTTACACATCCCCATACTGCCCTACCATTACTGTTGATGTTTGATTTTGATATCACTCGTGTATAACAATAATTTCCTATGGCGCACAACCAATATTCTAAATGTACACATATGTGAGGCGTACATAGTTAAAAGTATAATGTATAAAGTATAATGCTCCTCCAGATTCAGGCTGTGAGATTTGGCACCTCTATTGCTATTATAAATGCCCACCATGTGTAATTCATTCATTAATGAAACAAGTTAGTCAGGAAGTCTCTGGTCCAGCGTTGTCTGTCTGTCTTGTGCCGTTGAGATAGTGTCTCATCCCCTGTAGGGTTTAGATTCCGCCCATGTGAGCAGCTCAAAGAACCCTGAAGTTTAAAGTCCTTCAGAGCGGAAGTGAGTGAGATGGGGAGAAAAAAAAATTGGACAAGGCTCAAAGAAGACTTTGTGTTTTGGTGATTGGCTCTGCCAAAAAGGGTTTCTCTTGGAAGACAGCAAGGGACTGGTTGGTGGGTGAAGGGGGAGCTGAGGAAACTTTTGGAGGGTTGGGGAAAGATGTGAATTACGGCTTGAGAGAGAAAGAAGTCTGCTAAGGTTTGCTGGGGTTCCTCATTGTGGCAACGCCACGGGTCATTCTCTGGCTCTGCTGCACTCAGGCCACAAAGAGGGGATTTCTTCATTTATTTATTCAATTTCATGCCATGTCGACCCCAGAATGGCCCGCTCCCTCTCCAAAACTGCCCTGTCTCCCTTTGTGGCTCGCCATCCCAATTCTCTTTCCAAAAAGAGAGATGCTTAATGGATGCATTGTTTTTAGCTTGTTGTTGTTTTCTCTTGGGTAAGGAGGGGTAGAGAGTTTGAGGCTGGTGACCTGAGAACTGGCATAGAAATGTCCTGAATCTAGGGATCTGTGATTCCGTTTGAGGGTTTTAGTAGTTGTGGGAACCACAGCAAATTGAAAAGGGGCTCTCAGGGACTGCTGGAAAAAAACTTGACAAGTGTTTTAGCTTGTTCTTGATATACAGGGTCTCTTGTGAAATATCTGAATTGAGTAAGATGGCCCAGCATTGTTACTGAATGCTGATGTAGCCATGGGCTACATGAACGGAAAAATGTCCCAGCTTTCCTTTCATTGACATGATCTTTACTCACATTGCGGAAAAGCTGTGTTCCTAATGGAAATAATCAAATTTAGTATTTAAAAAGTAATGATGTGCATAGGGTGGTGCAATCTGATTGGTCTGCTAATAGCAAGACTAACGCAGTTTGAAGACTGCTCTTTAAAGGACTTGTTCCATCAAAAAAATGATCAAGGACAGAGTCGACACGTGTGACAGTGACACCATCTTGTTATTGATTTCCCACATGCAAATATAATTAATAATTAATAAAAAATCAAAATAATTTCATTTTGGCTTCACTTGGGTTCACTGTCAGCACAGTGGCAGCCAAAGCCACCACACACATCACTTATCTTCATTTCCAGTCCAGGAATATACCCTCCTTTTATTGAACGCTGCTTCTTTATTTAGTTTGTCTATTTTAGAAGACTGCTACAGCTACAAATGACTGTCACTTTGCTTGTTTATCTGTATGAGACACAAGAAACAACTTTCAGTCTAACACATCATAACTACAGCTTCAGAGTTGACAGTCAACATGCAGCGGGATCCCTCTTCCCGTTAGTCTGTGTTAAATAAAATGATAAACATGAATTTTGACTCTGAGTCCTGACTCTGAGTGATGCTTAAGAGAACATCCCCTGCTACCAATAAAACGCAGCTTTTGAAACTCCACTCTGTTTGTCAATTTATGAAGTTTTCTTACTTCTCTCTAGTTATGTTTCTGTTGGTTTCCATTATTGTGCTTATGACAGTGTTGAATTTCTTGTGATAAGAAACCGTTTTGAATATTTAGGATTTCCACCATGTAAACAGACATGTAATCATCTCGTTTCACAGTAATGAACTTTCTCTCCAAAAAAGCTAATGTTACATCATGCTAAATAGCTTGGCTTCTTCTCAGAAACAGATAGGGCAGACGTGAAGGCAGCAGGCCTCTTACTCACTGTCCAGTGGAGCAAATACTGAGCCCACACCAGCATATGGTCCATCTTCATCTTCACACCTTCCTGTCTGGCCCCTCGTCGCTCTGATAGACCTCAGCATTTAGTCATCCGTCCAACTGACACTGAGACTTCTGCTGTTGAGTACGAGACTATTCCTCATATGCCTCATACAAATCAGGATGTTCAGAATGCGACAGGATTTTTCTATCTGCTATGTATTAAGATGCGAAGCAAAATAATGGCTAAACACTAAATTGTGATTTTGAATTTCTATTTGTTCCTTGCAGTTCACACCAAATAATAACAGTAGCTTCAACTTTTTATTTTGCAATCATAACTGCCATTACAAATAATTTCCAGTGTTCAGAGCACAGTGAGATTTATTTGTTTGTTACATTTTGGTTTGCACGCTAGCACTAAACTGTGAAACATTACTTAGAACACCGCTAAATTAGTGCCCATGTCATGTACTTCCTTTTCACAAAAGCCGCACTTCCTGTCCAGAAAGGACATCTGCCGCTTTTGTGTTTAGAGGCACTGCTTCAATCTGCTGACTGTTTATTTTTTTGACCTGCTGAGTTGGACCTCTACCTATCTCCTTGAAAAGAAACAACATTTTTGTCATGATTTCGGTGTCTTAAAAAAACATTGTCTTTTGTTCTGTGCGATTGCTCTGTTTTCACTTCCTGTTTGCATGCCACACAAACACGGATGTGCGTGCACAATTCTTCTGTTGCAGTTTGGGGCTTTTTAACTTGTCTTCAGCTTTTCTTGCACATAAATTGTTGCATAAGAAAGGACACTGAGTCGGCTTGGTGGGATCCCCTGACCTTACTTCATCCTAGTTACATTATATTGAAACAAGAATGTCTTCATGTTTTTTGGGGGAGGAGAAGTGATGTCACGAGAATTCTTTGTGGACAGAAACTAGATTTTGAAACATGCATATTTGACAAATCTATTCGCCGTCTGTGCCACATTTGATGTGCTGCTTTTGTAACACAGACGTGGCATTTTTGTTGTAAGAACAGTGGTGTATTGGTTCATGTGGACGTTTTTGACACCAGTCAGTCATAATGCGGAAGCCCCTTCAGATGAGCTCACAACAATGCATACTTATACCAAACTTACCCACCTTTTGTGGGCTGTGGTATTTGCATTCTGTGATCATATGAACTATGATCACTGTTGTCTACATTTCCTGTGGACGTGAAAGCATTTTTTTGTTTCCAAATGCAATGAATTCGTTGTTGTGGCCTGTACAATAGGCATTAACATACGTACAGAAATTTGGACAAAACAAAATATATAAATAGAACGGAACACTCTGCCTTAGGTGCAGAAAAACCTTTTGTTGGTTCAAGTGTAAAAACACCCTTGTATAGCGGTAAGTGAGTGCAAAGGAAGGGGTGTGGAACTGTGAAAATGCCAACAAAAAGCTACTGTGCTATACAAAGCTGACAGCCTTGTTTCTGGGAACTCTGGGTAATTTAGAACTGCTTCTTACGGTTTAAGTGAGATCATTGAGTCTGCATATCTAAAACCTAGGACCTACATTCCATTGGCTACTGTAATAAACAGCTGATTTAAACAAATGTAGCTTTAGTCTTTAACATTTAAATCACAGAATATAAATACAACTGTTATGCTTTCTTGCTGTAGCTCTGTCAGGTACATGGAAAAAGACCAAGCCAAGACATTTTAATAACCGGTGACATTTTGCTAATACCTTCTTATTGCTGTCAGCACTTAAGAGTGACCTTCAGAAGGTATTTCTGTTATGAATGGAACCTGACTAAAGGCTGAGGATATGGAAGAATAAACAGTATGTGTGCACCGCCCAATATCACTAGAGAAATGAAGATGGCCTTATCTATTCTTTCTTGCGTTAAATGCACTCAGGAAATAAAAGCATATGGTAAGTGTAAAAGTGTAGAAACTTTCAGCTACTTCCTTTGGGCAGGATGTTAGAGTTTCCTGGGTTTACCATATTGAAATATCAATAATTTAATAGTGGTATAATATTGCATTAGTGCTGTACTTGACAGCTACTTTGTGGTTTGTCAAGGAGCCTCATGGTCTTGCTGCTAGTCTCTTGTGGGATTGCATCATGAGCAGTTTCCCCTAACAGCCCATCGCCCCTGTGGCAAGAGACCATCATGTGCAATATCTTTGTTGTGCTCCGTTCTACAGCTGAGGCCCTATCTGAGTCATTATTATGAGTCCAAGAGTATCAAAAACTGAATTTGTGTCCCATCTGACCAACTGTTGTTACCGCACTGATTGATGTCATCTCTATTTTTAGCTGCTGTAGAGTATCAAGGCACCTTACGCACATAGTCTGCTGTGAGGGAAAACCTGCACAAGAAAGGCCAAAAAATACAATATACAAATACATTGCTCCATTTTATCTATTGAGCTCTATGATCCTTCATTTCAATCACCACAGTTTGCACAAGGCAGTTTGTTTTCAAACATAATCATCTCCTATTTCATCTACATCAAATCCATACTCAATTGTGGTCAAGAACAGCCTGTAACTGATTCAGATGTCAGATAAGTGTGTCCCTTTGAACTAATGTAGACGGAGCTGTTGTTATTCATGCACACTCGACTCACTGATGACAACGTGCTGAGGTCAGAGAAGAGCCAGAAATGGTCACCTGAGATGGACATATGAAAGTAAACAAGGACCTTCAGCCGCATCCTGCTGCCTCTCAGCATGTCGACTGAGAAGTAATTAGCTTAACAACTGCATCCAGTGGGTGGAGCAGAGTTAGAGTGTTTGTCATGACTACTGTGTTTCTCATAATTGATTTTCTTTCCAATAACAACTAGCTAAGAACACACTGTAGAAATATGGCTCTTTATTATGCATGTCTGAATAACTTAACGTCAGGTGCTCAGAGCTATTGTCCTTTCTGCACAAATGATGTGTGACTTTTAATATGCTGAGGGTTACCTGAAGGTTGTTCTATATCAACAACCAAGGGCAGCTGCTTCTTTTGTGTTAGTAAACCATTACAAATAATTGGCTGTTTTTTTTTTTTTTTTTTTTTTTGTTTGTTTGTTTTTCACACTGGTAAATAACCAATTGCAACATGTTAACAAAAGACACACATAGTTTGTGAGCACTGGTAACCTGTCACATACCAAGTTACAAATTTAGATTGTTGAGGAAGTCAAAACAAGTCTGGTTGCTCTGACTTCTGCAAAGTTAGAAGTCACTGACTTGTAAGTTCTCTTGGCAAGAAGTTACCGTACAATGTTAAAGAAAAAATACGAAAATCAACCTGGGTTGTAGATTACGTAATTATGGTGCTTGACTTTCCAAGAACAATGAACTGCTGTCCATCAAATGTCAACATCTTTCCAGTTCTACCCATAGTTGTGCTGCAGGTTTCTGTGACTGGCCTTTAGCATGGACTCAGAACAGTACGGACTGCTAAGATTTAGAATTTGAGTAAACTCAGACATGTTTGGTGTGCATGCTCTGTTTATTCTCTGTGCTGTTTTCGACTCTGGCTCTTCTGAAGTTCACGTTTCTGTCATGATGGAGGACAGACAGTGAAAGCTTCCAGTTTTCTTTCCAAATAAACCTGTGTGCTTTGTGATGGAACAATGAAGACAGCCAATACAACCCTGGCCCAGTCCGGCCGCTTTGTGGGGGGAGACCTGAAATGAAAGGAGCTCTTTGTTGCGTCTTCCCAACATCCTCCCCGCTGATCCTCCTATCACCACATCTGTGTGTCACATTTGTGTAAGAAGTGAATCCTGCCTCGATGGTAGCTGTCTAAGGTGTCAATAATGTTTTCGTCCTTTGCCGTCTTTGCTCATGTCTGCATCCCTCCCTCCCGCACTCCCTCTACTTTCCCCTGTCTGAAAGCCACCAAGGAAAAGCCCTGTTTCCTTCCTCTTCTCGTCTCTCCTGCCGGGGATCAATCTCTCACATGAGTGACTCCTCCAGTGTGGCCACGGTACAAGTTGCCATATGGGAGATTTAATTAGTATACGCCTCAAGCACAATCAGCTCCCTCCCAAAACCATTCGAGAACATGATGACTACTGCTTCCCTTTGATATTGGTTTTAATTAACTAGGTCACAGTCTATTGCTAACTACCTTTACTTTTTATTTCAGTACAAAATAAGCCAGTAAAAGCTGTAAAGATTAAAATAATCTGGACAATCTGCCTTAAGACTCTTCAGTCTCTGAGGAAATTATAAACTTGCTGCTTGCTTCCTGGTCTGCTGAGTTCTATCTTTGGAGCAAACGTGTGATTACAAGTGTCAGTCTTTCATTACAGTGCAGTGACTTACTGTAAGTAAACTAGCAGGCTGGTGTTATGTGTGACTGTGTATAAATTACAGAACTTGACCCAAATTACAAATTAGATCTATTCTTCCTCCTTAAATCTACTGATACCACTGTCAGTTACTTGGAAGTAAATTTGTTTGCACCTGATAATGAACCTCAGTACTCTAATACTGGTCAATACAGACCCAACATTTGGCATCAATGTTTGGTCATGTTTTTACTGGTTGTTGAGTTAATCCATTTGCTGCACTAAAAAGGGACACAAATGCAATAAACAAACGCATGTAGCAATATGACTAATCTTCATAAATAAGGAAAACCTAATTTTCAAATGGTGTATACCACATGGGCTAAAAGTCTCGCATTTGACCTTTTTGCATGCCACTCACTCGCTGTTTAAGCACATTTCCTGTCTATAACCACTTCTCTATCTGTTTCTGTAAAAAATAACTCGGTCTAACTTTACACAGCCAACCTGCAGCACTTATCAGAGCCAAGTGTCATCTTCTTTTCTTCTTCTTCTTTTTCTTTGATGATTGTAGGCTCTGGGCAGACCATCTTGGAGGTGCATTACTGGCATCTAACTGCAATGCTAAAGTTTGTTACATATTGTAAACCCAGTTTCTAGGATGACAGGCACTCAGTATGTTGCTGTAAAGCACTATCATGTGAGGACAATCCGATATCTTACCCAATGATAGTACTAGTGCTGAAAGTAGGACACCCCTAACTAGAACCACTAGCTTTGAAGTCACAGGTGAGAGCTTAGAGGTTAGCACAAGTCGGTAGTTAGTAACACTTTTCACAGTTACTGGTGATAAATCATTGAATGCAGTGTTTCTTTCCTTTGTAACACCACTGATCCACATGGCAAGCTATCAATTTTCAGACTGAAATGCAGGCAGACACAACAGAAGGAGTCTGCCAGATGAAGGAGGTTTCAGGAGTAGAATTTTATTCGTCGCTTTGGGGATACAGATCTCCTTTCCTCTATTCCTCTCTTTTCAAGAGAGCACTGGCGTCTGGAGATGAGGCAGACATACTGAAGCAGGTTAAGCTTGCCAGACACAGTGTGATAGACAGAGAAATGGGGAAGAGAGAATAAAAGAAGCTGTTTGCAGATTCACTTCCCTTCTCTTCTTTTTTTCCAAGTTAGGATTCTGATTGGCAGGCATGAACACGCGCACACACACACACACACACACACACACACACACACTCACACACACACACACACACACACACACACACACACACACACACACACACACACACACTAACTGAACTCCACAATTTAAGCAAAGCTCAACTTGAACCCATTATGACCGTCTTTGGTAAAGCAGTGTGTGAGAACGCTGCAACAGTGAAGCGCTTAGTTTGGCTGATGTCTTATAGCTGCTAAATGTTCAAGCGCATTAGATTTCTCTACAGAAGATCCATACAGTTAGCTTTAAATGCCTCAACAATGGGAAAACTTTCATGTGTTGTCCTGTAGTCCAAAGTACTGCGGTATGTAGGGGACAGCAAAACAACAGGGACATGTCTGTCTCACATCATAAAAGGTCATTTTGTTCAGTGTACATGTGACTGTCAAAGGCATGTGTTTATACATATCTTTACATATCATGTAAAATCAATATAGCACATGCGGTATTTGTTTCCTCAAAACCAAAAGTACATGCAACCTACTTCAGATTCCAGACCATTCATGTATGCACAAGAGATGGTATGCAATTGCGCAAACTTAGCAAACCAGACATAGAGGAGGCTTAAAACTATGTCCTCACTGATGAAAAGTCTTCAGTGCTCTTCTATATCACCAACCAATAAAAGTGCTTATTTTAAAATCTCACTTGTTTCTGTTTCCTCCTCAGGCCTTTTTGCACAGAATCAGACAAACTGCAGATGACCAACAGTGTCTCTCACCTGAACATGTGAAGGTATGCTAATTTTGCACTCTACAAGTGAAATAAGTCACTAAATGGCCAAAAGTGGTGACCTAAATTGTCAGCAATTCACAGGAAAAAGTTGAGACCAGAATAACTATAATGCCAGTTTATGGCGTCACATCACCGTCTTCCATTTAAAAGAACTTGTTGCTGACTTTATGGCCTGTAGTGGGAATGAAATATCACCCTGCAAATAAGATAATTAAAAAACATTTTCTGTACACTCATGCTCATATCAAATATTCAAACACTTGTTTCTGTTCATTTCCACCTGTGTCCCTCTATGGGTCACTTCCTTGTTCTTTTCGACCTCTTCTTCCCACCCATCCTCATGACCTTTTCCTTCCTTTGTGTCCCTTTACATCATCCTCTTGTGTATAGATTCTGTTTTCAAATATTGAGGACATCCTGGAGCTGCACAAGGAGGTGTTGTCTGCCGTGGAGGCCAGTCTGCAGCCTGAACCCCAGCCTCAGCATGCATTGGGACATGTGTTTCTCCAGTTTGTAAGTGCATGACACACATACACGCACACACACACAACAAAAAAAAACAAAACAGCAGACATTCACATAAACGCACATGGGCACACATGTGCTGGCATGCATGGATTCTCCTTCCATGCAGAAACACATACTCTTTTCATGGGCTACCCGTAACCACAGATGCAGGGAAAGTGTGCAAAGCCTGCTGTGAAAATACCCCTTCATTCTCTCACATGAAACACCCCTCCCATCTCCTGGTCGCTCCATTCACCAACACACTCCCCTTACAGACCACCCCCTTTACTTTCCTGCATCCTGTCAGGCAAAAGACTCTCACTTCCTTCCAGCGCTCTTCATGGGTCTGAGCTACCATCGCTTTCTTTAGATGCTCCATCCCTCTAAACAGTGATTCCTCTCCGTTCTGCAACTCCACACCAAATGCACACCACATCACCCCAGCCACCCCTCTCCCCTCTGTTTGAACTCGTTTGGCCCCTGAGGAACAAACAAAGAGGGTTCTGTGTCCGGGGAGGAAGAGATGGTGTGTCACTCAGCGAGGGGACAATACTGCTGCTGGTAGTACTCAATCTCAAGCTCCTTCTCTCGCTCTCTGCTTGTCTCTCTCTGATAAACAATCCTTAGTTCACTTTCACTAAGGCACAAAATACATCAATCAGGTATCAGTCTGCTCCAACAGCTAGAGAATAGTGTTGCAGACTGGAGTTTTAGTTTCTGAGAAGCAATTCTTTTTAAATATTAGTACTGACTCTGTTTCAGTTTTCACAGCAGATTTTAAATGTCTCTATACCTGAAACCACGCAGACCTCTTATGAAAGACGTCCACTTTTTGTTGAGAAGTCATTACACAGTCAGTCACTATCTGTCCTCTACAATGGTGTGGCGTGAATGACATTTAATCACGACTGTAGATAGCGGCTGAATTGGCTCATCAAAATGTATCTTCACACATGTGCGAACTGTCACGGTCATTCAGGCTGTCAGTGCGGAGAATTGATTAGAGGAGCTCAGCATGTTTTTCTTTCCATCGCTCTGTGGTCAGACTGACAAATATTGAGAGCACAATGGATGGTAGTAGGGAGGTGGCAAGTGCTTTGATTTCTATATGAATATAGAAGTAGCCAGCGTTGGGTACTGGTGTGATGATGAGTCATACTGATAAAACAAAAGTAAGAACGACTATCATCACGAGTTCTATGCTTTGTAAAGTAATGTCTTAATAGGGTTCTCGATTATAATTGCATGATATAAACAGAAATCCATACAGTTAAGCTTCATTTTAATTAAACTATTTATTATATATGTCTATGGAATTAATTGACTCGTCAGTCTATACATTTTCAGAAAATACTGAAAAACAAACACAAGTCACAGTCCAAAACAAAAAATATTCACGTTACACTGACATTGTTAACTGTATAAATTAAATTAAATTTAAAAGATATAAAAATTTGAGCATTTGTGTTCAAGACCATTTCATGTGATAAAAACTACAGCCTGTGAGCCATTATAATCAGAATAATAATTACTTATTAACTGAAACACAGTCCCTCTCTTGGTTTGTCATTGCTGTGGTATGCTAAATTATTGTTTATCTTACTAATGATTTTAAATATTTGTTGACTGGAAATTCCAGAAACAGACTCAAACCAACAAACCATGTGCTGAACCTGCAAAAAACGAAAGGGAAAAAACTTTGTGCACATAGTTTTTATTTTTGGTTTCGTCTTTTCACTGCATTTCTTACATTGCAGACTAGTCTGAAAATTGTGCCACTGTTTGTGTGTCTTTTGGTTGAAGCATTGAGCTTCCCACACACCATCTTTTGTTACTGCGTATCAATTACACTTCCCTCACCAACCCATGACCTTTGTCTCCTTCAGCACTGACACCTCTCAGCCAATCGCTTGGCTCCGTCTGGTGCCCTCCAGCCGTAGCCCTTGACCGCGAACAGAGGTCAACACCATGACTGGGATTTGATTAACCTCCTGCATTGTTCCATAAGACTGTCTGCCACTCACATTTAGTGAAGAAAAGTGGGAAGATTCATTGCTATTCAAAGTCAGATGTTGCCAAGATGGCTTGGGAGGCCGCAGATGTAAAAAAAAAACTAAAGTGCATTAGTCTACACACGCACACACACATGCACACGCAGATGTTAAGCCCTTGTTTAAAAATCACGGTAGGCTTAGAATTATTCAAACTCTGCAGAGGTGAAAAAGTGTTAGAGGAGAAATCAGAGACATCAATATTTGCTCTCTTTCTGGGAATGTATATGTGAGCTCTGTGCAATAAGCAACAGTCGTGTCATTATGCGTTTTGTGAACTCTCTGAACTGCAGCCATTATGCTTTGATTTGATGTGATTCCTCAGCGTGTGATACTACCCTCTCATATAGCCTCAGGAATAACATTCCAGTGATGAAGAATTCAAATAAAGACTTATGTTTATCAAAGGAACAACCAAAGTCATTGAGCTATTCTGGGTACAACTAATGTCTTTCAGTCTATCATAGTAACCCTGATGTTTTAAATTGGCTCAGTAGAAATGAAGGCTTCGCAATTAGGCCCCAGTTACATTTATAAGCTAATTTCGGACCGGATGCATCGACTGTGTAGTTGTTGTCACCCGAGGAAAGGAAATACCTTGCAGTGGCCTTTAGTTGTAAACATAGCTCCAAATAGGCATACTGTTTTTGTGAACAGAATGGTTCAAATGTAGATGATGATTGAGAGCTGAAGGGGTTATTTCAGGTTCCGCTGCTGAATATATCCAGGAGGATTGGAAGTGTGCACAGTGGCTACATTTACTTGTTCAGAGTCAGAGTCATGCTCAAGTTTACACTAGGAACAGTTTAATTCAGAAGGTTGTGTGGGACACTGTCTTTCTGGAAGAGAATCATGTCACTGTGTTTGCTGCACCTGGGGATGTCCAGTGTAGTTGTAGCAAGTTGTCATTCTTTGCTAAATAATTGAAGAAAGCAGACAGGAAGAAATTGGTTTTCTGGTTTAATGAGTAGCAACCCATTGTTTAATGAAAAGTCAACCCCCAGTTCCACGCTGCTTTAAAGCCACTGTGCTGAACTTTTTTGCTCATAATGTAGCCTGTTCAAACTGTGGGCTATTGTCATTTTCATCAATTACTTTCTGAAGAATACAAAGTACAAAGTGTCGAATATGTTTTCCACAACGTTATCCAAACCCTTTGGCAGGGAATACAAATACTCTGTAGTGCATTGTAATACTCATCATGAGTCTTTGTCTTCAGAAACAGTTGGGGTGATATTATTGTATGAAACAAGATGACCTGTTTTTACTGTGAATTTAATTTAATTTTCACTACTGTAGCATAATATCAGCAGCACCGATGCTTGCGGTATCTGCACAGTGGTAGTGAGCCTGTTTGCATTCAACGGTTGTCTTCTCTGTAAAGCCAGATTTACGGGTGTCTCTCAGTTGTCGGAGAAGCACAGAAATGTCTCCCTCCTTCTGCCTTCTACACACCATCTACTCAGACTTCTTTCCACTTTTCTGTGTAGCAGGGATTTCAGAAAAAGTAACTGCTGATGCAAATTCACCATTCCAGTCAAATGATATTAGACACAGTCAAAGTACACAGAGAAACACAAGTGACTGGCTGCGGACTAACTTTAACAACCCTGTAGTCCTCATCAGTAGACCCTTTGTGGGAGTATAAACCAGACTTAAGCCACAAACCATTAATGGCTACAGCTTAAGATACACTTAAAACTTTAATTGTAGGTAGGTCATCACGGCATAGTGTTTCTGCTAGGTAGCATATTTCTGCGGCAGGACTTAAAGGAAAAAAATATTTGACTGGCCATTTGTTTACCGGACTGTATAAGATAAAATAGATGTCAGTGTAGGACACCTCTGGGCTTTAATTGGAGTTATTGAACCGGCTTGTCACTGAAGACAAAGGTGACATGACTTAAGATGGATAAATAAACCTCTGTCTTGTGACAGATACATAGACAGATATTTTCTTGACATGATATCTTTGCCTCATTTCTGGTTACTTTGACTATTTTACTTTGAAATCTATGACAAGCGTGTTTTCAACCAGAAAAGGGTGGGGGTGTGTTAGCAGAGTTCTCGGATGTGTTGGTCTGATGTACTGCAAGTTATGCACCCACACACATATTTAATATTTGTAACATTTGGCACGGTTCCGAGGAGAGACACAGCCAGCATGACTGTCACACACTGCGTTTGCTATTATGGTTTAGTGAATTTTTATTAACACAGTGGTTTCTTTGCGATGGATGAGGGAGCCTGCTTTTTTATCATATGGTACTGCAAGGGTAAAGGCCACTTACCTTGTAAACAAAACCTTATTGATAGGAATGAATAGGAACCACAGCTTGTTTAGTTGATTTAATGAATAGTGCAGACGGTGATGAATAGCTGTGTTAAATATACATGAATTAGAGTGAACAAACAGGCAGAACAACAGGTTAATCCTCTACACATGTATCCACAATCTGTTGCCACTATCAGACTCATCTGTGTATTAACAAATAGAGCAAAATGATTCCTCTGACTGTGTGTTGTATTAAGTCAGTTTGACAGATTCTGGGGTTTCACGCCATATGCTGGCCCAGCTGCTGCTCCCAGTGGTGCTTTGGATTGGAATCTGCTGCCAAATGTGGTTTTGGGTGTGTTTGTGTTTCAGCCCATGTGGTAGAAACTGCCCACCGTTTACACCGTGCTGCTCACATCCACAAAAGATTTTCAGCTCCTTCTGGTCAAAGGAGAGGGCCGAGTAGAGGCAGAGCTCTATAAAAAGAGCTCTTTGGCTTTTTCTGTCACCACCACTGGGTTACCATGTAAAACACACATGCACTAAGCAGTGACATATTGTACTTTGTGAAGATCGTGTGGGAGTCAAACCACTTGCACACTTCTTTTGCACATCCGTGCCTGCACAGGATGCTGGCACCAGTTTGTTATTTTAAAGATGTTGTTTTACCTTGTAGAACCCATAAATGTATTCAACGATCCTCTTTCATCTCAGTGACTCAATATTGTTTGTTGCTTTTGTAGTATTATGAAGAGACCACCTTCAAATGCAAAGCCTTCAGGCAACAACTTTTCACTTCAAGTTGAAAGTGACGTCCAAGCACCTGCAGTTTTGGATTTCACTTACTAGGCTGTTTCAAATGACCGTTTCAGTTTCTAGACCTCAAGATTAGGCCCCACCAGGCTCAGGGTTTCACATCCCAATTACTGTAGCACAGTTAAGAATACACAATAGGCTTTAACAACCTACTAAAGTTAACTGCAACTGTGATACTGTGTGTACATTGTTCTATTTAATATTCTGCATCAATAATGCATGTTAATGCACACTGTATATACAGGGCCAGGTGTTGTGTTACACATTGCAGAGAATAGATATTTATGCATCAGGGCTGTTTTGTCTTGCTGCACAGTGTCATGCTATCACCTAAGAAAAAAAGGAAGTGTTGTATCTCGGCACGCAGTTTATTTATTTCCACTATGACGTTGACTGCTTTGAAAAAGAGAAGTGTGACAAAGGATGTTGATGGCTGTTGGTACATATGTACAAGTAGGGATTTGAAATGTTCTCTGAGAGACAGAAGTCGTTGTAGTTACACTGTCGCATGATCAGAGGGGGGTGGACGTAAAAGTACTGTTTCTTTTTAAAAACAGGCACAAATAAGTAGTCTTCCAAATAGCTATAGTATATTTGTTCAAGTCGTACAGCCGTATCTAAGACTTCTCAAATAACACAAAGGTTCCTCCTCTGGTAAAGAAGTGAACATACTGTTCATGTGTATTTATGGTTTAGGAGTCATTTCATCATCCCCTGATTAGACAATCTGCTACATACACTATACGTACATAGTACAAGACAGTAGTCCAGTTTGTATCTCTTAAGTGTGATCAGAAACTTTGCGGACGTAACCATCATAAACTGAACTTTTTTTACTAACTTAAGCACATGAAGTGGGAAATGTCTTTAAACAAGACCATTCGAGGAGCTCTTGAATGGATCACATCAGTTTTTGGTCACTCACGTATTTCAGCTGAATGCAGTCCAGTTCAATGAAAGTTCTATTCAACTGCGTTCATACAGTATCATGTCAATACATATAACTGAGTTGTGTCTAACATCAGATATTCTCATTGGGAGATTTGGTGGTTTAAAACCAGGTGTGTACACATGAGAAAGATCACACGTAGTCGAGACGTCATGTCAGACATGTCCACAAAGGCTCCCTTTTCCTTGATTAATTTGCTCATTATTTTTCAGTTACTTCTCTTCTGGCCACCTAAAAGATGTTACAGTTATTACAGCCACACCTTTAGCTACAGTATTTACATTATGACAGAAAAGAGAAAGAGTGGCATTGAGGGATGCTGCACTGCATACAGTATAAAACTCATTATCACAAAAAAAAATACACATGCAGCTTTCTCAGAGTGTTGGTGCAGTTTTCTGATGATACGGCCCAGTCCTGCATTCAGAACTGCACAGTTTGAAAGTGACAATGGAACAAAAATGACTAGTTCGGATCCCCCTGTGTAGCTGCAGCCACTATTCTGATCTGGACAGCCAAGACAGGGAGGTTATCCTCCACTCTGCTCTCTGATAATACAACAGAATCATGTTAGACTGCCAAACTAATCTGGGACTGTCTCCTCAGTTTCTTTTCTGTGTTGTCAAACTTTCTCCTATCAGCTGTCTCAGTGCATCATTCAAGCATAAAAGTAGCTACTAAAAATGCCATCAAGTCCCTGGAGTGCAGTCCTGACTTGAGTTTTTTTTTTTTTTTTTTGCAGAGGGAGAGATTTTCTGTATACGGTGAGTACTGCAGTAACCACGAGAAGGCTTTGCGGCTACTGATGGAGCTGAACAAGAACCCCACCACCAGGACCTTCCTACTGGTGAGATTATTTTCTTCTTGGTATCTTTTTCTGACTCCTTACTTATGCCCTACATTGCTTTCCTCCTGTGGGCCTTAATTCTTTCATCCTCATCCTCCTATTTCCTTCCAACATATCACCTCCTTTTCCATGTTAACACTTGAATAAAAGGCAGAAACCCTAACAAGGTCAGAAGGTTCTTCCTGCTTGTACAGGATGCAGCCACCATCAAGGTCACTTTTGTGTATTGTTGCGCTCGTAGTGTTTCCGCTGCCAGCTGTTTCCGTGTTTTGACACCCAAACCTTTGGGCCCCAGACAATGAACTCAGAATGGTGACGGGGCCTTTGAGCGGGGGCCCAGCCAATGAAATCATCTGCAGATTCTGGGCCAGCCAGCTGTGGAGTGTTGGCAGCCTTTTCTGGGACTGGCCAAGAGATCTAAGGCTGCACGTTTGTCACTGCCTGATGGTTTGCTTCCATGGCATTATTCTGACCCACAGGACTGGAAATAGAGGGATCAGAGTGTTGTTGTGAGCTTTGGCTTTCCGCTCCCCCTGGCCCAGTCATGCAGCGGTTAATAGGTTAGGTCTTACGTGACACTGATCCTTCCAAAATAAAATCACTGCACAACATCTGGTTATGTATTAAAACAGTTGACAGACCTGCTCAGTGTAATCTCAAATACTGGACGAGGTCTTGTGTTGTGTAGCAACAACCAGCAAAATAGAAACTGACACATCAGGATTTTAAAGTGCTCATTTGGTATATGTTGAACCAGCAGAGGAGAGCAGGAAAAAAGTGGAGACATGGCAAATCTTGGTAATTAACGGCAGTGTAAATGTATTGCCGCTGGCTTCTTATCACAGGATGTTTTTTTCTGGATTAAACAATTTTCACATTAATTGAATCACACAATCGGGGGAGCTTCTGAAATAGTACTTAGAAATGAAGTGTTAATTGCATTGAAAGATGACAGAAAAGAAGTTAAAGCAAAAGGAGGTCAGAGTGAGGAGCAGTGGGAATTCTGGCTTAAGGATGGCAGATTACAAATAAGCAGAAGATGAGAGGGAAAGGAAGCTTGAAAAAATTTGGCTATAAAGAATAGTGGGATGAAAGTAAGAAATCAAGACAAGATGAATACGCATGGAATGTGGAGCTCCAGAGTTTCCGTTTTTGCTTTTTTTTTTTTTTTTTTAAAATGCTGCACGACCCCCACCAGCCTCTTGAAATGAGTTGCCGTACAATTCCAATGTTCTAAACTGATCTGCTGTCTTCCTTCCCACTGGAGAACACTCAAGTGGTTTATCTGCATGGCTGCTTTTGATCTTTCATCCCATCCCATGAGCTCACAGTAAACTGACAGGCTACGTTTTAGCATAATATAAGGCATAGACAAACCATGACTGTAACTGTAACTCCTCTCCACTTCTGAGAAAACTCCTCCTTTCAACTGGTTCTTGGGGCAGTTCTTAAAGCCCAAGTCTTTTGGGGAATGGGGACACATTTCAGAAGTTTCTCAGTTTTTTTGTTTTATTTGTTTTTTGTTTTTGTTAAAAGACAAGATATTTTAAGGGCTTCTCAGTGGCCCACTTGAAGTAATATAGTATAATTTACAAACATAGAATTTCATCTCTAGTCAAAACCTTTCTAAAATCATCTTTTTTTCTTTGGAGGGCTTAAATTTCATGGCTGCTGCTCTGGGTTTTCACCACCAAGCACCACGATTCCTTCTGAATTTCTGTAAATTTAAATATTCACATCAAATTATGGCCAGCAAGCAGTGAAATATACTTTGTTTGTAAAAATGGTACCATACTTAATATCTAAATGTGGCCTAAACAGAGCTATTATTATTCACTATAAACACTATATACAAACGTATGTGATCAGTGCATTTTAGCCAATTACAGATGTAATGGCTTGGACTTGCCCAAAATCATTGGAATCGTGACAATAAGATTTCATTTTTACCAGAGCCGTTATCCATTCTGCTTATGGTTCTGAATGTTTTGTTTTTTATTTATTTTACTAGTTCCCTTATAGATTCCTGATCAGTATTTCTGTATGCCGGGCTCTGGTTGTAACTAGTTGTAACAACAGTTTGTCTGTTTTCATTTATAATGGATGAAAAGAGAGAATATTTATACAATGTTCGTTTCTTTGTAGATTTTCTTTGTTGAAGCAACCACCTGCCAAGTCTGGCTGCATGTTGCTAATGTTATATAACATAGGATCCCTCAGTGACCCATGCAGCTTGGATGAGAATCAGAGGTGCTTGTGCAGCATAGAGTGTCAAGTATATGACATTCCTGGAATTCAAGCCCATGTTGCGTAGAAAGATGCTTCAGCATATTTCTGTATTTCCACCCTTACTTGAAATAATTTTTACAAATATTGCAACTAGAACATTGGCGTGCAGTAAAGGCATGCCTTGCACTGTTTCTTCTTCATCATCATGGCTTCATCTTGTTAAAACTAAAGGCAGGAAAATATTCAAGCCACAGTTTCTTTTTTCATGTAGAGGTTGTCTGTGTCCATATACATGAGTTGAAATGGTAGATATACTGGAAAAATACCACACTTGAAACTTTACTCTGAGACTCTGAAACGGAGAAATGGTTTATTCTACTGCACCTGGACACTCGTACAAACCAACTTCAGGTTCACCAAACTACCACTGAATGGCAATAATGCTAAAAGTTGTCTTCATAAAGATTATAGGAAACAATTAAATATACCCTTCTACTTTGTGTCTGAACCAAGTTGCACATTAATTCAGTTTCCGCTGGTAATGTGACCCAGCACCGCAGAGATTTGCTTACTTTGGAAACTTGCTTGCTATCAGGAAGTTAAGCACATTAAAAACAAAACTCGACACACCAGCACTTTTTCTTCTCTAACTTATTTGTATTTTCAGCGCTGTCCAGAAGAATTTTTAAACATGCCGGCCTCTGTCTGTCTGTCTGCACTGGCGCCCCTTGGCTTTATGTGTGTTCATATATTTATATGTCTGTACACGGTTTTGTAATAATTTTGTTCTTTCTTTTTAAGCACTGTATGCTACTTGGAGGGAAGAAAAGCACAGACATTCCCCTGGAGGGATACCTTCTTACTCCCATTCAGAGGATTTGCAAGTACCCTCTGCTGCTGAAGGTACTGTTATCAAACAATAATACCAGCCTACTAATACAATCTGAAAACTAGGGAGAAATTGGGGGAAATGGTAGTACTAAAGGTCTCATTACTTGACTTCCTCTAAGACAGAACTTTTCTAAACACCTGCTTCTGGTAATTGTACAGTTTTAAACCTCAGCACACCCTCTCTTTCCACATTGTAGGAACTGCTGAAGAGGACTCCTAAGAAGCACACAGATTATCCAGCGGTGGAGGAGGCTCTGCAGGTCATGAAGGCTGTCTGCTCCAACATCAATGAGGCCAAGAGACAGATGGAGAAGCTGGAGGCTCTAGAGCAGCTACAGTCCCACATCGAGGGCTGGGAGGTGAGAGCAAGAGGGACAGGAATGAAAAGGAATGAAGGTGGTAGAAAGGTGGAGGTAGTCATGGGAGAATTCAAGCAGAGAGAAGGACAGGAGGGAAATCTTGATCAAAATACTTTTATTAGAGCATCCCGAAATGCAACATAAGCAGATCAGAAGAGAAATAAAAAGAAACCTAATCACAACAAAATCAACTGGGCCTGTTTCAGGAGACCCCAACAACCGCAGTCCTTAACAGTTGAGCTCTTTTGCAGCCAAATCACTGCTCTGAGTACAGGGGCCACGGACAGGGCTTGGGAGCCGAGTGAAGGGTCCAGTGCATTTTTCACGCCTCCCTCACCCACCACAACAGAGGCCTTGTCTTAATTGGCACCAATGGGACAATCCACCCACACAGGGTACCGAGGGGGATGCCAACGGGCTCACAGCCAAATCAGAAGGGACCTAAGAAGCAGAGCTCCAGTAGTTCTAGTCTTTACATGGTGAGACTTTTGAGGGGATAGGGACTGAAGGATGGAACCACAAAGTGGGCCCCATACGGATATCCCACTATCTGCTTGCCAAACAAAAATATGTTTTTTTGGATTTATTTAGTTAAATATCTTAAGATAAATGTGTAGTTGTTACTTTGGCATCTTAGAATATTCCGTAATATTTGTTATAACATATAACATAACAATATTCAACAATTTTCTGAGATTTTCTTCAGAGGACAGTTATAACTGTCAAGCATAAAATCATGACCACCTTCCTAATATTGTGTAGGTCTCCCCTATGCCTTCAAAACAATTGTGTCTATGTTGGGTTATATCCTGCTGGGGATGGCTGCTGCCATCAAGGAGTGTTATTGCTATAGGGTGGGAGTGCCTGGTCTGGTCTAGGTGGGTGGAACATGTTCATGAACATCTACATGAATGCCATGTCCAAAAATTTCTCAGCAGAACATTGTATCATCACGAGATGGTCAATGTTATTTATTTCTCCTGTCATTGGTCCTAATGTTATGGCTGATCGATGTATTTGTAAGAAGGTGATGAAAATAAATATTTTAAGAAGCACCACTTTCAGATTGTGATTAGGTACATTTTTGCACTGATAGTCTACATTACTTCAATTCAAACTCTAATTTAACTGTAATACATTTCTGATTAACTCAGGAGAAAGCTCCAAACAGAGTGTCATTTTTCAGATTTTACTCCATTCTCTTCCTCTGAAAGCTTGGAAAAGCACTTTCCTCCAACCCTGCCCCCCATTGAGCCTTCAACCTAACAGCATTAGTCTTGCTCCTCTTTCCACTCTCCAGCCACTCTCAAAGGCTAATCACCTCCAGCTCTAATGGAAGAGGCTGCTAGTAGTGCCGAATCAGGCCCAGACAGCATTACTGCTACCCGGATACACCATGCACGTACACATACACAGTTACCAAAATTCTGGACTTGTATACTTTGTATATTTTGCATGTGCATTGCATATCCATAACCGTCGACATGTCTGCAGACACACACTGCAGGACATGGATGCATGTCTGAAGGCACATGTGAACCACATACCATATTCTCACCCTTACCTCAGTTTAGTGCAGTTTACATGAGGTTGAATTGATTGTCTGACACTTAATCTCCTCCCCCTGCCCAGTAGGTATGCACATTAAGAAAAACTTGAAGAATCACTTTTCTCTCCATGAACCTTGGAGCAATGAACATCCATCATAAAGATATACTCAAGAGAATCAATTATCGACGCCTGAGACTGGGTGTGGCTGACCATGGGGGTTTCCACATGTCTCTGGTGGACCTGTGTCAGAAACATCAAAGACAACAATGAAGTCCAAATCTGATCTGTGGGAGTGTGGCAGGGGATGATGGGTTTCCTTCAAGTTAAAGGGGGCAGTTGTCTTAAGTCCACACATGTGTGTATTTAGTTCCACATGACTGGAAGGAGTGATCTGTTTAACAATGAATGAGTTGCCTTTCAACTTGATTATTTTATTTCTATGTTGCCTTTTTGACAGCTTTTGCTCTTAAGTTTGTTTACTCGTGCCTGCTCTTGAACTCTAGAAAGTTATGCAGGTTAAATTCTTAAATATTTTCTTGGTGGTTTTATATGGGGAAGTGTTTTTGTGTGTCATTCATACATGGGGCAGAAACATGTGAACATGTTGTTGTTCAGTTTCTGTTCCCATGTTGAAAATGTGGGGAAAAAAATAAAATAAAAAATAATAAAATGATTTTCTAAAAATAATGAAGCCTAAATCATGTAATTCCTCCTGAAGCTCAGCCACATTTGTTTTCTTAATAATTCCAGGCTGGTGGGAAAAACGCCATGAATAAAAAGTCAAAGCTTTATTAGATTACTATTCTTAACGTTCATCTCCCAAATGGTAATAATACATAAAATAATTAAGAAAGTCCTGAGTATAATTCAGGCAATTCATGAAGACGAGACAATGAGTAACTGTTAGGAACAGTTTGCAGCAGTGATGACTATGAATGTTATTTGTGTCACTGGTCTTTGCACTGTTTTAAAAAGAGAAAAGGGTGTTTCAGTCTCAATGGGCTGCGGTGGATTCGTTAGCAGCCAAGAAACTGCTTTAATGTGAGACCTGATCACACCCTGTCAAGGTAGAAGGAAGCAGAGAAAGATAATATAGCTTTCTGAATAAGTACACTGCGCCTGACTTGACTTTTTTTTTAATAATATAGAAATTTAATAATAAAGCTTAAGTACCTCCATCTGCAATCTCTGTCATGACCCATCATTTATCTCTTCCATGAATACATGTTATTTGTCTGGATATAGACATGTATCTGTGACTTGTATGTACATGTATTGACATCCAGAGAGGTGAATGAAGCTACTATGCATGTTCCACAGGCAACTGTATAACCTGAAACCTGCTATTGTTTGTTACCACTGCATGAATGCAGAGTTCTGGGTGCTAACCGCCCCGACAGAGAACAGTACAATAACACTTCATATTTGGGCAGTTTTGGCTCAGGGTCAGCTGTATTCACTCTTTCTTATCACTGATGATGAAATGAAAACAAATTGTTCGCTGTGTCAAAGTTGAATTTTATATTGTCTCACTGAGGCTGTGAACTCTTAAAGTTTTGATACAGATGACAGTGTTGTCTTTGCACCACTTCAACTTGTACTGACAGTGTGAAGTGATGTTCCATGCCTCAAATAAAATAAACCATAGCTGCTGCACACAATCCCAAGGCGAATGATTATCAAACTTTTCTTTTTTCTTCAGGGAACAAACCTGACAGATATCTGCACAGAGCTCCTGCTTCATGGAAATCTTCTCAAAATCTCAGCAGGCAACATCCAGGAACGTGTTTTCTTCCTGTTTGATAACCTTTTGGTTTACTGTAAAAGGAAGTCCAGGTGAGGTGTGACATATGTGGACAACCATGCAATACAAAGAATACATTCTAATAAATCAGTCCTACATTTAATCTTGTCTTCTTCTTCTAGTATATTCAGTATGTGTTTAAAATAACTGAGGAAGCTGTTGATTCAATTGTGTATTCATTTTGGAGGCTGTGGCCTGTAGTGTTGTTGAACTGTATTGTGTGGTACCAAAATGTGTTTCTATTATTTGACAATCTAATTTTAGTCTTTAATTAATCACTTTAGTGTTTAATTCAATCCAGTTTAACAACTGTGCAAACTGGCAAATGAGTGTATTTTTTGACTGGCTAGTAGAAGGACATGGAACATTAGAGCAAATGTCCTAATTTCTTTGAGTGTACTGCAGACACATAATTAGTATGCAAGCAAAAAAAAAAAAAAACCTACATGTGTGTGCTGCTCCCATGCCTGCACGCTGTATGAATGAATGATGAACACATGTTCTTTCCTTCACTGGCATCAGCGGATGTTTTCCCTGCTTCCCTGTAACCGCAGTGTTGTCCCTTTTCATAGGGTTTCTGGAAAGAAGTCTACCAAGAGGACCAAGTCTATCAACGGGCCTCTCTATGTGTTCAGGGGGCGAATCAACACAGAGGTGATGGAGGTGGAAAATGTGGAAGATGGAACAGGTTTGTGTTTACCCAGCAATGTTACCTTTGGAAACTGTCTATATGTCCATTAATTCAACTTTCTATTTCACGCAGGGCATTTGTTTAACCATTTTGTCATAAAACTCTGATTGTTGCTGGCGTAATACTGTATATATCATACTCGCTTGATTTATTAACTGTGATAACTCAGTTAATACAGATGATTAAATTGTGCAATAGCACGATTAATACTTTGAGTTTGTAGGGCAACATTTCATATCTCAGATCATGAAACCGTGCCTTTCAGAGGCTGTTGGTTGGATATGAATCAGGTACTTGTTGACAGTTTGGGTGGAGTGTCATGAGTTTCAAACAGGATGTAGCTTGCTACCTCACGTACCACCTTTGATGTCTTCAGTAATGGGTTAAGGTGTTGATACAAATCTGAAGTGCAAAATCCTTCCCCGGGTTAGGTGATAAGTTTGATATGCTCTTGTTCAATTTGAGTCATTATAGCAACGATAAACCACTCATCTACGGGGTGGTAGCGACACTCGACTCGTTTTGCTTTGTGGTTTGTTGCGAGGCTCCGCACTCGGCTCGGTACCTATTGTCCGCTGGTGTAGAAATGCGTGGTCTTCCTCTCTCTCATGTTTCCTCTTTTCTCTCTCTCTCTCTCTCTCTCTCTCTCTCTCTATCTCTCTCTCTCTCTCTTCTATGCTGGCAGAATATTTTGCAAACTCACATGACCCTTTTTCTGTGCATGTTGGCTGCTGGCTGTCACATTTAAGCTGCTGAAAGGGAAACCACAAAGAAAAACATTCTCAGAACTAAGGGGTCCCACATTGCATACATATGTGAACCCTCAGAATGAAGATGATCAGATTACTAAGCGTGAAAGCTCGAATGTAGGGTGTCTGCAGAAACCCTGAATGGAAACATGAATGTAAAAATATGAAACTGATAACAGAGAATATTAAAAACTGTGTACATGTAACTAGAGCAGGGTTATGTGCTGCTTTGGTAAAAATTAAACATGCCTCATCTTCACTGACACATCTGTGAGAGCAGATTTCATCTTGCACTTAACAAAATTTTACTAAAACCCATCATCCCCTCCCGAGTCGCTAAGAGGAGACTCAGCTCAGTAAATATACTGTATACAGCAGTCTCAACACACTTCCCTGTTCTCCCTGAACAGCAGGAGCTGCTCCCTGTGGGGCCTGAAGTATCACATCTATTTATACGACCTTTGAGCGTGAGACTAATGCACCCCATTACCAGTGGACATTCATTATTCAGAAGCTGCTCACCTGCAGCTAAATGGATGATAAAATTAGAAAGGGATACAATGAGGGATTTTGTTGAGTCAGTGAAATGATGGTCTGCTACTGCTCCTATGGTGCATCGTTTATTTATCTTTTTAAGCAGGCTTGTTAATCATTCCTCGAGTCATAAATTCTGTTCAGAGATTGATGTCAACTTATTCACCATCTTTAAAAGCATGATTAAATTAAACTCACTATATTCTTCTTGTATTCTTCCTTTACTCTCCACCAAGGTCAGTGTTTATACAGTGTGTGTTTTTGTGTCTTCTGTTCTCAAAATGAAAACACAGTAATGCGCAAAGGGCCCAGAAAAACCTGTAGTTATGCATTTTATTTAAATGAAATCATTTGTTTTGTTTATCTCTAAAACCTAATGGCCATTCCAGTATAAGCTACAGATAAGCCTAAAAATGATCAAGATAAATAACCTTAATCTGGCTCTGAATGTCTTTAATGTCTTTCTCTGATGCTGACCTCCACCTTTTAATATGAATTTCATTCTTTTGCCTTATAGCGGATTATCACAGCAACAATTACACAGTGACTAATGGCTGGAAGATCCACAACACAGCTAAAAACAAGTGGTTTGTCTGCATGGCCAAACATGCAGAGGACAAGCAGAAGTGGCTGGATGCCATCTTAAGGGAACGAGAACAGAGAGAGAGTAAGTAACACTTCAGTTCAGTTAAGAAAGTAACCCAAAACAAGTTCCCTTTACTGTCGAAGTTTTTATATCCTGAGGATTGAAACTGATCACTGATAAACCTATTATCATGCTCAAGAAAGCTGCAAATACCCTCTCTACTTTAAATGGAGCCAATTATTCCCTCTGTCTGTCTGTTTCTGTGTTGAGCTCTACTTCAGTTGTCAGTGTAAACAGTACAGCCAGTACTTTAATGCCTCTGTCTCAGTGTCACACATGGTGCCAATTATTGTGAGATATTCTTCTCTAGTTGTGCAGTTGGACACTTCTGCTATTGTTCTTGTATGTTGTCCTCCATATTGGTGTCACCTTAGGTTCAGAAACTATCAAGCTACTTTAGCTAGCAAACCATAATGATTGCAGATGTAGCTATAACCTGGTTACAGAGCCTGTGTCCTACAGCAACGTCCCACCTTGAACAAGCTGCCTCCTTTTGTTTATGAAACAGAGGCTTAGGTGACATGACAGTTGTGGTTTGCCAGTTCATCTGTGAATGTTTTTTACATTCAGAAGCAGAAATGTGGCTAATCAAAGCACTTGTTCAGTAGCAAATGCTAAATTTAAAACGTGCTAGCAACAACTTGGTCAAATGATTTAAATGGAAAAGGACACATGTCAAACAAAAGGGAAACAGTCACTTACTCAAGGGGCATGTAGTGGAATTATATTTAAATTGACATGCAGAGAATCAAAAGCTTATCACATGTCACCCACTGAAGTCCACTGAAAAATTAACTTCATTCATTAATAGTTAGCGGAATCCCCAACACCACTGCTGCTAATTTCAGATTAAGGGTGTAAACTGATATTTTTTTTTGCCCCTTAACTTGTTTTCCTTTTAACCTGTGACTTTCCTCTTTTGTCTCAAAATGTGCTCCCACCTGTTCAGCCCTGGCCATCTGTCTTTGTTAAGTTCTGTGCATTTGACAGTGTGAAAGGCTTTGACCAAATTTGGGGTGTTGGTGCATAACAAGCCACCTGATAGCACTGATGATTAAAAATCCAAATCGGATCTTAAAAAGCTACTGCAACATGATTTGGCTGAATGGTTAAAAGTAGCGGACTAGCCAGTTACTTTTGTCGAAGTTTAAAAACAAAACAACAAAAAGTATTGTCAGCAGAGTTTGATGTTATCAGGATCCAATCCTGTGATGAAAGGGTTTCAGAGTACAGATGAGTACGAAGGAGTGCGCTGCAGCTTGTGGTGTTGAGTTTCAACCCGGCGGAAATCGACCTGAGGCGAACAGATGCCAGATCAGTCACAGTGCCCAATTTCCCCACTCGCTCCCCTTCTACTACCCTCTCTACAGTATACTCTACTTTCAATGTGCTTACCTTTCTCTCAGTCTCTTTACTGCCGTCTAGACACAACAATTTTCTGTAATAAATCTTGGAAGTAATTCTTTTCACTTCTTGCCTTGCATGCATTATTACTTTCTCTGACATGCCTTATTTAATGTGACCATTTTCTATGTACTACTGCAGTTTTTCCCTACGCTAAACATGTGGCTCATGTCACCCGTTCCAGAAGTGTTTCACTGTAAAATAACTGCCTGCTCGACGTGTTGTGTCTTATGACTGTTTTCATGTACATTGAAAGTAATGTAAGGAAAATGCTTGGATAAGATAGTGTGATTTATCTAGTGCCAGTGAGTGCAGGAAGACGAGGAATATCACAAGACAAACTCTGACAGCTGGACCAGAAGCCGTGGGGGCTCTTTGCTGGGCAGACCCTGTCTGTTGTTCAATGACACTCATTGTTTAAGTCTACTCCAGCTGCTGCCAAATGTAATATAACCCCACCTCCATCACACGCTGCCAGTGGAGATCCCCAAAGATTTAAAGGAAAAATTGGATTGGTTGAATGATCTGTGAAACTTTTTACATTGTTTGCCACATCCCCCTCCCATTCATTTGGTTAAGATTTCACACCATCACTCAACGTTAAGCCTTCACATGGTTTAAGTTGCACAATGAGTTTCAAAGTGTTTAGTTCTCAGTGTCATCTAGATCTATCTATCTATCTATCTATCTATCTATCTATCTATCTATCTATCTATCTATCTATCTAGATATCTATCTATCTATCTATCTATCTATCTATCTATCTATCTATCTAGATAGATAGATAGATAGATAGATAGATAGATAGATAGATAGATAGATAGATAGATAGATAGATAGATAGATAGATTTTTCTATTGTCATTCTATAAATAATTTGGTTGATCTTACCCTTCAAACTTAAATATTTCTGTTTATTTTGCATTTCTTTATGCACAAAAAAGGGGGCTACTTAAAGTGTACCATGGGGTCTGTAATCTTTTTGTCTATTATTTTGTGTCATTGGTATATACTATTTCATTATCAATCACACTGCTGAAAGTCAGTACTTTGTCGTCGCCTCTTTATAGTGTTAAGCATACTAGGGAGTCAGTGCAGCATAGCTGGGTTGCCTGCGTCAGAAAGTCTCATAGTGCATTTCAGAAGTTCATCAAACCCCACAATTGAGTTAAGCTAACCGTATACTTGGTAGGCCCTCACACCTTCTGCATCACAGTGGACAAAAATGGGTAACACATTGACACAGAAACGAGATGAAGATCACATTGCCCCCACTGAACTTGACTTACTCCAGAAACAACTCCGTCTAGAAGAGATTAACATCTTGGATTGTTTCAGAAGTTTTGGCAGACTTGAGCCGCCATGCACCGCTCATGGCTATATTCCATCTGCACAATACCAGAACACAGCCAGGCCATCCAGGCAAAGGCCTGTTTGTCTCTTGCAACTGCACCATGACATGCCTTTTGGCTTTGGTACATGTATTGTAGATAACTGGAAAGCAATTTCAAATTTCTTGGAGGGCTGTTATTATTCTTGGCTGATGTTTTGTTTGTTCATTCATTTCCACATTTCTTTTTTATGAACTCTCACTCTAACAAATGTGACAAATCCTCTTGGATCTGTCTTGTTTTTCCTCTTTTGCTTTTAGGTCTCAAACTGGGAATGGAACGAGATGCTTATGTGATGATTGCAGAGAAGGGGGAGAAGCTCTACCACATGATGATGACCAAGAGTCGACACCTGATTAAGGATAGGCGCCGGAAGCTCAGCATTGTACCCAAGTGCTTCATGGGGAAGTGAGTTTCCTTGCCCTCTATGTGACTGTTTTTTTCCAAGAATGTGAATGCAGCGGTATGCTGTTCACATGGAGATCCTTACAAATTGCTGTTGCGTAAGATCAGCAGGCTTTCAAAAGAGCTGGTATCCAGTCTCTGCAAGTCCTGGCAAAGTGCCCAAACTGTTTTATCCTTACATCCTCTTGTTTGTAATGAGGCCCCCCTCACAGTCTTGTCGCTATAGGATTGGCCAAGTTTCTCCCCACACTCTAATATCATCTAGCACAAGCTGACACGCCAAGACTTTTCAGCAGAGGAACCTTAACTGACTCTGTTCAACAGACAGTTCTCTTTTCTGTCCCCTTGATGTTTCAGCGCAGGTGCAGTGAATAGACAATGAGGGACCCGCTTAAGTTTCACTCAGTTGCTCTACATGCACAGGAGTGTTTAGTAGATCCCAAGGAGCAATTAAAAGTCTCCCTGACACCATTTCAGGGAAGCAGAAAATAAGCGTACAATGGGGACTAATGACTAGTAAAGAGAAACCAGGGAGTAACTGTTAACATCTGCAATACTGCCAGTGTTGCCTCTCTGAATATTACGCATCGTTAAATGCGGCTCTCCTGTAAAAATAATTTCTTGAGGTAGTAGACAATAGCATTGTGTTGACTGCAATCATGCCAGCCATGCAACCAAGACATGTATTTAATGAGCTTCTCAAAAATGTAATGCTGCTCTTCACTATACTTCAGAATCAAAGTTAAAGTTGTGGAGCTACTTCAAATTGTGTGTGCCTTTTCCACTCTCTGATTTAGCATTCTATCATCTTCCACTTTCCCCTCTTTATCACTCTGTCATTTCCTGCCAATGAGTGCAACCTGCATTAGCCCCGCATTTGTCTTTCTGATTAAATTAGCACAGGCATAGTTTGAGGGCTTATTGCATTAAACAGAGATCCTGACTGCTGGTTTGATAGCACTCTGTTTATAACTAAATTGCATCAATTGTCTGCCATCCAAATTGGAAAATGGCCTGTGTTTAAAAACTTTTTATTATCTTACTGGATCATGTTTGGTTGTGTCCTTGTTCACCAGTCATTATGAAGAGAATTTAAAGTGATAGTATTATCACTTTAAGTATGTCCTCATATTTTTTTCATTGTTTTGTCCATACTTTTTCACATTAAAACAAAATCTTGGGCTAGGAAGAGAAACAGTTAAGTCTCAACATTGTGTCATTTCTGTTGCAATTAACAGTTAATTCTAATTCTAATGGTATGTTTAGAGAATTTCAATCAATGGAAGTTGGTTACATGAACCTACAAACTTAAGCTGGACACATGTTATTGTGTAACAGGCAAGATGCAAAATCCTATTTCACAGATGATGACGTTGTTACTATAACAATGTTTTGTGTCAAGTCCCGACCACGATTGACAGGCAGCACAGAATGGGATGAAGCAATTGTCGACAAAATTTTAAAGCTAGAATGAGGGTATTAAAAATACTTTTGTAAATTAATCCAAAGACAGTCCTACTATGATTGCTAAACTTGCTGCAGATTCAGTCAGCAAAATAAGCAAGAGCTTAGCATATCATGTGCTGATATTCCCACAAATGTATTATTCTTGTCTTCCACATTTGTGTGTGATTCTCACTCTTTTACTCTGTTCACTATTCTTGATCACCGTATTCTTTCCCATTACAACTCGGTGGTCCAAAATTAACCCGACTCTTACATAACCTCCACACGCTCACACCCATCATCCCCTCACGTTCACTCGAGTCCCCTGTCAATGTCAATTAACAGCTACTGGCTCAGACATGAACATAAAGAGAGATGATGAACACACAATTAGACCTATTGCAGGAATGGAAACTGGTTTTCATTCCAGAAAATATTTTTAAAAGCTTTGAGACTGTCCATGTATATAAACTAGAGCATGCAGGCACATGGCTCAAGTTGTCCACAATTTTACATGATTTGACACGCTAACATTGCAGTGTCTTGTGGACTGACTTTGTACACAGACAAACACACACTTGAATACCTTGTACACTTGACATTTACTCTGCGTACACCTATTTTACACTACATTCCCTGCCTGACAGCTTGATTGCAAATCCACACGCAAGGATAGATTTCTCACACACATGCTTCAGACTTATTCCCAAGCTGGCGTGCTCAGTCCGACAATTAATGTACATACACACACATACAACCACACTCCAACTCTCTCCAACTCTCTGTTCATCATTATCTGGGGAAGTGATTTCACTCAGCAGTGTGAAACGCGAAGATGGGGAGAATGTAATTTTCTCCTTCAAACATTTGTTCAGTGCACACTGGGTGTGAAGACAAGCAAACAGAGCTGAAGTGCTTAAATTTGGATAGTTAACATGTTCATATATATATATATATATGTGTGTGTGTGTGTGTGTATGTATGTATGTGTATATATGTATGTGTATATGTGTATATGCTACTTCTGTTGCAGTTGCAGATAGTATGGTGGAAGAAATTAGCATCTTCAAATTAGCTCTGCTAAAACCCCCAACTGGTTCAATTTCAATTTTAATTCAATTCAGTTTTATTTACATAGTGCCAATAACAATACAAATTGTCTCAAGATGCTTCACAAAAACCAGCCTGCAACCTCCAGAGCAAGCCTAGGAGCGACGGTGGCAAGGAAAAACTCTGGTGGAAATGGACTCACATGGAAAAACTGGAAAAAAAAAACTGGTGAAATGAGAAACATTGATGATCATATTACAATGTTCTTCTAGATCACATGGGTTCTGGCATTTATGTGGATCTTACTTTGATATGTAACAAATGCTGAACATTGTTGCAGACCAAGCACACTTTGTGCAGCTCTTGGTTGCAGAGCAAATATTTCTTGTGTCCTGCCATAATGTTCCCCAGACACACATGGTCAGTCACGTGGTGTCAAAGACAATCACAGACTTAACATCAGACTTAACACTTTAATCCTCCCATCAACCCTTCTGTGCTGCTCTTTACTTTCATCGCTTTCTGCCAAATATATCTGACCCACAGGTGCCTTGGTAACGAGGTAGTTATTCACTTGACCAGTGATTATGACCTTTTGGCCTTAATCTTTATGTCTGATCAGCATGTAACAACTGACAATGTAGACGCAAGGCAGCTAATACCAGACATTGGCAGTCATTGGAAAAATTACCAGTTTTTCCAACTTATTTCTGTCAGAATTGACCACCCCATTGTTATTGTTTGTCTAACATAGCAACAGTAACATATGAAGTCAAGACTTGATAAATGGTAGGAGCCTTCTAGTTGGTGGTCAGAAGACCTGTCTGAAGGCCAACAAAGTTTCAGTTATACTCTAGGTTAATTCTGCCTACAAACAAAAGTACAAAAGTGTGAATTTAACTGCAGTTGTAGTGAAGTCATCTGCAGGGGAATATGCAAACATCTCACTTCTACGTATATAACCCCCTGGTAAAAATTGAATATGTTGAAAATAAGCTAAAAGTTTCTCGCGTTCTTGCTTTCATCTGCAGATTTCTTTTCTGTGTGTCATAGTCCAAGTATGTAGCTTGAGACAAGAGCATGATTGGATTCACAGATGAACCGGAAAAAATTGGCTACTTTCACTAATGCCAATTTTATGAACAGAATTCCGAGAAACAAACATGGTGGCCATGATGGTGCCCGCACTGATTATCTGCCAGACTGTGTGAAATTACATGCAAAAACAATCACTCATGTGACAAAGACTGAGAAAAATTCAAGAGTGAATGAAATATTACTTTAAAAGACATGGCCTCATCTCTGCTTCCATGTCTTGCATCCTCAGTGAGTTTGTGTCATGGCTGATGGCGAGTGGAGAGATCTCTAATTTCGACGAAGGGGTCAACCTGGGACAAGCCTTACTGGAAAATGGCATCATTCACCATGGTGAGACAAATCTTAATTTCCATCATTCTCTCTCCATTTCCGTCTGTTTGGTTTATACCTTTCATCTTGTATTCCTTTATAGTTTTCTCACATGTTATGCTCTGTGGAGCTCTTTTAATTTTTATTATTTATATAAATGTATTTAATATTTCTCTGTATTTTAATAACTCCCTTTCTCTCACTCTCTTTTTTTAAAAATTGTAATGTGCATGAGTCTAACACTAGAAGTCACCATGATCCAAACTTATTGTCTGGTAATAAAAGTTCTCATTATATCCCCTTTACTAATTTTGTCTTAAGTCAGACACTCACAGGCTTATAAACCTAAATTATGCATTGAGAAATTAAACCATCACACACGTACACAAACAACTATTAATAATGTATGAAGGCAGTTGTCCAGGATGTTGCTGAAGGGGCTCTTGTACATACTAAGTGCAAACTGCCCTCAAGGTTTGTACACACTACACTTCCTGGGAAACTTGCTGAGACATAAACCTAAACCTCATATTTTTTAATAAATGTGGAAATTCCCCAAAAATCCTGTAACCACAGAGGGACAATGTTGCAACATGCAGTGCTCTGTGGGACAGCAATAAGGCTTTGTGGGCAAACTGGGTAGGTTGTGGCCCTGCAAGCAATATATAGATGTCACCAGGTAGTCTGTTAAATGAGGTAATGTGAAAGGTACGTGACAGGATGGAAAATAGAGTACATTTTATCCATCAGGTGAACATGTTTGAGGCACCTGAACACACCAGTTCACACTTGAATCTCAGTAATTGTCCCACCACTTGCGCTCACAAGAAAATCAGGTATCATTTTGTTTACTTTAAATCCCACATTTGACACTTTACAGTGACTGATTCGTTGGTGCATTCCGTTGGTTTTATGAGGGCATTTTAAGTCTAGACTGAGAAAACCAGCGGCTTGTTTGAGTCCATGCCAGCTTGTTGTGGTGGAACTGAACTGCCTCCGTTTGGCAGATTTCACTGTTAGCCTCTGTGACCGTCATCTGTTTATGTGTATTAGTCAGTTTCCATTTTCTGTGTTGGATTCATTATAAATGAGAAGTTTTGTGTTCATTAATGAGAGTTGGGGGATTTTATGGAAATTGGCAGCTACTTGCTAAATATTTGAATGTCATGGCTTATAGAGACTTAAATTTACAACTGCAGTTTTCCCCTTATTATTTTGGTTGGTACTTCTTTTCTGTACTTTCCCTCATACCCCCAGGAGATTAAAGCAGAGTGCATTAACAACCTAAAACTCTATACTCCATTCAGTGCAAAACTTGGATGTTGCAGACAAATGAATGGCAGCCTGAGCTTAGCCTCATTTTGCGTTGCTTTTTTTTTGTTTGTTTGTTTTTGTTTTTGTTTTTTGCGTAGTTGGACAGGTTACAAATGTGCTGCTGTATTTGGATTTTTTTTTAAAAAATATGCTATTCTCAGCTAAGTGAACTAGAAAGCGGAAAACAAAACTGATTTCAGCAAAGCTTTGATTGTAGCTGTCAGCCCTTGATGCCATGTTTCTGTCCCTTTCAGAAATGCATCACTTGACCTGATGTTTATCTCACATGTGCACAAAAGATGTGGCAAGTGGCAATATGTGACAGAGATTTTAATGACACTCAGTCTTTACTAAATGCAGACAGTTTTCAAAAACTATCTCCAGGAGAACATGGCTTAGCTCTTCCACAGTTGCAAGAGCAGTGGGACATTGTGTTGTGTCATAATCCCTGAATCACCCAGCTACCAAACTGGAAATCAGCTTGAGGTGACATTCTGTCATTCTGGTGGTATTTCAGTATCCGACAAGCACCAGTTCAAGAACGAGCAGGTGCTGTACCGCTTCCGCTATGACGATGGCACCTACAAGGCCCGCAGTGAGATGGAGGACATCATGTCAAAGGTAACTCATTACTAACCCATCAGACATATGAAAACAGGGGGCAAGGGCAATAATTAATGGCTGTGTTGTAAATGTGAATTAGAGATGGGATGTCTCAGTTATACACTTTCAAATCATAAACACGTCAGAACAAGTTTATTCATTGTGAAGTTTTATGTAGCATGAGGTATCACCAAAAAAAAGGACGTTTGGTTAAAATAATTTGTTAGCTTACCTTTGTTCTCAGAGTTCAGAGTTTCAGAGTTTCATGCTTTTAAAATTTCACTCCTAACTAGATAGCCCCAGGCTAACTCTTTTCACACTCAACAGTTACAACCGTTATTCTGAAGATACGGTTGTCTTTGCTTACCCAAGGTGTGTTCTGATCTATGACTCAGATATGCTTTTTCCTCTCTTTCAGGGTGTCAGACTGTACTGCCGCCTTCACAGCCTCCACACGCCCGTCATCAAGTAAGTGCCTGCCCTTCTCTCCTCCTCTCGCTCTCCTCGTCCTTTCCTCCTTCTCCCCCATATGTTAATGTCCCTGCACTCCAGGTGCAAGCATGCATATTCATGAAGGGTTCACATTTGCCCCTCCCCCACCCCTTAATGACTCAACAAACAGTAACACGGGCACGAATGACAGCCCTCAAACCTCTTTCCTCTCTAACATGGACTACCAGCCAGGCATGCGCTGCTGTAGGCTCATGCTCCAGCATGATTCAGCACAGGATGAAGAAGGTTTCCATGAGCAGAGGTTTATATGAGAATGCTCTCAGAGGATACAGGAAAGACAGTTTTTGTGAGCATTTGTCTGTTAATCTGTAATGTGTTGTGGCTTTGTTGATTATATATTAGTGAATATTGCATGTAAGGGGATTAAATGGGAGTTCAGATGAGGACTGCAAACTCTTCAATCACTTTTTGTTTCCTCTTCAAACGTCTCTCTTTAACACACACACAAATGCACACACAAGCAGTTCCTTGCTGCAGTCCACCTCTACAGAAATATTAATTCTACAGTTTATAGTCCATGCATATATATTAACAGTCCCTGAATGTTAAACTCCACTGGATAGTGATATATAAATACAGCACTCTGTTATTCCTAAATTATTCATTTAAACTTCATTTAAATTTAATCTTAATATTGATCCTAAAGCTTAAACACCTTAAACTTAAAGTCTTAAATCATGTAGTCTAGTGATATAGAATAATTTATCTTGAAGAAATGTTTTCCATCTGAAGGTCTAAATATAAATATGCAAAGAAGATACGCGTTTCTATCTATGATCACTTGGACACACGCACGCACAGTCTGTCAAACTCTTCCACCTTCATTTCTCTATCTTTCCCCCCATCATTCAGCTGCTGATTGAAGTGCCCAGGGTTGCTGTGGGTGCAAACAAAGGGCTTTTGGTCTGAGGACAAATCCCATTAACATACAAAGGCAATCCCTTTCCCTGCCAGACAGTTATTGTGTAATACAGTCATGCTGTTTTAAATCCATCACTAAATTGGCATTGTAAGTGGTAACCATTAATTATAATGTTTGAGTGATGGATGAATTGCATTTACGAATCATAAATAATCACAAACTGTGCCTTTGTCGTATTAAACTTCATCAAGTGACAAAAGCAGAGCTGGATTTTATAATGTTAAATGCCTCGGATAAGAATAACAATGCATGATAAAATACATATAAATCAAATACGATGAATATGGAGTGCTGTAGATCCTGCCAAAAGGGATGTCCTCCCTGATCCGGGAAATCATTGATCAGCACATGGCTTCATGTCGTGTCGCTGCATTGTCTGCAATATCATCAGCGGGCATTTGTCTTCATCTGAACTCAGGAGATACTGCACTTTGCATTTGTTCTGAATGTGTGGTCCAGAAGCAGCCTATGTCTTGAAGTGACAGCCAACCACACGTCCTTTGTAGCGTTTCCTGTTTTATATGTCTACACTTCGAGTCCACTGCGCATCTACCGACCTGATCGGCACGTCCGCTCTCAAAACCGCAAAGAATCAGAAAGTGACATTGATTATGATGTGTTCTTCTGGCAGGTTGTATAGAAACAAAACTTATAAAGAAGGGATATGTATTTGTTTATTTGTCAAGGTACCTTAGAGGATAAAGTCAGGACGGCTGACTACCAGCTGAAGCTCTGTAAAAGTTGGGTGATGCATCAGGGCAATAACCCCAAACATCAAAGTAAATCTACTACAGAGTGGCTGTCGTTTAAACAAAGAGAATCTGCCTTTTAAGGAGGCTCGGTTACACAGTTGTGTGTTCAAGCACTTATGTGTGTTATATTTTTTAGGGTGTGAACATTTTTTTTCTTTTTCATACAACCTCTTCTGAACAGTGAAAGTTAATTTCATGAAACCCTTTGATTCTCCTTCAGGGACAGAGACCACCATCTGAAAACCTTTAAATCCGTGGTGCCTGCCAGCAAACTGGTGGACTGGCTACTCTCACAGGTAATATCATCATCTGTTACACTTAAACAAGTCATCAAGGGTGTTTCAGATCTTCACCCATGTCCTTTATTATCTGTTTTATATCATTCTGCTATTTGAATTGACTGGACTTTCACAAGGTTACTACGTAATGAATCATTGCAGGTCTTATACTTTTTCCACTATCATAAATGAATTATTTGATTTTCATCTTTGGTGTCTTAAGGGAAAGCAGTACATTTATAAGAGTAACAGTAACAGTAGCTTTCAATGTAAGGTACTATTCACTCAAATGTGTTAGAATCAATGCCCTAATCTCTTTATCAGACACATAGTTATTAACATGTGTTGGTCAGTGATCGCCATGTTAACTCCAGTGGTGCAACAGTGTAGTGTGTATAAGAAGGTGTAAACAGACATTGTAACTGACCGGCTGTGTGCGTCATTGATTTTGGTTTCCCAGGGAGACTGCTCGAACCGAGAGGATGCTGTGACGCTGGGTGTGGGCCTCTGTAACAATGGCTTCATGCACCATGGTCAGTTCAATTCTCTCTCACACACATACACACCTGATTGGATTGGATGGATAAATGCACACACACATACATACACACACACACAGTCATTTTAGAGTCATTTTTTGTTCAATCCAACACTTTGTTACAACAAGTATACAATATAGTCATTTACAGTGTTTTCATTTGCAATATTTCTGGATTAAATTTCATTATTCCTGTTGTTGTGTCACTTCTGCCTTTGTTTTCATTCACGCCAGGATAGGTTGAGAAACAGTAAATTTACATGTGGGGCCTGCATTTTTTGGCCCCATTGACCACATTTTAGCTGAGCGGCTTTGGATCCAGCCCAGCATGTTGAATGTAAACAGCCTTAGCAGTGTACCCTAACCATCGCTGTTTGGCCTTGCTACTTGGCTGTCTGGATCAGGGCACTGAACCATGACCATCGGTTAAGGCCTAAAATTGATTCGTCCATCTTCATTGTCCAAGTATATTATGTGTAAAGTGAGACGCACTCAGAAGAAGTAGTTAGTGCTGCAGTACTGAAGAAGTAACATGATGTACGTAGTTGACAATGCAAAATGGCTGAGATACAAGAAGATCATCATTTCACAGTATTTAATTTACTTGCCTTGCATGGACTTTCACATACACCTACACCTTTTCCCCACTACCATCTGTTTGCAGGTGTCACTTGTTCTCCTTCTTCTCTTTGGGGTGATGACCTCTCCTCAGCCTGTCTGCTCTCCTTGCCTCTCCTCGCTCTCTTTAGCTCTTAGTCAGCGCATCTGCTGCTGTTCACCTGGTTCCTTTTGAACCCTTCTTTTTTCTTTTTTTTCTCTCCTTATCTCTACAGGCCCTCTCTCTTTTTGACGTACTTTCTGGTTTTATGTTATGATGTTTTAAGGCGCCACAGTAGTTGGATGACGACTGATAATAAAAAGCAAAGTTAATGTTCCCTTTACCTGTCCATGCCTGCTTATATAATTCATTTACATGCTGTTTGCCCTAAACACCTATTGTGTTATGGCCTTCAGAAAACTAAAATTCTTTGTTTTTGCTTCAAAATTGACTACAGATTGTATATAAAAAAAGCAAATATAAATTGATTAAACCTGCATCACTTTGAAGGACCTGAACTCCACTGACTCTAAAAATAAGTCTAAAAACAGTAATGTGAAAAATCCCACCTACTCATTTGAGTTACAGTATTACCTCTGTAAATGTTTTTTTTTTTTTTTCAATCCGTTTATGGCCTCAGTTGCTACCTTCAAGTTTATGCAATACAGCATGATACTCATTTAGTTTAAAAGGATGGATGAAACAGGGAATACTACTTTGTTACTGAAAAGACACAACTGTATGAGCTGACATCTGGCTCGTCTTGAAAGTCACAATGGAGCCCATCCCAGCCATCACCGGGGAAGAAATACACGTATATTCTGCCTCTCTGTTTAAAGTCCAAGAGATGTGTGAGTAACTGTGAGTGTTATAAGTGTAGGACAGTTTCCGGACCAGCACGCCCTCCATAAATAGGTGGTGTTAAGATTTCATATGTCCACAACCTCCATGACTCAGAGGAAGTAACTCATGTTTGGGCTTCATTTGGCATAAATCCAACATTTGTAGGTGTGGTGTGTTTGTGAAGGCTTTTGTTCAGCTGTGGGTGCCAGATGCTCTTCAAATCTCTGAACAGCTGGGGACCTTGGTGTTGCTCACACAAGCCCTGCTTTACTGTGGCCTTGGACAGACCCCCATATGCAAATCCAGGACTAGGAAACCATCTCAGTTGATATCTTGTGTCTGTGAATGGTTGTGCCACACATTTGTGTCATAAATTAAACCACATATGCATTAGATATTAAAAGATTAACGTTGCATATTTTGGTTCAGGCTCTAAGAATGCTATGACTGGAGAGGGATCCATGACGTGCTCCTCAGCTGTTTGATGCACCCCATGTGTAAAACTGAGGTTCAGATCAACAGTAGGATTTCCAAACAGAAACACATAACAAGAGTGTTTCTTTTGTCCTCGAGAGATTCTTCCTAACCCTGTTCTATGCTGGCTACAGCCCAGATGTGGTTTTCTCTCCAGATGTTCTCACTTGCATCACGAGCTAATGAGCTAATTAACCGTAAGCTTATTTGTGTGAAGATGCCTGCACATTAAGCTTCCTTTGATTCTGTACTTGTATATATCCACAGGTCTTCGAAGTTTCAAATGACCTGTTAAAAAAAAAACAAAAAAACAAAAACACAGCTTCTTTCTGCTCACCTTGTGTTTTTTCCCTTCTCTAGTCTTGGAAAAGAGCGAGTTTAAAGACGAGTCCCAGTTCTTCCGTTTCTATGCGGATGAAGAAACAGAGGGAACCAGCTCCAAGAACAAGCAGCTCCAGCGAAATGACTTCAAACTTATTGAAAACGTGTTGGCCAAGTCCCTTGTGGTGAGCTGGAACACACAGTTTATGTGTTTCCACATACTTTCACACATGATTACACCGATTGCCAGATGCCACCTCACTCTCACGTTTGTCTCCTTCAGAGAGAAAGATGCAAATAATTATGTGAAAGTGCTTCAAACAGACAAGATACGTCACTAAGATACCTAGGGCAGAATACTCTGTGTGTTCACAGTAAGCGTAAAACAGGACCTTATAATAGAGCTAATTGAACTGACACTGAGGACTATACTGTATCATTCATTTCAGTTTGTTTACACCAGTATGTGTGTGTGTGCGCGCGTGTGTGTGCGCGTGTGTGTGCGCGTGTGTGTGCGCGTGTGTGTGTGCGTGTGTGTGTGTTCTGCACAGCTAGATGTAATTAACATCACTATACACAGAGTCCTCATGAGATTGGGGCTGGCTTTAATGGCAATAAAGTTCTTTGAATTCACTGTGATCAGTAGGCGTCCTAATGAGTGTTTTGTTGGGAACGTAATCACAATATAATCAACTGTACTTGTTGGGATAAAGTCCCTGCTGTGCTGGCACTGAGGCAAGACAGATAACTACGAGAGCTGACTGAAACCAATTGTTTCAGTCCAATGAATAAACTAGAAATAAACATAAAATCATTATTTGATGATACCGATGGTTGTGCGCAAAATTGAAACACGAGCGACAAAATGGTAATGACACTAACTATATATATATATTTGTGTTTGTTTGATTGGATTTAGGTGGACATTGTTATTTAAGCCTTCAGATTTAACAAACTGCCTATATACAAATGGAACAGTATTTTTTATTTTTTTACTGTTCTAAAAGCTTCTCTTTCACTCAACACATATTTGCATTTGTTTCCCCCTTTTCACAGACACGGCAATCTTTGTCCATGACACGAGACAACCTATCTTATACCTATCTTATCTTCAGTGAATCTGCTGTAACTGGATGTTCTTTTTGTAAATAAAACTGAAACAATTTGAGAATATAGGTTTATACAATTTTAGGATTCTTTAAAAACACTGAATATGCTGAACCAAACTACTGGTACATAATACATACATACACGAACAAAGGTGGTGTACACACCTCATCCATGTATTTAGGTTTGGTTAGCATTAGCTATATCCCCTTTATCCTGTAGAGGGTAACAGACAGGTCAAGCTTATCCCAGCTGACATTGAGCGTGAGCACAGAGACATACAAACATTCACACCTATGTCCTGTTTACAGAGGATATGCATGTCTCAGGGCTGTGGAAGAGAAAAGCCATACGCAGGGCGAACAAACCCTACACAGAAAGTTCAAACACAGAAAACTTCCTGCCTTGCCGACCCTTAATATTTTCAGTAAGGACTTTGAAAAAACATGAAAAAGGCAACATTTTAATCCAAATAGGTCACAACCAGACCGGCAGCATATAGTGATTTGTTTCGTGGTTATTTTCATATGGGCTTCTCTTTTGCAGTATTTCATATAGCCCGTTTTATACAACTATGCGTGAAATAAGGTCAGTGTATGTTGTTCTGATTCTGTGGTTTCCAGAAGCTGAAACAGAAAGTGAACCGTTAAGTCCATTATCCTTAGGGAAACCTACAAGCATCCCCGGCCATATCAGAGTGGGAAGCAGGCACGGTATCTGGGCTTCCACAAGAAGTGGAAGCGGCTTTTCTCCTTGATTAGCGGAACTAATCCTCCCTCTTGCTCATTATTGAAGTGAAATGCAGGAACTCTTTATTTACAGCAGTCATCTCCTCTGATATAACAGCAAAGATTCCCATCTTATCAGGACTGTACAGCAGGAAGATGTCCTCAGCAGCTTAGCTAATGGAAGCTGCTAATGTGTTTGTTGATGGCAGCGTTTGACCAAGGCTTGGCTCACAGGGGAATACAATACGGGTAGCAGGGGACATCATCAAACAAAAGACATCTGACACATGTGGAAAATCACAAATTGCAACCAAACTATAATGATGTGTGAATAGTTTGTACACCAGACCACACAGAGAGAACATATATCAAATTAAATGATTGTTCAGAAAAGAAATGCTGCCCTTACAAAGCTGCAGTTTCTGAAGGCCTTAAAAAGGAGGAAATGGAATGCATGTGTGCTGCTGAAATGCTTTTAGCTACTTGCTTACTCATGGTGCTAAATCAGTGAACGACATTCAAGTCTGACAATCACTCACCAGTGTAAATGTGAGCACAATTATCTGTTTTTCTCTGTGCCAGATTCACCCTGAGGAGGAAGACTACGGCTTCGAGATTGAGGAGAAAAACAAGGCCATTGTGGTGAAATCTATCACCCGGGGCTCACATGCTGAGGTAATGGTCAACACACACACACACCCACACACACACACACACACACACACACACGCACACACACACACACTGTAGCTTCTTCCTGCCTCAGGGCATTAGTTCCAGCAGGTAATGGCTGTCTGTTGTTTGGATGGCTGCTGTCACTCTCCCTCTCTTCCCCTTGGACGGACTTTGCTCTGATTGGCTGCAGAGCCATTTAACGCGCACGTCACCTCCAGAAAAAGTCACCCACTTCAGTCACCCCGTGTTTTGAAAGCTGCTATGTCTCCAAAAATTATTTTAAATGTCAACGCTCTGTTTTATGTTTATCTTTTTGAGAAAATGATATTTGTCATACATGTGTCATCAGATGTGTTTGTCAACCTGACAAAAAAAAGTCACTGTGACACATTAATGGTTGTTCTATAGTCTTTCCCTTCTCTTCCTACATGAAAATTCAGGGTGATACATTGGTTGTTTGTTGAGTCCTAATTTTCCCTGGTCCACAGATGGAAATCCCTTTCCTCCACATCTTCAGTTTAACTGTCTTGCTCTGCGCCATTTCATTTTACCCTCATTTCTCTCTTGTCCCTGTGGCTCAGATTTCCTCATCGTGTCTGTTATTTTACTCATGTGCAGTTCTTTCCTACAATCCTCTTCTTCCCAGTAACCCTCGGTGTAGTCTTTCTCTTTCTGCTTTACCTGCTTCCAACACAGTAAACCCTCGCTCCCCTGCTCCATCTCGCTCCTTTCTCTCCATTCCTCTCTCCCTCTCGTTTATTCATTCCCCTTGTCCTCCATTCCCCACAATAACAGGATTGCTAGTTGTGACACAGCCCGTGTGCCAGGAAAGTGAATGAAGCTCAGCTGATTCCCATGGGGCTCTGAAAAGGGCTGAGAGACACACACACTGAGCTCTTTCACTATATGATACTATTATAGAAAGTCACGTGTAGACCAGAACCCAATGCTGTGTAATCACACACACACATACACATACACACACATGCATACATCGCTCCACATTCAAAGGGCTGTGGTTCCTCCCTGTCATTCCTACATCCATCCTGGGCTGTTATCCAGAGTTGGGCCTGGCTCAGCCAAGGCCACCCCTCCGGATCTTTGCCCAGGACACTGGACTCACACAGTGAACACACAGAGGCGGCATTATTCTCTCAACGTGACTGAAGATGTGAAAGATGACTGCATTTAATGGCATGCAACTGGCTGTGGTGCTATGCATTTGATGTTTATAAAGGATTTCTAGATGCTGATACTTGACTGTGCAAAGCTGAGGATGTTTGATGTAGAGTATGTTAAAATGTGCAATTGCAAGTGCAACATACTTAACCTGCACTGTGACTGATGAGATTGTATTTGGTTAAAGACCAAGGCAAGATCTGATAACTAGATCCTCCGAAGGTCAATGGCAGAATCACTTTGACTCATTAAGTGAAAAATGTAAATAAAGGTGGATTTGTTTAACTCTGGAAACTAAAAGTAAACTTTCAGTCTGGAAATGCGTGCAAATCCAAAAGGAGGCAGAAGGTAGACTCTGGTGTAAATAATAGGCAACTTAGTCATATCCAGAAGCTGATCTTGATGTGCACTTCCATAACAAATCAGTTCATTCTCTCCAAAACGCATGACAAGACTGAGCAGGCTGAGAAAGGTTTGAGCAGGGCTCACTGATTTCCTGTCACGTTTTTGTTTGTCTGTTTCTGCTGTGCTCCTTGGAGGCACAACATACCGAACAGCCACTTGATTCTGTGTATTTCACACTAGTCAGGTGAAAACTTGAATCCCCCTTAAACTAACTATAAATAACAGCATTCTGCCTCCTGTCTGTCCGTCTGGCCATGCAGATGGCTGGCTTGCAGGTGGGCAGGAAGATCTACACCATCAATGAGGACCTGCTGTTCCTCCGGCCATTCTCAGAGGTTGAAACCATGATAGGCCAGGCCTTCTGCATACGACGCTCGCTCCGACTGCTAGTCGCAACCAAGGCTAAAGAGTGAGGGAAAAATCACAGACACTTAACACATATACATACATTAGACACACATTGGACACAGTGGTCTGAATGGTCAGTTTTTTTACCTTCAAGGATTGTGAAGATCCCTGACTACCCAGACAGCCTCTCCTTCAGACTCTGTGGCTCTGCTCCTCCTCATGTCCACGCTGTCAGGAAAGGTGAGTGACAGATTTAATTGTCTTATGGAACCAGATCTTGTTAAAAGAGGGTTGTTGCATTTATTTAGTATTGCCACCTCAGCTATGAGCAGTCAGATAGTTGGGATAAGTGGGATAAGAGAATGGTTTTACATATATGGTTACACATGATATGGCACATAGAGTAAAATAAGCTCTTAGGTTTTTAGTTTAATGAATATTCCTTGAAATTCCTTGAAGTTCCAAGTGACAAATATTTCCCTTACTGGAGGCCTTTGAATGCCTTTAACAGCAACCTTGCTGGCATAACAAAGTCAAAATCTGTTCAAAGTGTTTATGGTGTCAAAAAGACAAATAATTATTAGGGAATTCAAGGGAAAGATGAGGTAACTCTAGCCTCTAGCCACCTGTTACATTCTGCTTTTAGTGAGCCCCTGTTAGGCTTTTATGGCCACCTGTCAGCCAGAAAGCCAGCGGTCGGGGTTCAAACCCCTAACAGACCAAACCCCACTTTGAAAACAGACAAAGCTCTGTGATCAGAGTGTAAAGTGTATTAGGTAACTAAAAAACATTTTTTCTTCTACCTTCTCATTCCTGTACTGACAACCTTCTGACCAGATGTTTGTCCCGCCTACAGTGACTCAAAATAGAAAAATTTATGACTTTGAATGAGGGATGGATCCTAGTGTATAAACCAGACAGGGTTGGAGAGGACACACAGAAAGGAGTCACCAATTGGCTAAAGCCAGGAATATGATTCCTTGGTTTTACTCTTCTTATTACTGCCTCTCCACTTTCTCTCCCTCTCAACTCCCCCTCCCCACTCCATGGTCTCTCATCTTTATTCCTGTCTTTTACAGTGTCCCCTATTACATCTGGCTCTATGTGGAGGAATCTCTTTTTGAATTAGATTGCAGTACGTTCAGTGTTCTTAAATCAGTCTCTGTAGGTGCTTTTCATGCATGGGTCAAGTTGTCCCAGAGTTAGGTAATTGCTGGCACCCTGGGTGGAAGTGATGCCCGTGCTAGTATTTTTAGATCGGAGAGGAAGATGTTGGAGGTGTTGATTGGACATCCAGGCTGTAAAGCCATTAGTAGATCAAGACAGCGTGTTACAACACTGAGCCTGGTAATTTTCTATTTTCCTGTTGGGACCAAAAGAGCAATTTGTGCACATATGTGGGAATTGAATAAAAAAAAAAATCTATAGCAGATGAAAATTAAAGAACTCCTCATTTTCTCTGACAAAGTTTCATGTTTTCAGAAGAACCCAATGTGTTGTGCATAGCTCCACTGTATTTATGCCACCCTGTGATGTTTGACCTATGATCCTCTTTTGACACACTACAGGCTGGGAGGCGGCAGGGGCAGGTCTTCAACCTGGCCAAGTCATCCTGAAGGTCAACGGCAACAACGTCAACCGCAGTGACTACCAAGAGGTCCTGGAGCACTTCAGCGCCCACCATTCTCACCTGGAGCCTCCCCAAGCGGTGAGAGAACTCAAGCAAACACTTAACATTTTTCTAAATCAGAGCAACCTTTCTGAAGAAGTAGAAGAATAAAATGCAGTTCCATCGATCCTCATCCTGCTCAATACATGACGTAAAGTCAGGTTTTACAGTTATGTGTTAAGACCAAGGAAGAAGACCTATGAATGCCTGAGTGCCTTATTTATACAGCAAACTAAGTAATGGCACAAGAAAGCCTCATTAGTATCAGTACTAGCTTTAATTTACCAGATAATTCAACAATGTGGGATAGCTCACTAAATTCCCATTTGACAGTAAACATTCCAGAGAAACCTGGTGACCCAGACATTCCTGAGATGGTACATAAAACAGCATTAGTTAGACTTAGAGCTAGAGGAAACACAAAATGGTTTCTTCATCTCGTCTACATTCTTGGCTTCATCAGTGTGTTGTCTAGTGATCTCCAGCATAAATTACTAGCGGTCACTTAGTTGTTGCAGGCCACTTGCAGCGAGATACACGACATGAGTGAAAATGTACAAATGAGTGAAAATGTAGCTGTAAGCACCAAATTAACAACTTGACTTTCTTACACTGAATTTTCCTCCTTTCTTGTGGAGGTGGAGGTTTCTTGTGGTTTCTTGATTTAAATTATTAATGAATTACCATATTCAGTTTTCTTATTCCAAACGGAGTCAAGACAAGTACAGTAATATACTCGGCACCACATGGGCTAATGCAAAACAAAAAACTGCAAACTGTTCTCTGGTTGTTTTGACATTCCTATAGCAGCAATTCATGTCTCCAGGCAGTATTTCACAAGATTGCAGAAACAGTGTGGTGTCTTTCTGTGTGTGAGTACAATGTTTTGCTCTGTTTAGTTTCATTTAGCCTGGCCCATTTTTCTGACAAATCCCCTTTACCTAAACCCAGCCCCCCTATTTCAAACTTAAGTAAATGTTCGCTGGATCATTTAACAACAGCCTAAATTACCAAGATGATGTGGTTGACTGTAATGTCAGGCTCAGGAAGGTGCCCTGGCTGGCCTGTCAGGTGAAAGATGTCTCTCCACAGGGCATACTTCCTTCATTTGTTTTCTGTGTATAAAATGCACCAGAATCTTTATAAGGCTGAGACCACCCACTGGAAAAAGCTTAAACAGAAATCTATGGGAAAAGCATGTAATGACACACAGTCCCAGATGAAGGCAGTAGATGGGGACAAGGGCCCTCAGTATTTTAGATGCTGGTGGTAGTGGAGCACATAGATGTCACTCAAAAATGTCACAACAAGGATTCCACCGTCATGGAATCAAGACAGATTTAGTCGTGGGTGCAAATCATCTTCAATGAACTTTCATTTGGTTGTGACATGAGCTAGTGTTGTGAAACTTAATTTGTATATAAGTATAGCTGAGAGACCTGCAAAAAGTGTCTTAGCTTTATTTTGGGGCAAAGTCACTAAACAGCAGATTCTATACATGTAGTTTTATATGACTGTTTTAAATTGGAGCTTTGGGTCTCTACTCATTTATTTAAATAAGGGTTTCGTCTTGTTAACTTGAAATAACTGCCCAAGATGGCTGCCAGGTGGCCAGATGTACCTATAAGGACTTGTACCCTCGCATCTGCATAGTTAAATGTAGCCTGTGTCCTCAATCTTTCTTTTTGATATTGCCATTAGTTAGCTCACATTTACATCTTACTGTATTTCTTGTTTCATTTAACTTCCAATAAAGATATGTTGAACATTACAACCATACTCAGTATCACTCCTGAGCTTTAATCTTTTTGCCACAGTGTCACTGGGTGTATCGAGCATTTGAGGATGTGGAGGAGCTACAAAGACAAAGGGGAACAGGCGAGAAGGAGGAGAGCCCTTTCAAGCCTTACCCAGTGGAGAACGGCTCTGACCACGAGGAGAACGGCACCAACGAAACAGGTAGATTATGACATTTCGTAGTAGCATCATTGCTTAAATTCAAAGTTTTACTAATAAAGATTTGTCATTGAAACTGTAAACATTGAATATAAAAAAGAAACACAGTTCTGTTTAAGCTTTCCTATCCATGGCAACTTTACTTGGGGCTCATCAGTCAGGCGTGTTATTTGTGAGGCTTTGTATTGTAAACTGCAGTTGTTTTTTTGTGTGTATTTCCAGATTGATTGCAGGCTCAAAGTTAAAAACAAATCCCTCACTGCCAACAACATTACATCAAAACATTATGTTCCACCTAGATTGCTATTCTCAGATGGCCTCTGAATTGGGTCATAGTCACTGTTGGTAAAAAGAGTGGTTTCGGCAGTAGGTAATTTGCTCTCGATATATAAAATTCTCTTTCTGAAAATGACACGTCCTCACGCTACAGTTTTAGGACATTATCTAGTAGCATTGTGTGTATACATGATAACCAAACAGTGCTGACAGAGTAAAGCATGCTAGGCACTTGTACAGCACACTGTGTACCTTTACATGTATCATTACTAAAGGTATTTATCCTTTTATTTATATTATTTTTGTCCAAAACTGAGGACAACTTATTATGCACATGTGTGTCTTTAGTGTTAATTGAATTCTAAGAACATTTAAGTTCTGTATCTATACTTGAATATGATCTGATTAATTTGACATTTTGACAATACTTTTCTTAAATGAACAGATTTATTTCTGAAAAGTTGCCAAGTATATACTGGAAGTGAAAACTGTGATCCACAGACTACAGGCTGGGCAGACTTTCCCTCTCCGACGATTTGCCTTTGGTAAGTCTGACGGTCGATAATGTCCACCTGGAGCACGGCGTTGTCTATGAATACGTGAGCACTGCTGGCATCAAGAGCCATGTCCTGGAGAAGATGGTGGAGCCCAAAGGCTGCTTCAGCCTCACTGCTAAGGTTGGTTGTCACGTGAAGATGTGGTGAAGTTTGATTAGCTGAAGCCTTTGCATTTGCTGACGTCCTAATTATTATGTTGAGATATAATATAGAGGAGCTAATACAAGTCTTTCTTTGATTTACCAGATGTTGGATACTTATGGTTGTCTTTAAGTTGTTAATATTGTCACCAGTTTGTGGGACACTGTTGCATTATTATGATAGGATTAACTCAGGAAAAAAATATTTTGTGGCCTAACTGCTGGTCTAGGTTAATAATGAAAGTGTAATATTATAATTAAATTAGTTTCTTCATCCTGTACCAATAATTCTTGTCTCTTTCAGATCCTGGAGGCATTTTCTGGTGATGACAGCCTCTTTGTTCGTAACTGCAGCCAGCTCATATCCCAGAGCGACCGAGTAGTTACCATGCCACAGTACGAGTTCAGACAGATCTGTGACACCAAGCTGGAGAGTATCAAACGGCGTATCAGCAGTTATCAGCAGGTACTGAGGCATACCTTCTCTACAACACAGATATGAGCTCAGGAATGTCCTCAGTTCATTCACATTGACACCGTTACTATTCTCCTGTGACAGTTCCTTCAAATACATCAACACACCTGTATGCTCCCATTTAGACTATATAAGATGACTTATATTGTTTCTTGCCGATGTATTTCTTACTATTTCTTCCCTCTTAATGCTTAAACAACTGAGAGAAACCTTTTGGTGGGATGTGACAATGTGTTGAACGCTATCTTTTTGTGAGCTTTGTGTCAAAACAAAAAGCAGTCAGTACATTCATACTTGCCCTCATACGTGCATGACTTTTACTCACACTCATATCTCTTCGGCGTATGGTAAGTCTGTGATAAACTTAAGAAGATTACATGCCATTGTTAGCCTTTATTATGTCTGCCTTCATATCCAGTGTCTTTATCATACTCTGTTTTCTGCTACAGTGACAGTTTCTTATTATGAACACACCAATTTGCAGTCATGTCACTTATGCTTTTCACCAATCTTGTCCTCATGTTGTTTCCTTGTACTTTGTGTCTTCTCTCAGTTTGCCCTGGAACTGAGAAACAAGGTGTGGCCCTCCTTCAGGCAGGCTGGTGTCCGCCCTCACCCTTTGGGCTGCATGGACTTTGTTCCCACCAACTGCCACGTCAATGTGATGCAGGTCTCCTACCCCAAAAGTACTACCACTGCTGGCAGGACTTTCAGCATCCGTTTTGGTCGCAAGAACTCCTTCTTTGGCCTGGACCCTGACCAGGGTATTTACAGCGCACATGTACACACAAACACCTTTATACAAGAGGATTTAAATATCTCAGTCATATTCACCGCTTAAACTAAAGTTCTCCGAGATCAGTCTCCCTCTTGATAATATGGCTTAACCTACTTAACACTAGCTCAGTGATAATTTTTGACTAATAATTACCCTGTGCTCATTCAAATTTTGGAGCACAGACAAGGAACACCAAGCCCTCAGCTGCCATACGGCCTCAACAAAGATTCCCACAGTAAATTAGATGAGTGGTTTGCCATTAAGACTCCATTAGCCCCGGACCACACTCAAGTTATTGACTTGAGATGTGAATGACTGATGTCAGCAACAATGGTGCCTCAAAGCAGTGTAGGAATGTGTGCCATTCACTCAGTGCTCCTGCTGCTGCTGCTGCAGAGGTCAAAGAGGAAAGCAAATGAGAGTGAGAAATTGAAGTGGAATGTATTGCTGCCATAGAATAGACCAAGTTTTGTATCCTGTGATCTGTCTATGTGCATTTCTTAAGGCACTTCTTGATATGATTTAAGACTCTTTAGGGTTAACTCCTGCACTCCCTCTACTCTCAGCAATCTCAAAATATAATACAGCTGTCTAGACACAAGACACTTGCAATGTTCCAAGACGCCTCATCCGCATTTCATCTCTCGGCATGAGCTGCCAGTCACACATCTGCCTAACAGTTGCTTTAGTGTGATGTTCAGCTTTGCTTCTTTGAAGCATGTATTCTGCAAGTTCAACCAGACTATAGCCATGGAGTTGACAAGTATTAAGTTGTACAGTTAAGATTGAAGCTTATTACTTGAGGGGATAAAAGAATAAGAAGGGGATAAGAAGAATGTCATATCCTGAGTTTTAAAGCATTTCTTTAATATACAGTAAATAAATAAAGATTCTGTGTTTAATATTAGGTGTTGTAAACTCTGCGTGTGTCAAAGGAATTTAATCTGTCAGCAGTTATTGGATGCTTCTGGTTGAACGCCAGACTAAGGCTCTCATAAGTAAACAGTTTTGCATATGTTTTCTGTGCATATCAGTTGCATAAAGCGCCCTTAAATAAGTTGTTTTTCATTAAGACTTAATAAACAACAGACAACAGTGGCTATTTCATAGATTTTCAACATCTGGGTTAGATAAAATTGTCAGAGTGAAGTGCCTTTCATTCAACCACCACCAACTTAATATTATTCTCACTGCTTGTCTCCTCTCCTCTCCTCTCCTCTCCTCTCCTCTCCTCTCCTCTCCTCTCCTCTCCTCTCCTCTCCTCTCCTCTCCTCTCCTCTCCTCTCCTCTCCTCTCCTCTCCTCTCCTCTCCTCCTCACTTGTAGCACAACTGAATCCCATGTCCCACACTCAGCACTGCATGACCAGCATGGGAGCTCCTTCCTGGAGCAGCTCCGGTCTGGACGAGAATGAGGTGGACGGGGAGGTGACTCTGCATGGAGGCGAGGGCTTGACAGACACTCGACGAAGTGGAGAAGGCGGCCTGAGTTTCCTGCTCAAACAGGAAGACACAGAGACACAGGACTCCTACATTTACTTGTACAACCGCTTGGACTTTGCTGTGAGGGAAATGAAGCAGTATGTTGCTCAAATAGATGTGTAAGTGTCATAGCGCATACTGATCTGGCATAATTCAATATAACTATGAATATTATTGTTCTACCTTTCAGCTCACTCAGTCTATTCTATGCAAATCTATCCCCCAGTACAAGTATCTGTCAAATATTTGATACAAGATGATAATAAGAAAATGTTTTATTTTCTTTCTGAAAATATTTTCCACTCCAACAGCTGGGTGCTGTTATCAAATACTGTCAACCCACTGCTGTGTATGCGTGACTATTTTGGTAGCCTTCACAGTGACATTTAGAGATCTCCGCGTAAAAAGCCACGAGCTGTTATCCCCATGCCAGTCTCCCAAGGCTGTTCGTCAGCCTCTCTTTGTCTGTCTGCCCTTTGCCTTGTTTAAAGCTGAGGATTTACAAAAGGAACATTCTTCGGTCCCAAAATATTTATGGGCCAGGCCCAGTACAGGAACAGGGAGTGAGGCCAGGATAACGCCAAGAGAAAAAGAGGCGCTTATTGTGTGTCTGCCGAGGAAGGGGTGTGACATTGTGAATGAATGGATGTGTATGTTTGATTTGGAGTGTGTTTATTTGAATATAAATAGGTGCATAATCAAATCATGACATTAAGAATTTCCTTCCAATATGCATCATACCCATATTTATGAACACACTCAATGATTACGTTATAATTTTCCATATTGTGTTAATAAAACAATTTTTTATAATCATATTTTTTTTCCCCCTCCTAGCCTCTTGTCATCCATCACTGAGCCCACACAGCTTCAAGGGGAGGGTAGGGAACCTCCGGTCTATGAGCCAAATCAGCCACCTTCTCTGGCTCCCTGTGAGGATGGCTGTGACCAGGACAAAGTGGAGCAAGGTGGCATTAAAAAAGTCTGCTTTAAGGTGAACGAGGAGGACCAGGAGGACTCTGGCCATGACACAATGAGCTACAGGGATTCCTACAGGTAGGTTGTTAAAGATTCTGTTACTGTGGCCCTGTTCTCACCAGAGGTGATCATACATTCTGGGTGCACAGCTCTCAGTATGACACATAGCATTACAATTTATATTGAGTAACCACTTGTGCTTGTGCACCATATGCAAATAAATACTGCGCTGTGACACTGTGATGACAAAATGTGTCTGTGTTAGACAACTTTCTTCTTTAGTAAACAGTTAAGACATTTGCTGACCTTTGCCTAAAATAAAAATCTCCCCATATATAGGAGTGCACAGTGTAATCAATCAAGTGAGACTAATTTAAGCAACTTCAGCTGTTCACTGCTCTTACATTTTAACACAGAAAAGTTGTACTGTATGGACATTACAACACTGAAGTAGATGAGAAAGTGTTGAACTTTATACACAGGATGTCAACTGAGTATGCAGTATGCTGTTGTGGGCCAGGATCCATTCCTGCGTACTCTGCTAAATGTGGTCCGAGTGATTGGATTAATATCTAGGGTGCATTCTCACTTCCAGCTGTACTTACAGCTGTCCCCTTGCGATCAGATCAGCCAGGACACATGGACCACAGTTAAACAGAAAGACTACTTTGAAGTGACCTGAGATGATGTTTAAATGTTTTTTCTCAGTACGCACCTGATGAAGCAAAATCTTCATAAAACATGAGAAAGTAGACTCAGGACAGCTTTATTTCTGACTGGACTCTGTAAGACATAAACAACAGTGATACTAGCGCTTGACTGCACAGCACTATGATGCCCCTCACTTCCCCTCCTTGGAGATGACAATTCTTTCCAGATGTTGGCATTTTAACTGAAATTGGAGGCTAAAAATGACTTCAAAATGTTTTGGTCAGATCTGGTTATGTCATTTGCTTGTTGAGAGTTCATTCAGATCTCTCTCTCTCTCGCACACTCGAGAGAGAGAGAGCGAGAGAGAGAGAAATAGTGTGAGTAAGTGTGTGTGTGTGTGTGTGTGTGTGTGTGTGTGTGTGTGTGTGTGTGTGTGTGTGTGTGTGTGTGTGCGCGCGCGCGCGCATGCGTGTGTGTGTCTGTCTGCGTATGTGTGTGCACGGTTCACTGGGCAGAGCTCCACTGAGCCCCACCCACCACCACCCACTAAGATATAGTTATTGGTTGTTGGTGTGGTGGGCTGGTGTATAATAGAGTCAAATGTTTGGGGTGCGGCCTCCGCACCCGCTCTGTCATTACGACCCGGACACGCCATGTGAATGTAACTACCTCATTGCAATAAAATGTAATGGAAAATGTAGGCTGTACTATGTGACACACACGCATACAGACAGTGAGTTGTTCCTGGAGACCTGTGGAAAGAATACTTGTTTAAAGGTAGAAGCATAAGGCTGCTGCTCAGTGGGGAGGACTCATCCCAACTTGAGGTGTGATGAGATGTGCGGTTGTGTTTCAGAGGTGCAAGGTGGAGCTTAAATACAAGCACACACACAGATGAAGAGTGTGTGAAGAAAATAGTGTTTGTTCCAAACTCTGGAAAATTGTGTCCATCATAAATCTCTCTCTCTCTCTCTCTCTCTCTCTCTCTCTCTCTCTCTCTCTCTCTCTCTCTCACTCTCTCTCATGTGTGAGTGTATGACCTTGTTAAGACCTTTTGTCTTGCATCTAGACATATCTAGAATGTTTCCAGATCCAGTTTAGACAGATGCAGCTCAATGTCAAAATGTAACTCAAGTGATTGATTGTGTTAATATATTTACCATGCGAAATCCACCTTCTTCATCAGACAGGAGGCCACTTACAATTAATTTAATCCCAACCTTTCCTTAGAATAAATCGTTTAAATATACACTTCACTACAAACCGCATTATTATTACTGCTCTCAACATACAGGTGGTCTTCATCAGTGGGCTGACATTTTTATCAGTACTACATATCACAATATACCGTATGCAAATAGGTAAATTTACAAGGCAGTCTGACTTAAAGAGCTGCGAATATATCACTCTCTTTGTATCCTTTTGTTAGTGTGAACACCTGACCTGCCAAACCAAATCCAATACTACAGGCAGTAGTATTATCACAGCGGTGCGCACAATTTTGGCAAGACGTGTGTAGCTAAATTTGGAAGTCACTTTCTTGTGTGTTTGTGTGTGTGTGAAATAGAGACAGACGGCGAGTGTGTGAGTGGGTGGGGGGGTGGATTGGGGGGGGCTTCCAGTTATTGTGATAAATAATATGAAAGGAATGCAAAAGCAAAAACTTGTCTGTATTTACTTGTGCATACACACACACTACTACAAATGTATGATGTAAGTGTGTGTGAGTATAAACCAGTGGAGAATTTGGGCTAAGTTTTTAACTTTCTCCGCGTAATTGTGGCAGCTCTGTGGTCAACACCCCCACCCACCCCAGCACAAACACACATATATACACACACTGAACACCACTGAATAACCCAGGTGATATCCAACCCAGACTCCTCCACTTTGTCATACAGCCAAACCAGATAATAGTAAAGGAAGACAAAGCGAGTGTTGTCGCTTTGCAGCTCGTAGTTGCTCGCAGGCCATTTGTCATGGTAATTCTGCTTGTGAATCATTCAGAGCTCCTCTGAGGGGATTGCAAGCGTGCTCACTTGAAGCCATGTATAATTTGAGCCACATAAATCTTCCACATGCTCCCGGTAATCATGTTGAATCACGTAGATGAAGGACTATAAATACCGGGCTAAAGTCATTTTACAAAACTGTCTCAGAGAGGCAAAGTTGTCTGCACACAGTGGCATGACGGATTACAGTAAAAACTGAGGCACTGAATAGAGCATGTTTATAAAATCCCTGTCAATGTAGAGCTCAATTTTCAGTGCTTACTGCTCACATTGGTTTATTAGCTTAAATATTTGTGAATTTAATGCAGCTACAGTTTACTGAATGCCCTTCTTTGCAAACTTGCAGCAGTTGTTGTTGTGAGAAACATTTAATTAGCTGCGGCCTCGTATACTGTAAATCAGAGAAGGCATTTACAATCTGAAGGATTATTTGACTGCATAATTACAAGATGCTGACAAAATCCTTTGTGCGGTTTGAGTAATGAATCGTTTGCTTTATGATGCATTTGTGTGTGTTGCAGTGAATGCAACAGCAACAGAGATTCAGTCCTGTCCTACACCAGCGTGCGAAGTAACAGCTCTTACCTGGGCAGTGATGAGATGGGATCAGGTAATTCTATGTTTCTGTCCATCTGTGAATAGTAATAATAGTTTTTAAGAAACAATAATCATGTTGAGTTTCAAAGAAAGACACAAAAAATAATGGACTCTTGCACAACAACAAATCATTAGTTGTCAGCTTACTTGGGATAGGTATTAACTTTGTGACGATGTTGATCAAATCCAAGAAATACTGTAGATTTTTCATGGAGGTGACTGTGGTCAGATATTTTAATGACAACATTTCACAACCACCACAGACACATTTTCTTTGTAGGGAGCCAAGTATCTGTCCACTGCTATTTATTGCTTTGTTTTTGTCATCAGTTAGTTTTAAACAACCCTGTACAGAAAGGAGTTCTTAGCCATCATTCTCTCTAATTTGATGCTTTGATCAGAGTTTACATTAACAGATGGACAAAAATGTGTTTAGGACTGGCAGATGGTCTAATAAAAATGAACTCTGGTATCCAAATGTGCGTTCTTTCCTCTCCTCAACATTTTGTTTGGCTGCCAGGGGATGAGCTGCCGTGCGACATGAGGATTCCCTCTGACAAACAGGACAAGCTGCATGGCTGCCTCGAGCATCTTTTCAACCAGGTTAGTTCTGCCATTCATTTTGGAATAGAAGCTGAATTCATTGTGGCGGCATGTTGATCATTTGTCTTCCCAAAGCAAAAACTAGATAAAAAATAGAATAAAATAGAATTGAAACTGAGAAGAAAGAAAAAGCACACATTTAAACATTAACCATTCGGAACAGATCGCTGTGATAGTAATCAGTCAACATCTGGGCTGAGTTACCTCATGCAGCTCTCTGTCCTCTGGTCTAGATTCTGGTATTCTCTCATCTTTTACTTGACCTTATTCCTCTATCTTCTCCCCTTCTTTTTCTCATTTTCCTCACATATGCCAAGTTTTGCTAAATCAATGACTTTCATATATCTTTTCATCTCTTCTTACCAGCATTTGATGTTCCTTGACTCTCTATGGGGTGCGCCGACTTTAGTTGCTGCAGTTCTTTGCACATGTAAACAGGGGGGCCTGCTAACACAAGCCATGTTGTTTCAATGCTTAAAGATGTCTGCCAGGAGATATTATTGCGGAGTCGTGTGTGAGCATGTGTGCATATTTAAATGACACAGGAAGAAAAGAGGTCTTTTGAAGTGGAAAGGGTGAAAAGTACAATATAATTGGTGATGTACAGAAAAAAAGATTTACTGATAATGTGCTTTTATTTCTGCACACAGGTTGACTCTATCAACAACCTACTTAAAGGATTGGTCATGACCAAGGCTTGTGAGGAGACAAAGCACTTTTACTCTGACCACAACCAGCCAGGTACACATTTGTTTCAATGCTTTTACTACTTGAAAGGTGGAAGAGTTTGTCATTGTGCTCCTGTTAGACCGCAGGCACACATTCTCACATTTTTTCTGTAAACAGAGTTTCGTCAAACAGAAGATTGGACAGCTCGTTGTCGTTGCGTCATTCACAAGAACATCCAGGAGGACCCTTGGAACCTACCCAACTCTATCAAGACCCTGGTGGAGAGTCTGCAGAGATTTGTGGACGGTTAGTTGAACATGTGCACCCACTCTGTCATGTGATCATATACAGTTACAACCAGTCATTCTGACTTGTTTTCTTCTACCTCTACAGATGGAAAGAACCAGCTTCTCTTGGCTCTACTCAAGTGCACAGGTAGCGTAACACGATACTGAAACCAGTTCATACTCAGAGCAAGGTAGTGGCAGATAATCAAACTAAACAGCCCAGCCCTTATTTTCCGTAAAATTACCACAAGAGATGTCAAGACAGGATGTGCAATCACTCAGAGGAACTCGATCTCAACCAGCGGGACGGGTCTCATTTTAAAGGATTCCAGCACTCTGCAAATAAATCATCCATCATATGAAATTGCATCAAGTCATCTGCACATCCGCAATACATCTTTAAAAAATATTAAATCTCATGAAAAGACATTTACTTCAAAAATGACTTTTCTGTTTCTTTCTGACCACAGCTTCTTTGTTGCACAGGAACATTCTACCCACTATAATCAAATTGTTTATATTTCATTTTCCAAAGAAATATCACATTCAGACCAGTCGTTCTGGGTGTTTGTGCTGGAATGAATGTTGGCATCTAAACACATGATGCTCTAGTTTGTTTGAACTGTGCCCACTGGCATATGGCACTAGTTAATGGGCCTTTTCGAAGGTTTCACACTAATCAAATACAGTATATGGGTTGGAGCAAGTTCAGGTCATGAACACTGAAGAAGGTTACACGGAGAGTTTTGGCTGCCTCACCCTCTCGTGCCCACTGACCCACCAAACTACATCAATCCCACTCTCAGTATAATTTCTTCCTCTCCCACTCTGCAACACCAGACACATCACTGCAGCTGCGACGGGATGTGATCTTCTGCCAGGCGGCAACGGGTGCTCTGTGCACGTTGGCTGAGCAGCTGTTGACGGCGTTGCGGTCACGGTTCAACAATGCCGGAGAGTACCAGGAAGACAGCAAGGAGACAAGCCGCAAGTGGCTGGAGCAAATATCTGTCATCGGTGTTTTGCTGCACTTCCAGTCCACATTAGCTCCGCACGTAGTGAGGACATATTTTATATTTTCATTAAATAAGAACTGTTAATGACTGTATAGATTCATACAATGAATATTTAATAGTTATTTTTCTGTTATGACCTCATATATTCTGTTATATCCAATGCTCCGGTGTATATGACTTTATTTCCATGCAGCTGTCTCCAGAACTGTCAAAACTCTCCTCCTGGTGTCTGAGCTTTCTTTCTCTCCTCTGGCAGAAAGAAGAGCGGACCATGCTGGAGGACACCAAGGCAGCCCTGTTGGACTTGGACAAAGTCACTGTGTTCTTCAGGCAACTGGAGGATGAGTGTCTAGTCGCAAGTAAGAGACTCCATCAACAAAGACTGACTTGGTCCATTCAAGCCACCCTACGGCTAATGAGCAGCTGTATGATTTAACCAGCCCTGAACAAAGTTCTGTTATGTGGATGTATGGTAGCTATTAAGGATGAGATCTGCCATTCTGTTGTTGCAGATTTCATTTTCCTTTAAGTTGAGAGCCTCTAAATAGAGAGCTAAAAAACAGTATAGTGGTTCTATAAATCAACTTAAACAAGAGCTAAGCATGCAGTATCTTAAAGTCCTCTTTGTCAAAGAATAACATCATCACTCCTGTCAGGCTATATATATACTATATACTTAGTGCTACACTGTGTCATATGGATACATACATACTGTTGAAACAGTAAATGGTCTTGCTCTTATATAGCGCTTTTCTACCTACTCAAAGGTACTCAAAGCGCTTTTACAGTCAGAGACACATCCACCCATTCACTCACACAAGCACACACACATTCACACACCAGCGCCAGTTGCACTGGGAGCAACTGGGGGTTCAGTGTCTTGCTCAAGGACACTTCGGCATATGGCACACTCGGGGGATCGAACCGCTAACCCTTCGGTTCATGGACAATCCGCTCTACCTACTGAGCCATAGCCGCCCCGAAATACAGAGATAGTACTTCTAAATACTTGTGTGTACTATTCCACCATCAAAATCCAGTATCATGGCAAAAATTGTTAATTGATTTTGTGCATTGTTCCATCCTGCCAAACCACTCAAGGTCAGACCACTTTTTTCAAAGTAAATATTATATTACATGAGGATGCACCTAGGTTCTTCGGGTAACCATTGTTTGCCTCCTTGCATAAGCATATATACAAAGTTTAAGCCCTGTGCATACTTGTACCTTTAATAACCTCACTATCTGCATCCGCTGATGGTGCTCCGGGTTACCAGGTGCCTCAGATACAAATACAAAGGATGACTTCATCCTGAATCAGTACTCTTTTCAGCCACCTCAATATGGCCAGCAGAGATTGCTGCTCAAAGGAAAAGCACAGCATGCACTTCCCATTTTTAAAGCTATGGATGAGGCAGGAATTTGGTCTTCTAGATTTGCACTGTGCTGCAGGAAGTATTTTGTGTACAAACATACAAACTAGTGCACAAACACCCAATGCTATTTCTCATTCATAATGGACTTCATTATATATGACAAGAAGAATACACTGCACAGGGCCAATCTCCTACACTTGGATGGACTCTTTTTTTAAACAAACTTCTGTGCTGAAATTGCAAATCAGCTCAGACTGCTGCAGTGGAGGTAGATGGACTGTGGCGTCAAGAATGTATTGGACTATATTGATTGACTAATGGAATCTTTAGTGAGCTGGGAGCCGTAGGTAGGGGACAGTCTTGTAAGCACCTCAGAGTCTAAGGCCTTAGAGTTCAGCCAAAAGCATCAAAGACAATTCCTCAGGATTACAGCTTGATGAGTTCTCCAGGAAAGGGAGCTGACCCTAGAGGTTGCTCAGTAAAGGTCACCTTTTTCACTCGCTCAACTGCATGCGTCATTGTTAGAAAAACATTTTAAATAAATTATTATCAGTCACGTTTAACACGTTTCACATATGTTGCTGCTCTGCTGACAAATTATTTTTTGTTGCACATGAGAATTTTTACTGCTGCAGACATTAACACAGCTACTAAGATTCAAGATTCTATATGCCATGGCCACACATGATGAAAATAGGACTTAACCTTTGTCCATTTGTCCTACAGTGGTTTGGACACTACGTAATTGATTTTCACAAAATGAAAAATGTTTCATTCCAATTCAATTAAAGATCACTCTGCTATATACAGACACAGCAGCTATATATGGACACAGCCATTACTGTACTGAACATTTTTTAATAAGTTTAGTACTACTGTTATATTTTTTTATTAACACTGCACATTAATTGAAGGATCATTCAATCAACACTTATTGGGACCTTTGAGCAGTCTTGTGGTGACCTGAGGGATAACAGAGCTCTTGAGATAACCAGGCATAACATTATCACCTTCCTAATATTATGTGCTTTAGAAACAGTGCCTCTAAAACAGTTGTGACTCATCAAAGAATAGACATGGGTCTTCTCAGGGTGTGGCTATGGTGTCTGGCAACAGAATGTTGTGCTACATGTGCTACATGTCTAAGTAACATCCAGGCCCAAAGGTTTCACAGCAGAACATTGTATTGTCACGATATGGTCAATGTTATTTACTTCTCCTGTCAGTTGTCATAATATTATGCCTGATCGGTGTATGGTAAAAGTGTAGTTTAATATATATTTTTACAACTTTCACTTTTTCCTATGTTGAGTCGCCCAAACAGCCCCAAGTGAGTATGCTACATTCATTTTAATCTCTCCTCTATCTGTGTGTGTTGTAGACACACCAGTGTCTTACCAGGTGGAGGGCAGCCGACAGGCCCTAAGGGTCACCCTGTACCTGGACAGCTGTCACTTCAGTGAGCTGCCTAGTCGGCTGAAAAATGGAGGCAGCCTCAAGCTTCACACCGTCTTCTTCACCAGGGGTAAGACTGGGCTGATTGTGACAGCGGAATTGGAGAACCTGAAGGGGAATATGTTCAGGATGTAGATCAGTAGGTAGAGAAGGTTGTTGTTAAGACTACAAGTAGAAGAGTATTAACATTGTCTTCCACAAAACTTTTTTTTAATCAAATAAACCATATATCTATATACGTTGCCATGCACACTTGAATCATATAAAATCACTTAATGCGTCATGCAACCTTTCAGTCTCACACATTTCCTGATAGCTTTATTATGTTAGACAGAAAGCTTTTACTGCCCATTTAAAACACTTCAGCTTTACTCTCTCCCTCTACCGCCATTCTATAGTTGTCCATCACCCTGCATGATTCAAGTTCATTATGCATCATGTCAGTCTGCCACATAGCCATTTATTTTTTGCAATTGCCAGTGATCAGAGCACTTCAGTGGTGCAAATCTGTGGATGAATATCGCCACCTGCTGGAAAATAGTCAGGCTGCAGATTCGGGGAAAGTAGACACACTTTATGATAATGCAGATTTGGATTTTTTTAATGATACATACATATATAACCTTTTTGTCTAATACCTATCCTTTTAAAGTATTTCAATGTAAAGATTATAAATTTTAAGGCATGGAATAGATGTGGATTCATTTAAAATGTAAACATAAGGGGTAAATATCTGTTTTGAAGCAGTTTATATAACTGTGTTTCATTGTGTGTTGATCTAAATACCTCCTGCCTTTTTGTTTTCAGCTCTGGAGCGTCCCGAGGGAGTATCCCAGCAGGACTACGCCGAAATGGAGGACTTCCAGCAGCGCACCAATGCTGTCTCACTAGAGAAGGTCAAGGCCTACTACCGCAGACTCAGGTACATTGTGCTACACAGCATCACAGCTTTTCATTGGCTTCACCAACACTCAGGATAAGTTTCACCTTAAAGGGAGAGTTCACTCTGTGATATTGCATAAGTAAGCAAAAAAAAAAAAAAAAAAAAAAACGCTTTGCTTTTTACCTTCCTTTTTTTATGCACAAGTTGCATTTTTCAAAGTGAGAACTGCGTCATTTATCCAGATATTTCCTCAATGAAATCCCACATCAACTAACAGGATTTTTGTTTGTTTAGTAAAGCAAAAAAACTCCTTCTGATCTGTTGTTTCCCATACATTAGAATATTTGATGTACCAAATAACTCCCGGAAAAGGTTGTGAAAGAATCTGAATATTTAAAGAATGTTTATAATATTTCATATAATAGCTATGGATGTGGATTTCTTTATTTCTTTGTATAAGCTTTCCATTGGTCAGGAAGCAGGGCTAAATCTCCCTTTATTACTCTTCTAATGTTCGGTTTATGTTGAAAGAATGTAAGAAACTGGCTAAGATTGTCAAAATAATAGGGACAATTCAATTTTCAGAACTGTTATATTTCAATGCATTAGTTTTCACAAGTGTACTTGATGAAATGGCAAATGAGTGTACATGTGTTTTTTCCAGACTTTAATTCTTCCTGTAACATTTTAGTATTTTTCAGTTACTCCTATATATAGTGACAGTTTTTGATATTTGTGTGCGAATTTCCTGAAAATGACTCAACAACCTAACATCAATAAATGATGAAGCACGTACTGTAGCACTCTAGATGGTAGATGACTAAGCTTTCAGATAAAGTCCGTCATAGAAACCAAATCTGTACATTTCCAAATCATAAAGTATTTTTGAAATAGAAATGCTTTTGTCCTAACAGAGCTTTCTATTTGGAGAAGTCTAATCTTCCCACAGACTCAAACTCCACAGCAATGAAGATAGACCAGGTAAATATACTCTATTCTGATTAATTTACCATTAACTGTTGTTACTGTCAATCAATGAATGTGTATATCACAGTTGTGTTTTATCACGTAACTTATATCTTGTTCTTGTAACATAAGACAATTTTTTTATATAATGTTGTGACTGAATATAAATGCAAGCACAGATACTGGGCCTTGAAGTTAGAGACCTTCGACCAAGCATTTCAAAAGTAAGATGGTGCCAGTTCCCTGCACTGGAAAACCCCTCTAGCTCATCAAGACTCCCACAAGACCCCCACCCCTCCCCATTAACTCCAACTAACCTCAACAGCAACCTTTTCTTGCTTCCATTTGAATTTCAGTTCTAGTGACCCGAACTGACTGTAGCTGAAATAGACTCCTGTGATTAAAACTGAATAGATCATAGCGTCATTACAGAGGATTATTCTCAGGTTGGCCTGTGCTCAGTAGAAGGACAGCAAAGAATTCATCCTCTGTGTGTTATATTTGATGGTTTTCTTCCTGTTTCTGATGCTTCTCCATCTTATGTAAGTCAGTTACCCTACTGTGGTGTGAATTATGTAATGATGTTAAGTATAGATGTGACTTTTATTTTGAATTTTACAATTGGTTTTATTATATGACTATATATGTCATAGTTATTTCAGAGTGTTCTGCTTATTTACTTACTAAACAAGTCTCATCTCATCAACTCGATTTGACTTTCTTGAGACTATCTTGCCAGAAATGACCAGAAATCAAAAAAAACTGTATACAATTTCTAAAAAGCGACTTGTCCTCCACGCGCTCCACTCAGTAGTAGTCTAAGTGACTTGCTAAGATGGCTTCTTTTGTGATGGAATTTAATCATCGTGTTAGGAGTTCATTTAGTCACTGACACTCTCTGTCCTTCACCTTTCCCTGTCACAGCTGCTGCGACCGCTCAACACATTGGACGACCTCTGTCGACTAATGCAGTCTTATGTCAACGTGCGCCCCAGTCCCCAAGGCCACCCATCAGGTGTGAGCGTGCTGTGTGTGTCCTCTGAGCTGTGTAACCGCCTGGGAGCCTGCCACATCACCATGTGTGGCACAGGCCTGCAGAGGTCAGTCACACCAGAATTAATATACTGCTTGTTCAGTATCACTGGACTGTCAACTAAAATGAAGATTAACGCCGTGCATAGTTGATGACACACACCACTGAACCTCAGAGGTTCAGCTCAACCTCACTGTCTGAATTCATTTCAAGGTGTCCTGCAGGGGAATATGTGTGTACATGTGTCTATGTTTTATAAAGTTAAGTCTTTCTGTTCTGTGTAGGTGTACCCTCAGTGTAACACTGGAGCAGGCTATGATCTTAGCCAGGAACCACGGACTCATGCCACGCTGCATCATGCAGACCATGGACATCATGCGCAAACAGGTAAACCTCAAAAGCACTGGATCTCAGACTGAAGTCAAAGAATCAGGGTGGTTAATTATCATTAAATATTTCAATATTAATTAGAGAATATGGATCAAAATTGTGTCATGATGATACACAAAGGAATATGACATTTTGTGGAAGGATTTATTTGGACCAAATGTTTTGTGTAATGGTTTCAGTTTTTATTTGCTCTCTTTTTATTGTTTTGTTGTTTTTTCTTTTGCAACATGTAAACATCAACAAAACACAACAAAACAACCAAAACTAACATTATAAAAATAAAATTAAAAAAACGCTGTTTTTTGTATGTTTAAACATGCAAGTCATTTGAGCCCTTTTGTTATATGGTCTGTGTTGAGCTCATTGCTGTATACTTTATGTTCTACCAGGGGGCAAGAGTTGAACTCTCTGCAAAAAATCTCAAAGTAATGGACCAGATGCCTCCATCAGCTCCAAGGTACTGTTTGAAACCATGTCTAGGTGCTGCCTCTACTAATGCAAACAGTATATTACACCATTTATAGACACGCACAAAGTGGATTCTCTTCATCCGAAGTATTTTATTATTTTTCCCCAACAGGCTCTTCAGGCTGTGTTTGCCACCTACAGATGGAGACCTCTAAGAAGACTGCCACTTCAGAGGACTCATTAGAGAGACCATGAATGCAGAAGTGGAAGATATGATGAAAGATGACAGTAACAAATGAGTCATAGGTCTCTCATTCCTAGAGACACCAATGGAATGACTCTTACCCCCTCACCACTGCTCCCATCACACAGGGCTCATTCCAGCATGGATATCACAAGAGCTCTTTGTGCAACATACAGACAAAATGCAGACTGATGCAACCTGAGGCTCAGGACTAGTCATGTACTGTACCACCTAGATACAAGCATTGCTGTGTTGACTGCCTTTCACAAAGCTGACATGAATGACTGCTGCAAAATGTTCATAAGCAAAAGGGACGAGACCTCATAAAGATGATGTCTGCAGTGATTATGCTCTTAAATGGGCTTGTATTATTAACTGGATTAACCAAACTACCTGTAGCTGACTGTCACCCTAAATGCAGATGTGATCCATTTTGCCTTGGACTGCAAACATCAGACACCTGGCTCTTTCTGTGTCTGGGCTGGTGGTCCCCAGGGCTCAGTGTTGGTTGAAGTAGAGTTCATGTATGATAGCTGAAAGACTAGATGCAGAAAGTCAAGTAATAGACAGATAGATGAAGGTAGGGTTTGAGGGACAGATGAAAAGATGGTTTGCGGGAGGGGTTGTTTTTTTCTTCAGCCTGTTGCATGTGCTTATTGTGCAATTACTGTAGGTTTAGTGTAAGTACTGTATTACTGCACTATATGAAGGATAGCTATTTATTGTGTCCAGAAGGAGCGTTCTTAGCGCTTACTTATACTTTATCAGGTATTACAGAATCTAAAAGCATTCCAGCCTGCGTATTGAACAGTATTTAAAGGACCAATGGCATGCCATTTTAGATATAATTGCGTGTGTATTTCAATTTATTTATGTGTATGGAATTCCATTCCGTCAGGAAGTGTTACATTAATGTTCAGGGAGTGCAAGCCTAGCTAGGTAATCACAATCAGGACAGAGGATGCGAAAACAAACTACACAAAGCTGGTTGTCAACAAGCAGCCAAGTCAACAGGTTTTAATATTGAATCTCTGTTAAATTGTTAATATATTAATTCAAATGTATTGGAAGGGTTTCCTCAGTTAACGAAAGTCACCATTTGATTTTTAAATTGGCTTTTATGTTGTCTTAATCTGTTGTATTTACTGTAGGTATTAAAAGAAGCACAATGATTGGTCCATCCAGTGTTAGCACAATGTACTGTAAGCAGTTTGATGTAAACAAAGGGATTGTTCGATGACTGAAATGCAGTGATATTAAGTTACTGAAGATTTTATTTTCTTGTACATACAGACTGTAACAATGTCAGTGAAAGATAGGATATGTATCGAGGCAGCAGAGCAATGCTATAAATTAAATTGGATTATTTTTATGGAAATAATATAGTATATGAAACTTTTTGTATTCGTGCATTTGAAGAGAAGCTGCTTCTCTTTTCTAAGTGTAACTTCACTGACAATTTGGGATTTTTTTTTTTGTTTTATTTTTTTTATTGCTATAAATGTCAGTCAAGCATTTGAAGAACGTCTCTGGACATGCTGCATTCATTAAGCAGGCCTCTCTCTCCTTTTTATTTATTTAAAATCAGGCTGGTTCCAAATGAACATGTTGGAACAACCATGACAAATTGAGTAGCATGCACTGCAAAGTTCCACCCCTCACTTCATACATAGAACTCATGGTTATTTGCATTATCTCGATTTCCCATATCAAACGTGCTCTTAACACGAGCAGTGTAAATAATATCCTCTCCAAATGCAGCATTAGTTTCCACATCCTGGTCTTAAGTGTGTGTGTTACCAGTGTAATTCAGCTAATGACTGCAGCATGTAGCTGGACAAACTGATTACACATTTATTAACATTATTCTAATGTTTTATTGCTGTATATATTTGATCTTCAAGTGAAAATAACTGTACAAAGTTTTTTTTGTTCAATCTTTCTAAAATCATAATTTTGGATGGAATCTTAACAAGCTAGTGAATAAAATCTTCTCATTATGTCAATGTATTTCAGTGAAGTGGTATTGTTGGTATCTAACAGGAGGACATGGTGTCTGGCAGTGAAAACCATTTTGCTTATCTGCACTTTATTCTTTCTTCATTAACTACTTCACATTGTGTCCTACCCATGTGTGTTGCATTTGATCTACTGCACATTTCTGCAATTTACGACTCAAGAGGAGGGAGCACAGAAGATTACTGCACATCATCTGTTTTCCTGCACACACCATACCATCACACTGTGACTAAGAGCTGTGGGAAATGAACAGGGCCTCTGACTTGGAAGTGGTTTCTTTTTTCACTTAATCATAATTCACTTTACCTAAGGTGTACAATTTTATTGTGTGAAATCTGTCTTATGAGGGAGCTAACTAAACTCTGAACAGAATGGAAAAGATTCTTCATTTTCTTTTGTTTATTTACGTCTTGCTGATGCTGACAGTAAACCATTTCAGATCTTGCCAGAGGTACTGTGTGTTTCATGAGAACTTTAAAGTGTAGCTTGACACAGTTTTTGTTTTCCATTACCCTGACTGGAGAAAACTGCACACATAAATATTGCAAGGACATGCGTCGTCCAATGAAGGCCTTGCACGTTCTCTCTTGGGCTGGAGTTGAGCGAGAGAATGGAAGGTTATCTCAGGTTAAAGCACAGTAATGATCCTCTCCTCCCGCTGCAACTTTTGCTTTCGACAGTGTCCAACCAGATGTATGTTTACTGGAAGATTCTTGAACTTAATGTGATTGGTTTCATTCCGAACCATTAGGTGATTGCACATAGCTTCCCCAGCTTATTGCAGATGACTCACAAGATTAGACAAGGGAGTGAAAATCATGTACATTGCTCTCCTTGCTGTGTGTGTCAGGTGGCCGGAAGGGGATAAGGAAAAAAATCATCCACTGTGCAGTTTCGCGTGGTTCTTGCAATTGGTTTTCTAGTGGGGACCGACACTGACTGCATCCACCACCAGCACACACCCCTCAGCACCGGTGATGCATCCCCGCGGCAAGGGCACGTACAACTCCTTCTCAGAGTCGTCTCGACTTTAGAATGGTGCAGAAATCTCTCAACGGCGGGGTTTACCCAACTCAAGCCGGAGAGAAGAAGCACAAAGTCGGGTTTGTCGGTTTGGACCCTGGGGCTCCCGAATCCAGCAGGGATGGGGCGCTGCTCATTGCGGGCTCGGAAAGCACCAAACGGAGCGGCATCCTCTGCAGACCGAGATCCAGCATCTCTGCCGGGAGACCCAGACCGTCGAAGAAAAATGCCAGCTATCGGAAACTACAGAATTTCCTCTATAATGCTCTGGAAAGACCTCGGGGATGGGCGTTCATCTACCACGCTTATGTGTAAGTACTGGTCGGGTTTCAGCAGAGCATGTTAATTCTGTCAGCCTGTCTGCCTTTTCTCTTACTCGGGGAACACGCCGCTGTTCCTGTGTCATGGTCTAGGACAGCTGCCATTGAGTTTTGCAGGTATCACATTCTGCGCTGATGATTACGTTAAAATGACGCATTAAATGGTTAAAAGCTGGCAAGCTTCTTTCCGTATTACAGAAAGAGCTGCAACTTCACATGCATAAGTCATGCTGTAACTCTTATTTGTGGCTTTTGCAACTTACATGTTGCGGCAGGTTTCAGCACAGTGGTCTGTGGACAGCTCCGGGCTGGGCCGGTATTTTCTCTGATTAACGTCGCAAGCTCTGCAAGCTGCATATACAGTACACTGTGTGTGTGTGTGTGTGTGTGTGTGTGTGTGTGTGTGTGTGTGTGTGTGTGTGTGTGTGTGTGTGTGTGTGTGAGAGAGAGAGAGAGAGAGAGATAGAGAGAAAGATACAACTGGAACATGATGCCTTCCTTTTGTTTCCTTTCTATGTCAGGTCACTGAGTTGAATGCAGAACATTGCCTGCCAAAGAGTTAATGTCACACCCAGTGGTGCCATCATAAATATGTAGGTTGATGATCTGTGATCTCTGGTGAGTGGTTAGCACCAAGACCGAGCAGCCACCAAAGATAACAACCATCCTATAGGGGAAATGCTTGCATATTGCCTTCATATTAAAGCAATTGTGCAGGAATTTAGTCATGAGTATTCACAAAAACATATTTTGTGTCCAGGATATCCAGGTTCTGATCCTACATTTCCCATTAATTTAAATCATCCTAAATGACAGTACTCCACATCTGTAATGCACACTTTCCCTTTAAGAAACCACTAATTACTCAACTGTTTGCACAAGGTACTTATCACTAGTTGTAAAGGTTTGTGTGAAATGAGTGCAGGTGTCTTTTATTGCATGTTACTTGCTGTGTTATGTTCATCCAATCAAGAAGACAGCCTTGCTTTGCACAAGTTCTCCAAATCAAAATGTGGGTTTATTCCATTTTGTAAAACGGTGAAACGTGGTTCAGTGTTGCTGCATGGTTGGTAGTGATGAGTTGAAATGGCCACGGTGTTAAGGAATTCACTGTGCACAGCATATCGACTCCCCTGAGACGGCACGATGCCCAGAAGTAAGCCTGCACTTTAAAGTGAAACCACACACACTCACCCAAGCCCTCTGGCTTCTTTTGAAATATTAACAGAAATAACTTAAATGAATCATATAGCAGTCAACTAAAAATCCTTTCTTACCTTTTCCTTTTTGCTTTTTGGGAGGTTTGCAATCTGAAGAGGACGGTGGAATCTAGTGCATGTAGAAGTTATAATACAGCATTTGGAGACAAACTACACAAAGCAGCCTGAATAGAACAGCGTCATGTGTGCTGTCTAAAAGCTGGAAGTTATAAATTTGTGTACAACTCCGTCCTAACACAAAATATTGATAGTTATAGGAGAAAGGTGAGAGTGATCATTGACCCTGACACACTTGTACTCAAATAACTTCATACAGTGTGCACACTGTTCTGTTCATCCTGTGTAGAGCAGCTTTTCCTGTATTCCATTTGTCTCTTCTATACATTATTCATAGTCACCACTCTTCGTTTAATCTCCCAGCCCTTTGCTTCCAGCCTGCTAATATATAAAAGGATCATGTGTTCATACCAGTAAAATCTCTCTCTTCTTCTTTTCCTGAGGAAGATTTTAGCAGTAAAACTATTGCCTTGAACTGAGGAAGGCAGCACTGCAAAATGTGCTTAACGGCTGTTTGGTGGGGGGTTGTCTGCATCTGTTGGGCAGGTGTTTTGTTCCGTGGTATCGTTTGTAATGCATGTGAATGATCAATATGTGGAACATGAGTACCTACTGCATATCCAGAGTACTCTCTGTCTTGTTGCCTTGGTACTCTCTTCCTTTCTCCCTGTGTTTATGTAGTAGCTGCCTGAGACTGACCAAGGCCGCCCTCCCCCTTCAGTTCTGTTGCTGGGCCAATATTAGATAAAGGAGACATGGTGCTCCAAAATCAAGAATGTTCCCATAGATCTAAATCTTAAGTATCTTGTAAAATGCGCCCTCTTCTTTAATGCAAACCCTGTTCCTTTCTGACAGCTTTTGGAAAAAAAGACTGCATCCCACTTTGATCGTTACAAAGCTACATTCCTGCTCTCATGAAGAACTCAGAGCTCTGATATTGTCCCTAATTTGTCTTCAACAGGAATCTGATTACTGAGCGTCCTCTTTGCAGAAAGCGCCAGCTGTGTGAGGGTATTGAAAAGTGTCTGGAGCCATGAAATGACACAATATGTCAGTTTTGCATCGGAGTGCATCTGAGGAACACTGCAAAAAGAGGAGGAAATGGAGAGAGAAGGAGAGTTTAGAAGTTGATCAGCCAATGAAGATAAGTGCTCTGTTAAGAGGTTTCAATGGGACAGATCGAGGACATGGTCCAGTTATTCGCTGCTGAGCTGGCCCAGCTGAAGACGAAGCTGGGAAGAAATAAGGCAAGGACGCTAGCAGACAGATGCTGGCTGCCAAGCTGCTGGGGTGTGATGGAGTGGTCTGTTTCCAGAGGAGTGAGTCTGCTGTGAGGAAGTAGGAATCTGAGGCCTGGATTTGCGCTGGTGTTTACAATGAAATGTGTCCTGTTATTCTGAAATAGACTCCCAATAAGCTCTTAATATACAGTATATTCATATAGACGTTAACCCCTGCCTTCAAATGGAACTTGTGGGCTTATGTTTACCATGGGGAAAGCAATGTAAACAAATGTTTGCCATTTAAATGGTAACATCATTCATCTGAAATTTATCAAAAACTGATTTAGGCAACTCTTGAAGCCAGTGAGACCAACAGTTTAGCAAGTTACATTTAATATTGTTCTTGTTCTTAAACATGTTAGGCCACAATAAAACAAACAATTCAACACATTATGAAAATCTGTCTTTAGAAAACCATATTTTAGAGTCACCATTGACCATGGAGGGCTACTTGAATCATTTGTATTACTACACTCAGTCCAGTTTAACATTTTGAGATTTCTTTTGTGTAGTTTAATCAGTGTAAGTGCTCATGTCTCCATCTAACTGCCCTCTCTTCAGTTGAAAGCAACCACGCATGAATTTTCAGTCCGTTGCTGTTAGTACAAACCAAATCATTCACTGCACAAAAGGTCAATGGCTTAGTAATCCAGTACATACGGCAGAGCTACCCAAATGACTGTTTCTGTCATGCTGCAGAGGATTTAAAAATACTAAAAAGAATTTTGCTTCACAGTTGAACACATTTGCATTCTCTGTAAAGGACTGGTTTCAGTGACATTGTACATATCACATTATTATTCTGATGTAGTTGGCAAACAACTCTAAAACCTACTCTACTCTACTAGGAACATTTATTTTAGATTCTTTCTATTTTTCAGTTAATTTAAAGAAAAGAAAATCTTATTTTGCTACCATATAAAAACAATAGGAAAATGCTCACTTAAGAAAGTGAAAGAGATGATAATGCAGGGTAATCTGTAAAAAAAAAAAAAATCCAAACAAAGTTCAAACCACAAGTAATCCTATCCAACAGAAGTCTATGGAGACAAAAGAGAATAACTTGAGAAGACATTCGGGAAAAGAACCAAACTATATCATGTAGGTAGGCGCAAGAGAGGAACTGACAAAGCAGACACAGAACTGTATCCAAGGCTAAGGAGGCCGGGGGGCACTACTGAGGGAGGAGAAGATGAGGAGAAACTAATCACATAATCCCAAAGGAGGGAAAACACGTGTAGGAAGTACAGAAATAAACAAAACACCATGGATGAAACTAAAAACAGGAAACACAAGAAAAAAATAAGTTTACAGCAAATGTTGAAAACTTCATCTCATGATATAATACAATGAAATCAGGTAGCAGGATATACACAACATGAGCGCCACAGAAAATCCTCTCAAACATCCCCTGACGAGTCCACAGAGTGGCCACCGCAGTGCTGGCACATGGTCTTCACAGGCACTATTTGCTTAGCGAGAAATCCTTTCCTCCTCATTTGCTCTCCTTTGGTTGGTTGCAGTCTAAATTTAGCGTGATGAGGATGTCTGGGTAGGCAATGTTATGCTGAGCCGGGCAAATCAATGTTTCTTTATCTGCAGCTCAGGAGGAAATGCGGGCCTTTCTGCTTCCAACAACAGCCCCCTCAACTTGACTGATAGACAGTCAAATTCTTATTGATGTCGTCTGGACTTTTGGCAACAAGTCTGTGTGTGAGTGTGTGTTGCTGCTTGTTGCTGTTTGTGGAATGTGATTTTTACTCTCCGTGGTTTTCTTTATCTGAGGACTTAAGTGCCAGAGAAGAGGCTGTAATAATAGAATATGTTTGTGGGTGTGTGGTTATGTGTATATGTGCTGCACAGGATACAGTTTCAGAGAGTTATTGTGTGACTAAATGAAACATCTTTGTCTTAATGGCATGGATTAAAATCAGTGGATCAGTCCTTTTGCCAGACGAAGGAAAAATATTTTGTTTTTGCTTAAACAAATACTTCCCAATACTGAAACAGGGACTACTCATGGCTCCTTACAGTGTGGTATATATTTACAGTTTGAATAATAGTAATAATTTAAGAAGTTACAGCTGGCAGTTGATTAGTGGCAAGGCCTCAGAACACTTTCAGAAACATTTTCATATTGTTTGTTTAATTCACATAAAGATGAAGTGTAAACCAACCAGTTATGATTTCAGAGGGTTTGCAGTGTGTATATAACAATTGATAAATACTACATCATGTCATCTGTCGAATCCCTGAAGAGTAGTTTTGAATCTCATTACAGTGGCTCTAGACTTTTTTCAGTGCCTGACTCCACCTCAGTCTCGGGTGGTTCAAACATGAACAAAGAGGATGAGTGTGAGTGGAGTCTTTAATTAGACTTAAATCTAGCCCTTGGTAGAATTTAAATGGAAGAGTTGTACAAAAATTCAGCATTCTTTTGGAGTTGGCCTCAAGTGACAAGTGTATATTTTCTGATGGTTCGCACCATAACAAAACAAGTTGAACTGTCCTGGCCTCATATATTTCACCATGTCTCCCTTTTTGAGATGGGTCTAAATCCACATGCAGTACGACACAGAGGTATAAAGGAAAGCCTCACTTTGCTGATGGTAAAGAAATGTATCCTGGAGACTGCTGGTGACTGCCTCAGGAAGCAGGTTCTTGGCATCTCCTTAATCAGCAAGTGTCCTCATTAGTAGGTAATGATGAACCTGGCAAGGTTGAATCAGGAAAGATGCATAAAAGGACCTCCAAACAGAAATTCTGTGAAAAACTCTGTTTTTCCTAGAGCAGATTTTGAAAGGTTTACAACACCCCTCTTAACCATTTGAAATTCCCCTTTAATCAGGCCAGCCTGTCCTGGTTGAGTTGTTTACAGCATTTCTGTTCTGATTGGGCTGTTGTTGAAAATATGACACAAACATAACCTGTCAAACTGATTTTGTGCAATAATATTGTTGTCAATTTACAAGCTTCATCAAACTAGTTAAAAGTTTGCCATTAAGCAGGCCGAATCAACATAATTAAGATGACCATCCTCCCTAAATTTCTCTTTTTTATATCAGTATATTCCCATCAAAAAAATCTAATTTTAGATAAAATAATCTCAGAATTCATGTAGAACAAGAAAAAACCCAGATTAAGGACAGTCTTCTTACAGAGACCAAAATCAGTAGGAGGTATGGGGTTGCCAAATTTAAATTTATATTATTGGGCGTGTAACATTAAAATTATGACCTATTGGTTACAAAAAAAAATAAGTATAGAAAACGACTGTTGTCCCCCGTCCTCTCTCCCAGCCATGTTGCACTGTAGACCCTGACTCATTAACTAATCCAGTCGTCTCCCATTCACTCAAGATTTGGTCCCCAAATTTTATGGTTGGCAGTCTTGTTCGCTTCAAAGCCCTCTTATCGAAAACCACACCTTCGCACCTTCATTTACTAATACATTGTTTAAGGAATAGTTCAATAAAGGGATTCATAGCTTCCTGGATATATTTATAGATCAAGTATTCCCAACATTTGAACAAATTCAGGAAAAATACAATATTCCAAGGTGATATATTGAGTTTAATAAATATTTACAGATAAGAAGTTTTGTTTTTCAAAACAATACATCATATCCAAAGTCTCCCACCCGATCCTCAATGGAATCGATGCTTATGCGAGATCCTTCCAAAAAGGGAGGAATATCCGAACTATACGAAAATCTCTCAAGCCTCACTGGTAAAACTTCTATGGATCATCTGAGGTCAGCCTGGCAGGACAACCTAGGAAGGGAGATTACAGAGGAACAATGGCAGATAGCCCTGGCACAAACTCATGATTCTTCAATATGTGCCAGACATGCACTACTGCAGTTTAAAATAATACACCGCATACATTGGTCAAAGCAAATCTCCATAAAATATATCCCTCAGTAGATCCTTCATGTGTCAGATACGGACTTGGACCAGCAACACTGGGCCATATATTTTGGAGTTGCCCAAAGTTATTGATTTACTGGGACAATATTGTTCAGAGTCTATTTTACAACTACTAACTGACCTATTAATGCAGATCCATTGGTGGCGGTTCTAGAAATTATTGATTCAAGTACAATGAAAAATAACATGGAACATAGTTTGGTTTCATTCGTCAGCCAACTTGCACAAAGACTGATGCTACTTAATTGGAAACAAAAGCCAGCACCAACTTATTCAAATCTTATGACAGATGTTATGAGACATTTAGAGCTGCAGAAAGTCAGGTTTTTACAGAAAAAAAATGGAAAGAAAGTTTTATAGAATCTGGCAACTGTTGATTGTTTTAACCTCACCACATAGTCCGATGGCAAGTCTTAGTAGTGCACTTAACCCTCAATAGAACTCCTTTTTCTTTTTTTCTTCATTATTGTTATTGTTGTTGTATTTATTTTTATTGTTTTATCCCCATCCCCATGTGTTTTAAGATACATTAGTTAATATAACTGAAATGTAAAGGTGTATGTACTTGTTTAGTTTTATGTTTGTTTTTTATTTAAATCAATAAAGAGAGTTGGAAAAGTTTGCCATTAAATAAATATTCTTTTGAATCGTTTGTTGAAACAACTGATGTTACTTTCCTTTTAAATATGAGCGTACAGCTATGCGATAGCTGGCTCAGCTTAGCATACAGGCTGGAAGCAGAAGGAATCTGTTTGCCTCTCACTGTCAGTGATGTGCACTTTTACCTTGGTTTATGTGCTTGATGTTTGTCTGAAATCGAATGCAGACCAGCAAATGTTGTATTATTATTTTCTTATTTCCTCTGTAGAAAGAAACATTGGTCTTCAGATGGTAAAATAATGGGTCAAAGTGACAAGTCAAGTTTCTGTAAATATGTGACATCTTGAGTGCCTGATCATAATATGCCTCATGGCTACACCACCAGAATAACAGACACCTTGACGGAATCATAGTACAAAAGCAGTGAATTCAACCAGAAAACACATCAGTGCTGTTTCTGTATATATGCTTGGAGCAGGTATTCAAAGGAGGGTAATATTTTCCTTAGACAAGGAAAATCTATGAGAGCGAGAGTGAGTGTGAAATCTAATACTGTGACAAGTGTGTGCACATAATTCACACCTTCACTTTGGTGCTGATCATCAGGGCATCAAATGACTGTGAAAAGGAAGGAACTTGTTTTACCATTCCTGGATGATATACATTAACAACCATGAGTACAAGTGCAACCTGTCAAATAACAAGATTGGAATTTAATACAAGAAAATTAAAAATAATACAGTATTATCAATATGAATCAGAATATATATATAACATTGAAACCAAGCAAGCATTGAATCCCATGTAGTCATCCGTGGTGTATAAGATTCCGTAACCACACATTTACCATAGATGTATGATATCAGTCTGACTTCACAAAGTGAAATGAACAGAACTGACCCTGCATTGGCCTGAGTGGTTTGCTGACCACCAACCAGAGAGCTTCAACCTTTTGCACCATGCCAGCTTCCTATGTTAGTGTTGCTAGTTCAGACAAGTCATAGTTGGAGGTCAGCGGATCAGTCAGAAGGCCCACAAAGGGTCAACTGATGCAGCTAGAAGACAAAGTGCTACAAGCTTATTGGTATGTCCTTCTGCACCCCCACCGACCTTTGGGAGGTGCATGGGGGAATAACTAGTCATGTCTGACAAGACACGGATAAAAGGCAAGAGAAGCCTCAGAAGACACGGCTCTTTGGCTGCAGTAGCTCACCACATCTCATTTATTGCCTGTTTCGCTTTTTAAAATTTTATTGAAATAAACTTTACATTTTTTACCACTGTTATCTGGTCTTCACTTCATACTGCGACTCAGCTTACTTTTTTATTTCCTTGTGTTTACGCCTCTGGTTAGGAATAACAAGAGAAGGTTATCCAATGACACTACAGTTGTTGAGCTAAGTTGATCTCTGATGGTTCATTCTGATTGGCTGACAGCCAGCGCTACTGAAAAGAGTGTGATGAGATAATAGACTGCAGCAGCAAAAAGGAGCTACACCTGACAATTTAATCAAATAGATTCTTTTATTTTTTTTTATAATGCCATTATTCAGCAAGGATTGGTGAGCATGCTTTATGTCAAGTGACCAAAGGTTGGATGAAACCTACTAGAAATTAAACACAAACTTGCATGTCATGTCATGTCAGAAATAGATCAGTCAGATTGTATTGATGTTTCACAGAGTAAATTCAGGAAGATGTGTGTGGTTAAGTGTACTTGAAGGAAATGTTCAGATGCAGTCATTGAAATTCCTCTTTTTGTGTTAAGATGTTCACAGTAGGTAAGTGAATATGTGTGAGATGTGGTTCAGGGGTTTTAATTACTGTTGAGAGTGATCTGTTTTGAGACTGTAGAATTTCACATAGTTTGCATGTCAGGGCTTTCCTTCACTGCTGAAATATTGCCATGATGACCATCTTCAGCATGTTAAAAGCTGCACAAGTCAATATTTTGACATTAATTATGGATTAAATGATGAAGCATAAAAGCAAGGTGTCACCCAAAAGCCATTATCACTTGAGTTTGCAATTCCTTCTGCTCTACTGGACTAGTTTTTCTCCTTCTATCTTGTTGTTTCTTCTCTGTGTAGCACAACTGTGTGACAATACCTGTCCAGCATACAGAAATGCAGTAACTAGCAGGTGAACATAGTGTACATTTATTAAAAGAAAAAAAAAATAAAAGTTGCCATTTCCTGAATGTGTGAAGAAATGCAACATTTTGAGATTTATTTTAACTTAATTACCATGCCAGTTACTTAATTATTTTTTTATACCAAAAATTATAAGTGTAACTCCTATTATACATTTGTATATTACATCATTGTTTGTGAACTTCAACTGTAATACATGATCTTGCACTCAGGAAATAACTTAAGTCAGTCCATAGTATTTCAACTTTGATCAATGATGCGTCTTTTAAAACCCTGCATTCCCACTGTATTGGGTTTCATTGGGCACTATCCATTAGCCCTCCTTTGGATTTCTTCCAGAAGATCTTTTCTAAAGAAAGCCCCTGAGGTCAGGCCCTTCCAGGCTTCTTCCTCTGCTAATCACGTGTTATCCTCCATCCAATGAGGTGCTCAGCTGATGTTCTCAACCCATCTTCTGCGTGTGTGGAGCAAAATTGATTTTCTTCCAAACCCTATTTAGTGCCTTTTTAGTGCATATACACAGTCTGCTTAAACCCATCAGATCATCACATTTTACCTAAGATTTTTACTGTTTTTTCTGCCATAATTAATGGCATTAACTCATAAAAATGACAAGCAATATTTCTTATGATTTCAGCAGAAAGCTGATGAATGGAGAACAGACTGGCTAAGCAGTGCAGCCCCTTAGTCACCTTTGACACACATCACAGATACTACTAGTATATCTGTATGTTTCTTATACTATAGATGGTAACACTTTCTATGAAGGTTGTATTTATAATGCCCTATGAATGCACTCATAATGTTTTATAAGATGTCTATAAAGCATTATAATGGTCATTATTACCATCTATACATATTCACAAGTCGTAATAACCAACTTCATGATGAACTATGACAACTGGTTATGAATGATTATAATTTTAATCTGAATAGTTCATTATAAATATGTCAATATCTGCCTAGTCACTTGTTAATTTTATGATGCATCATAACTACTTTGCTTTGCTAAATGTGTATAGTGATGCATAATGAGTTTTGACTTCGCCTATAGTGCTTTATATTTTCTTAAATATATATATATATATATATAAGATCTTAAAAGTGCCTTTGGGTTGGTGAGGTGATTCAGGGTCAGAGGTCAGGAGATGGTTTGACAGCAGCTACAAGAAGAACAGAGGCAAATCTTTAGTGCTCTAGCTGGGTTTGTTTTTATGCAGAAAGTTTTGATTGAAAACACATAAGCAGATCACGTTTTTTTGTTTAAAGCAGCGTAATGAGACATTATATTACCGCATATCATGCAGACACCGCAGATTACCCGTAGGTGGCTTAAGCTAGCTACACGAAAGTTACCAGACACGGCTAGTTTTAATTCACAAATTAGATCGTTTTCATATTCTTGCGTTTAATGATTGAAACCCTTTGAAATCATTGCTTTAATACGTAAACCATGTGCTTCATGTCAGCAAAGTAAGGCATTAGCTCACAAAACACTAGCTGGACAGAGAGACAACATACCTGTCCTGGAGAGGACTCAGCGAAGAAAGGGAAGAAAAGCCGCTTTACGACTAGTACATATAGTCAATGCTTTACGACAGTGGGTGGAGCTGTGGACGGAGGTGGGTGGGGTCAGAGGTCAGGGGTCATGGACTAAGGAATGACGTTTCTACAATAATAATAATATAAATAAAAACGATATTAGAATAATTTCTGACGGCATTCAATAAATGCGAACATTTCTAGCGATCTACATCTAGCGACGTATAAGAGACCGATATAACAAATAACCATTAATTTTTTTCGAATCTCAAAGTGCCGAATCCTGCAGCAAAATTGACGTTACATTAAAAATCGAAATAAGACCATTACAAATCTAGTCTAAATGAAATTAAATCAAACCTCTTCATTGCGCAGTGTCACATTGACAGTCGTCCTCATAGTACGAAATAACTTCCAATTGAAATACATCAGTTTGAAATCCGTTTCGAGCGGCATGAAAATTTGAGAAAAATCGGCAGGCACCAAACAATAGATTAATTTTCGTGACAGTTTCACATCCACTGTGAGACCGGGTTGGTATTTAACCGCTTCTCTATACAGGATCGTTTGAAATGTCCGCATTTATTGAATGCCGTCAGATATTATTTTAATATCATTTTTATTAATATTACTATTATTGTAGAAATGTCATTCTTTAGTCCATGGCCCCTGACCCCACCCACCCACCTCCCTCCTCAGCTCCTCCCACTGTCGTAAAGCATTGACTGCGGGTTTTCCGCTCTTTCTTCGCTGAGTCCTCTCCAGGATAGGTGTGTTGTCTCTCTGTCCAGCTAGTGTTTTGTGAGCTAATGCCTTACTTTGCTTACATGAAGCACATGGTTTACGTATTAAAGCAATGATTTCGAATGGTTTCAATCATTAAACGCAAGAATATGAAAACGATCTAATTTGTGAATTAAAAACTAGCCGTGTCTGGTAACTTTCGTGTAGCTAGTTTAAGCCACCTACGGGTAATCTGCGGTGCCTGCATGATATGCGGTAATATAATGTCTCATTACGCTGCTTTAAACAAAAACACGTGATCTGCTTATGTGTTTTCAATCAAACCTTTCTGCATAAAAAACAAACCCAGCTAGAGCACTAAAGATTTCCCTCTGTTCTTCTTGTAGTTGCTGTCAAACCATCTCCTGACCTCTGACCCTGAATCACCTCACCAACCCAAAGGCACTTTTAAGATCCACATCTCTAGGACCACGTCGTGCCACTTTTGTGGCCTGTTTCATGTGTTTGTTTAATGTGCTCAGAACATTGATAATCATTCTGATTATGTGTGTTGGTTTAAATGAAAATAAAGTGAAATAAATACATTCCTTTTGTCTTTACTGTCCAGGCTCTCATTTCATTGTGCTTCATATTTGTTTATAATAGTCTTATATCCACAACACCTCATTTGCACTAATTTACCTAAAGCTGACAAATAACATCTATGATATTAACACTGTGCATATGGGGTAAAGATGCCAGACTCAGGACTTAGTTCATTGCACCTTTTAATTACTCATAGTAACTTATATCTGTTAATAATAGTGTCATATTCTTGTCACTTTACTTAGCGCTGACAAATAGCACTTATGATATTGCATAGTTGTTTATAACTGTGTGCTGTAGGGAGATGTATACATTATTATAACTTTATTACATATACTTATAACTACAAATATAAAGCACTATAGGCGAAGTCAAAACTCATTATGCATCACTATACACATTTAGCAAAGCAAAGTAGTTATGATGCATCATAAAATAACAAATGACTAGGCAGATATTGACATATTTATGATACACTATTCAGATTAAAATTATAATCATTCATAATCAGTTGTCATAGTGCATCATGAAGTTGGTTATGACGACTTGTGAATATGTATAGATGGTAATAATGACCATTATAATGCTTTATAGACACCTTATAAAACATTATGAGTGCATTCATAGGGCATTATAAATACAACCTTCATAGAAAGTGTTACCGCCAAGAGCTTACTATCTGTGTCCTAACCAGGATTCGAAGTTTTACAGTGACACACAGCAGAATGAAAGAGCAATGAATGTTTTTCCCTTTCTTATCTCCTCCAGCTTCCTCTTGGTCTTCTCTTGTCTCATACTCTCTGTCTTCGCCACCATTAAAGAGTTCAAAAACAGCTCAGAGAGTGCCTTGTACATCTTGGTAGGTATAATTTAATTTTTTTTAATCCTCCACTGCTTACACATTTGTGCCACAAGGTTAACTCCACCTTTATGGTATGCCACACAGGAAATTGTTACTATTGTGGTATTTGGAGTGGAGTACATCGTGAGGATATGGGCTGCTGGCTGCTGCTGTCGATACAGAGGATGGAGAGGGAGGCTAAAATTTGCCAGAAAGCCTTTCTGTGTCATAGGTGAGAAAACAGTGTGTCACTTGTGTTTAGCTGACTGTCAGTTGCCACACCTTCCTCCTTGAGAAGAAACACAACACCAAAACATGTTGTGTTTTCTGTTCATATACAAGAGCAGGAATCTCTAAGCAAGAACGAGAAATCTTAAAAATTTATAACTATAGTAATTGTTGTTAACTCAGCCTGATCTAATCTCTATATTGCTTTCCCTTGCTTTCACATATATACTGTTAGTGTGTTCTGCTTCTCTCTCCAGACATTATGGTGCTGATCGCCTCAGTGTCGGTGTTAGCAGCTGGATCTCAGGGCAATGTTTTTGCCACCTCGGCCATCAGGAGTCTGAGATTCCTGCAGATCCTGCGCATGCTGCGTATGGACCGTCGTGGAGGCACCTGGAAGCTGCTTGGATCAGTAGTTTACGCCCACAGCAAGGTGATTTAGGCATTGTTTATTTTTGTCTTTAGTTAACTTAAATATGTTATTATGCGCAGAACAGGCATAACATTATGACCACCTTCTTAATATTGTGTAGGTCTCCCTTGTGCCTCCAAAACAGTTGTGACTCATCAGAGAATGGACATGGGTCTTCTGAGGGTGTACTGTGGTGTCTGGTAACAGGATGTTGTTAGTGGGGGCCTTTGGGTCTTATGGGTTGATGGGCGGGGCCTCAGTGGATCATCCCACAGGTACTTGATCAACTTGGGATCTTGTTTTTTTTAGTTGTTCCTGAAGCGCTTTTGTATGTGCATGTGTGTCAGGCTGCATCCTGCTGGGGATGGCTACTGCCATCAAGGAGTGTCATGGCTATAGGTTGGGGCTGCCTGGTCTGGTCTAGGTGGGTGCTACATGTCTAAGTAACATCCACATGAATGCCAGGTCCAGATGTTTCCCACAGAACACAGTATTGTCACAAAATGGTCAATGTTATTTACTTTTCCTGTCAGTGGTTTTCATGTTGTGGCTCATCTGTGTGAGCTGGGTATTATTACACTTTTAGATGGTTTACCATATCACGTCCATATGCATTTCGATTTTGAAACTGTATTGCTACAGTTGCAGTTTTAAAAACACAGATTCAGACGTCTTGGGTTTCACAAGTGAAAAGGATCTAAGGAAACAATCCCATCAATTTGCACGTTGGGTTATGATCAGTGTAGAGAAGGATACTTTTAAAATGTAGAAATGTAACCATAACACAATACAAAATACATGCCCTAAAATGTCATTTGAGACATTCTGTTATATTAGCCAGAGTAACCTATTTTAAATACCTGGATTACTTCCACACTGAACTGTCAACTGCGTGAATGCAGCAATCGCACCCAAGTTAAGATATCAAGGCAACCAGTAAAACTGCAGATGACTACTACTAGTTAAAAAACAGAACTAACTTTAAGATGCTTTTTTCAGGTGCAATATTGGATGTTATGTTATGCAAGCAGAGGTTGCACTTCACAATAATGTTGCCTTCTCCCTTCTCTTTCCTTAAAGTGAAGTGCTGGCTCTGTTGTGCTGGCTCCTGCTCCTACTCCATTATCTTGACTAATCACGTAATTAGCTCAAGTGAATATTATCGCGGTAGAGCCTTTGGCAGCAAGTTATACACCACAGTTTCTGGGAATTGCACGGAGTTTCCTATTTACTTAGAGAGTGAATAAACATGTGAAACATAAAAGTACTGTCATGTAATCTGTTGATTTTAACAATTTAGCTGTATTCTAATTACCACCTGTTTAAAATGTAAATGTAACTGAAAACATCTCATCTCATCTCATCTCATCTCATCTCATCTCATCTCATCTCATCTCATCTCATCTCATCTCATCTCATCTCATCTCATCTTCATCTTCATCTCATCTTCTACTACCACTTAATCCTCACTAGAGTCGCAGGGGTTGCTGGAGCCTATCCCAGCTGTCAGTTGCTCATTTTTTGTATTCTAAATATGTAATGAGGCACATGTATTCCATTACTCCCCAACACTGGTTATGATGAACTACAGGACTTTTTGTGGTCTTCAAATCATTCCTTCCTGTTTTTCTGCTTCTTTTACTGCTTCTTTGATTTGATTCTCTTTTTTCTGTCTGTTCTGTTTGCTCCTTGTTGGTATCAATTTCTGGTCTGTGTGTGGCCAAATCACTCCAAGATAGCAACTTACCATTGTGTCGCGTAGCTTTGTTTTACAGTGTTTGAGCAGTTTTGAAGGTAATCAGCTGAGCTTAAGCTGCAGAGGGATGTCTGGAAAGATAATTTGCATATACATTGGTGTAGAGTCATGCCTAAGTCCTTTGAAAGCATGAAGCATAATTTGAATATGTAATTTTTATCAACACAGATTAGATTTTTAGGGAGTTAATCAATGCAATTGTAAGCCACTGAGGCCTCATGAAAACGTTCTGAACAACCAGCTCAGCAAACCAGACTCTGATATTAGATAAATGAAATGTTTATTTCAGCTTTAAGTCTCATGAAGTTTGGTAACTGCATTCATGTGGGTAGGAGTCTACAAAGGCACATCATGTAATGCTTCTTCATTTTGGTGATGCTGGATAGATTCCAATGGTGTTTGTTAATTAATATGTCAACTACAATTGAGGTAAAATCTACAACTGAAAGTGTAAATAAAAGACTGCTTATTAAACTAGTTGATGACAGTCTCACGTGGGATTTGAACCATTGGAGTTTGAATTGAACTGGAGCAGCCTTTTGTTCTCTTTTGTGCTTTTTCAGTGAAACGTTATTTTTTGCTGTGTCTCTTTCAAGTATTCCTGTCATGGGTGGGAAAACAAATTTCTCTCAGTTTCACTTTAGTGAGACGTGAAATATTTGCTTACACTACTAAGCCGTGGAAATGTGCTGCTATGTGCATGTTTGAGTTGATGTGAGAAGTATAGACAGCAGGTCTGCAGCTTGTGTGGAGCAGAGGGAAATAAAGACATTTATGAAATACTTGGTTTGTCACACAGGACATGGGACTCATTTTATCATGTCCAATATTGTTATGGAATGGATATTTTTACCAGTTGACAGTAGTAACATTGCCACCTTTGTAAGGCTTCTGAGATGAAACTTTATTGCTGTAGACTCCCTGATGCACACTAAATTGGTTTTCTCTATAGGAGCTCATCACAGCGTGGTACATTGGCTTCCTGTGCCTCATCCTGGCTTCATTCTTGGTCTACTCTGTGGAAAAGGAGTCAAATGCAGAGTTTGAGACATATGCTGATGCTCTTTGGTGGGGACTGGTAAGACTAAATAGAAAAAACAATATGGTTTAAAATTTTGAGGAATAACAAGATAAGATAAGATAAGATAAGATAAGATAAGATAAGATAAGATAAGATAAGATAAGATAAGATAAGATAAGTTAAGATAGGATAAGATAAGATAAGATAAGATAAGATAAGATAAGATAAGATAAGATAAGATAAGATAAGATACATATTTAATTTTAATTTATCCCACAATCCCCATACTAAGTTTTCCTTGATGTAAATAGCAATCAAACCAAACGGCAACATTAATCTTTTTATACTTTAACAGATCACTCTCACTACTATTGGGTATGGTGATAAGGTTCCCAAGACCTGGAATGGACGCTTGCTGGCAGCCACATTCAGCATGATAGGAGTGGCATTTTTTGCACTTCCTGCTGTAAGTATAAGTATGTCAGCAGCGCTTTGAACATCACAGTGTTGTTAGTGACAGGATACAAATAGTTGATCTGTGGCTCTCATTTGTGTTTTTTTTTTATTTTATTGTTTATATACATCCTGTTCTATTATGCACTCTACCTCCTAATTTCTTTTAATGAATTACTAACTCTTGTTTGACAATATTTAGAGATGCTACGGGATGAATTTATTAAATTAAAACATTCCTAATCAGTACTCTTAAATTAATTTAATTATTTGATGCTATATTTAATGTAATAGAACTTCAGTTTATGTTTTTCATTGTTTCAGTTTTTCGGGTCACTCTTGCTGCTCTCATTGATCTTGACAGTTTTCATCATCCAGGTCTAGGTCCAGCTGGTAGGCACAACCAGATGGAGGGCATGATAAAGATAAACATAAAGAGAGTGAAATGCTAGAGACCCCAAACAAAGCTAAAATACAGAGCTGCTATAAGTACAGAGCTCCTAAGGGGATCTATAATAACAGGACTGACTAACAGAATAAATATTTTACTTGCATTCGTCAGATCACCTGAAACTCAGTGGTGTGTTCACAGTTTTCTGCACTGGCAAAAGAAAAGAAAGATGCTACTTTAAACAAAAAAAGTACTTAATAAATGAGTAAAGAATGAAAATGGCTCAGTTATAAAGTTATTCCGTGAACACATTTTATACTTAGGGCAAACACTGTACTGCTTAGTAAATGAAGTAAAGTCTGCAATGTGGGAGGCAAAGCGAAGATGTGAAAACAGACAAAAAAATACATGTAGCCTTTCATTCTTCTTATGTCAACATACAAAGTGATTCTCGTGAATTCTCGTTAGATACATCAGTGGCTTGTTCAGACTGAACAGTAAGCTCTGCTTAAGCAGCTAACATGTTCAGTCTGTCACAAATACAAAATGTGGATTGCTGGATCAGCTCTCAGTTAAAAGGAAAAACTCTCCACTTTTTGCCTCAGCGTTTGACATGCAGCATTTCCTCTGACATTTCTAGAACCCTGAGGCTTTGCAGACATGTGGATCTGTGAAATGACGTCTTCACTAGATGTTTTTGTTGGACTGGTTTGCTGTGTTGTGATTGGGTTATTACACAGCGTTGGAGGAGTTCACCTGATGTTGTTGCAGTCCCTCTCCTCTCTACTTAGGGTCAATAAAGGTCACTGATCACTTTATTTCCATGTCTCTACAGGGTATCCTGGGCTCTGGTTTTGCCCTCAAAGTCCAAGAGCAGCACAGGCAGAAACATTTTGAGAAGAGACGAAACCCTGCGGCAGGCCTTATCCAGGTATGCCTCTAAGAAACTGATATAACAACCCAATGAACCTATTAAATTCACTTAATTTCCATTAAAAACATTTCTTTGTATGTCTTTATCCAGGGTGCTTGGAGGTTTTATGCTACCAACCTTTCCCGCACAGATCTGCTGTCCACTTGGGATTTTTATGAGCAGACTGTAGCTGTTCCAATGTACAGGTAAATAATCAAATTAGCTGAATAATGTGACATATTATTCAGCAATTTTAGGAGATACAGTGGTATTTATCATATCACATTCTGCCATCTTAGCCAAGCTTGAAAGCAAAGTGGAAAACTGATCCCGCAGAATATCTTCATCTTATTGTATTCCAAGCTTCTTTGTTGGATCAGATTAACAATCAGACGCTGGTGTGGCATTTCACATTCTGCTTTAATGGGGCTATTTTACAGAGGGCGTAGTTTTGGCAGTGACACTAGAACCTAAAATGCTGTTGAAAAGACAAATTCTTTCTGTGGCCTCTTTGAAGATTTAACCACTTACTTTGCAGTCCAACTGTATGAATCAGCATATAAAGCGCTGTGCTTCATTTTCACAATTTTCACAGATTTTTGGATTTTATGTGTCTGGGAGTAAAAGATCAGTATTTGTCTGTTCTATTTGGATCACTTCATGTTCAGTTTCGTTCTAGAATAGACAACTGCCAAGGTAAATGGAATTAGCTTTAATGGGCCCAAAGGCGAGCTTTAACCTTAATTGTAGAAATCATCTTGACAGACTGACAATATGCTCTTTGTCTTTTCCTAGACTTATTCCTCCTCTGAATCAGTTGGACCTGCTGAGGAATCTGAAGGGCAAGACATTCAGGTATAAGGCAAAGCTGATGATGTAGGGGCATAATCTCAGAATGATTATAATGTCAAGATGCTGAAACAATAACAAGGATGAGTGATTGAGAAATTTGATCTATCTTTGATCTATATTAAGAACAAAATTCTTATATCAATAAAGCTTGACAAGGAATTTGTGCAGTGTGAAAGGATTCAGTTGTGGTAACAAACCTTGGTCCCTGTGATTTTATTTTATGGTCAGTCTCTGCACCATACAATCACTTTGCCTAGCTTAAAAATTTTGATATTTTGAATCTGCTTTGCTGCTACTGTTTATCAGCACTGAATCTCCTCCACGCTGTTGCAGTGTCACACAAACATTAGTGTTACTGTTATTGTAAAGTATTCTGCATCACCGTCACCTTCTGGACTGGAGTGAAAAAGGTTATGATGAAAATGATGGGGATAAACTGCTGACTAACTTTAGTTGGTCTCTAGATTACAGTGGAAATACAGACAATCTTTGAGGGAACCATTTAGTTCCCGGAAGAGAGTTCCTGGGACTTGATGTTCCTTTTCAGTGATTATCTCTAAGTAAATAACTGCTTTTTGAGTAAGTGCTGACAGAATAATTGGATTATCAAGCATTTTGATTATATCAGTTACTTTGGGGCCATGACATACAGTGAAGCCTTGATGGAGATAAAGATGCTGACCTTATCTCAACTCATGTGAGTTCAGCCTGTTTGTAACACTAATAACTGCCTCGTGGTTGGGCTTATTCACTCTTCTTCTTGTATTACTAGCCATGCACTTAGCTCATTATTGGACTCGATTCATTTAAGTAACAAACAGAGCCTTCAATTAGACTTTTCATGAGATCCACATTGTTGAGACAAGCATTCCATTAAGATATAAATGTAAACCTGTTTGAGCGATGAACAAAATAAAAACCTGAAACATGTATGCATAGACTAAACATTAAAAATGTTTGCCCAGTTGCAAGGAACTATACATCCAGATTCATGCTTTTGTGTCTGCCATACCAATTTTATGGCACCAAGTTCTATCAAAAATGTTAACTTGTGGAGTTCCAGCTCAAGTAATCTGTCACTGTTTTGGTTTGCTTTCACATGATAATGATCTGATGCAGTGGATGAAAGTTAATTGAATTAATTGTATGTATTTTCAGGGCCTCATAAGGAATTTGGCAATTGAGTAAAAAGCTTTTTCATGGACAGATGGGACATCCCTTCAATATTTCTACACAAATTGGTCAATTAAAAGGTCTGGAGTTATTTACAACTGTGTTATTTACATTATTCAAATGAATTCCCAGTGCAAGGCCATCCTTGCATCCTGGAAAAGCAAAGCACAGCAAGGTAGCAGGAACATTGGGAGTGACTAAATCAACAGTTTGATATATTTGGAGAAAACAAGAAGCCACTGGTGAGAAACATGAAGAGGTTTAGACATCCATGGAAGACAACCGTGGTGGATGATCACAAGAGAATAATAATTTTAAAAACACTTGTGTTACGTCCGACCTAGGGGAACCGAATGTAACATGGAAAGGATGCCCCCCTCTCTCTCCCACTCCCAAGGAAGACCATACAACAGAGCTGCAGACCAACAAATAATTATTTATTTAATCAACAATGGTAGTGATAGGCTTCAGGGTGAGCATGGCCCAAAACAACAAACAAAAAAACACTGTGCCCCCAAGCTGACTTACCTAATCAAAAATAAAGGAAATCAAAATACAGGTTTCTAACCTGACTCCCTATAAAAATAAACAGGAGAAAAAGGTCCCAACAAAAAGAGCTACTCACCCTTACCACTACCTGGTCTGCTAACAAATACAAATTGCCAAATCACACACAAATGCCTGGTTCAGTTGGGAGGAGGGTCAAGAGGAGAGGAAGAACTCCAAAACGACGGCCATTTTATAGGGTTTCCTCCCGCCCATTCACCAATTGCCAGCCAGCACCTGGAGACCAACAGAGGTGGCACCACCCTCAGGCAGGGAGGAACAGCACATGGAAAAGGGAAAAAAAAAAAAAAAACAGCACAGACAAGTCATACATCCAAAAACAAATATTACACAATGACCCTGGGTCATAACACCCCCCCATCTAAGAACAAACATTTCCTCTCCACAGGACATGTTTGATGCACTAACTTCTGGACAGCGCATCGGCCATGACATTGTCTAACCCCTTTTTATACCGAATGTTTACATTAAAGTCCTGGAGCAACAAGGACCAGCGCATGAGGCGCTGATTGCTATTCTGCATCCTATTCAGGAACACGAGCGGATTGTGGTCAGAGAAAACAACGGTTGGCTCAGCATTAGACCCAAGGTACACTTCAAAGTGTTGCAACGCTAACAGTAAGGCTAAAGCCTCTTTTTCGATCGTGCTGTAGTGCAGTTGGTGCTTTTTGAGCTTTTTGGAAAAGTAGGATATGGGATGGTCAATGCCACGCCCATCTTCCTGGAGAAGCACTGCACCGACGCCAAGTGCACTGGCATCCACCTCCAGTTTAAAGGGATGCCCGAAATCTGGGGCGGCAAGTACAGGCGCACTACAGAGGAGAGCTTTAGCGGCCTCAAAAGAAAACTGACATTCCTCTGACCACTGGAAGGGAACTTTGGGGCTTGCTAAACTTGTCAGTGGAGCCACTACATCTGAGAAGTTTTTACAAAACCCACGGTAATATCCAGCCATACCCAGAAAACGCCGGAGCTCACGGCGCGTTCGGGGGGCTGGAAAATCTACGATGGCCTGCACCTTGGCAGTCACGGGACAGACACGTCCTTGTCCGACTATCTTACCTAGATAGGTAACAACAGCCTTCCCAAACTCACATTTGGCCAGATTGAGAGTTAAGGAAGCTTTACACAAACGTTCAAAAATCTCCGAAAGGGTTTTCACATGTTCAGTCCAGTTGGATGAATAGGCCACAATGTCATCCAAATAAACCTCACAGTTTCTCACCCCGCAAAGAACTGTGCTCATGAGCCTCTGGAAAGTGGCTGGGGCGTTTCTCAGACCAAAGGGCATAACAGTGTACTGTAAGAAATGGTCGGGGGTGACAAACGCACTTATCTCAGAGGCGCGTGGGCTCAGGGGGACCCGCCAATATCCTTTTAGAAGATCTAACTTACTGACATATTTAGCTGAACCCACCCGATCGACGCAGTCCTCCATGCGAGGAAGTGGAAAGGAGTCTGGTTTAGTCACGGCATTTACCTTACGGTAATCATTACAGAAACGGGGAGTCTGGTCAGATTTAGGAACCAGGAGCGAGGGAGAGCTCCATGGACTAGTACTCGGCACAGCAAAACCATTTTCAACAAGGTATGATGCTTCTTGTCGCATGATGGCACGTTTTGTTGGAGGCACCCTGTAGGCGTGCTGTTTTATCGGGGGGTGATCTCCCACATCAATATCATGACATAACACCGAAGTTTGAGTGGGGATGTCGCCAAATAGGGTTGGGTAACTTTTTACCAGTTTGCCAATATCAGATCTGGCAGAGTCAGACAGGTGCGCCAAATGGGTCTCTAGATTTGACAGGATTTCGGAGTTTCTCAGGCGCGCGCGCAGGCAAAGGAGCTGTGTCTGTCACTCAGCCCGTCATCACAGGGATCGTATGGAGGCTGTGCAACCGACACTGCGACAACAGGCGCAACCATGGGAGGTGGAACACTCTTCTCACGGTCAACATAAGACTTCAGCATGTTAATGTGACACACGCGAGTCTTCTTTCTGCGATCGGGAGTGTGGATTACATAATCGGTCTCGCTGAGCTTCCGGTCAACCACATATGGACCACAGAACTTTGCCTGTAGACCAGAACCAGCAAGAGGTAGGAGAACTAGTACGCGCTCACCAGGGGCGAAGGTCCGCGCAACAGACTTTTGGTCAAAACGCGTTTTCATTTTGGACTGAGCAGTGGAGAGTGAATCACGGGCCAAATCACAAGCGTGATGCAATCTCTCCCTAAAGGAACTAACGTAGTCAAGGATGTTTTCACTTGAACTAGTTTTATTTGAGAGAAATTTCTCTCGCAACAGACGGAGAGGGCCGCGCACGGTGTGGCCAAACACCAAATCGGCTGGGCTAAAACCTAACGCTTCCTGCAACGTTTCCCTCACAGCGAACAACAACAGGGGCAGTCCCTCATCCCACTCACGATTGTTCTCGGTACAATATTTGCGGAGCATAGCTTTCAGAGTTTGATGAAAACGCTCTAACGCACCCTGACTTTCAGGATGATAGGCGCTGGAAGTGTGGTGTTTCACGTTTAGCTCTGACATGACCTGGGCGAAAATTTTTGACATGAAATTCGATCCCTGGTCACTTTGGATGCGCCTTGGAAGGCCGAATGTGGAAAAAAACTTGACGAGCGCTTTTACAATGGCGCGCGCTTTTAAGGAGCGCAACGGGACACCCTCAGGGTAACGGGTCGCGGCACACATCACAGTGAGGATGTACTGATTTCCAGACTTTGTTTTTGGCAGAGGACCCACGCAGTCCACGATGACATGTTCGAATGGCTCTCCAACAATAGGGATTGGCTTTAATGGAGCTACAGGGATTACTTGATTGGGTTTTCCTGAGACCTGACATGTGTGGCATGAACGGCAAAACTTCGCAACATCTGACTTAAGCCCTGGCCAGAAGAAATAACGGAGGATACGGTTGTAGGTTTTTCTGATACCTAAATGACCGGACATGCTATGGTCATGAGCCAAACCTAGCACCTGGGAACGAAACTGCTGTGGCACTACAACCTGAGTCACAGACTCATATGCTGGACCAGGATGAGGGGACCAGCGGCGCATCAGAACTCCATCAGCTATCAGGTAGGACCCAGACTTATCACATTTTGGATCTGTTGCAGGAGAGAAACATGGAGACAAAGTGGGATCAGTTTTCTGTGCTTTGATTAGTTGTTCTCTGTCTATTGAAAGTGTGAGGGTTTCAACATCTGGCTGGAGCTCAACAACAACATTCTCTTTAGCATCTGAGAGAGAATCTGTGGGGTCAGAGGACATAAAAGAGTCACTGAGATCCACCAAGTCTCCAAGTTTCCGGGCCTGAGCACGGGTTACAGCACACACAGGAAATAAAGGAGGTGAACCGGGTGCAGCAGAGCTGGAAACGCTCAAATCTGTTACTGGGTTTTCAGTTACCTCTGGGGATGGAAAAACCTTACCACCTGCCAAATCATTGCCAAGGATCAGATCAATACCAACTATTGGCAGCTGGGGTCTCACAGCGACTTTGAATTTGCCTGACACAATCTTGGAGGTGAGCTGAATGAAATGCAATGGGGCCCGCACAGCACTTAGCTTAACCCCCCATGCTATGATGTCAGAACCACAGTATGACTGAGCTGAAAAGGGAAGAATGCCTTCACACATAAGGGACTGTTTTGCACCGGTGTCCCGAAGGATAGTGATAGGAACTGGTTTATCTACTCCCTCAAGAGAAACAGACCCTTGAGTTACAAATGGTTTGAAATCCTCATCAATTCCATCTACTACATCCAATTGTTGCTGGTGATGTGGCTTGGTGTGTATGAAACTGATAGGGGATGGTGATTTGACATTCTTAGATTGGTCTTTTCTTCGAAGAGTGGGACAGACCGCAATGAGGTGACCCTGCTCATGGCAGTAGAAACACTCTCGGCTCTCAGTGTCACCAGAAGCAGCAGTGGAGTTACGACGGGAGTTTTTGAGTGGTCTAGGGCTCCGGCCACTGGGGACTGGTTCACGGCGCACTGGGGGAGAAAAAACACTTTTGTGTGTTAACAAAAATTCATCAGCAAGCACAGCAGCATCAGTGAGTGAGGTGACTTTTTGCTCATTCAGATAAATGACAATTTTCTCAGGTAACCGGTTTTTAAATTCCTCCAGCAAAATGAGCTCCCTCAAATGATCAAAAGTATTTACCTTACTGGCCTGACACCACTTGTCGAACAGAGCACTCTTCTCCCTCGCAAACTCAACATGTGTCTGGTTGGCAGTTTTTCCACAGTTCCTGAATTTTTGTCTATATGCCTCTGGTACCAATTCATAGGCTCTAAGGACAGTGGCTTTCACTGAGTCATAATTGAGGCTGTCTTCAATAGACAAGGAGTTGCACACTTCCTGTGCTTTCCCAACTAGCTTACACTGAAGTAGCAGAGGCCACACACTCTTTGGCCAATGTAGTGTAGCAGCGATGCGTTCAAATGCACTAAAATATGAATCGACTTCAGATTCCCTGAATGGAGGAACTAGTGCAATGTGCCTGCTCACATCAAAGCTGTCATGGGGACTAGGCGTGGTTGTCTGCGTGGGTACAGGGCTGGCAGTTACAGCAGTTCCCCGCTCTAACTCCAGAGCCCTTACTCTCAGGTGCATAGTCTCCACCTCCAGCTCCCGCTGTCTCAACTCAACCTCCTTTATACGCAGGGTGAGCCTCAGCTCCTCTGCATTCATGCCAGCTTGGGCCTGGGCGGTTGGGAGTGGGGCAGAAACACCTGCAAGATCACCTGGCTCAGCTCCGACCATGGGAGCTGGCCCGCCGATTAATCCCCTCTCACTCAGCTTCACATAGAGTAGATCATGTATCTCCTCTTTCTTTGCACCAGTTGGCACATGCACCTCAAACGAACTGGCAATAAGGCCCAAATCAGCCTTTTTACACCTTCTTAAAACCTCTGCGGTTGGATTAGCCACAAACTCCTCCAATTTGAACTCCATTCCACTTACACATCTGCCCCCACCACAAAAGAAAACTGCCAAACAGACAAGCAGAGACCACGAGAGAGAGAAGGTCAATTCACTTTACACAACGAAACAGAGAAAGAACGACGAGCCCCCATTCATGTTACGTCCGACCTAGGGGAACCGAATGTAACATGGAAAGGATGCCCCCTCTCTCTCCCACTCCCAAGGAAGACCATACAACAGAGCTGCAGACCAACAAATAATTATTTATTTAATCAACAATGGTAGTGATAGGCTTCAGGGTGAGCATGGCCCAAAACAACAAACAAAAAAACACTGTGCCCCCAAGCTGACTTACCTAATCAAAAATAAAGGAAATCAAAATACAGGTTTCTAACCTGACTCCCTATAAAAATAAACAGGAGAAAAAGGTCCCAACAAAAAGAGCTACTCACCCTTACCACTACCTGGTCTGCTAACAAATACAAATTGCCAAATCACACACAAATGCCTGGTTCAGTTGGGAGGAGGGTCAAGAGGAGAGGAAGAACTCCAAAACGACGGCCATTTTATAGGGTTTCCTCCCGCCCATTCACCAATTGCCAGCCAGCACCTGGAGACCAACAGAGGTGGCACCACCCTCAGGCAGGGAGGAACAGCACATGGAAAAGGGAAAAAAAAAAAAAAACAGCACAGACAAGTCATACATCCAAAAACAAATATTACACAATGACCCTGGGTCATAACACTTGACAACATGCATTTATTCAAAACTAAAGGCACTTGGATCCACGATCAATAACTTCATGAAACAATAACTGAAGACAGTCTGGCAAAGCAGCACAAAGGAGGAAATCTATTCTTCTGCAATGAGTTTCAAACCTCAGGCAGTCATTGTCTCTGGACAAAGTATGAAAAATACTAAAATAATAATAAATGAAACATTTTATTAATGGGAAGTTCAATATGCTTAGTTACATTTGAGCTAATAAAAAAATGTGTATATAAGTTAATGTAATGCCAAATTGAACTCTGCACTTACATTCACAACTGTAACTTCCGTTTGTTTTGAATTACAAAAAAATGTGTCTGTGTTCAAACATGTTTACATTAAGAACATTTTGCTATTTCCTAGCAGAGACCACAAAAGTTAAGAGAGAATATTGGACATTCATTAGACATGCAAAGCAACCTTTAAATGAATGTTGCTCAGGAGTAAATTTTGAACTTGTTTCTGCTGCCCCAAGTGCTAATTTACATATACTGCTATTGCTGCTATTACATGGCCATATCTTGTGATATGGACATATGTGATTCTAAATTGGCTATAGGTGTGAGTGTGAATGATTGTCTGTCTCTCTGTGTTAGCCCTGTGATAGACTGTAGCCTGCCTCCACGCAGTGACAGCTGGTATATGCTCCAGACCCCCCACGACCCTTTGGAGGACAAGCGTTTACAGAAAACGAATGAATGAGTGTATTAAGTAATAGTTTGCATCTTTTCTGCTCACAGGAAGGAATCTCAGACAGAAACCTCTCCCAGGTCTGTGATCTAATTAGTTTTTTATCTCTCTTCACCTTCTTTTGGCTTCTGTTCAATTCTGTTCTCAGCTGCTGCTGATGCACTCTTCTTGGGGGAGTGTGTATACAGTGCATTTGTGTGTGTGTGTGTGTGTGTGTGTGTGTGTGTGTGTGTGTGTGTGTGTGAGAGAGAGAGAGACATGGACGTGACTGTGTGTCAAGTGCCTCCTTCAAGAACGGTCATGCTGCGTTTGCTCACACGGTGCTCAAAGATCAGCTCACTTTGGCTCAATACCAACTGGCAGCTTTGTCAAAAGTTCACCAATAAGCTGTTCTTTGATACTCTAGCTTTTGACAAGGATTTTGTACACTAGAACAGCCTTGCTTGATTGTTCTCACACTGTTTTTGACAAAGAAAACAAGTGGAATTGTTGACTAATCAGTAACACTTTATAATGACTGAGTATTTTATAATCCATTTATGTATTTATGTTTAACACTGATCAATTAAACATACACAGCGTTGCTTTGAAATTGAATAAAAAAAAGAACAATATTTAAGTATGGCTGACAAATAAATTGTAAATCGACTATAAATTATAGTTAAATAAAGTGTTACTCACGTCACAGTTTGGCACACACTGCTGTTTATGTGACTGTCTCCACAGCTATTTTATCTTTTTGTGTCTCCTCTACTGCCCACCACTCCAGTAATGAAAATGCACACAAAGACAGACTTTGCGGGTGCTGTCCAAGAACTATTAGGTATAGTTGCTGCACAGATACTAACTACTGCACTGCAAGTCTGTGTGTCTCCTTCCATTCCTCTACCTCTGTTTCTTCCCCTCTTTAATCACAAAGGTAGAGGACATTTTTAGGTAATATTTCACTCGGTGAACTATAACGTCTGACAACTGAATATAGTATACTGCAGCTCTGTCAGTGCTTTCTAAATAAAAAGCTTTACGCTTAAAATGAACCAGACATTTTATTGTTTACTCAGAGAAGACGCTTATACATCCTTGTTTACTGCCCTGTCACAGCTAATTTATGGTTTCTGTTTAGTGATGTCTTTATGCAGTTGATTTGCTTGCTGCCTTTTTTTGCCAAATCAGCCCTAATAAAATGTGTTCAGCAGGCAAACTGCATTCCAGAGCACCTAACAATTCCTATGTATGAGGTGGTATGATGGTGATTTTGCATGATTTGTTCACTTCTATTATCATTATTTTTTTCTTTTTTTTTTTTTTTTTTTCAAGAGTGAGACCACAGCGGTTCCTTTTGAGAAATGCAGTGTCACTTTGCTTCCCATGCATGCTTGCTTGTAGCTTCCTGCTTCTTGCCTGACCACTGAATGTTCCACTATGTTCGTATGTGGACATGGCTCCTTCTGCTGTAGGACATTGCGAATTTTGAGTTTCTGCTAAGGTAAGATTTGTCATCAAGTCAGTGCTGAATTTTACAAATTCCTAGGATTACACGTAAAGCATCAAACATGTAGTGCCATCAAGATAAAGATATTTAGTCACTGATCATAGATATGTAATTTAATCATACAGTTAAAATAAAGCTGTTCAGTTTCAACTTCTTGTGGTTACTCTATGTAGTCGGAAGGCCAGTCTGAAGGACAAGGTGTTTCCCAGTCCTTCCAAGGCTCCAGTGGCAAAGGGGAAGACCCAGTCACCAGGGGCAGAGGATGGGGCTGAGGCGAGCCCCAGCAAGGTCAACAAGAGCTGGAGCTTCACAGAGAAGAACCGAGGACCAAAGAGCGCCTTCAAAGTCCGGGGTAGCACCTCACGTCAAAACTCAGAGGGTAAGGAAACAGTCATTGCACACAGTAGGATAACATATTGTAGATAAGATTAAAAAAAAAAAAGTTATTAATATTAAAACCAGCTCCATGATTGTAGCAGAAAGTCTCTCTGAGAGTGTATCTCTGTTCCCAGGTTCCACTGTAATCCAGTTCAATATTTTGTTTGCACACATTAAAAAGTGGTTTCAAAAACATGTACACTATGGACACTAGACTCAATTTGTGAATTTGTCTCTTAATGTCATTTGATGATTCCGCAACTCCAACCATTTGAGAAACTTCCCTCAAGTGTAGATCTGTTATATTGAGAACTGTCCAACAATGTGAGAGAGACGAACAAACCTTTCCACAATAGCTCATGTCATATGAAGTGACTACAGAGCTGGGGAACATATACACTTTTTCCGATTCCCATAATGTGAAAAACGCGTGTGTGTTTCAACCGACTGGTTTATAATAGAACTTTGAAACAAGAATAAACAACAAGCTTTTACCTCTATCTCTCAGGAATAATGCAAGTATGATGGGAAACTGGAGAATATTATGTCTCAAAAGAAGAATAAATCAGTCAGTTTAATGTAACTATAAGTAAGAAGCAGTATTTTACCCTGCTGTATTGGTTTCATGACACCATAGAAGTAAAGTAATTACTAGCAGAGTTTCCTAATCCGGTTTTCATGAATCTGAATTAAATTAATTTGAGGTTCAATGGTTAATAGTCATGAATTTGGCTGATGCGGTAGAACATACTATAGGGCTCGACGTGTTTTTAGAGGGAAAGTGTGGATTAAATTAATTGCAATCAGACACAATGCAGTCATTGCGCAGACTCTACGGTGATGGTCATGCATGTAGTGTCTCCTGCATGCAGTCCGACTGAAGAGGAAAACAGGAACATGCTGCTGACAAACTCAAGCCAGTATTTCAACACTGACCTGAGGAGACAGAGGAGTGTTGGTTTGGGTGTTGTGGTGTCCAGTCATCATTTATTATTAGACAGCCTAACTGCATCCATATGTCATCCTGGCCACTGTGTCACTATCAACAATTATATTTCTCTCCTTCACCATTTCTTTGCCTTTTAGTTAAACAATATGAACCAATTCTCATTAGCTGTTTTTCTTCTTTCACTTCATGGCATGTTAAAGTGCTGATTGAAATGCAAGACGAAGACTTTGGACTGAAGAGTTCTCCAGGTTAGACAAGTAATCATGACTTCACTTTAGATTCTAATATGATATGCCATGTTTAGTTAAGCGAATACGTATGTTATATGAAACTGTATAGTATATTCAGTTGGAAAGTATAAATGTAAGAGAAGAGAGACCAGGCCTTTCAAACATGAACCAGAAACCATTCAGCGGACTCCCAAGTGTCCATGTTTGGAAGTGATTTGTCTGCCATTGTCATCATTCTAGAATCCATAACAAATCTTTATCCATGTCTCTCCTCTCTCTCTTTTGCAGCAATTGAAGGTTTAATAAGTAAGACATTGGGATGTTTTGTTGGTTGGCTTCTATAGTGGAAATTATCAAAAGACGAGTCAGCTTTAACCGGTCTGAAAAACCTGCATGCTGAAAACTGCTGAGATATGTTCACTTGACATGAACCCCTTCTGTTTTTTCTCAAATGACATTATTTTTTTCTCCTTGTCATGACTGAATGCTCTAAAGCATGAGCAGAGAACAAGCATGGAGCCATTCAATTTATTTTTATTCATTAGGAATCTTAACACAGAGATGATGCCTTCAGTATTATTTGACTAGCAGTCGGCTAAGCTAACCCTGGGTTCAAGTCAAGTGGGGCCCATGTAATACAAAACTGACCCAGCGACATAATGTCCTCAAATCCTGCTTTACGTTGCATGAAGAGACCTCACTTTCCCTACCAGATTGTCATACCATTCCTGATCAACTGTAATTAGGCCTATTTGCAAAATGCTACAAAATCCATAGACCAGCCGTCTGGCTAATCTAAACATGCTAGCTACAATGCTTATTTGTAATTGGTGGTGGGAAGAGAGTACTTGTCATTAAAGGTTTTAATAAAGCACATGAGCACTATCCTTCAATTCTGCACCAAGTCCTTTTTCTGTTGTTACACAAAGCTCGCTCACCACGTTCACAAACTGGCTACCTGGCTTGAAACCAACTTGATAACCAAATTTTTGCACCTTTTAAAGCTAAAAACAACAGCTCTCCCTTGCTTCTGCTTTTGACACTCATTGTGCAGAAGCAGATGAAATATTCCTTATGGGTGTCCTTGTCTTTGCATTCCAGAGGCTAGCCTCCCAGGAGAGGAAATTGGTGATGATAAGAGCTGCCACTGTGACTTTCTCACCCAGGAACTACCGCCAGGATTGAAGGTTACTATACGAGCCATCTGGTAAGGAGCATTTTAATTTCTTTATTTTTTTAATTTTGCACCGTCTATGTGCTGCAATCTACCACACTTTTCAGACTTCTCATTCAAGTTTTAGGAGCACATGTTTTTCAGTTTTACCTTCAAACAAAGTGCTTTGGTCTAATGACTGTCTGAAATGTTATAGTGAACTGAAACTGAATTGGAACTGAAATGATAACCAGAATGGCAAAAATAAGGAAACAGTAGTGGTACAAAAAATGATCCATGATACGACAATGTAGTACAACAAATTTATTTCATGGGGAAATGAACTGCTATTTTTTTTCTGAGCTGCTGACCAAACTTCCTAGCGCATGTGTGAGAGCAACTCTGTGATAACAACTGTTGTCTGTTAACAAAGAGCCTGACATATGATAGAATGGAAAAAGCTATGAAGTGGACCTTGAGTTGAGCCTATTTACACAAAGGACAACAACAACACAATTTTAACGAATTACTCTTTTTTACATCTACAGTATGCCAACTTGTGGTCATAGGCCTTGAAATGTCACAGAGCACCTGTGCAATAAATAAAGCCATAATGCTGTGTCCTCCCCATCAGCATCATGAAGTTTCTCGTGTCAAAGAGGAGATTCAAAGAGAGCTTGCGGCCCTATGATGTCATGGATGTGATCGAACAGTACTCTGCAGGTCACCTGGACATGCTGTCTCGTATTAAGAACCTGCAGTCCAGGCAAGTACACCTTCACTGTTTGAGCCAGCCTTGAAGAAAATCTTTTTAGGGAAATGTTAGTTTTAGTTCAGTAGGGTTCAGTAGAGATGTCCTCCACTAACACAGTTAATGTTTTTGGTGTCACTGGATACACACATGTGATACACAAGTCATTAATTTGCCTGTTTCATTTGTCCAAATTACATGTGTTGTATTCAGTTCTGTTTTATATCAGTAACTTTTATGTAGAAAGGTTCACTCCTCGAGATCTGAATGTGCCACATATTCATTTAAGGTTTAACATTGATGTATAATTCATATTGTTTTCCCTATTGCAAAAAAGCTCCTCACATTTGATTTCCTGTAGGTCTAACATGTAGAAGAAATATATTCCAACTGTGAAATACATTCACTTATCATCCACGAAGCAAGTCAGACTCACTGTATGCCTTGTGTGTATGGAATATATTGAAAGTTGTTATCCATAGCTGATGTGATTCCCTCGTTGCTTCATTTTGCATTGCACTCATATCGTCTCTGTGTGCCTTGCCAGGATAGATATGATTGTGGGGCCTCCTCCCCCAACAACACCTCGCCATAAGAAGTCCACTGAAGGTCCTAGGTTAGGTTAATAGACTGCACCTTTAGAATGACCATTTTATCAGCATTATTCTCTTTATATCACAGTCCAGATATTGAAGCAGATAGATGCTTCCTTGATAGTCTCACTAACGGAACCCCTTTTGAGTTCAGGCCGCTTGACATGTCTCCTTATTTAAAAATCGTAATACACTAAAGCAGAGATAAAGACGTATTATAGCATCAAGAAAATAATATGATGAATTGCTTTATGCAGAACAGTTCATTAGTTCTTATGTCAAATTTTATGTCAGATGCTGTCAAGGGATGGCAACAAAAAGACCTTCCCTTATTTCGCTCTTAAATGCCAATGAGCCACATCACATGGCCTCACTCAACAGGGGCTCAAAGTGCTATATGCTTGCTCTCTTGGTGGAGAGAGAGAGGGGGAGCTCCCCCAGTAAGGATGCAATGGAAATGAAGCATGAAGCACCACAAAAGCATGCTGAGTGATGCATCTTGGCCCGACAGAACATGACCTTCATTTCAAACTCTGAGTTGTTAAAGATATGCTTCATCTCATAATGCATGTAGCCACACCATCCACTTAAAATCAGTACCTTCTCAGGATATGGTTGCTTTCTTGTCTGTAAGTGTGAGGCCATCACTTATTTATTCGTCCATCATTTATTAATTCAAATGAATTTGTAGCTTCACAAAAATAATCAACATGAATTTTTTCTTTCTTTAATGTACAAACAATCCATGTTTTGGCATCATAAAAAACTGAGTTGAAACCCTGTGGTAGAAGTTAAGTCTTTTTTTTTTAATATAAGATATTACCTTTCTCAAATACTAGAGTTGACCAGATAGTTGGTAAAAGTCCTAAAGCTGATGGAGAGGCAGCAGATGATCAGAGCATGATGGGACGTCTGGTCAAAGTGGAAAAACAGGTAAGAATGTTTCACCCAGGTCTTCACAAGCCATATGCAGTAGGCCTTATCCACTGAGGTCACAACCATGACTTGTGATTTTCTAATGCTTTACATATTTTTAGCATTTGTGATGGAACACAATTTCATCTTTGCAGGTGGTCTGTATGGACAGGAAACTTGATTTCCTGGTCAACGTGTATGTTCAGCGCATGGGCATCCCTCGTTCTGAAACAGAGGCCTTTTTTAATTCCAAAGAGCCGTATCCAGCCCCGCCTTACCACAGCCCAGAGGAGAGCAAGGAGGAGAAACAGGGGGAAGAGAAGGTGAAGGAGGAAAAAGAGGTGAAGACATGCTCACCGGCAGATATTCCATGCTCTGATGGATCCTTGGAAAGGAAAGATCCTTTACTCGGTCTGTCGGTGGCTAGATCAGCAGGTACACCCTCTGGCAGCAACAGCCGTCCCTCTACCTCCTGGCAGCACCAGCTGCAGCACCCCCTCAGCCAGCCTGCCTGGAACAGCAGTGTGGCTAACACCCCTTCACCAGTCGGTGGCAACGGAGACCATTCACCCTCCTTGTTCCGCCTTCCACCTCCCCCTGCTCCAGTTCATGATCGGTCTTCCTCCTGTCAGGGCAGTGGCAGAGAGAGAGGCTCCCAAAGCAGGAGGCGCCACAGGAGGCATCAATGTCAGCAGGATGCCACTGCCGTAGAGAGCGACACCTCTCTTTCTATCCCATCGGTTGATCATGAAGAGCTGGAGCGCTCCTTCAGTGGCTTCAGCATCTCCCAGGCCAAGGAGGACTTCTTTGGGCCTTCATTCTTTACAGGCTCAGCATGCGGAGGTGGAGCAGGGACTGAAGCTGCAGCTGGACAAACTGCACTCTGTGCCAGGGTTAGACCCTTCATAGCAGAGGGAGAATCAGACACAGACTCTGACCTCTATGCCCCCTCACCTCTGTCCTTCACTGGAGAGGTCTCATGTGGAGAGAAGGGGTGGCCAGGGATGAAGTAGGTGAGGGAGACCTGCTCCAGTTCATGTTTCAGACAGAAATATGTGACCCTTCATTTGTCTTTGTAGCCAGCTGACTCACTGTTAATGCTGTTACAGACAAATTTACATTAGTTGGGTAGTTATAAGTAACTGTTCATTGCTAATGATGGTAGAAATATGTCCTCATAAAAACAAAGGGGTCATACTTTATTACTTTTTATGTTTGCGATCTAACACTTAACAACCAATGCTTAGTAACAGTTGCACCTCCATGAATATCTTGATTAATACAAAAAATAGACGTTCTGGAACATTTCTTTAACTCAACTGGAGATATTTATTTGTATTTATTTGATATGAAATGTGCAGTACTTTTGCACTAAACATATACTCTACTTGGCAGTATTTGTATCAAACAAATAAGAGAATGTAATTTTGTTTTCAGTCATTTGTATGGGTGCATTTGAGCACTTAATCTGTTAATCACTGACCACTTTAACGTGAGATAAAATGATAATTGGAGTTTGTAATGCAAGATTGTTTAAATCTTATCACAAGGTTAACATAGTGTCTTGATAACTTCTATACCTTTGAATGACTTGAGGTGTTATGATGCCAAAACCTTAGCTATGATAATCAGTTAGATTCTTGTAGAGTTATAAAAGAAAACGCTTGCTTTCCATATTATTAATTTAGCCCAGTGTTTATTGAATACTACAGAAAAACTCCCCTCAAAGTAATACAGATAATTGCCCGTCAATAAACCAATGAACCTCCTGCATGGCATGTTAAATGGTTGATTTAAGGACTGTGTTAAGCAGGCACACAGCTGCAAAAAGTCAGCTGTAAAATTATGTTTTTCTTCTATACAGACAATGGGAGTGGTGAATAAAACATAATATCGCACATGCATGACTGGTTTCAAGCTACATATACATTTTTCTAAGGGGCTTTGCTTGAATTCCAATCATGTAAATGCGGCCTGAGCTTGCTAGTTTTAAATGCTCTTCTTCTCTGGAGCAAATATGTACACATCAAATATAAGAGTAGATGACATGGGCTGAAATGAACAATTATCAGACAACATGCAGAGTTGAAGTTTGACTGAATAAAATTAGATTTGGAGCACTCAGACATTCTCAGATGGTATTTAGCCTGAAATGCATTGAACATTCATTTAGAGTTTGTGATCATTCCGTCAGCTCTGCACTAAATGAAGAAATGCAAAAAAATAAAAAAAGAAGCAAGGCGTACAAGAACCATCCTTTACAAACATTGCCTTATTTTCACACCAAAAGCCATTTTATAAGTACATAGTGCCATTGATAATGCTAACATTCAAGGCATGAAGAGTTCTTAATAAAGCTAACCTGGTATCATACCAACTCCACATTTTATCATTAATACTGACATGATAACCAAGGAAATGATATTAGAGAGAAAAAGAAACTGTTCACTCACTATTCATATTTTTCAGAAAAGAAGAAAAAAACTGCTGGCATGTTTTGTACAACCCACTGAAAGGACCTGTAGGGTTTTACATGATACAGTAGATTGTAGTTCAACACCATTGTGTAACTGCACCTTCGCCTTCTTCCATAATAAAACTTTGTACATCAGTTGAAAATGATCTCTTTGGTGGTTCTGTGTCAATGAAGTGATAGTGAGCAGGGTTGTGTAATAGAAGGAATGTGTCACTAGATGGCAGCCAAGACCTTTGTACATAGATAGATAGATAGATAGATAGATAGATAGATAGATAGATAGATAGATAGATAGATAGATAGATAGATAGATAGATAGTAAAAATAATGGTAATGATATAAACACAAGAATGACCTCAGAAACAAAATCACAACTAAACTGCATAAAATGCAATGAACTAAAAAAAAAAAAAGCAAGCTAAATGGACACATCTACGTGCCTTTGGTTTAATAGTACAGCTTTAACCACGCACCTCTCAACTCATGACTCTGCAGATTTATTTATTGCTATTGCCTGACAGATTTTATTTAACAACCTATTTAACAGCCAATGTCTCTTGTCAGTGAAAACGTAAAGGGGCATTACCATGCATCCAGCTTAACCCTAGGTCAGCCAATTTGTTAAGTGTTGTGAGGCCAGGATATTTGTTGAAAGGGTGATACAAATAGGAATTGATTGCTCCATTAATAAAAGTCACAAAATGCCTAAGCAGCACCGAAGGCTTATTTACTCTCAGCAGCATCTTGGGATTTGCAGGCGGGTTGACCACCTAAAGCGCAAACCAAAGGACAAACAACAAGCAGCCACAAGCATTTGAAATTGTATCTATCTTGCAGTGCACATTACCATTAATTTCAATGACTGGAATGGAAAATGCAGGTTTGGCACAACAATGCAACAAGAAGAAACCCAAAGATTTAGTGTGAATCACAGAAATGGAAAACATGATTTAAGTTTTTTCTATTTAGTTTGCTGGATCCTATCCATGCAGAACATTCATTCAACGATTCAAAGTGTCATTAGACAGAGGTGGGACATTGACCCTTTGGTGATGGATGATAAGAACCAACAATCAATGAAACCATTAGTGATCCTACTCTTATGAGAGTCCCGTCCTATGAGGGGCCAAAAACAGATGAGCTATATGCATTTTGGTAATAGTATGTGTGCTGACATGTCTCCCCACTGAGTGCAGCCACAGCAGAGTGATGCAAATGTAGCTCTTACAGTAGCCTTGTATACTTTAACCATTTCCTTTAACAGTCTTCATGAAAACAAATGACACTCATACCCTCAGAATTGATTCACATATGGGCCCAGATCAAATATAATGCATTCATTTGCCAGGTGTCCTTGACTCCTTGACTGTGTTTGTGTACATGTCAGGCCTGGCGGTCTCCATGTAAACATTTCATTTATGTATAAGGTTCAGTAACATCAGCCATATGCCATAGATGTCCACCAAGGGCAGACACAGGTGACCTTCCTTTCTCTCTGTGTAACACACATTAACACACAGAAAGAGATGTGGGGCCATAACAACCATGGGGGAGGGGATTACTAGTTGTGTAAATAATATTGGCCAACATATGTCACAATTTACAATCCTTGCACAGTGGCTGCATTTCAGACAAAGACTCTGTAAAAGGCAATCTGTATTGCTTTAGTGCTTCATGAATGCAGTGGATAGTCATTCAAATTATCATGAACATGGTTCTTACATCAAGCTAAAAATGTGTTACTAAAGTATAAATGCATCTATGTGAAGAACATATCAGACACACGTGTAATATTGAAAGATTCATAACCAAGGTAAATGTATACTGTACATGTGAGATAAGTCATGTGTGTAATTATCAAGTGTTGAGGTCCAGTGTGTAAACTGAGACAGGTTCTTTTAAAATGATATTCTATTTCATTATCTTTATTAAAAAAAATGAAGAAATCCAGATAATGGTTCCTACAGTTGAATAATAACTTGGGCTTAACCTAATTGAGTGCATAGTGCGTATCATTAATCATGAGAATATTAACTGATTGAATTGATCTTAATTCCCTTGAGACATTTTCCTAAAGCTAGTCCTCCATTCATCAGTGATAAACATTATGGAAGGATATGGCAATTTTATTGATATATATATATATATATATATCAATTGACTAATTAGCCTGATGGACTACTTTGGACTACAAAGTCACAAGTGTTTGTCACTTTACTTGCATGTGAAATAGAAACAATATTGCTGTGGAGCAGGTGATCATGAATTGAAACCAGTGGCAGCTGGTGGTGAAATTTGGTGGGTGGGCTAACAAATGCATGAAAGCGATTTAACAGTTAACACAGCAGCAAAAGAAACATCATCTACAATACACATAGTTACATCAATTCCAAGTATACATACTTTTGTAGTGCTCTACTTCAGTGGTTCTCAGTCTGGCTGCGGGACCCATACATTTGGGTCTTGTCATTAAGGCGGGATGCCTTAATGACAAGACCCAAATGTAAGAAAATGTTCAACTTCTCAAATTTATTCAAGGCAATAACTGAATTAACACAGATGGTGTTTTCATGCAACATACATGTGTAATTGTACACAATTAAGTGTAATAACTTCACTCGTCGAAAGGGGGCACCACCCACACATTTAGAATACACTGTGAGAATAAATCAATTAATATTGGATCAATGTTAATAATTAGTAAATAATCAATCTCATCATACCTGATGTGTCAGCTCTCAGTACAGGGATCATCTTTTTCTAGCTCACAAGGACCTTCTGACAATGACTTAAGTGAAATATGTGGTTTATTTACAATGGTGAATAGTGAATAGTAAACAATATGATTAATAATCAGTGATGGGAATAACGGCGTTAAAATAAACGGCATTACTAACGGCGTTACTTTTTTCAGTAACGGGGTAATCTAACAAAGTACTGTTTCCATCATTATAATGCCATTTCCGTTACTGAAAATTACGCGTTACTTGGTTCTCAGCCACGGGAGCCACGAAGCTTCTTTTTTTTTGGCGAGGAGAGGAGGGAGGGGCGAAACAACCGCATAGGTGATGGTGATTGGCTAAGGTGCAGTAGGCTTTCACGATAAGCCAATCTCAGGCAGTGTTCAGTTTCAGTACACAAATCACACCCGCACCAAACTAGCAGAGGTAAGCGGCAGCAGTGCCGAATGTGGAGGAAAAGCTGCGAGCCGTCATTGGTTGGACCGGGTCGACCCGGGTGTTTCTCTCTGATGCTGTATATCTACCTGTTACATTCTGACTAGAGGCCTGACAGACTGTATCATTGTAGAAGCTTCAGCTCAAAAACAAGTTTTGATCTTCTCCCATGAAGACTGATCTCTGAAGGGCAGAGATTGTTGTTCCTTGTTTTTTTTTTTGTTTTGTTTTTTTTTCAGTCAAACAAATCAAATGTGTTGTTACACGATCGTTAATGGAAGCGCATAAACACATTTAAACTTAAAAAAAAAAGAAGAGCAACGCAATAGTTACTTTCCCTGGTAACTAGTTACTTTTATAGTGGAGTAATTCAGTCACTAACTCGGTTATTTTTGGGTAGAAGTAACTAGTAATTATAACTAATTACTTTTTTTTTTAAGTAACGTGCCCAACACTGTTAATAATATAACCAAGTAATGGAAAATGATGAGAATACCGAGTTAAATTAGTTTAACGAAAGTGAGAATATGAGCAAAAATGAGAACGCAAACGGAACCTAATTTCTTAAACGAATGATTTAGGTGTGTTAAAGTTTCTTTAGTTATAACACGATCATCAACTTTGCTCAAAAATAAAAGTGATAATCTACTGATGGAAACTCCTTGGATGCCACTCCTAACAACTAGATTGGGTGACCAAACGCTGTCCTGGTGAGCTCGATCTTCCACAGCAATACTCTCGGGGAAACTCAGCAGTACCGAAGCGTTGAGAGCAGATTTATGGGCAGTTCTGGACCTCAGCTTTACAAGTGGAGTCTTCCTCAGTCTTATGTAGACAAAGTGGACAACTGTGAAGTTGCCGTGCAGCAGAGTCTGATGCCATGCGTTAAAATTTTTTCCTTGCCACCGTCACCATCAGGCTTGCTCTGGAGGTTGCAGGCTGGGTTTTGTGAAGCGTCTTGAGACGATTTGTATTGTTATTGGCGCTATATAAATAAAACTGAAACGGAAAAATTGGTTGTCAATGATGGAAAATATTAGTACTGAAGTATTGAAAAATACTTCCTGGCTGGCCGAAAATATCTTCAAAAATATTATTAATGCGTGACTTTCTTGAAAATTGAAATAAAATTCAGCTTCAAAATTCAAAAAGATGTGAGAAACAACTGAGAACTAGACAGGAACAAGAGCTTAACAAAACTAGAACTAGAAAGAACTAGATTGCGAGAGAGAAGAGAACTAAGAGTGAACTGAATGAGAACTAAACTAACACCAAATAACAACTGAAGAAGAACTGGCCAGACTGTCCAGGCGCTAGTTTTATCAGCAGTCTCTGCAGGTGTGTCCTTTTGTTGCAAAACAGCTTTTTCGCGCCTTACGATGATTTACATATCAGTGTTCTCTTAGAGAGAGTATTAAATAACGTGTGTACTTCTCACAGTTAGTGCGTTTACATGCAGAGCTTAATCGAGCTATACTCAAAATTCGACTTTTTGACTACAGTCCTTGTCCCAGTTTACATGCAGCGCAAGAAAATCGAATAACTATTCTCCTCCTCCACACTAGGTGGTGATACGTGTCTTTTCAGTGGGATAATACCACGTTTATACGGCCCGATTTACGTTTGACCTATTACGTGATTAAACAAGAGTCCTTCATGCGGGGGACCGGCATTTCAAACAACAACCATAGGGATAATACTACATTTTTAAATTTCGTATGTAATGTTTTCGCTATTTCTGCTGCAGGTAAGATGCATGCTATCCCTTAGACGGTTCTTCTAGCAGCTCTGTTCATCTTCTTCTACGACTGGCTTTCTTGGATGTTTTTGTTCCGGGGTTACACGCCAGCGCAGCGGTTATGGAGCATGAACACATGCATTATCCAATTGAAAAATGCGTTTCACTGTATACATGCTGGAGAAAATCGAATTCCAGTCGCATTGTCTGGATGTCTCAATCGGATAATGAAAACTCCAATTTTAATTGAACTAACGTGTTTACAGTTAAGTTATCCTGTTATAGTCCAATTAAGGCAATAATTCGTTTTTTTTTCATGTGCATGTAAACGCACTCAGTGTTGAACTCAGAGGAAGGATGAAAGAGGGATGAAATCAAACACTTTCAATGAATGAAACATCATGTTGGCATGAAAACCCATTATCAGAAACATTCATTCAGTTCTACGACTTTCTTCAATATCCTAATTCATTATAAGTAATTAATAGTAAGCAACGCTAATTAATATCAAGAAGAATGAAAGGTAGATCATATTCAACTGGAGCAGTGGTCCCCAACCCCCGGGCCACGAACCGGCACTGATCCGTGGGTCAATTGGTACCGGGCCGCACGGAAAGAATACATAACGCACATTATTTCCGTCAGTCTATCACAGACCTGGGAATTTTACGGCCCGCGGGCCACATACGCCCCTTTGGGCATCCCTGTCTGGCCCACGTTATGTCAGTCATAAGAAAATGTAAAAAAGTATTTATGCTGTGCATGCAATATGACTGTTTTGTTTTTATTTTGAAAAGCCATGATGTATTATTTACATCATGGCACTGTTATAATCTGCGTTGATTAATTCTTCAAAAAGCATGATTGAAACAGCTTCTTGCCATCTATTAAACATTTAATGAGATACAAAAAAATAATTAATGTAGCTATATGGTCCCTCCTTGGTCCACCGAAGCTTTCCAAAGAGGACAAAGTTTCCAACATTCCAATTCCTGTTCTTCTTCTCTCTCTATCTTCTCTGTTTCTACTCGGCTGGCCTTCGGCAGATGGGTCCCTCCATATGAGCTGGGTTCTGCTCAAGGTTTCTTCCTGTTAAAAGGGAGTTTTTCCTTGTCACCGTCACCCTCAGGCTTGCTCTGGAGGTTGCAGGCTGGTTTTTGTGAAGCGTCTTCAGACGATTTGTAATGTAATTGGCGCTATATAAATAAAACTGAATTGAATTGAATTGAATGCGTTATATCCAAAACTACAGATCAATTGTGTTATATTTTCCTCTTTGACCTACACCAAAACTCATAAATTTAAATAAATATTTACAGAATATTCTTATACTTTTGATTACCAGTAGCAGCTTATCAACATATATAATTTGCTACTTTTTTACAAATTAATATTGATTTGGTTTGGCCCTTCAACACACTTCAGATTTTTCATGTGGCCCCCTGTAGAAATGAATTGCCCAGCCCGAACATAATCCATTACCGCTTAATTGAAACCCCCAAACTAACAAAATGAACAAAAGACAAACAACTTTGGAAAGTTTCTTTGCGCAGGGTAATGAGTTACCCCTACGACCTTCTCGTTGCAGAGAAACAAGCTCAGGGCCCCCACTGATTTAGCAACATTTAGTTGTATTTTTCATGCACTTTTTATTTGTTTTTGTAGTGTATCTTATGATGAAGGCATGTTTAACCTTTAGTATTACAACCAGAGAGTGTGGGGCTGAGAGGCCGTTACTCATGTTGCGATGTTGGCACGATGTTACGAGGATGTTGTTAATAAAGTTGCATAAACAGTGGATTCACGTTTATTATTATATTAGAAAATGCCATTTTTATGCCAGCTGTATGCCGTGGGGCACAATCATATACTGGTCTTAAATGTAATAATAATAATAATAACACTATATTCATACTTATTTTTCATTGAAACTTGGTAGTAAACAAAAAATATATGTGTACAAATAACTCGACGCAGCATCGATGTGAACAGGAATGCTGTGTTGACCCGGGTTTTTCGCTCTGACTCGTATGTATCTGCCTGCTACTGACTGGATGGCCTGATAGACTGTATCACTGTAGAGGTTTCAGCTCAAAAACAAGCTTTGGTCTACTCCCATAAAGACTGATCTCTGAAGGGCAGAGATTTGTGTTCCTATTTTTCAATCAAACAAATCAAATGTGTAGATACACGATCGTGTATGCCATAGGTGAACGCCGACTGTGTATTATATACAACTTGTATAGCGATATCCCACACATTTTTGATGATCATGGCAGCGCTCTGCATCCGAGGAAAAGAGGAGATTTGGCGGTAGATATCGGACTCTGTCACAGCAGGAGGTCTGAACCGGGACTATTCCGGTGTGAAAGCACCAAAGGAGAGTCGACCAGGGTCATGAAAGTGGTAAAAATAGGCATTATCTCTGCTTCTGTCCCATCTGACGTCGCCTCAGACGGCCCCGACACCCTACTGACTGCTTGTGGTTATTATCGGTTCAACCAGAGCAAATGAGTGCGGTACAGTTTGACATTATGTCAGTCTATGAGATAAACATTAAATTTTATTAAAATTAAAAATTAATATTTAAAGCCTGTGGGCTATAAAAATAATAGTGATTAAAGTAGCCGACTGGTCTTAATTGTGTAGTGGACTATATGGCCGGCAGCTGGCGCTTGTGGAAAGCCCTGTTATTTATCTGCCACACCTTAAAGGCCGGTCCGTTAAAATATTGTCTGACATTAAACCGTGGCGCAAAAAAGGTTGGGTACTGCTGCTCTAGAGGGTCATGGTGAGGCTGGAGCCTATCTCACTTGTCGCCTGGACAGATCAGCAGTTGCAGGGCTTACACAGAAATAAAGACAACCATTCACACTCATACTCACACCTACTCACACCACCGGAAGAGTAACACACTTTAGAGAATACAAAGAAAATTATGGTGGGTGGTTGAAACTGAAGCACACTTGGTGCGTTTATACCACAGACTGTATATGGTTTATACGTAGAACAGAAAAATCCTTCAATGATGGAGTAAAATCATTTGTCATCTTTATGTCCCTTGTAACCCATGGAATGAAAGCAAAGTTTAGTTCATTTTCTTTTAATATAGAACCAGAAATGACTTATTTCATACATTTTTTTAAATTAATACATTTTTAAAAACAAGAAATATTTGCCATTTGTTTCCAAAGACCACATTGTATTTATTTTGATAAGGAATTCACAACAATGCATTATATAAAGACATTCTCTCCATGGTCAACAGGAAGATTTACCCTTTTGTTGTACAGTTAAAAATAAGTTTTACTTACAGTCAATATCTTTAACTTGTGTTACAAGTGGAACAGCTAAATAAAGTAGCCATTAACGTGCACCTTTAAATGTGGTGAACTGCAAATTGAAGTTGGCAGATCTTCATTTCACACTTTAAAAGTGTTAATGTCTGATGCCAGTCATCATCAGATTACTATTTCTAGAAGGCAGTACATTAATGACTGATTGGTCAGGGATATTGGAAAATGTGATGCCATGAAATAATCATAAGTAACTGCAAATTAGAAAGACATCAGTTGCAACCTAAATATTAGGGTAAGTACTGTGCCTTATTTTTTGTGTGTATGTTGGTTGTCCTTAATAAGGCATCGTAATTCTAAAAAAGTTAAAGTCTAGTAAACCGAAAAAAAAAAATAAAATAAAATAAATGGTTCTCACATAATTGGATATGTGCCCTTTTGAATATCATTGAACTGTACCTGTGTAATTTTAATTTTATAATAATAATAATTTTATAAGTCATTGTCACCACCAGATTGCTACACAGGATACAGATATATTTTCTCTCAGATATTTTTGTCCACTTCTAACAGGCTCTCCTGACTATCTGCCTGTATCAAGCAGGTAAAATAAACATTTCAATACTTACATAAATGAGACACTATGCACAGATACGCATCTTATTGTTTCAAGAAAATAATCACTCCGTTCTTTGCCCCTCGACCATACAGTTTTGCAACCAAGCAGCATTCTACTATAGATGATTTCACTCTGCCATACTGATGATCTCAAACTCTGATAGAAATTTGTTATTTGGATGGGGTGCACTTATATCTAGGGTGCTGTCTACCCTGAGTGGTATTATGGATAATACGGAAAGAGGAACAAGCACACACAGACAGGAGAAAGGAAAACACAAATAAAGAAGGAAGCAGTGTAAAGTGTGTTATTGTGACTGCAGTGAACAACCTGGACACAAATTCAGGGTCTCACTCCTCTCTGCATTTAAGATTCAAAATAATTTCATGATTAGAATTGACACCTTGATTATTGCTCTGGTGATATGCCAGAAGTAATTATCAGCTTGGCAGAAATTAAAGTGTGTGTGTGTGTGTGTGTGTGTGTGTGTGTGTGTGTGTGTGTGTGTGTGTGTGTGTGTGTGTGTGTGTGTGTGCTTGGTGACCTGGCCTGATTTTGTGATTAAGATGGGGTCCTGTAGAGAAGCACGATTGGCATATGTTAAGTTAATGTAATTTTGACAAGGTTCAAACGAGCTGCAAATCCAGAGATATGGAATCTTAGGCATTATTCATGGTTGGAGACTTTTTGAATGAAGCCAGAGAGGTCTGAAGTGAGAAATAAAGACTTGGGGCAAAGTGGAAGTGATTTTTTTTTTAGTTCTTTTGATAGTAACATGTATGTGGAAATGGAAAGTTGAAGATCAGAGAGAAGGTCAATAGTTTTAAGAAGTTTTAAGAAGAAGAAGGCATTTGTGCCACTGATATAAATATGAATGAAGGAGATTCAAAAAGAGAATGAAAAAGCGAATGATTTTTGCAATATGAGATGAGGCACACCATCGCAAGGATGCGTAGATGTTAAAATAGCCCAGCTGAAGGTCAAATAATTCCATCACATAATGTATGTTACAGGTAAGTGTGTGAAAAGTTCATCTACAGAGGATTGGACAGGAAGGCGACACAAGGGCTGCAGATTTTAGATATAAGTCAATGTGACAGGTGACTATTTATTTATTTTTTTTAAATGTGTCAGTTGGAACTAGCAATTAGTGCTTGTGTTTCATGAACCTAAAAATCACTGCAACAACCGAACTCTGGTGAGATGTTTTGTTGAAAGTCTGAGGCTTAGCAGCAACACAAACACAAATGAGGTTGGCTGTGTGAAATAAGCATTCACTGCCTGTTCAGAAGTCAAACATATTTTATTCTGAGCATGAAGATAAAACTTCTTTTTCTTTTCTTCTTTTTATTTACTTTTAATATGAACTGGGGAAACTGAAAGAACCTAGATGGCTATGTGGAGGAAACCCCTTATATGATATTGTTCAGTGAAAAACCAAGGCCAGTAGAGGTTCAGTATCTGCACTATATTTAAGTATTTTTTCCTTAAGAGGGAGTAGGTTAAAGATGTTGACATTGAATTCCAATAGTTCAGTTTGATAACACATCTGGGATTTAAGAAAGCTTATCAGGATGATATGAAATCAACCTTTGTGACTGACTGACTCCTTTGGGAATCTGACAGGAAATCAGATTTTTTTTGGCAACATTTAAGAATACCAGATTAAACAGAAGTGGAGTTTACTCTGCTTATTTATGAAATGAAAAGGAATGATATGCACAGTGTCCCTCAAAATTTCAAGCTCTGCACTAATTAGAGTTGAGCATTTCCCTGATTTAGGCTCATAGTCAAAAGGAAGAGCATGGGCAAAATATGTGGCTTGTCAATTGGGAACTGTTAAAAGGGAGTCTTATGGTTTCAGGGTGGATAACTTCACTGTAAGTGTTACGCTTTCAAATGTCATGGATGATGTGAAATGGGAAATGCTGGCAATGTTTAACTCAGCAATATTCTTTTAGCCTCTTTGCAAATTCTTCTTGACACTTTTGGATGGGAAGTGATTTAAGGTACTCTCAGAGGACCCGAGCAGGATGATGTCAGACCTACATGGATGAGCTTTAAGTTATGATTGTTAGATCATATCTTGAGGTTCATAGTGATGTAAAATACATAATTATGTCAATTAGACTTAGACTTAGACAGACTTTAATGATCCATGAGGGAAATTACTTGGTCATCGTATCTTTGTTGCACATAAAAGTAAACACTCATAAAAACCACAAGAGAGATAAAATAAAATGAGATAATCAAAGAATTTACACAATTAGCATCCTGAACAAATGTACAAAAGTAGTTGGCAAAACAGTGTCCAAGGTGAAGTGGTTGTTTGGCCAGTTGCATAGCAGCAGTGGCATGGATCGTGTCCCATGATGTTTCCTTGTGCGTTGAAGGAGGGATGATGGGAAGATGCCAACGGAGTGTGTCTTGAAGCCAGGCACAGATGTACTGTGGTCGGTGTGAACTAGGTCTCCAAAGCACTTCCCATGACACACTCCGTCTGGGTCCCATCAAGTGCACACAGTCCATCCGTCCTACTGCCAAAGTCTTCACGTTCCCCATGAGGACAGACGACACTGCCGTCTCCACTCCTCCACCTCCAACTCCAGCCTGGCACCCCCAGTGCTTCTTCTGAAGTTCAGCAGCATCTCCAGGAATTAGAAATAGATCACTAGAAAATAATATTAGTTAGTGATATTATTTTTAGTAGTATGTGTGTAGTAAAAGCATACAGCATGTCACACTAATGAACTATATAACAAATAATACACAACTTTTTGAACTTTATTGTTCTTACCCAGACAAAAGATGGTGGTGCGGTGATGTGCGCCTCAAACCACAGTGGGAGGCGAGGGACAACACAATGGGAACCCCAGGAAGCCTTGTCAAAGACTGCAACACAATTATCGCTCATCCATCTTTAATATCTCATTCAACTTCTCAATCTCTACCAACAGAGAGGTACTCGCCTTGTAATTATTATCACAGCTGGCGTCCAAATGGAAGGAATCAGATCTTCTGGCTCCAAAACTGACTGATGTGAACAAAAAATAAAAAAATAAACAAAGAAATGTCACTGTGTAATGTCACTTGCACATGGAAATTGTTTTATATGTTAAGCCATAGTGAACTAATCAAGCTAGTAAGCATGCTTTTCCAATGGGTTGTCATAGAGACTATTTTTTCCCAGAGGGACAGCTGGAGCTGTAACTACGCATTAAGGCTCCAGAGTCTACAGAGATATCACGTAGAGACCGCATGAACTGTGACTTCTCAGTTTGAGTTTGTCTCTTTCCTGCTCTGATGCAAAGAGATTGATAGTGACAGCAGCATAAAGAAGAAATGAGAATCTATTTAATTTTTAGAATTACATTTGACGGTACAAAAAAGTCTTAACTATTGCTTACTAGGAAGGGATGCAAACGTGATTGTTTAAAATGTACTTGAATTCATGGTGCTGTCTAATCAATGTATGACACATAGGCCTACATCTGCTCTTGCAGTGGCTCTAAATGAAAATCAACAAATTAACTGGCAACCATAAATTTAATTGACAAAGGGAGTGTATGTTTGGGAACACGTTGATGAAGAGTCATAAATCTGACTCTATTTACATTCATGAGGAAGCACTTGTCGCTACTGCAGACACAAGGACATGAGCTGACAGGATTCTCAATGTAAACAAGTTTCTCCTTGCCTTTTGATAAAATTTCAAATAATTTTCTTTCTTTCTTAGCTCGTCATCAAAGCTTAAACTTCAGTTTGTCAAGTAGCTACCTTAATAGACGAAGACAAGTGTAAAACAGCTGGCTCTTCAATTTAGACACAGCTAAAATAACTTCCATTAAATTAAAAGTGCCACTGGATAAGAGCCTGAAGGCATGATTGCCCAAGACTCATCAAATGAATTAAGGGGAGACCAAGGGCTTTGGTTAAACAGCACTCTAAATTAAATGCATCACAGAGCATGACTAAAAATAGACGGATTGGCCAAAGGTAATTTCCATTTGCATTAAACATGGGTTTAAATTGTTGGATACATTTGTCATGTGATCATTCATCACAACATGATGTTTCTTTGTCTCAGGGGAGCAAAAAAAATAGCACTTATCTATTGAGAATATGCTGAGGTATTGATGTGAGCCCACGCCCACTGCACCCCAGATGGTAACCTTAGCATCAGGGGAACAGCATTAGTCACTCAAGCTACACTTAAGTATTCCCCATTTAATTAAAGCTATCAAAATGGGGTGCTCTTTAAACTGGGCAATCTGTAGGCATTAGTGAAAGTCAGATAACAATAGGCAAGTTAATAGTGAAATTAAAAAGGTGGGGCAGTTAGGTTCAGGTATTGTAATATTTTAATTCTTACAGAAAAAAAGCATTAATGCTGAGATGTTAAAATTGTCTTGTTTGGCTGTTGGAGAATAACTAATCTCAGTTATAGGAAATAAAATACAGGTAAATACTAGTTTGGCACACTTCAAGATCTTCACAAAGACGTCAATGAAGCAAACTCATATGGTGTAGAAAAACAAATAATGATAAGTCTTCTCAATTATTACAAACTGAAGTTGGCCTGAAATTATGTTGATTAAAGGGTTTATGAGTACATTACAAACCGTTGGAATAGTGTTTCTACCTCTCTCAGCCCCTTATAGAAATGAAAACAATTTCAAAAATAAATTAAATATAAATGTCAAATTCTCTGTACATCTACACTGCAATTTTTCTTGGAAAAACGTTTAAAATGAAAAAAGTAAGGAGAAAACTGTTTCATTCCCATTGTTTCTTATACACAATGTAACTGATCACAGCAAGAATACTGACTCAAAACCAGCAGAATCCTCCTAGCTTACCTCAGCTTGGTACACCTCAGGGGATTTACAACACTGAGGTTGTATTTGGACAAAGGACTCCTTGCCATTTTTGCAATTTATTCATCTTTCCTGGTCAGTTGTTTCACAAAGAATGTTCTGGCTCAATGTCATCCCAGAGGGATTCATTACTATAAATAAAAGATCACCATGAACACAAAACTTTCTTGCACAACTAGACAGTGTCTTCTAATGTTTGAAGCGGTGTGTGAAAATGAATACCCAAGGCACCAGACTTGGTTACTCCTGAACATTGTAGTCCCAAGATAGTGTACTGCAGTCGTTAACAGAAAGCACAGCACTAAGGCTGGACAAAGGGTGCTGAATAAAACAAAGAAATTACTAAAACAAAAGCAAAGTAAACATATAGACCCCTCCACAGTTTGTAAACAATGTGACATATTTTGAGGGGCGGGGCTTAACTGGAAGCAAAAGATCTCAAACACTTTAGCTTGTAAACAGCGGTTAGCATATTTGAAGAGACTGTTTTGGCAAGAATGGACAATTTTTTAGAGAATTACTAATACACACACTCCCCAAGACTGAGTGTTATTTTAAAAATTTGTCTCTGACTGATGGGATGACATTCACCGACCCCTACCATCCCACTCACTGGGTGGATGATTTGACCAAAGGAGGACACAGAGGGGACGAAGTCTGGTCTGTCTTTATCAAGTGAAGGCTCTCCAACAAAGATGTCACAATAAGTAATAAGAATCCCACAATAATGATTAACTTAATGTAATTTGTCAAATCGTCCATCACTCAATGGATGGACAATTTCACAGGACTGCCCACCATGCAGTGACCAGACATTTACACATACCTAATCGAGAACCCCAGCATCTACACAAAAGAAAAATTGAAGGCATACAAATCGTTATGCCTGTAACAATGTCTTGAATGGACATGTGCAAGATATGCACTAAAAGAATTTGAACGATGACTTTTGTCCATACGAACACAGAGGGGCTGTCTTTATCAATTGATTTCCAACAACAATATTACAAGAAGTAAGTGGAACCACTGTGGAGGGTAACGTAGTAAATGCAACTTCTGCTTGGACCCCGCTGAACCACGCAACTAATGACGTGTTAGCATTAATTTAACAAGAATCCCCTAAATAAGGAAGGTAAATTCAGTCACGATTTATTCTAACCCATAAGGTTGTCAAGGCTGAAACTGATGATGCATTACATATTAATCTGACCTGATATAAGGTGTGCCTGTTGTTGATTGTCTCAATCCTTTCTCGCTCACCAAAGCCAAACCACAGTGGTCTACGTCTGGCAGTGGCTGGTATGTGATGAAACAACAAGTACTTGTATTTGATTTTTCAGTTTTAGCCCCCAAAAATACAGCATGACGACATTTTCATGGTTGAAAGTCACAGTGTTCGCTTCAAGCTTCCCTCTGTTTTGCCTCCACTTAACATTGTCACGTCACAGTGACATAGGCCAAAAATAGAAATCTCAAAAGAAAATCTAACTCTTTATTCAAATCAAAACACATCAATAAACAGCACTCCAGTCCTCAGTGTGTGCTCAGTCCAAAATTTTTCTAAGGTAATTCAGTAAACTGGGTTCACTGGGTTAATACCATGTTAATACGACCCCAATTCCGGTTGACCTATTACGTCTTATAATAAACAATAGTCGTTCTTGCGGCAGACCGAAATTTCAAACAACGAGATGGATAATAGTACATCTTTGTTAATTTCCTACATAATGTGTGTGCTACTTTTGGTGCAGATAAGATGCACACTATCCCTCAGACGGTTCTTTCACCAGCTCTGTTTATCTGTTTTTTCTCCTACGACCAGATTTCTTGGATGTGGAGTATGCACACACGTGTTATCCTGTTGTAGTAAGCGTATAAATGCCGGAGAAAACCGAATTCCAATCGCATTATTTGGGTGTCTTAATTGGATAAGGAGTAGCGTGTTTACATGCTCACGCATTGTGATGCACAAGTTGTCCTGTTAGAGTCCGACTAAGGCAATAATTAGTTTTTTTCACGTGCATGTAAATGCACTGAGTCACTAAATATAGTGTAATACACCAGTGTCGGGCCAACTGTAGGAGTTCAGTTCCTGTGACCCTAACATGTAGGGATTCAAATACATTTTTAACATTAAATCATGATGTTGTGGCTACCTTTTGAAGTCTGGGTGTACGCAATACATGCAGATCTGTTTTTGTAACCCACATGACAAAGTAACTTTCTATTCATACAGAATATGACCAGGACAAAATGAATGATAAACTGAAGTTTTGGAGATATCCAAGTTTCACCTTAAGTTTACTTTCCAGCAAACACTAATGGCAGGAAGTGGGTGATGTTGTCAGCGGTGGTAGACATCTATACATTGTTAAAAATCAGGCCACATAAACACAGTGACACACACATGCACACAGACACTCCCCTGATCCTCCTCATGCTGAGGAGATGGCAGCAGGTGGATTTGGAGAGACAGATTGAGATGGATATTGACCCAAACAGGGACAGAGTGAAAGTAAAAGATTGGGGGGGGGGAGAGAACAGACAGACTGAGAGAAAAGGAACACCGGTACACAGTCTTGCTAAGCCGAGCACAAACATTGTGTGCCTTGGCTCAGCCTCAGTTATTACTGTGGAAGCTGTCTGTATGCAAGATTGCAACTCAACAGATATCAGAACATTGTTTCTAAATGACTCATCAATACTGTAAGTAATCTGTATTCAAGGCCTCTCTGTTGACAACATTCTATTTTATTTTATCTTTTATCTTTGAAGGACAGCTTTCAGCTTTTATGCATTTAAGGGGCAAAATGCCCTCCTGCTAAAACATACACAGTTAGTTGAGCTGCTTTTCAAGGGTACATAGATTCTTCAAACGATAACGAGACTGTATGCATTCTTTGCTGAACTTGTAATGCCACATTCAATTTTAGTATCAGGTGGATATGGAAACTGTTAAAACAAGACCCCAAACTGTTGACACTGAGCAGTGTATATGACTTCCTTGTCAATCTCTGAGGATCCCTCCTGCCTGCAGTTAGGCAGCTTTTTCCCCCTCCATTATTAAAAGGAGGGTGAGAAAATGTGTTTGTTTTTTGAAATTATGTTTATTGTTGCTCCAACTGGTGGGTATCTACTTGAGTTTCATGTCTGGTAATAACAGCGTTGCTGGATATTATCATAATTATATATTTTTTAATGTTTCATCTGAGGTGGGGTTGCGTTGGGCCAACAACGTAATATGAGGTCTGTATGAAGCCAATTCCTGCTATTACCTTTACATTATGGACATGCTTCTATGATAGTTGTTAAGGTTTGACAAAAATGAACAACAAACCAAGGAAAAAATACTGACATGAAGGTAAAAACGCACATTATGCATTCAGTCTTCAGTTGTTGCAGTAGATGTGCAGTTATTGCATTTGATTTGATTTATTTTCTTAGGGGAAAAAGACAAATGGCCATTGAAACAACAGAGTGGACACTACCTTGTTTGTCTGTAAAGCTATGTCCATACTAATATCCAACCTTTTCTACATTTATGCCTAGTTCCCAAAGTATTCCAGCATTTTAGGAGACAGAAATGAATCCTCATAAAAACAATGACACGGACATACACACTTGCTTCCTGATTAGGTCTTATCAATTTGTACATGCTTGATTAGCTGTCTGCGCCAGCAGTACTATATATGATAAAATTCAGCATTTTATTAAGCAGCTACTACCTACATTTGAAGGAGATAAGCAAGTATTTGAGAAATTTGACAATTCCCATGTCAAGCTGCGCTATAACCCAATCTGTGTATGGTGTATCATTTTAGTTGTTTATTTATCTATTTATTATTCTCTCTCTGCATTTAACCCATTCATTCATACACACACACACACACACACACACACACACACACATAGGAAGCTGTGAGTAGTAGTCAGAAGGAGAAGGGATTTGAACTTGTACCCTTAAGATCCCAAAGCTACTCTTCTAAACTCTAGCTTACCACATAGCGTTCCTCCAGAGAAATGCAGAGAAAACATTCAAATGTCCAGCAAATGTCCGGCTCTGTTCCACCTCAGTTAAGCTGAGCTGTGTCTATGTGGAAGGAGTAAAAATCAATAAAAAGAACAAAAATGAGAATGCCTGTGAGTGTTCTTACAAAGGGTAGCATTTATCCGATACGTCTTAAAGGTTATCACCATCTTCCTGGATCCAAACCACAAAAAAATACACATAACAGAGCCTGCGGAGAAAGATCTTTTAGTCAGCTTCTACCAAACATGGTGTGCTACAATGCTGACCATTGCAGTAGTGTTAACGTGTACGTATAGATCATTTTAGATTTAAAAATCATATACTGGGTGGCACAGTGGCTGTGTGATTAGTACTGGAGTGGAGTTTGCATGTTCTCCCTGTGTCTGCGTGGGTTTTCTCTAGTACTCTGGTTTCCTCCCACCATCCAAAGACATGATTGTTAGGTTAATTGGTGACTCTAAATTGACCCTGGTTTGTCTCTGTGTTGGCCCTGCAATCGACTGGTGACCTGTCTAAGTTGTACCCCACCTATCGCCCAATCACAGCTAGGACTTGCTACAACCCACATGACTAGTGTGGATATACGGTAATAGAAGATGAGAAATTATGTTGGTGTGGACATTTGGAGATTTGGTGCTTTTCTAATAGCATCATCTGTTCTAATCATCCACTAAATGTATTCAATATAATGACACCAAAAAGAGAATAAGTGCCACCATCTGTTTATGTTGGTGTGGAGTGGATGTCAATACACATTCATTTGACCAAAAGTTTAGCTAAACTTGGCTTTGCCTGTGAGCAGACTCCTCATAGAGAAAGCAGTGTAACAAGGTTGCCATCATGTGGAACACACACATGAAATGTTACATGTGCAAATATGTCATTGATGGATCACCTTTTGGAAAGAAAAGGAATGAATGGTGAAAAGGCACTGTGAAGGGGGCCACAGGTTAACAGTAATAGAAGTCAGACACATTGTGTCAGGTTCTGAAGCTTACTCGTGATGGATGAGGGAGCCTGTTGCATCTTTCTGGAGACAGCCACATGTCACCATGTGGGATGCTCGCTGCGACCAAGACAAATGACTCTCAATATGCATCGGAGATTTCCCTTAATTCACCTGACATTTTCAGGTGGCTTGTTAATTGCAGTCTGTCTCCTATGAGGTACATTCATATGCAACAATCCTGCAGCCAATTTACGCTCAGCAGAAAGGATTCTGTGCAGACGCAGGAAACGCATTGTGATTTTCAAATAAGGATGATTAACATCTTGTCTAAATAACGTGTCTAATCATGTGAAAATAAAACATAAAGTATGTAATCCTGACAATCATCAGTTAAGTGGTAGGAAGGTGTATTGCTTGATAATAGTTTCAATCTGACATTTCAATACTACTTCGTATTATATTTCCTTGGGGTATTAAGGACATTAAGCCTATAGGCTCACTGAGAGTGGACTCTGCTACTTGAAAATGTCAGCATGTTGCCTTGCTCAAAATTCTAATTACAGAAAGTACAATGAAGTCATCAGCTCCATCAATTTCAATCCAAACCACCACAGAATTAAGATCTTCCAATCATGTTTCAATCATGCATGTGGCAACCTGCTTTTCTTCTCATTAAAATAGAACGTGATTTAGTGCCCGATAGACAGCGCGATTGAAAAACTAGTAAACTGAGCACAGAGGAAGAATTATTATATGTCTCAAATGTGTCAAACTGCATTTTCAATATTTTTCTGTGTGGTCCATAACCTGTGCCAAATATTAAACTGTTCAGACAATATCCGGTGTTTGTTCCTGGTTTGCTTGGTAGATGAAATCGTCTCAGTTTTGTAGATAAAGAGACGTAGCCTGGTGTAGCCGGACTCAATTGTTCAGTCATCGCAGTTCTGAGTATGAGTCTGATAATATGCCATTTGGATTTAATTTAGTTGTAGGAGTATTTCAAAGGGCACACACACACACGCGCGCACCCTCCCCCACACACCCACCGCACATGCCACACTATCCTCTAAATGCTTCCTCATATATCACATTCTGTTACCATATCATTGAGATGATGCACAGAGAAATATTTATCATCACTCATTTACTCATTTACACTCAACCCATATCGTTTCTGTTCTTGCTTTTGTCATTTATGTCAGCCTTTGAATCAAAGTGGTGCTGGAGGGGGAGTTATTCTGGTAAGTTTCTTGGCTTCTGTTTATTCCACAGAAGCCATGACTGGGTCATGACAGGGTGTGAGCTACAAACAGTGAGGGCCCAGGTTCCCTCTCAGAGAAAGAGATATGTGGCTTGAAGAGTGAAAGTGAAAGCAGGGAAAGGGTGGAAGAACATGGACCTCTGGGAATAACAATAGGGGTACACTTACGGCTTCTTCCTATTTCCCATTTGTAATTTTGCTGTTGCCCAAGTGTTCACATTCTCACTGTGATCCAAACATGTGTCATAAAAAACAATATTGCATTTTTGACAGATTATGTGAGGTAGAGGAAGGAAGCAGGGTGGGTGTGAGGAGATAGTGGTATAATAAAACTCAACATGAAAAACTAAAGATCAACACCACTGACTTCTGTCTGTCTTCAAATGAAATGCCATCTATGCCTTTTACTGTCTCTTTTTGCAGCTCAAAGAAATCAATAGCACATAGTGTACATGCCCTTGCACAAGGAACCCTGAGTCAGCAGTAGCTGCAGAGGATCGTAGGGCTTGAATGCTTTGTGTATAGTAATTAAACTATAATTAAATGTTGCTGCGCCCACTGTGTATGGACTGATTTTAATCTATTAGTTTAAACCTCAAGTGAACGTTGGATTAATCGAGTTCAATATGGATAACCACTGAAATTGTAGCTACAAGTGCAATATTTTAAGGTAATTATTAGGGTGAACATGTTTCCTCCATTAGGTCAATAGCAGAAGGGCAGTAGATTACCCTAGTAATTAACCTTACTAATTTACTTGTTTGTTAACATAATTAAATGTGCACATGTCTGTTTGTACAACAGACATAGATACTGTATGTGATATTTATCACTGACATTACCACTAATATTGAATTAGTCCCATCAATCATCACACATGTACTCATGAGATCCTGACAGGAGGTCCACTCCTGTTAGGTCCACACAAGAGGTGGAGTTTCTCTGGAGGCTTAAGTGGATTCTCTTCCCCTATTTTTTCTTTATTTTTTTCAGTTAAGACAATGACATCATGGTGATCTGATACAGAATAAACAAAATTATCAATGTCTTAAAAAGGGGCACAATTTAAATGTTGACGAAGAGTAACTAACTCTGTGTTTTATGCTTTAATTTAAGGACTTTTTATTTTTACTGGTCTCAGCCATGTTAAGGAGATAAAATATCCAGGCATGGCTACATGCAAAATGAAACTCCTTGGATTACAAAACCAAGGAGCAACATCCGGGACTGAAAAAAGAAGCCTACGCAAATCCAATGTGAGGCTCAGTCAGTCTGTGCAGACCTCTATGTTAAAATGCGCACCTTTAGAGCAGAAATAAACACTACTGGTTCTGTAATGTTTCTGTTCCATCATGCTTCAAACATGCAGTCGTTCAGCCAATCATCAAAAAAACAAACCTAGATCCTGCAGTCTTACATAATTTTTAGCCAATCTCAAAGCTCCCTTTTCTTTCCAAGGTCTTGAAAAAAAGTTGTCTACTCCCAGCTTCTGTCTTTCTTAGATAAAAACAATATCATGGATAAATGTCAGTCAGGTCTCAGGTCATGGCATAGCACAGAGTCAGCACTGCTAAAAGTCATGAACGACCTGCTGCTCTCCCTAGATTCTGGTAAATCTGCTATATAAATCCTCTTAGATCTCAATTCCGCCTTTGATACTGTTGAACACGCCCTCCTGCTGAATCTGCTTGAGCATCAGGTCGGTATCCAAGGCAGTGCCTTCCAGTGGTTTTGCCTCCTATCTTTCAAACAAATCTTTTTCTGTTAACATTGGTAATCTCTACACCTCATCTGCCCCAATCATGTGCAGTGTACCCCAGGGCGCCATCTTAGGCCCCATCCTATTCGCCCTATATTTGCTCCCTTTAGGCTCCATTTTCCAAAGCACAATCATTGCTACACTGATGATACACAGTTATACCTCCTACTTGAACCTGGACATCTTTGATCTTTGACCAACATTTAAAATTTGATAAACAAATAAATTCTGTAGTGAAAAGTAGTTTTTTCCAACAAATATTAATATAATATAACTAAATATTATCAAACTAAACTTAGTTCTCTCCCTCTCTGACCGTAAAACAGTTACCAATGCCTTGATTACCTCTAGATTGGATTATTGCAACTCACTCTACTTAGGTATCAGCCAGAACATATAACACCAATACTAGCGTCCCTTCACTGGCTCCCTGTCAAATACAGGACAGAGTTTAAGGTTCTTGTATTTGTTTTACAAGCACTACATGGCCTAGCTCCCCAATACATCTGTGACCCATCTCCAACCCAAGATCTCTTAGATCTTCAAATCAGCTGCTCCTGACTGTCACCTCATCTAGGCTACGAGGAAAGGGTGATCGTGCCTTAACCGTAGCTGCCCCAAAGCTGTGGAACAGCTTACCCTTCACAGTCAGATGCTTCTCGTCTGTAATCATCTTCAAGGCCAATCTTAAAACTTTTACGTTCTCCCAGGCTTTTAAGTGTCCTTAATTAGTCTCAGGTGTCATCTCCCCATGTGTCCTTTCGTCTTGATTTTCCAGGCTGTACCAGCCATGGTTATTTTGCTCTGCACCTGTTTGTAATTTGTGATCATTGAAATGTATAGCACTTTGGTAAACCTTGGTTGTTTTTAAATGTGCTTTATAAATAAATTTAATTGAAATTGAATACCAGGATGCATTTTGTGTGGATCGTTGTGTATGCTGCTATTTACAATTACAGAGGGTCCTCCCAACCTATGGCCTGTACTTCATAGTTCACAGAACCACCCAGTAGTGAAATGCACCCTTATTCTTTCTTCCCTATGTATATATCATCCTTTTTTTTTTACCCCGTCCTGTATCAGTTCATCAGTTTTTCCCTGGATGCACACTCACCTGTGTCCTTGTGCATTACCTTTCTGCTTCCTCATGTCATCCTACGCTCTCCCAGTATCTCCTAGTTCAGTTGTTCTCCCCCAAGGGGGGTGCCAGAGATGACACGAGTGCGCCAAAACTTGTCTGATCTGAGCTCACAATCAGTTTTCAACAATGACAGACTTGGTTCGGTTTGATATAAAGTGTTGATTTGCGTTCAGTTATATTAAAATATTAATATTATATTACAGTATAGCTGCTGATATAGGGCAATAAGAAGCTTGGTGGTTAGCGCTGATGCCTCCTAGCGAGAAGGTCAAGTCCAGCTCAGGCCTTTCTGGGTGGAGTTTGCATGTTCTCCCTGTGTCCGCCTGGGTTTTCTCCAGGTACTCCCACCTCCAAAAGACATGCTTTTTAGGCTGATTGGTGACTCTAAATTGACCCTAGGTGTGAGTGTGAGTGTGAATGGTTGTCTCTGTGTTGGCCCTGCGATAGCTGCAATAGGTTCTGTCCAGGGTGTACCCCGCCTCCCCGGATAGGCTCCAGCAACCCCTGGGACCCTAGTGAGGATTAAGCAGTATGGAAGATGAGATGAGATGAACTCACTCTAGTCTAGATATTAAAACAAGGTTATATATTAGTAGTTGAAGTTAGACGGTAACGTTGGATCGAGGAACCAAAATGTGGCTGTGTAAAGTTTTCCTCCAGGTGATCCAGATGTTCTACATGAGATTAAGAACCGGACTATCAGGACTTCTCATCTGGGCAGAGAACATTTTGAAAGTCATTTATCCATCACTAATTTGTAGTGAATGCAGTGTTGATGTTTTGATGATTTTGACTTTAATTTGCCATTTTTGCTATTAAAATGATTATGATTAGTGATTTGTTTGTATGTACTAGGATAGTATTTGCTTGCAATTCAATTTATTGAAATGTGACCTAACGTGTAAATCATCTCTGTATTTAATATATTATTTATTATATTTTAGGCAGAACAAATGGCATCAAACCTGGAGCGAGGCCAATGTGTTAGCCGACTGCTAGCACATCGGATAGCGATTAGCCTAGCTCGGTAGCCTAAGCTAACCCAGCAGCACAGAGTTGGGTGGACGGGTTTCAATGTTCAAGCTGCCTTAGCTCAACCCCAACACGACCCCCATGCCCATATTTGCAGTATCCGAGTGTAGGCAGAGTAAAGCACATCCAACATGGTGACCACAGGCTCCGCTCACTTCAGGCTTTATTTTCGAGGTTCTGAATCCAATGGGTGACGTCACAATGGGTTTGTCTAATGTCATTGCCGCCCAGGGCCAGGCCCTCCTGAGTGGCAAAAAATAGGGGTTACGCCAATATTGTACAGGTGTCTGAAGCAGTTGAATCAAAAAATTCTATCCCCTACAAAATGCACTCAAAATTTCCCATAAAGTATTGCAAAATGTTATGATCATCCAATGGTCACTCAACAGATGGTGGATGTCCCATCATGCTTCGCGTGCCGCCACTGTTAATGGTCGTTAGTGGCTGACACATTTTGAAGTTTTGTATATAGTAAATGAACAACATGTCATCATTGTGTTACCAATGTTCCCAAAAGCTGAATCCATCAATAAATAAGATACTTAAATCAGTTGTGAGGTGTGGTAGGAACAGTGAAGCTTAAAAAAGAAATACTATATCTCAAGGTTAACATCTCCTGTTTTTTCCTATTTGTTCATCTCTGTTTGGGCCACTGATTATAATGTGATAAAAAAAAAAATTCCTTTTCACATGAAAACATCACTTTATGATCATAGAAAAAATGTGTGACATGTTGCCCAAGCATTGACAATGAAATAGTCCACATTAATATATCTATAATGACTTTTGCTGAGTTGTGGGAACCATGACACCATGATATTGTCATTCCAATCAGTCTGCAATATCATATTGATGATCAGTCTATTAACAACCAATGTAATGCAACACATAAAGGCCTGACTGCTATTGTTCCAAGGATCATTTGGCTTGATGGTGTTTGTGCCGATTGATTTTTCCAGTAATCAAAATAATATTGATCTTGAGTAACTTTGGCATTGGCCAGCATCAAAGGACTGAATTGTCTTCACATAGGTTTGTAATAAAAATAAGTCCTTGTTTCTTTCAAGATGAAAAGGATATAATTTCACATAAGCTTTTATAAAATTACCAGATTACATTCACTTCACAGATGTTGCAGGTGCCCCATCGCTGTTCACTGGCCATCTCAGCTCACCCCCGGGCTGTTGCAGGTGGGTTCATAGTCAGCATCCAACTATGTCAGTATCTGCCTTTCCTGAGAGAATTCAGGAGGGCTTCAACATCCATCTACTGCTGCAGGGTGCTACTTGCATCCAAGTTGATGCTATTCTAAAAGCAATTTGGAAATAAAGAAGCATATGTGAAAGCCAGACAACAACATTATTATTATAAGCATTTTTAATGCCCCTACAAGCCAATGTAGAGAAGTGCATGAAAAACATTTTAATTTTATACAGATGATGCAGGAAAGTGGAGTGGGCTTTCTGAATCTCCTTTAAAGAAACAGTTACCATGACTGACAGGTGATCTTGGCAACCCTAGCTAGGTCTTTATGCATGCATGGGATGAATCCCCATGCCTGTGTGAGTTTGTGAAGGTGGAAGCATGTTAGTGAGAGTGAAACAAAGTAAGCTGTGTGAATCACTAAAGGAAATCATGCGCTGTAGAGTGCAAGCCGACCGAGTGAACTCAGATCCTGGGGCTGTTTCCGGGAGCTCTCCTCACAGAAGTTGACTTCAATGGGAACTACTGTGATATGGTCAATGCTAGAGATACTTCAGTAGGTTTTCAGAATTCATCGATAATGCTGCTATTCTCAAATATGGTTCAGTCTTTTAATGACGTCTGGCATCTGTGGGATTAACATAAAATCCATAGTTCACCTCCCCCAAGGGTTGTGGTTTTGTATTTGTATCCCTTCTACCAAGGTTCATCATAGCAGCTGTCAAGGAAGGATATTAGTCGTGTTATTGTTAAGAATCATCATGGTACTGTAGTGTATCCTGTGATGGTTCTGAAGTAGACTATGTTTTCTCATTTTTTTCCTCAAGGACAATAATGTGTTGAAGTAAGCCACACTTTCATCTTCTTAAACAAGCTCTGCTGCAATGGCCTGATTAGTTCAGTTTGCTTTAGCTGGTATGACAGTTGTGCCAAGACCGTCTGAAAAGAAGCCCCTCTGTGCACTTTCAAGTGGACTATTGCAGTGTATTTGTAGTCTGACAATAAATGGACCAGTCACCTTATTTATGTGGTTTTATCTTAAATGCAAAACCCAAATCAATATTTGATCCAGATGGCGAATGTGAGCTGTCAAGCAAGACAACGACATTTCCCTGACTGAACAAAAAGTGAATAGCAGTTAAAACAGCAGGGTGTTGTGCTTGTGACATCACATCACACATTTTGTGTTTTAAAGCAAGTCTCACACTGTGATTCTGTGCATCTACATGTGGAGGTTAGCAGTGGAACATTTTATTTCATCACACATTCTCTAATCAGATCTCTCGCTGAAAATGAAAGAAATACTAGTGATCCTCAGGGAAAACATAAAGACACCACTGCAGACACCAGTGTTCTTCTGTGGAAATCTCTCTGATGACAAAGATAGTAATCCAGTGAAAGAACTATACTGTGTGTCAGTCATATCGCACATAAGTCTGAGTGTTACATATTACAGACAAATATTAAACTATAGTGTTGTAAAAATAATGCCAGATACAATACATGTGAATACTATAAAGCTGGAGGTGCATGATACACCCAGCTCAGCCTAAATGTCATTTCAGTTCAGTGCTATGATTCATCTTGACACACTGTTTAACTTGTTGATATATCACCTGAAGCTGATGTAACCAGTATCAGTGAAGCACAAATAAGACAGACTGGTGTTATGTCCTAAACCCTGATCTGGATTTTGAATTATGCAATTTTCATTATGTACTCTTCACCAAATTTGATACAACTGGCATACATATTTTGAATAATACAATATTAATACCAATAAACATATTTTAATTTATTAATAATAACAAACTTGGATGAATAATTTATTTTAGCTCAAGACACCCTGTTAGGGAATGCAAATGACAATGCTAGAAAGGTTTCTTTTTTTGACCTGTGAACATGCAGATATTATGCAGGTACCATACAATATCTGTCATGTTCATCCTCTTAATGTAGCTTGCATGTTTGTTAATCTATATCAGACATGAAGTTGAGATGACAATGATTAGGATTTCTTTGGTTGTGCTCATAAATCACATTATTGGGAAATCCCTGTTCAAACAATGCCCAAGCCTGTGCTAGATACAGTTCGTACGTCTACAACGTTTATCAAGACTCATAACTCGTAAGTAGTGAAGGGTAAAGTGGTGGCATGACATATTGAAACTGCCCCCTGCTAAAATAGTCGAATCTGAATGGGTATTGAATGACAGTACAATTTTGAGTTCAGATTGTTTAACTTTAATTGGATTAAAACTTATCATTCACAGTATTAGTAAGATTGCACCCACTCACCTCAGCTTAACACAAGGCAGTATAGGGCAGCAGGAGTGTTTGGGGTGTGACTATCTGAAGCAGAGGTCAAAGTATCTGTTTGGAGATGAGAAAAGACTTTCCAATATTAGGACATGTTGAATTATTAAGGAGGCACCAGGAGGAGGTGAACACTGCTATAAACTATACTCCATTTCCTCTGAAAAGCAAGGACGCACAGATGGTTGTTCTCCTCAGCTCAGATGGCCACAGAGGAAGCTTATATGTGTCTATATGTGGGTGGGAGATAAACTAATGTATGTGTCAGCAGCCAGGTTGCAATTGGCCTATTTGTGCACCCTGCCCTTTTACTGAAAGTGAAATTTCCTCATCCAGTGCTCCCCTGCTGCTGCGTTGTCCCACTTATAAATTCCTACTGGACTCCTGTCAGCAATCCAACTAAATAATCGCCTATCAAATCTCCAATGGAAATAACTTACGTCTGTGCTTGTGGCAGCGCACCGGTGAGAGGAAAATCTGTTCATCTGTCAAGTCACTGTTAGTCATCAGTGGATCAAGAAAGCTGTGTCTTTGATTAAAAAATCGATGTTTGCACTGCGGAGGCTTTTCTCTGTGGGCTCATAGTGTATTGAAGAGAAACACATCTGATGAAGACATATATAACTCTGCCTGGACCTCTTTTGTTGCACTATATCACATAACACAGTCAGAAAGGACTGTCAGAAAGTCAAAAATGAGTTTCTGCATTACTCATTTTCAGGTAAAGCCACGGTCTAAATCCAGGACTTTTTTAACATGACATACTAGCATTGGTAGGGGAAAAAGATGTACACCAACAGTAAACACACCTAAAGCTAATGTGTCAATAGATGGCTAGCCTTGGCACTGAGCGTGCCGCTGTATAAAAGCTATAAAGGGAACTGGGAATGAAGTACAGAGAGGCTCCAGGGAAAGAGAAATCACTCGCAATGTGGGAACCATTATCTGGAAAGGAAATGACAGCAGGTGAGGGTCAGAGGTGTTTAAAAGAGAAAAAAGAAGGGGACCGATAAAAGAGGTAGACTTGAGACAGCTTTCTCCTGGGAAACAGTGCAGAGAAGAGATTGAAGAGCATCCAGAGGTCCAATGACTCACTGGCACTTTTCCCACTCTGGACTGTGACAGTTATCTACACACATGGTGTAACATAACTTACATACAAATAACTGCAACACACATTCACAGACAAACACAGCACTGCTCATCTATACTGGTTATACTGAAAGGAAAATTTCATGGACTTATCCTCAATCTCCACACTATGCAGTGACAAAAAACTTAGAGTCAGAAAATGGGAACAGGGAGAACAGAAAATAAGTGGGAGGGAAAGTGAGAATACAAAGAAAAGAATGCGGTGTGTGTGTGTGTGTGTGTGTGTGTGTGTGTGTGTGTGTGTGTGTGTGTGTGTTTGCGTGTGTGTGTGTGTGTGTGTGTGTGTGTGTGTGAGAGAGAGAGAGAGAGAGAGAGTGTGATGAGGTGAGGAGGCGGAGAGATGAGAGGCGAGGGAGGGCGTAGTGTAGACAGGGAGGGTGGAAAAGAGAGGGATAAGCCACACTTGGATGAGGGTTTCCAGTGGAATGAGGAGGGATTTTCAGGTGTTGGATCAGGAAATCTGAATGGTCTCTGGTTTTTCGTGGTGCTGTTACCAGACAGAGGAGAAACTGAAGAGATGACTGGGAAGAACCAGGGGCATCAGTGGACCTTGTTCTGACACAGACTGACATGAACTCTCCATCTGGCTGTTTAACCTGAATAACCTCCTGAAGACGTGCTGTTACAGACCTTCCAGGTCTAATCACCTCTGGGATGATAGACAACCAGCACTGAAGTCCTTCAGAATTCAGAGGGAGTTTTCTCACATAGTTGGATATTCCTGGAGGCGCTATGGATATATACAAATGTCTCAGCTTACTTTTATTTGCTCTGCCTCCTCAAGGTAAATTATTTTCCTTACCATCAGTTCCAGCTATTTTTATCTGGCACAAGGGAATCTACAAAAAAAAATTCAATAAAAATAATAAGAAAAAATGTGAGATCAGAGAAAGAGCAGTTTGTGTTTGTAAGTTTTGCTCAAGGGAGGCTAGTTTGCATTTATTGGGTGAGCACAGAGAAGATCTTTTAACTTTTACTCATCTGAAGTAATAACTTTACATTCATCAGCAGTTGGACTTGCTTTTCTGTAAAATCAAATAAAAATACAGATTCAACTCTATTCCTCACTCCAGTTGTCTTTGTACAGTCCAGCCGCAACACTATTATTCATTAGAAAGACATTTTGAAGGCTGATCTGATTTGACAAATTGCATAATATAATAGAAAAAAAGAAAACAAACACAGTTTTTTTTATTACTTTAATTGAAGGAGAATATAAACAGCCTCTCTCACTACCCAAGCTCTGCTGGTCTCCCTACTTCAAGAGCAGAGTGTGTTGATCAGATGAGGATAGATTTAGGTTCTGAAATATCTTAATAAACAACCAGGATAAAACACCTTGGCTTGTGAGCAAAACTGCAAATATGTGAAAAAACTATTTATTATTTATTATTATTTTCCATAATTCCATAATTGCCATCTTGATTCTGATCTGAAAGTATGTGCATGAGTAAATGCTGAATGTACTGGTAGAGCAAAATGAAGGAAGAATGAAAGGTGGATGTTGTCCACTCTGTGTGTCTGCTTTCATCCAGTTAGTGCCGTTCTTAGTGTGCCATAAAGTACATCATAAGTGAAGTCAAGTCAAGTCAAGGCCTCCTACGAACTCCCCTATCTGAACACATTATGTGCAAGGCTGCCTTAGGATCCACTGGAGGATTTCCATTTATTTAATATTGCCCTCTTTCAGTAAATGTAGCTGTGATTTGATGTGATTAAAAAAATAAAAAAAAAAAACACGAAAAAAAAACCTTTTACCTGCATCAATTTCCCTTATGGAAGCATTTCAAGGTTGTTGGGTGTCTGGACTTTCAACCAGGAAGTCAAGACAATGGGGGGAATGGAAAATGCGTGCATTTAATAAGATATTGATCCCAGGCCTTTGAAATTTGTAGATGCCAGTTTCCAAGCAACTAAAGGACAGCCCATCAGTTTTGATTGAATGGGTAGAAGGACCAGAGAGGAAGGCCAGCAGCATGACAGCAACACCTGTAGCACCGATTTTAAGAAATGAATCCAGCAGAGCATTGCAATAGATAAAAACACTATTGAAACACGTAAAGCAACATGTAAAGCAAATAAGAACAAACCCGCTATGTTTTCCTTTCTGTGCAATCTCATGATTAAATGTATTATGAAATGATGGTGATGAAAACATCTGCAAGGTCTCATACAATTAATATTCCACACACAATATACACAACATAATGCTCCCCACAGAAGAATGACATTTAAATATGCAGTGGTGCCACTCAGAATGTGACATCAGTGAGCCCAGATAAATAAATCACACTATGATATTTTGGGATGGCAATAAATCCAGAATGGAAAGAACACCTTACAGAATATTAACCAAAACTCAAAAGACACAGTTCTGTGTAGGGCTTGGGACAATGTACGTCTCTTTAATTGAATTCATTAGGTCATCCTCAGTGTAGAAGAATGTGATTGAGTTGCTCCAGGCAAGAGAGACACTGAAGCAGAGAGAGGGCTAGAGTGGACGAGAGGGTGAGGGAGGGATGAGACATCTCAGCAGATCGCTCCATCAGCATGTCTGCTCAGAGATGCAACGGATGTCCTCAGATTCAGATTCATCCTCTTTCCTCTTTTGCTCTCCCCCTCCCATCTCCATTTGACTCATATCTCAGATACTGTCTCATGTAACCATACGCTACCTGTATAATAGAGGTCACTCCACTTTTAGATTACACTGTATTCTTTAGCTAAGCCACATCAGCTAAATCCCTAATGGAGGAATGTATTGTAGATTGAAGCAAATATATTCAGTATTAATATTGTGCATTTGGAATGATGGCTTCTATTAAATTCAAAGGGGATATAAAAGGTCACTAGAGATGTCCGCACAAAAGCAGCTGACATAAAGCTCTGGGTGATGCAAGTGGAATATGACATGTAAATGCTGGTCTTAGATTCCTTCAATGTTTTTACTATTTCTTTTCTGCCTTCAGTTTATTCCCAAGTTGGACCTCGAGCCCATGCCGAAGAGAGACTGCTCCAGAATCTGTTTGCACATTACAATAAGCACTCTCGGCCTGTGAAAAACACTTCAGACACAGTGCTAGTCCATTTTGGACTGTCCATTGCCCAGCTTATTGATGTGGTGAGTAAAACCTCACAGCCTTGTTTCACTCTCTTTTCTTCATTTCTCCAAATAACAAGCTCTCTCTCTTTCACAAAAAAACTAAAGTTCCCTTGAATGCACATCTTATCCTGTACCACGGCATACTGAACGAACACACACGAAGGAAACAAGTTCAACACATCACACACTATAGCTGGTCAGCTTTGGTAACAGTGTTTGATGGTTTGTTCAGTGTAACTGCGTATACGATACATTTGTGATTGTGCCCTCTCTGTCGTGTACATGTTCATAATAACTGACTCAAAGCTACACCAAGGAAGAGAGGCAAATTTAATAAAGATCACTTATCAGCGGAAATGAAACCACAACAGAATGGATTGCATTATTTTCCCAAATTAAATTCACTTGTCAACTATGCAAACACTGGCAGTAAATATTCAAAGCTGCCTCCTGAACAGCAATCCTGACACAGCTGCTCTTGCCAGAAAGACACCTTTAATTTCTCTTGTTGCTATGGTAGCTTTGCATTTGGATCTTTTACAAACAAACTGCAGTTTTAAACACAAGAATGTGATGTGCATTTTACACAAACGTTATTCGGATTCTGATGACTGAGTTGAAAACAGTTTTATAATAAACAGCCATTTGGAGCCATACAGCACTAAGTTGCCTGGTGCAGCTCAAACATTATGCAGCCTGCATCACTACGTGGACTATTCTCTGAGTTTTTGACACACAATTAGTTGACAGTGCTTTTTCCTTATGCGTGGTAGCGAGAGTCAGCTCTGGGTGAGGTTGCCTTCTGCAGAATATATTCACTGACTGCTGTGTCTTAGATGTTGCTTAGGAAGAGCTGGAGAAAGCAGCTTGCCCACAGTGAGGATGTTTTTGCATGTTTTTTGCTCCACCTAATATATATATATATATATATATATATATACTGTATATATTTCTGATGCATTACACAACTCATCTGTCTTTATAACTTGAGGTTATAGATTTGGATTTGTTTTGTAACACATTCATGATTGCACTTGGCAGCTTGGAAAAACTAAATGAGACGAAATGAGAAATTCTACCTTTGTAATGACTGAGTCCTGACTGATGTGCAGTTCATTTGAAAGAAAATTAACTTTGCAATAATTTCCTTTTTTGCATTTCAATCAAAGGATGAGAAGAACCAGATGATGACCACCAACGTCTGGGTCAAGCAAGTATGAAATATTGAGACAAAACACATGCTGGAAATTTGGTCCAATACACATCCACTGTACATGAATATGATTAATGTTTCCTACAGGAATGGAACGATTACAAACTCCGCTGGAACCCAGAGGAATATGAAAATGTCACCTCCATCCGTATACCCTCAGAGATTATCTGGAGGCCTGACATTGTCCTTTACAACAAGTGAGGATCCATATGTCAAGCAAAATTGAAGTTCTTTCCAGTCTCACATCCGCTTCCCCAGCTCTTAAATCTTGCCACATTTTAGACAAAAATCATCATATGGCAAATATTGTTCAGATTTTGATGATTTAATTCCAGCAGATGGCATGACTGGAGGGAAAACACAAGGAATCTGCTGTTGTCCTGTGCCAATGTCATAAAGTAATTTAGCTGAAATAAACGTGAACAAGGTCAGCCTTGGATCTGGTTACAACAACAAGGCTCGACGTCACAGAGAGTAATACATTAGGCTGGGAATTAGAAGATGAAATGTAATTGGATCTATTTCAAATGGCCACAGGTGAAATGTGCCCAGCGTGAGAGCCTCAGTTCGACCTGTATTAATTGCATTCTAAATATGGCAAACACAAAAGTCTGCATCCAAAACAGGCATGACAGAATTTTCTAAATAACAAATGTTGTACAAAAATGACACTTTTTTGTGATGAAATGTTTGAGGTTCAGTCATTTATGTGTATGAATGAATGAGGCAAAGCATGAGGACTTTATTTGTGTAGACCTTTCATGTCAAGAAAGGTACAATGCATTCAAAGAGCAAAAAATAAAGACCAATGGCACGCTTAATCCTATAGTCTTTAGAGAAGTGAATGAGCTGCAGATGTCTTATTTCTGGACCTACTAGAGATATAAAGTAGAGACTGACTGGGCCAGACGATGAGGAGAGAAATAAATTGGGGAGGCTCAGGTGTGGCATGATAGGTCTGCAATCATATGAGAGATTTTGTGAGCACTAAGAGATTAATCAAGGGAAATGGAGGCAGATGATGAAAGAAAGGAAGATGGGTCAGCTGTGGCTGTGACACAGAGAGAACACTGCTATACGTTTTTGCACATAAGCATCTTTTATACTCATTCACTTAAAGAAAGTGAATGCACATCCAGTCATCCTTGAGCAGGACGCTGAACCCTCAGCTGCTCCCAGTGCATGGCGCTTGTGTATGAATGTGTGTGTGCTTCTAATACACGTGTGAGCGAATGGGTGGATGTGTCACTGTGACTGTCCAGGGCTTTGATTACCAATGCTCCATATAAAAACAATCCATTTACCATTTCTGGAGCATCGGAAGCTTCTCAGACAGTAGCTCTTAGCCTTTTCTGCTGTAGTTGTCTGATTCTGATTCTGATACTCACTCCATCTGTGTCACTATGGTTATGCACCTCTTCAGCTCTGACAAACCAATCATTGCCGGTGAATGCAAAATGCCTCACTACCATTGTGTCAGCCAGTCAGTGTCAGCGTAGATACTAGATTTAAGGCTCTAGAATCCTACAAAACACAGATAGGTTTTCCTGACTGTGATTAGTTTCATCAGCACTGTGTGAAATTGTTTAGCAAAGGTCTAAATGTGATGGTCAAAGTCTTTGTGCTGTAGGCTACACAGTACAGACATGTAAATGTAAGTGCATGTAAGTGTAAGCATAGATGAACACATATTCTCTTTTTTTAAAAATACCTGGAACCATATAAGAGTCAATCAACTCATCAGGTAGGAAACAGTTTTTAGCACTGTTTCCTCCAAACAAGTAGCACAAACAACATTTGTGCTGCTTGTCACCCGGTACAATGATAAGATTTTCTTCACTTATCAGATTAACAAGTCGTTGAAATGTATATATATATATATATATATATATATATATATATATATATATATATATATATATATATATATATATATTGGTATATATATACCTATATATATATATATATATATTGGTATATATATACCTATATATATATATATATATATATTATATATATATATATATATATATATATATATATATATATATTGGTATATAATACCTATATATATATATATATATATATATATATATATATATATATATATATATATACCTATATATATGTATATATATATATAGGTATATATATACCAATATATATATATATATATATATATATATATATATATATATATATATATATATAGGTATATATATACCAAATATATATATATATATATATATTATATATATATATATATATATATATATATATATATATATATATATATATATATATAGGTATATATTATACCAATATATATATATATATATATATATATATATATATATATATATATATATATATAGTTGTTCTGGTGTGAAAATCTTCAGAAACAGCAAGTAAGTTGAATCTCACACAAGATTTGAGCTTTAACAACATATACTGTTTTAAAATATATATATATATATATATATATAATATATTTTGGTAATAATACCATATATATATATATATATATTATATATATATATATATATACAGTATATGTTGTTAAAGCTCAAATCTTGTGTGAGATTCAACTTACTTGCTGTTTTGAGATTTTCACACCAGAACAACTATATATATATATATATATATATATATATATATATATATATATATATATTGGTATATATATACCTATATATTATATATATATATATATATATATGTGTGAGATTCAACTTACTTGCTGTTTCTGAAGATTTTCACACCAGAACAACTATTTCTATGGCAACTGAGCAAATTCTATTTACTGAAGATTAATGTGAGATGTGGCTGGAAGCAAGGATATGACCTTGACCAATTCTAGAAGTATTCTAAAGTATTGCTAGAAACAATCACCCAGAATCAAAAGTTTACACTTCAACTTTTAATGGAAACAGTCATCTAAACTGACTGCGATCAGTGTTTCCATCTTTCGTCCCTTTTTTATTTTCCTCTTCTTCTTCTACAGTGCCGATGGCGACTTTGCAGTAACTCACCTCACGAAGGCACATCTGTTCTATGACGGCCAGATAAAGTGGATGCCACCGGCCATTTATAAGTCTTCATGCAGCATAGACGTCACATTTTTCCCCTTTGACCAGCAAAGCTGCAAGATGAAGTTCGGTTCTTGGACCTATGACCGTGCCAAGATTGATCTGATTAACATGGACAGTGACGTGGACCAGATGGACTACTGGGAGAGTGGCGAGTGGGTCATTGTTAATGCAGTGGGCAAATACAATACAAAAAAATATGAGTGCTGCACAGAGATCTATGCAGACATCACTTACTACTTCATCATTCGTAGGCTTCCCTTATTCTACACTATTAACCTCATCATTCCCTGTCTGCTTATCTCCTGCTTGACTGTGCTGGTGTTTTATTTGCCATCACAATGTGGAGAGAAGATTACCTTGTGTATTTCAGTGTTACTGTCCTTAACAGTGTTCCTCCTACTGATCACAGAGATTATACCATCTACATCACTGGTGATTCCACTGATTGGAGAATACCTGCTGTTCACCATGGTCTTTGTCACTCTCTCCATCATAATTACTGTATTTGTGTTAAATGTCCATCATCGATCACCACAAACTCATGGCATGCCTCACTGGGTGCGCAGAGTATTCTTGGACTTGGTACCCCGAGTGCTCTTCATGAAGCGTCCACCAGGTACAGCAAAGCAGCACTGCAAGAAACTGATTGAGATGATGCACCAGCCAACAACAACAGTATCTACAACAGGCAACTCGCAAACCTTTTGGACAGGGTTAGAGACCGGGTTGAGACAGATGGCCCAGGTAGAGAATACCCTCTCAAAGACTCAGTCTGACAGTCCAAGCATACTTGTCTGCTCACCTTCTCCACCCTGTTCCCCTCTTGAGGGCCCCAATGAAAACGATCACCCACTTAAGGCTAACATTTTCTGTCGATCCACATCTGGGCTGTATTCAGTTCTTTCAGAGAAACACTCACTGAGGGGACACATCTCTGCAGCTTCATCCTCTTCCCAATTGTCCTTACCCCCAACTTTTCTACTGGGCCCACTTTGTGGGAGGGAAGAACCCAATAAACTGGCCCCAAATGGCCGCTCTCTCAGTGTAGAGCACATATGTGACCAACAGAAGCAGCATCCTCCAGGAGATGGACATCGGTGTCGATCACGCAGCTTCCAGTACTGCTGTCTGCATGATGATGGGATCGCAGGGATCACGGGACAGATACAAAAAATATACCCTAAAAATTACAGAGCAGAAACCATTACTGCAGAGTCCACTAAAGACGCAAGTACCCAACAGGACATTGTGATTCCAACCATCTCCCCTGCTATGCAACAAGCCATAGAGGGAGTTCAGTACATCGCTGATCATCTCAGGGCAGAAGATGCAGACTTTTCAGTGAGTTGACAGAATTATTTTAATTTTTTTCCATTTGCAGTAAATTGCCAGTAAGTCTTTGTTAATCATCTGATAGTTTTGAAATGTTTCTACTATAGATACGTGAAATCTTAAACAACTGTACACTTCTCCTAACTCGGTGCGGCTACAACATGTTTGTTGCATACAAATGCAATCCAGTCTGAATGTTCAACCCTGGCTGTCTCTCTTTATCACAAATTATTACAAAAACACAGAAAGAATTTATTTTTCAAATAAGTGTTCGAGTTGTCATTATTTGAGTGTGACTATATGTCAAAGGAAACAGCAGATGCACATCATATAAATCTACCACAGTCAGAATGGATTTCATACGGTGAAGTTTTCTTCCATGTTTGTACAAGAAGAATGAAGGATAGGATAAAAACATGGCCAGGGTCGCAAGCGGTTAGGATAGATAAAGGACATACAAGGCTCTATGTTCTTCATTTATATTCACTATGGTTATCTAGTGGTCTTTGTTTTCTTCTTTGCCATGTCAAAGAATATAAGACAATGCAGGTGAGCTTGCAACTGATAACAAATGCATCTCGCTTCAGTCCTTATAGAAATGAGAGCAGTTCGGTGTTTGTTAGGATGGACTTTGTGGAGTGTGTTTGAATTAATTCAGCAATCTACGTGAGCATGAATATGTTTTTTTCCTTATTTTAATGTCAAACATTTCCTTTTGTTTTTACCACAGTGCCCTCTTTGTTACTCGTATTATAATATATATAATATTTGTCTTTTATCAACATGTTTGCACAGACATCTCCACTGCAACCTGAGTTTTGGTTGCGAGTGTCCTCGGATAATGAGATGCCATAAACTACAGGGGCCATATATAAACATAGGAATAGAGCAGTAGTGCTGTGTTCCATATGTTTCACAAAGATGCTACTGTTGGTAGGTATGACTTGGCACTGATAGTTTTCATAAATTTTTCAAGCTTCAAAAAACATCAAAGGACAAAGGGAAAATACACCGACCAGGCTTAACATTATGACATCTTCCTAATATTGTGTACGTCTCCCTTGTGCCTCCAAAACAGTTGTGACTCATCAGAGAATAGACATGGGTCTCCTGAGTGTGTCCTGTGGTGTCTGGAAACAGGATGTTGTTAGTGGGGGACTTTGGGTCCTATGGGTTGAGCGGAGGGGGCTATCTTTATTATGGTAAATGATCTTGTTTTAATATTCAAGGTCTGGTTTACACAAGCACATATTCACATACCATAGCTGGGCGCTGGGAGAAACTTGGGGGTTCACTGTCTTGCTCAAGGACACATTGACATGTGGCATTTGAGGATCAAACCCCAACTATCTCTCTGGTTTGTGCCCACCCCGCTCTACCTACTGAACCACAGTCGCAACATCTCACAAATACTTGAACAGTTTAGGAGGCCAGGTCAACACCTTGTGCTTTTCTTCGTGATTTTTTAGGTGTTTTTGTGTGTGTGTGTCTGTGTCAGGCTGCACCCTGTTAGGGATGGCTGCCGCCATGGGGTGGGGGTGTCTGGTCTGGTTAAGGTGGGTGTCACATGTCTAATTAACATCCACGTGGATGCCAGGTCTAAAAGTTTCTCAGCAGAACTTTGAATTGTCACAAGATGATCAATGTTATTTACTTCTCCTGTCAGGGGTCATTATGTTATGCCTGATCAGTGTACATGAATAATGCAGCAATACTAGTTTAAACATGGTGAAAACAAGAGTATTGATGACTTTTTGTTGGTGATAGTGATGGGATTCTGTCTGTAGTAACAGTAATTGGCATTTTCCGATGATGATTTAGGCTTGTTTTGCTTATAATGAGGGCAGTTACGCATATGAACGTGACAAATGAGACAAGAGACGACTACCTTGTGTCAAATCATTAGTCTTTTGGCAAAGCAAAAACAAACCATGGCTCCTCTTTATTGCATCGAAATATATCCTGGAAAAATATATAGTTTAAGTGGGAAATACTAAGTGTTTGAGACTTAAGTGAGCAGCATTGATGCATCACTAATTACAGAGCTGATAGAAGAAAATGCAGGCTATGAGGAATAAAGGGGAAAGATGTCTTAAAATCTAAAACGTAATAAAAACATTTTGTATCCATCATCCTCAATCAATGTGAATCAATGTGTCAAAACTGTAATCCACTTCCTACCTCAAGCCAGAAATGGCCTGTCTTTAGTCAATGGGACCTCAGTAATTTAACCTTGAATTTTTCACAAAAGACACAAGCATGGATTGACTGACATTTAAGTGATAGCTGGCTCATAATGAAAAAATCAGCCATTCGAGAGAAATCAATCAAGGGTGAAAACTGACAGCTGGTAAAAAGAAAGGTGGTGTGGTGTGAAATTTGAAATGTCCCCTGTGCTGTTTCTCTTCTTCTGCTATAGGTGAAGGAGGACTGGAAGTATGTGGCCATGGTCATTGACAGGATATTCCTCTGGATGTTTGTACTCGTGTGTATACTGGGGTCGGTGGGACTCTTTCTTCCTCCTTGGCTGGCTGGAATGATCTAGAGTCTCAGCATGGAAGGAAAAGAACACAGACAGGAAGACGTGCTGTGTTATGTTTTAAATGTTCATCATTTGTCTTTCTATTTTGTATTTTTCAAAAGAACCATATGCAACAGTCCTTTCTCTTACATTGGGTTATCGAGTGGTTATACACAAAGAAACAGGGTGAACCATCTATCATTGATTCCGGTGGGCATATAAATTCTTTATGAGGGCAAAAGGCCAACAGCGAAAACATCCATCCATACCACTCCATTATGACTATGGTAGGTATAGCTCAGGCCGTCACCTTCCTAAAAAAAAACAACAACAGCATTTGTGACTGCAGATAAGAAATCAGAAAGACTAAGACTCGAGGCACTGTGAGCTATTTATATGACTGTAGCCTGTATTAACACAGCTGACAGTGTACTGCTCAGGCATAATATACATACAAATACACTCAAGTATGTGTTGGATTTCTTTGCTTGGACTGATTTCTCAGCTTAGTGCAATGGTCAATGCTTAGGTGACACATACAGCTTTGTGAGTTTAAAATAGTCAATCAAACATTTATTATTCGAAAAATGGAAATGGAACATATTTTCTTCTTTTGCTTGTTAAATATGTAGAATACAAGCAGACAAGAATGACATAATCATTATTTTTAAGCCTCAATATTTGAAGGAGAAATTGACGGTTTTTATAGGGATATCCCAGCAGATTTGTGATTCAAATTGATTGCGATTTAATTGTTTTCAACCAAAGGAAAAATATTGTTCAAGCAGAACACATTAAGAACAGTATAAACTGAAATAGGCCACATCTGGGTCACAGGAATTTAAGTAAATATAGCAAATATTTTGAGAAAATCTCTTGCTCAGTGCCACTATGTCTCACCACCATTGTTTGTACTTTGCTGGAAAAACTCATGTGGAAAAAAATGCTGCTCTCTCAGTTTGACTGCACCAGTCTTGGTGGTCTTTCTCAGCCTGTCTTTTGGATCTTAAAGAATCTCTGTACTTGTGAGGAACAAAATGTTCATGATTATAATGCACACACAGGGTCCTTCAAGAATGGTGGCAATGAAAACCCAAGTTCATGGCAGCAGAATAATTCAGATTCCACTGGATGTAGAACAAAGACACTCCCAGATGCAGTACCTGCACAACTTTTTGCCAGGGTAATGCAGCTGCAGCCTCAGTCTGTTTCCACAAAATTAAATCATTTCAAGAAATAACATGTAAAAAGATGCTATCTTTGCTAATGAAATCAATGAAATATAGTTTGCTATATGAGTCATAACTAGAGCACATGCATTCCGCACTGACTCCTAGAGGCAGAGAGTAAAGGACTGAGCTGCAATTGACTGTGGTTCTTTAAAGAGCCAAAGATGTCTGAGGTTGAGAGACACAGAGGACATAAAAAATTATAACAAAAAATAAACCCTTAATTCAGATAAATCATTATAAGATTAAAGCAAAATGTGTTGATTTTATTTATTTATTTAGTTTTTGCAGAGACATAATGTGGAAGGTGTCCTGAGTCGTTAAGTCGATCTTTTCAACATCCTCTGCACATAAGACACAATTTAACTCAATAATTATTACATCATTAATTGTCAACTACTAAACAAAGTTGAATAATGCTGCAAGTTTCTGCAAGTGTTTCTGCATTGAAAAGTTATGAGACGTCAGGCAGCATTTAGTATGAAAAACTGTCAGTTAACGAATATAGGTAAGAATCTCTTGCAGGGATTTAGACTTGTTCAGAAAACAGCGTGCTTTATTTTATTATTAGCTAGCTCAACAGATGCAATAGATGGTAGAATATTTTTTGTCAAATTACTATTGCTGCGAATTTCTGTACAGGTGTACATTCAGTCTCAAGACTTGTCAAGCTGGATGAGCTGAATTTCATGTTCCCCTAAAGATTACTTATCCACCCACATTTTATCGAGCACCACTATCAGATCAAAAACTTTTGTTTGCCTTCTACTTTGGTTTATGACCAAATACCTCCAACATCGACACCGACAGTCTCTGCTGTCAGCTAGCAAAGGTTACTTTGATATCACACTAAACTAAGAACACAGATAACAAAATAATGGCTAAACATCACTTTAACTCAGATTGCATTGTAATAGTTAGATATTGTAAGAATTCACAGACTCATTCTTCAGCAGTCTTTTTTTTTTATTGCCAGTGACACTTTACTAAACGGTTTTTAGTATCTCTTTACTAAAGAGGTTGAAAATGGGAAAAATAAATAACATAAATATATATATAATATAAACTTGTTTCACTTGTGCCAAACAGTGAATGTATGTATTATAAGTACAGTTGGTTTATTTCACTGATATTATTTGAAATGTATATTGAAATGATAATATATTATTGGAAGAGATTATTTCTACAGCACCAAACTCAATGTATACCCTTTAACAGTAGAAATATATTTGGCAGCACTTAACAAAACATGCAACAGTTCACAATGTTGAGCTGTCTGAATATTTTCGTAATATTATCATTTATTTTAGGAAATGTTCAAATCTTTGATATGTGCTTAAATGATAAATTCATCAGTTTTGTGTGTAATAAAGTAAAGCTAAACTAAAAGAGTTTAGATGTCAGTTATTTCATAAAATCACACCGAGTACTGACTTTTTCCCTTATTAATTTTCCTTTTAAAACTTACACAAAAAATGTCTCTTTAAACAGTGTGTGCAGTAGCAATGATATTATTTAATGTAATAAATCAATGAAATATCACGAAAGAAAACTGATGAAACACGAGCAACAAAGCTAACATAAAACATTGCATATCATCCAAAACAAACAAACAAACAAACAAAAAAACAGTATTAAATTACTGAAAGATAAAGGTCATCATTAAACACTTTCTGCTTTTGTTCTGCTCTCCTGCTGTTCACCTGAACAAAACCTCATCTGGATAGATTTTCTTTCTTTCTTTTTTCTTTTTTCTTTTTTCTTTTTTTTTTTTTAAAGAACTTGTAACGTTACACCTGAATGCCCAAAGTGATGACCTCAATTTTGACCTCAGCTGACAAACTATTGCATTTCCCCTAGCTCAGCAGAGGGCAAAACATTGATCATTATGTAAAACCACGTACGGGAGAAAATGGCAATTTATCACAATATGGAAACACAGCACTTTGGGCAAGGTGAAAATACCTGTGCTGTGTTTATTTATTGATTTCAGCAACTAATCTGGAAACAAAGCAGATGATAGTGTGAAAATGGTACTCTGGCTGTGTTGCAACTCGAAATTAGTTAGAAACCAAGATTTGAAAGAAAGTCAAGCTTAAGTCACTGTTTTGTCTGTATGCAAATAGTCATATGAGAGCGGATATTAATTTCCATTTATTTTGCCAGTTTTCTATAGAAACAAAATACCACTGTGTACTTTCAAATGAATTCCAAAATGAAATGATGATAGTCTCTATAAAACTACAAACAATTTTCAATTAAATGATAACACATGCTTTTGTGGCTGGGATCTCATGAGCATAATTCCAGAATTAAATACATGCAGAAAGGTCAATTCCAAATGACGTCGGATGGAATAAAGGTCCTCTGTGTATGCTCTGTCAAGAAAGCAATGCAGAAATCTGTGAAAGAACACAGTTATTAATTACAACCAAATGTCACAATATTAAATTTACCTTGATGAAAAATTGACCTTCGTGCTAATTTCAATTATGTGAATGGAGATACATATGCCACGGCTTTGATAATTAATTTAGACAAGGAGAGGTATTTTAATTTAATAACGTTAGATAAATCCAGTGATTAGGCACTTGGCAAATGATGGGCCTGATGGTAATGTTTCTAACATCTTCCTGTCAGATCACTTCTCAGCTAGCTTTACCTTCAGTGATCGGTCTGTCAAAGTCCTGAAGTTTGTGGACCACCCTCATTGGATAAATTTCTGATGGGGACGAGTCCGTCTACAGGTGGGAGATTGATTGTCTGGTCCCGATGTGGCACTAATAACCTACAGCTGAACACTGTTGAGACAGTTTTTTGTAGGTGATCTGAGACTTTAAGAGGAACACAGAACCAAGCACCCCCATTATCTTGTTTGACTCCCAGGTTGACACTGTGTAGTCTTTCCACTCATCAAGCTCAAAGCCCAGAACCTCAAGTCCAAACCAAAACCTCACACCACAGAAACAGTTTCTTTACAATGTTCACTCTAACATAACTTAAGAAGTCCATGGATGAGAACGAAGAACCTGCTGGAAGAATGGGGACTTAAGGAGCACTCTATCAATCAGATCTTTATGACAGAGCAGGTAGATTGAAGCCACTCTGGGTAAAATGGATGTCTGCCAACGGTCTGCTTTGAGTTTGCCAAGCAGCACTAAAAGAACTACACACAAGGTAAATTATTCTTTGTTCTGATAAGACAAAAAGACAAATTTAACTGTTTGGGCAGTACTCCAAGTACTGCTCGTCTGGCTACAGTGTAACACTATGGTGATAGCATCATGCTGGTAAGACTGCTGAGAATTGAGGGAAAGATGAATGCAGACAAACACAGAGATGTCCTTGAATGAAATCTGAAATCAGAGATGTCCTTGAATGAAACAACAACAACAACAAAAAAAAATCAAAGAAAACATTGGAGTGTCCAATTGTCCTTGAGAGGCCCAGCCAAAAACCCTGAAAGTATTTCAATGTTGAATTTCCATCAAATGTGAGATCCCCAGAAACGATGTGCTAAAAAGTAATGGATGGATGGATGGATGGATGGATGGATGGATGGATGGATGGATGGATAACATAGTTAATTAATTAAGTCAAATAGAGTTAATTTCTGTCAGTAATTCAACTGAAAAAGTGAAACTCACATTACATAGATTCATTACACACCGAGCGATGTAATTTAAGTGCCTTTTTCTTTTCTTTTTTCTTTTTCTTTTTTCTTTAAATGGTTTTAATTAGAATAATACATAAGACCAATAAAAATGAAGATAAACTAGACCAATTACTGCATCAATGTGCCATGAAGGAGATTGGCCCAGGGCACTGCTGAAGTGCTATAGAAGTGTTGGAATAGCCAGGCCTTCATCTCATCTGCATTATTGGGTCTGGTGTCTGTCATCTTCCTCTGCTCTATGGGGTTTAGGTCGGGCTGGTTTGCTGAGCAATCAAGCACAGTGATACCGTGGTCATTAAACCAGGTTTTGCTACTTTTGGCACTGTGGGCAGATGCCGAGTTCTGCTGGAAAATGAAATCCATAATCTCCATAAAGCTTGTCAGCAGATGGAATCATGAAGTGCTCTAAAATTACCTGGTAGACAGCTGCGCTGACTTTGTACTTTGGATAAAACACAGTTGAGCAGTTGAACAACACCAAAATTGGATTCTTGGTTTCCACTCAGACTGTGGGACCTTGATTTCCAAATGAAATGTAAAATTAACCGTCATCTGAACGCGGGACTTTGAACAGCAATTCAGTCCTTTTCCTGCTTGGCCCAGTCAAGATGCTTCTGATGTATCAGGGCCAGGAGTGGCTTGACTACTTTTACTTCCTACATTTGTACAGAAAATATCTATACTTTCCACTTTTAACCTCCACGGGTGACATAACATAAAAGACGTAAAATGATCAGACATGACTTGTGCATTGGAATAGAAAAGGAAAGTTGAAGAAGAAGAAAATGAAGAGTAAAAAAAAAGGGACAGTTGACCGTGGAAAGGTGTTGAGTGAGTGGAGTTAAAGATAACTAGCAGCAGCATGGAGGAAGGAAAGAAGGAAGATTTGGAAAAGCAAATTATCCAGATGCTCTTGCAAGACCTCTAATCAGTTCAATCTGACTGTTCTGTCAGAACTTTTTTTTTCATTTTGCAAAATTATCAACGGATGCATTGTTTCATTAATGCCTAAAAAAAGTTTTTACTTTAGCGCATTTCATTGTCTGTACTTTCTTACTTTTACTTGAGTAAAGGAGTTGAATCAGCACTTTTAGTAGATTTTTTTTTTTTTTTTACACAAGTATCTGCACTTCCAGAATGTGAATACTTTTGCCACCTCTGACAGTGACCATTTAAAGGCTCAGGAAACCTTTACTGGTGTTGTGACTTAAGTAACCGATTAGAATGTGACACAACCAGTCTACAACATTGAACTATTTCATAGTATTATAATTTTCTGAGATACAGGATTTCCATTGGCTATCAGTCATAATCATCTCAATTATAAGAAATAAAGGCTTGAAGTGCAGTGAATCTATGTGAGCTTCACTTTTTGAATTTAATTACTGAAAAGGATAAACTTTTGACTGGTATTTTAATTGAATGAAATGCACCTGTATGTACAAACACAACAGTAGGGGTAATACTTGTTTTTGTGGGAACATCAAAAAGCTGAGAGATTTTGCACAAGGTCATTTGCTCTGAATTAAAACTCAACATCTGAAAATCAGGCCAACATTTCCACAAGAAAACATCAGCTGCCTCCAAGATTCAAAGCCAGTTGGACAACGAACTTCCTGGGCCTGACGATATAACCTAAATATTAAATGTGCGTTTCAATGGGATATATTTAGAATTATTAGCTACAATCTGACATCAAGTAAGGAGGAAGGTGTGTAAAGAGGATTGCTGTAAACCTCCTGTGAGACATAGTTGAAATTACATTAATTAATTTTCACTACCTGTTCTCATTCAAACCAACTAGGATTTACAGATAAAACTCTGTAACAAAATCCTAATAAACAGAAAATAAAAACTCCTCCTGGAGGACTGTTGAAGGTTGGAGCCCAGGTGTGGTACTTTAAAATCAACCAGCGCAGGTAAAGGGGCCTATAATATTTGGCAGGGCGCACACTTCCAATATCTGACAGTACGGGAAGACCACTTACTAGAAAAGGAGAAATTCTCAACAAATTAGAAAGTCCTGACATTTTTTATTATGTGACTTTAAATAAGAAGTATTTGTGATGGACAAAAGACCCCCAGGGAACTATGAATAGCACAAATAACTGCAGGTAATTTTCTTAGCAATTGTACGTCTGTGAATGTTCAGCCTACACAGTCACACTAACCCCTGAAGACTTGCAGACTTCAGGTGAACAGCTCAGTGTGAATTCCCACTTCAAATGCCTGTCAAGGTGGACCCCAAATCAATTCCCCCATCACACCTCCTTAATCACATAATCCATGAAAAATGCACTGATCTGCCAGTCTGGATCCATACTTGTGACAGATATCTGCAGGGGTGTGGGGTGGCATACCCAGCTATGTAGAAAACACCCAGAACACAGAGAGAAAATGCCGCTGACCGGGCAGTGATTCCCGCAGAGCCCTGAGAGCCGTTACAAGAGTAAAGCATGAAGCACAGACTCTCAAGGGATCCCATTAAATCAACAAACACAGTTGACAGTGTCCATTTTTGCCCAGTGATCAGCAAATTCAGAGCAGTTTTAAAGTGCTGCCGCTCAACAAAACAGAGCGTGATCGGGGCTTTACTTACCGAGAAGAGGGTGGCTGCCTATACTGCTCTGTCAGAGTCTGTCCAGAGACTTCATGGATGGCTTGAGCATGACGATTTTGCTGTCTTTTCTCTAAAAGAACACTAATGCTCTGACTTACTGATGAGGTCGAGGTCACGCTCAGTCATTTAAAAACTAGTTTTTAATCTTGTCTTGTTATGCCAAGTCCCATCGATTCACATTAAACATTGCTCATAAAAGGAAATCATAACAGGACGATAATCTAATCCACAGCTTCCTAACATGATTTCAAACTTTTACTCGAGTCCAAAAGGCTGCAAGATGGATTTGGTCACTACCCAACCCACATACAATGTGCATCAGATTTATGACCAGACAAGTTGCTGCCCAAATGCATTATTTAACAGAAAGGTGAAGGCCGCCACTCCAAAGATGTTTTGTATAAGAGTGACATAAATTATCATCATGAAAGACAAAGCATACTGCACTAAGCTCTAGAGCAGATGCTGGTCAGAATGGCCAGAATGACTGAAAACAGAAATGGATTCTGTTGGATAGTTCTGTGGCAAAAATGACATTTCTTACCTCTAGAGTGTAAACTTGTCCGGTTAAAAACAATTAAAAATGGGTTCTCCAAAGAAGATCTTTAGTTTGGCAAAAGGAAAAACACAGAAAAATGTTTCAAATAAAAGCCTTTTTAACATTATTGTGAACAGTAAACAACAATCCAAAGAAATAAACTGCTCAGATCTTGAAAAATAAAGTGAGAAGCAGCAGACCCATTCTGCATAAAGGGATGCTGATGAGGAATTATGCTAAAAATGTGTTCATAATAAAGCAAATAAAATAGCTTCAACAGGCAGAAAGAATAGTTCAGTTCAGACGGGAGGGATTTCCCTTTATTTTCCATGTCTTTGAAACAACTGAACTTAGAACTCAGTCATCTTCTTGTGTGTATCGGCCTTCTTGTGCTCTTTCTGAACAGACAGCTCCTGGGCTTTCTGCTGGGCCAGCAGCCGGCGGGCCGCTGACAGCTTGTCTTCCAGCTGCTTCACTCTGGAGGCATCCCTTTACCCACACAAACAACAAATAGATTAAGAAACGGTGAGAAATTATGTGTTGTACTTTTCCAGAGTAAGCTGGCCTCGAAAACAAGTGTCTCACCTCTGAATCCTCATAATATCCCATTTTCACACAACTCCAACAGTCCATCTTATTTGTGAATTTAAGTTACCACTTTACTTGACAGGAACATTACAACAACTAGCGCTCCTATTTAACAATAATTTATAGTTGTGTGACCAGTGCATCTTGTCACAGTGGTGCCAGAGAGCCAAGGAGCCATTGCAGATAACTGCAATTATTATGCAGTTATTATTAACTATTGATGACATGCTGGTTCACAGAAGTCAAATTCCACATAAAGGAGCGTATAATATATGAAAAACGTATCCCAGTACTGACCTGCCCGTCTGTCGGCTGAGCGTCTCACTCAGTTTCTGGATCTCCCTCTCAGTCTGGGACACCCTCTCAGCAGCCTGGAACAGTTTCACATTTAGACTCCTCTTGGTGCTTTTTCCTCCACGGTAAGCTTCCACCCCAACTGACGGCGCAGCAGAACCCCCCTCAGCAGAATCACTGCTCTTGCCTCCCAGCTTGTTGTTGAGAAAGTCAAAGACGGTATGGCGACCTCCGGTGGCGACCCGAGGCTTTCTGCGCCTCTTAGGGCGGGCCTTCTCTGTGCCATCCTCAGCAGTCTTGCTCTTGGTGCGTCTCTGGGTGAGCTCGGCACATTGGTCCAGAGACTTACCCTTGGGTAAAACCACCGCCATCACAGGCTCTACTCGACCCTCCTGCAGCTTTCCTAAGCCTGACAAGACGAAAGATACAGAATGAGGACACATTCCATATTCCATTTGTAAAATTGTACAATTTTTAATTGTATTTTATTGTATCGTATTTTTGTGCAGAAACAAGTTTGAAGTGAATGTACCGCAATCATACAGACATGAAAGGAATATTTCTATGTTATGGTCACATGTTAAGTCATACGTCAATCATCCTTAACATTAAAACCACCTAGAGAACAAGTGATAACACTGACCATCTTGTGACAATTCAGTGTTCTGCTGGGAAACCTGTGTGTGTATACATATATATATATATATATATATATATATACATATAAATATATATATACACACACACTATTTTTTATTCTGAAAGTCTACTTATGTTGTACAGTATTTCTATTTTTGTATGCATTTTTATTCTTATGCTTATTCAAGTGTTGTTTTTCTATTTTGTTGTACCATTGAGCAAAGTGACTAGAGTCAATTCCTTGTATGTGTTCACATACCTGGCCAGAAAAGCTAATTCTGATTCTGACCAGTGGATAAAGGGTAGCTCAAAAGCAAGTGCACAAAAGGCATAATTTGCAACAAAATGCAAAATAGACTAAAACATACATCTGAGTTATAGATGGCATGTCTTGGGCTATATATCTTTTTGGTGCCCCCTAGTGTCTTGTTACCTATATGCACCCACCTTATTGCAAGAAAGTAATTTGATGGTGTATTTTGATTGTATCATTGTTTTATTTTTATTATTATTTCACTGTAACATAATTTGTGCAAAAAAGGAAAAGGTCTGAGCCACGACGGATTTGAACAGGAGAAGGGTTCAGAACTAAAAGTGTTACAAATGTGAATCTGCACTCACCTCTCCCGTATTCATAGCCCATTTTAAGCATCAACTTGGATCCGATTCCTCTGGTATGCGCTTCCCAGCCACCAAAATTAGCAGCATTTAGCATTGCTGCAGATTCAACAGCAGAGTCTACAACTGTTGTGAAGAAAAGAAAAACAAAGCCATAAAGGAAAGAAGGTGGAAAACAAACTGAACCACATTCATATGCACAACCTTTTTCAACAGGATTATCAACTAACCTTTTGCGTATCCCATATCCTCTCCATATTCAGCATCATCCAAATCAGAGTCAGAGGCGGGAGGGTCGTCTTCTCTCAAAGGAGGGATAATACAGTCGGCCTCGACCACAACGTCCTTCAGCAACACAGAGTCAAACTTCACAGTATAGAAACCACTGTCGATATCTATGGTGGGAGAACCATAAAAGAAGAAATTATTTCATAACGTTTTTTTTTTTTGTAATCATGCATACGATTTTTAGTACAAGTGGATTACACTATGGTCACTGTCGTAAAATCTGTTTTTGTAATTAGAATACCTGTGATTCTGGCCGGGTACCAGATACCGTCTTCATGTCGAGCCAAGCAGGACGAGCCTTCCTCAAGATTACTGAGGTTGGACTCCAGGAACTCTCTAAGCTCTGACACATACACCACCTCACCGTGAGAAAACCTTTAATAATGAGAAGATAACTGAGATAAAAGAAGATTATACAGTAAATAATCAAGGGCCCAAACTGAACTAGTAAAACTAAATTTTTTATTCTTGTAAAGGTGGAAAGTCTCAGAAACACCTTTTAGATTACCGTCACAGAAAATTATTGCAGGGGTAGCCACTCCAAGGGATGACAGTTAAATGAAGATAAATATCAGATGCACCCAGCTCTACCTTGCCCGCAAACTCAGTGCCAACCTCCGACCCTCTTCCCTTACTGACTCCATTGCACTCAATTTTTTCTCAAACTAAACAGCAATAAAACTGAGTTTATCCTCATTTATTTATCTCTCAACATCAACAACTGTTCTGTATCCCCCTCCCCCTCAACAGTGTGGGCGTCATCCTCGACAGTATCCTACCCTATTTTTCCAGTCCCACATCAAAAAAAAAACACCCTCAGCATATTTCCACCTGCGTAACATTAACCACCTCCTCCTCCATCCACCTGTCTGGGACTCGCTGCCACCAGAACACTGTGACATCAGTTCACTACCACTGTTCAAATCCCCCCTCAGATCTCACGTAATCAAAATCGCCTTTCCCTCTGATACACTGCATTGTCATTTTTTTTTCTGTTCATTCATGTGTTTTTGTTGTGTTTTTATTGTTTGTTTTTAATGTACGGCAACCTTAAGTGCCAAAAGGGTGCCTAAAATGCAACACATCATTTACAAAGAAATAAAAAAAATTTATGGACAGCGTGCAATATTTTTTTATCTGCTAAATTAGTACCACAACAGTGACATTTTACCTGCAATTATCCTGAAAGCGACACTTGTCTTCTAGGTAGAAAGGACAGGGCTTCATAGACTTCTGGGTGGGGTAGATGTAGAGCACTCTGACTTGTGCCTCCTCTCCATCTGTTGGTTCTGCCCCCATGACCATGGCATTGTGATACTCCAGTGTTCCCCATGTAGTCCTGTAAGGTGCTCTTACTTTGGTGCCACTAAGTTCATCTTCTTCCTCATCTTCATCCTCTTCCTTCTCACAATACAACACCCCGTCCATATCCCTCTCTCTGGTAGTAGAGCTGCTTTCTGAAGACTCCCCCACTTCAGAGTAAAAAGCTCTAAACTCAGTGTCCAGACTACCATTTGCACTGTTTGTATCCGCTGCTGCCTCTGAGGCATTTATGTACAGTCCATTACTATCCTCGAGACTAGCCAGCAGCTGGCTCTTTTTGACGGACACCAAGCTGGATTCAGTGAGCTCGATCAGCTGGCAAAGGTCTTCTTTCAGTTTGAGCAGGTCTGACTGCTGGGTTGGGTCCAGGCCTGCCAACAAGGCTGTTTCCACCTGCTGCAGCTGGGCACTATAGGTAGTGATGGCTGCCTCAAGGGTTTCTTCATCCATACTGACACTTGGTGCAGGACAAGACAGGAATGGAGAGCCTTAACCCCTTAAGATACATAGGAAGACAGAAACAAGATGGAGGATTTAAGAGTAGAGCCAAGTACATGGATCTGAACAGGAGAAACACACTGAGCTCACTTCCTTGTGCATTTCTTTCTTGTCACACGAACTGACTGACTTACCCTTTCTTTAAAAAAATATATAAAGTATGTATAATGACAGAAGAACATAAAAGTAAAATAACAAAGAAACTACCTTTTGATGGACAGTGTGCAATTTGACTGTTTTTACATTGGCTGCTGTTTGAATGTTGTGTTGTGCAAAATAGTGCGCCTCAATTATTATTACATAGATTTCTACACTTTTACAGTACGTCCTTGTATGTGTTTTAGTGCATTACTTTATACTTTTTTTATTCGTGTGTGTTTTTATACTTTTAAATGGCACTCGCACCTTATAATTTCGTTGTACTTATTGCAATGACAATACAACTATTCTATTCTACTCTTCTAAGAAGCGTAGCTGATTTAAGGTTGAAGAAACACCAGAGAACCAACGCTTATGGTTTTAGATTTCATTGTGGGCGAACAGTGCAGCTGTTTGTAGCAGTGTCGGTGAGTGTTTTAGCCGGTAGCCCTATTTAAGCTAACACTCAGCTCTGATTAAAACAACCAAAATACCACTTGCATTACCTTGGTAATTAGGTTAGTTATCTGGTATCATTGCACCGACAGGAAAGCCATACAAATAACATCTATGTTGATAATATAAGTAAATGAAATACCTAAAAGCACATACAGAACCAGCAGTCAGTCAAGAACACATAAACCCGAAAGGTTTCCAGTTAGCAGACAAACATAAAAGGTGGACTGACTTCCGTTGTGTACTATTTTTTTTTTCAAAATAAATACAGCGTCTGTGCAGATCCTGGTGTTTTGACAGCTAAATATTATCAGCACCCTAATGAAGGATTAAGCGGTATGGAAGATGAGATGACACTGTTACACGAGAAAAAAAAATAGCGTTCAATTGGCTCTTTTTCTTTTAAACATAATATTTAATATAATAAAACTGAGATTCCTTTCAGATGAATCAGTATTAAAAACTCAAGTTAAATATTCATTTTATTTAGATAATACATACGACATAATTCAGATATTTCTTCAAAGAAAGAAACTCGGGTGTTTTCCGTTCTTTTATTCTGAAGGCAAATCTAGAAAAACGGAAGACTTAGCTCTACGCTCAACGTGTGCGCGAGTGACGCAGTATTATGACGTTGTCTTTAGTCAGAGTTCTGCAACTTGATGACTGTAAAATGTTTTATTTTTCAGTTTAAAATTAAGCCTCTTCAATGGACCTATTGTTTCCGTCACCGGGTTCAGTTGATACTGTTAATATAAAGGTAGGCTGTCTCTTCAATGGCCTTAGTACCGCAGTGTGGTTTCAACAGCATGCTGATAGCTCGACCAGCTAATGTTGTGCTCTTACTGCACAGACATGCTGCTGTTATGTGTATGCTTCTAAATAACGTTTTGTTTGTCATTGTGAGAATTCGTTTATAAACAGGTGTTTAGTCCGTATTATTAAACCAATGCAAAATGGTATAAGGAATCCAAATACAGTGCTGAGTTTAAAGCGATATAAAACATCATCGTCCTCAGTGATACTGATGAGATGTAAACTGTAACTTATCTTGGACCTCCTCCTTCACCGTTGGTAACATTTAGTGGACAGCTGCAATATTTACAGATGCAGAGACTTTATTTATTATTTTATTTTTTTTAGTCCTCCTTGGACGATTTTTACTTATTGGATATGTAAATATAAATGCAGTTTACCTGTCATGGTTTAGCTGGTTAACAGCAAAGAGTATTTTTTGACAAAACACAAAAGTTTTGACCTCTAAGATTACACTTATTATAGTTTACGCCTTCAGCACTGGAGAAATTGAAAAATTCTAATTGCTGTGTCTAATTCTCACATTCTACATTTTTCTGTCCACTATAAAGTGGCCCCTGCTGTGATGCCTTCAACCATGTCTCAGATTAGTGATCCGAAGATCGCTTTTGCCTACCTACGCCCGGCCTGTGTCTTACTCACCCGGGAGCCCACTGTGATCAATGTGGAGACACTGAGGGGGCAGTTAAAAGAAGTGGATGATGCCACATTGCAGCAGCTCCAAGAGTACATCCTCTTTCCTCTTCGCTTCGTCCTTAAAGTTCCAGGGCCTAAGAAGGAGAAGCTGGTACAGGCTGTTGCTGAGGCCATGAGCTACGTTCTGGAGAACACTTGTGTCCAGAGCTGGGAGACCCTCCACAACCTCCTCTCAGAGCTCTGCCTCTGCCTCTGCTGTCCAAATGATCCAGGGAAACCTGCGGATACATCAGAGGAGCTGAAATTGGCTGTGCTCCACTGCCTTGATGCCCTGCTTCATGCTGCGTATGGTGATATAGTCTTCAAACTCTTTGAACCGATGATGCTGCCTGGATTAGGTGCTGCCATATCGCTGCTGCTGGCTTTAGGCGAGAAGGAGAAATCTCGAGAAATACAGGAGGCGGCTTTGAAGTGCCTCCAATCTTTGACTCTGCAGTGCGACTGCTCTCAGGAGCACATAGTCCCATCCTCAGACGAACGATGTTCTGCAGGCAACACCATGGCGTCATTCTTACCTGGGATAACGATCGCTGCAACCAGGATCATTACAGGAGATTTGAGACAAGGCCATTCAGTCACAGTCAGGGCCATTAAGGTACCCGATCTCTGTTTTAAATTTGTTTGTCTAATGATAGAGAACAGCAAGTTCTGGCTAAATATTCTTTAGTAAATTGAAAACAAAAATGTTTTGCTAATATATGTTTATATTTAAATGATTGGCAATAATTTAAATTAATTAATTCACTAATTAACCTAATTAACTTATGATATGAGCTTATCAAATGTATTACTGTTGATATTATGCATAATAATAAAAAGTATTTAACTGCGGAAAGTCACTGCCACTTGTTAGTCTATACACTTACGCACATGAAATGTGAGATTAAATTCAGTATTCAGTTTTACGTTACTAGAATTTAAAGACAACCACTGTGAATCTGTTAAAATACCTTATACCTGAAGTTAAGTTAACTGAAAACATGAATTTTATTTAGTTGTGTGAGCAATGTTGACCAGCTGTAGAAAAAGAAGACAAAGAAAACACATCATATTCTTGAACAAATGTAATGCAGTGGTTTGTTTATTTATCATGCATTGTATCGTTTCACTCTTATTTTCATTCAGCTTTGGTCCAGGACTGTGGGTCTTGTTATGGAAGACATCCAGCTTCAGGCCAGTGAGTCCTGGAAAGCACCTTCAGCGGACCTCGGGAGAATTGGCCAGCTCATGATCCATCGGACACCAAACTGGGTGAAGACCACTGAGGGTAAACTGTCACTGCTGCTGAAGAAGATCATCTCCTGCACCTCAGCCCACCAGCACTGGAGGGTTAGGTTGGAGATGGTGGTGATGGCTGACCACCTGCTGGGCGGGTGCAGTCAGTCACTGGGAGAGTGTGTGGGACTGCTACTGGAAGCACTGGTGGGAGCAATCAATGACGAGGAGCCCAGAGTTAGAGAGAGGTTTGATTTGATTGATTTCGGGGGAAAAATAAACAATATCCTAACAGATGTAAAACATTTCTAAAATTGCTGTCCTTTTTTCTAGGTGTGGGCTCGCTCTCAAAGAGATATCACAGAGGAATCAGAGATGCAGTAACAGCAGTGATAATACAACGAACCACAGCAGCAGCAGTCAGACCTTCACCAATGTCTTGTCTGAGAATCTCTACTCCTTAGCCACCTCCCTTCCCAGACTAATGAGGACCTCTGATGACCAGAAGAAGCTGTTTGTCCTCAACGTTTTTCTTGGATACTTGAAAGTACTGGGACCTCTAGTCTCTGTGGTGTTGAACTCTGCTGCACATCTGGAGAGGATTTCCAAAGCTCTGATGCAGGTAATTTTGTAATGAACTAAAATGTAAAGCCATTTCCATGCAGCGGTACATTTTCCATATGTAAAGGACTATAGTACATATCTGATTTATGCATTTGCTGAAATATACTTATTTAGAGCTTATCTATTTAGAGTATAGGGTTCAAGAGGCCAAATGCGTGTGGGAGTTGTATAAAAAAATTATATCAGTTTTGAAACATAAGCTTTAATAGCAACAAAAAAAAAAACTTTTTGCCACTTTCAACTCTTTCTAGTTTACCTGATGTCTGTAATGAATTATGACACATCAATACCACACATCTGTGTGTCTTACAGGTGCTGGAGCTGGATGTGATGGATGTTCGCATCGTGGAGGAAAGGAGTTATTCTGCTACTATAGAGACGAGCTCAGATTCTTACAATACAAACATACACAGGAAACATTTTCTCTACTTCACAGACGAGAAGATTTTCTCTGTGCTTATGGAGATCTGTCGGACATTAGGTATGATGAGTGCTGTTTGACATGAACTGTAAAACATGCACATCTCATATTTATGAGAAATGTAAAGCTGTTAGAAGTAGTAAAGTCGGGCCACAGTTCTGAATGGTGCTGTTTAAACTGGCCAGATTTTGCGCCTATATTTTATAGGTATTGTTCTTTGTTTCTATGTTGAGGTTACTACGGCAACATTTACCTGCTGACTGATCACCTGCTGGATCTGTACCGCCAGTCTTCAGCATACAGAAAGCAGGCTGCCATGGTGCTAAATGAGATAGTCAGGGGTGCTGCTGGAATCGCCGTGGCAACGCAGGGTCAGGGATTGGAGAATGAAGTTCAGCGACACTCTACCACCCAGGAAGACCTTAAAGTGGCAGTGATATCTGTCATGGAGGAATACACCAGTCTGAACAACTGGCACTTGATTACTGTTGGTGAGGAAACGGACATAGACCAACAGGATCAGCAGGTGAGGATATTTTCAGTGAATGTGTTTCAATTTCACCACAGAATGTGATTTATCAATATTATTAGACTAGTTTGACTGCAGTAAAATTATATAAAAGGCACACCCCCAAATCACTTAAATAATGCAGACAGTTAAGGATTGTATTGGAGGCATATTACAACACAAAAACTTAACTTGTGATTTATCAATAATTCATAAATATAGGAAAAATTGGGCAATTTAGGAACTACTCTAAATCCCTTTCTTGTTCAGAGTAAGAGGAGCAATAGTTAAGTTTGGTTAAACATGAATACAAGAAGAAAAGCAAGTGCTTGGTGCTGTCCAACGGGAAGAAAACCCATGTAGTATGTGCTCTAGTTGTATGTATGAACTATTCCTTCAATGTCTGTCATTAAAGTAAGGAAGGAGATGAGGCTGGATATTTTGGTATGTTTTGTGGGGACTGTATAAAGAGTCCCGTCTCTGGTGCATTAATAATTAAATACTTAAGTATATAATTAAAAAATTGCAGGTGTATTTTTTCTTTGACAAATCTACAATCAAACTTCTTGTGTTTAAGCAGTTTAAGCTGAGTTCAAGGCCCATTTTGAAGTTTTGTTATCACAACCAGTTTGTAATATAACTGAGGCCTTAGATTCAAAGAAGAAACTAGGGCCGTCAAAGTTAACACGGTAATAATCTGTGATAGTAAATCCCTTTTAACCCTGCAGTTTAGGAAAGTGATAAAGCAGCCCCATGGATGGCAAGCAGACACAAACTTCCCAGAGCAGAACAGATAAACAAGACCTCCTCCAAATGGCTCTCAGCTCTAAAGTCCCTCTTGATGACTCTCCTGACAGCAACAACACCCCTTCATTTACTGTCAACCACTTCCGAATCACCACTTGAGCAACACTACCCGCCAGCACACAGCTGATGCAGAGAGCCCTCTTCTCCCTCACCTAAATCGAACCACAACAGACAGCTTACAATATAGATATAGCATATTTTTGGAGCTTGTAGTACATTATTCTGAAGAATATTTTGGAAAGTATTTGTCCTTGTGTTGAACTGTTGCATAAGTATAATACAGTTACCTAAAAAAGCAATATTTTAGTATTAAAGCAAGAAAATCATAGAAAAACTTTTATGCCCCACAATAACACTCTGGGCTGGAAATTTAGAATTTCAGTGAATGCCTTATAAAGGGTTAATTAGCCATTAGTAAACTCAAAGTGACTTAAAGTGACTTCAGGAATCCTATGGGTGACAGTGTGGAGAGTGTAACCTCTGCATACACAGTCAATGACTGTGAACAAGAAATGTGGAAACTCTTACTACTGGAAATGAAAGGCCTTTTCTTCACCTAAGCATTAATCATAATCTGTTTTACTCAGTAGATCTTTATCAGGAAATTGTCTTACCTTATGGCAGGCTAGATAGAAAGAAAACTAAATGCCTAAAATGATATCATAAATGCACAGTGGGTGGAATAACTACAGGATGACATTATCATCTGTCTTTTCTCTTTCTTTAGCTGCTTAGCCCATCCAGGCTGCTGTCCATATCCAACAGTGATATCTACAGTAATGCGAACTCTGTCCAAGTTATTACTCCGTCATTTGCCCCCCTTCCTCCCTCGTCATCTTCCTCCACAATCCACCATCTCAACAGCATCATCTGGCAGCTGTGCATCCAACTTGAGGGCATTGCCAGCTTTGCTCAGGCGTTGGGGCGTGACTTCCGTCCCCTGTTGATGACCTCACTGTATCCTGTGCTGGAGAAAGCTGGTGAGGAGACACTGCTGGTCAGCCAGACAGCGCTCATGTCCATGTTAGACATCAGTGAGGCCTGCGGCTACCCCTCCCTGAAGGAACTGATCAATGAGAACTCTGACTACCTCCTCAATGACATATCTCTCAACCTTCAGAGACTCGGGCAACATCCTCAGGTAGATTACATATAATTTGTGGTTTAGTCCAAAGAATCAAAAAATACCGTCATAATTTATTTGGCAATGAAGTGTCTGCATGAGCTTGTGTCTTCACTGAACATGAATATCATATTCCCATCTTATCGGTCAGGCTCCACGGGTGTTGACAGTGATGTTAACTCACTCTGACTGCAGCCTGCTGCCACTGGTCGGGGACATTGTTCAGGATGTGCTGATGGCTCTGGATCTCAGCTACGACCACACAGCTGCTCTTTTCTGCTCTGTGCTGCACGCGCTCATGAAGGCTCTAGGTAAGATTTTAAGAATGATGTCAACTCCGCCTTTGGTAATTCACTATTTAGTAAGAACATTTACATATTTGTTTTGTAAAATCGAAATACAGAAAATACATTTTTCCCTTTTAATTTGGATCATTTCAGATTTGGAGGATAATTTATGAAATTTGAAGATTTGGAATTTAACTTATAAGTTACCTACAGGGAAAGTTTAATATCTCATGATGGTAGAATTGCTGCTGAGACTTTTCTATTGTGGCATGAATATCACTATAACTATTTTCACTGATCCCTTCTTCATGTCAAATCTCCCAAATAAAATGCTGGACAAATATAGGGGGAAAAAAATCACAATGTCTGTGTCATAGTGGACAGATTTTGCTTATTGTCTAACCTGTGTTGGCTTTTCCTGTAGCAAAGTGGTTTCCCTTCAGCTGCAACAAGACCAGTAAATCTACCAGTTCCAAGCAGGAAGCCCTCAACATCCGCCAGTTCCTTCTGGATTACTGCAAACAGAAAGAGTTAGCAGAGGGCATTGGGATAGAAGAGGACAACACTGAGGACCTTGGTAATATGGTGTCTGCCAGGAGTTATAGTATAGATTACGCTAGATGCTCACATGCCCATTGTTTGAACTTTCGGTGGTGGACAGGGGTCAGCAGGGGTCATTATCTAGTAAAATAACACAAACAGCGTAATCAAAAAATTTACAGAATTGGCATTATGAACAAATGTACAAAAGTAGTTGGCAAAACAGTGTTTTGCGGTTGTTTGGCCAATTGCATAGCAACAGCGGCATGGTGTTTCCTCGTCCTTGTCGCTGAGGGAGGGATGTAAACACCAACGGACCGTGTCTGCCCGTAGAGTCCCAAACTCCACAACCAACGACACAGCCAAACACAAAAGTCCAGAAAAAATAAAAAATAAAAACAGCACAAAAACGACCAAAAACCATTCTGATTGTTTCAAGGCACCGAAACACACAGGCCAGCCTTCTATCCCCAAGTGAGCCTTGGCTGACCCTGTTTCCGGTTCACTGCTGTTCCTTCATTGGACCACTTTTGATAGATACTGACCACTGCAGACCAGGAACACTCCATAAGAACTGTAGTTTTGGAGATGATCTGACCGAGATGATCTGACCCAGTCGTTTACTCAACACACTTTGGCCTTTGTAAAACTCGCTCAAATCCTAATCCTTAACAGTTTCTCTTGCTTCTAATACATCAACTTTGAGGACAAAATCTTCACTTACTGCCTGTTATATCCCACCCACTAACATGTGGCGTGACAAAGAAGTAATCAGTTTTATTTATTTCACCTGTCAGTGGTCATAATGTTATGCATGATCGGATTATTGAAGTGAAAAACACAGTAGAAAATATAAACATTTGAACACATGGCAAATCAGCAATATTGGGTGACATGAAGGATGAAGGAAACATCACCAAGCATTTTGCCTAACTATATGTTCACTTTCATTCCAGATGTCCCTCCTCCTCCCACAGAGTGTGAGGATGAAGAAGATATTTGTGGCCCGGATGTGAAAGCAGAGCTCCCTTCTCATCTCACCATCACTAAAGATGTTATGGAGCGCTGCATTCATCTGCTGTCCAACCCCAGTCTCAGGCTTCGACTCAAGGTAACAATACTCATAATGAGCATAGTTTTGAGCTACTGTATAATGTATAGATTCTGTAGACTTCTGTCAGTATTTGTGAAATCTCCTCTCACACATGATTTTAACAGCTCAAATGAATTAGTGTGTTGAGATTTCTCTCTCATTCTTTGATTGTAAGATGTGAACAATAGAAGCTTTAGTGAAAGCCTATATTTGTGCTGCCAGTTCAATATTTGTTAAGAAGACTGCAATGGTTAAATAGGCAAATTACAGGTAGTTGTGCTTTGACCTAAATCCTAATATCAGCAATCAGTGTACATTCTTAACAGTTGTAATTTATCATGTCCACCGTTTTAGTTGAGCGCTGTAGTCCAGTAACTAAAGTTAATTTGCAGTCAACCTAGAAGGAATCTAATTGGGAACCCCTAGCCCTTAAATTTGTTTAACAGAGGCGTCAATATGTTAAATTAAAAATTTGACCCAATGATGGAGGTAGATGGAATGTGAAGGGACTAATGAAAGTGATCAGAAATCAGACATTAGTGCCTGTTGTAAGTAGCAGATATGATGGTAATCGAGCCAACAGGCATTAAGACATTTCAGTCGAAACTACATATATCAGTCTTACGACTGGATAATGACTTGTGAAAAAGTCATTTGATATCATTCTTGAGAGATCATGGAAATTTGTACTAAGTTTCATGCCAATGTCACCTATGGTAGTGGAGATATTTCATTCTGATGCAGTCAAAAGTATGGCTCTGTTTCAGTGATGCTTCAATAAATACCCATTGAGTAACAATACAGAAATACACTGTGTCTGTGCTGAAGCATCTAAAAGTTACACATGCACATGTGTACAAACAAGTCAAATTTTCTTGTGTTCTTTATGCCTTTGTCCTAAGGTGTTAGATGTACTGGAGCTGTGTGTGTATGTACTGAGTGAGAGGGAAAATGAACTGCTGCCCATGGCTCATCGCTGCTGGCCAGCCCTCCTACAGAGACTCACGGCTGATGACCCATTAGCAGTCCTCAGAGCCTTCAAGGTATGTAAAACAAATAATTTTTTCTTTCAGTGAATTAGTAATACTTGTTAAACTGACCTTTTCCTGAAAGAAAAGTATTAATTGAATGTGTAGAGACACAAAACACCCTCAGTTTGATGCTGTGAAAAAAATATTCAAAACATTTCATTATGTAATTGGGATCAGGTCATTGTTTGCAGCAACTGAACAGGGCAGACTATCTTTCTCTATCATTTAAAACAATGTTTTAGGTTTTCAAACATGTGATGTTGAATCTGTCAAAGGTTGTGGTCTTAGGCACTAGTATGGCAATAGTTCCTCAGGTTTTTTGTGGGCTTTTGAATTATTAGTGATTCTACAAAACATTTTTCAGGATATTTTAAAGCAGGCAAGAAAGAAACATTATTTAAGTGTTTGTGTTGTTCCAGAGCACAGCAAGATATTTCAGAGAATCAGGAGGGATGATAATGATCCCTTCCTTTCAAACAGAAGGGATACATCTGTTTGACTGTTCTTCTATCTTTTATTCCTATTTTTAGAGTAATTGACAAATTCTGCTATAATTACTTATTAAATGGTCGTTTACTCGCTCAGTGCTACAGCTGGCAAACTGAGCTATGGTCATCAGTAATATGGCAGCTTGAGAGTTTTGTAAATACAGTGATTCATCTAGAGGTAATTCAGTGTCATTACCCTACTACAGGAAAATTTTATTGCATTTTGACAGCATGCTGCATTTGTACATCACACGGCAGGTGCTGTTCACGCTGGGTGAAACATGCTGTGACTTCTTGAGGAGGAGGGTTTCTAAGGAGGTTCTGCCCAAGCTGAGCGCCTCTCTGGCACGGCAGGCTCCGATCAGCGCCAAGGCCGGGCCCGTCTACACTCACACCCTGGCCTACAAGCTGCAGCTGGCAGTGCTGCAGGGGCTGGGCTCACTATGCCAGAGGCTTAATCTGGGTAAGAGAATTAAAAATGCAACACGTATAAATACACTGTTTTCCCACAGTATACTGTATCCTGTATGATTGCCCCTGGTATGATCTATATATGACACTGATCATATAAGGAGTGCAATTTGTCATACCAGGTCAATTAGTAGGATAGATTACTTCATTAGAAATGTAATATTTAACTGTTATGTAAATAAAATGCTGAATACTGAATGATCAGGGCCAAACAGTGCTCAAAATCAAGCATTTCAAGGAAGACAGGCAGACAGCCAGTCATGCGTCAAGGTTCATGAGCATCTCTCGTAATGGAAGCATTATTATTTATAAAATCACCATACAATAAATTCTTTTGGTTGCCTTTTGTTGTAACCTACTTGGAGAAATCTTCTGCATTAAAGGATGGTTTCAACGCTTATTACACAAGTAGTAGTTTTATTTAAGAGAGAGCATTACTAGATCAGTACTAATTTCATATTTTTCCATGAAATAAAGATTTGAATAACTTAAATGTAACCTTTACCCTAAAACCAAGTCATAATAGGTTTTAATCCTCAAAAAGTCCCACAACATAATTGTCCCATGCACACAATTTAATAAAAACAACAACATAAACACACACACCCCAAATCAGAAATCAGAAGGCTTTATTGTCATTGTGCCAAATGGTATAATGAAAATTGTGTGAGAATGCAGAAAAAAGCAGGAGATAGAGATATTTATAAAACCTCACCCACCAGGTGGCAGTCTTGTGTAACAGTGAAATTCAGTTAGGGGCACTTCAACATGAGACATGAGTATGTGTATCCCAGTCCTCATTTTGTGTTGCATTGTGAAGAGGCCATGATCAACAGTTTAGCATTTCAAAAGCCTGACTGTGAAGGTCACGTTGCAGTGCATCTATATAACAAAACCGCTACTAGGATTATCTGCAAGGAGGCAGTGGTTTCCTCATAGCCTTTAGGAATTTCTATAGTTCTATAGAACACTGAGTCAAATATTTTTACTGCAAATATCCTAAAGTCATTGCATAACATGGTTTCAACATATTTTAAAGACCTTGAAGATACAGACTGGGCCAGCTGAGCCAACAGGATGCTACTGAATCCTTAGCTGCACACACAGTAACTTCTTCAGACAACAGCTCTCCCTCAGGTTCCATTTCACCACCATTACCTGAAAACACTGTTTGTGCACAGCAATCAGCAAACCCAGGTTGAACAGGAAAGCAGGCTGTTTAATTGATGAGTACAGAGACGTTGCTCTTGTAGTTTGCTTTGTGCCTGACATAGCTTCAGTGTAACTGAAAATGTTCTGTGAAATTAGCTCAGTTCCACAATATTGTAATGTGAGTCTGAGATACTTGTCAAATTAACAATCACTATGTTCATTAAGTACTGATGTCCCTGTCATAGAAAGTTTGGTTTCAGGTTATCCCAGTCTCCAAAACTGTATGAGTGCAGGATGGTCATAGTCATCTATACAGCGGTGGCTGCAATCAACAAAGATGCAAAGGAGTGTCAGTTCGGGTTCACGTTGAACCCAAACTATTGCTATTCCCACTGGCAAGTGTGCTCGAAATAAGATGAAAGATTTCAAAAGATCCAGAGATCTATCAGTTCTCCATATTTTCAAGAGATACAGAAGAATTGAAAAGTTGTTTCTCTCACACACTAAAATAAGCAATTCGATATAAAATAAACACTCTAGAAGAAAAAAAATAAAATAAATGTAATATAAATATAAAATCAACCTATGTCCAAATGTGGTTGTAGTGTAACATAGTAGTAGCATTAGTAGTGCAATATGGTAACAGCTTGTTGAGATGTACATGGCCTCTCACGCAAATGGTGCAGTAAGGTGCAGTGCAGACTGCAGATTGGAGCAGAGTATAACAGATGTGGCTGTATGAGCATTTTAGGTGCAAAAGGCTATAAGACTATACAAAAAAGACAAAGTACTATCATCAGTGGTTGCGATTCCAAATGAAATTGTATACTTGTAAAAGTGAAATGGATCACCACAACAGCATAACCGCTGTCAAAACAACACAACAGCGTCAGTATTCTATTACAGTAAATTTAATCTGAGTGCTGGTTGGTGGCTGAGAGTCGTCATTGTTGTGTTCTCATCTGTTGCTTTTCAGCCAAGAACTCGATGGAGAATCCTCGAGCAGATGCTCATGTCTAGTACAGAAACCCTGGTTGGCAATGCTTTTGCAAGTTGTGAGAAGCTTGTTTATTTACATATGAAACCAAACAGCTTAAATTTCCATTATCTTTTGTTGCTTTGGCAGCATTTGTTTAAAAGTTAAGAACCTTGAGATGACAGTCCTTGGACCTAATCCACCCAATCCACCCAGGAGCCATTAGATCATATTAGAGGAAGTTGATGCCATTGAAGTGGAAAACTATGCAGAAATAGTGATGGAAACATGATGTTTCTGTCCATTACATCTACTTGTTTTTTAAAGAGAGATGAATGAATAAGATTTTTTTCAAACCCTATGAACATGATGAATGTTACACGCTCCCGCTGAACCTCATCGTGACAGATAAAAAGTTGGCAGCTGATCACACAGTGTGTCACAGAGGTGGCGGGGCAGTCAGCAGACTTTGCTTGGCCAACGGAAGACTTAGTGATGGTGAGGACTGCAAAGGAAACACTTTGAAGTTTACATTGTGAACTGGAATGCATTGGACTTTTTAATTAAATATTAGTCTTACTTTATAACATTCTTATGTGCACAGTACTGTGTGCAGTGCACACCTCCATTTAAAAACATTGGTGAATAAGTCGTCATGTACACAAGATGCTAAATTATAGTGTGTTTGAGATTTGTTATTGTCCTTGTGTATTTCTATAGGCAGTTTCAGTAAAGTTGGCAGTTTGCGGTTTCAGTATGTGGTGTGAACAAGGCCTCTTTAAGAGGAGATGACCCTGCTGAGGTGAAGGAGAACTGGTATTTAGTGCAGGCCGGCATTTCCTGAAATAAATACTCACCTGAACAGGCAGCAGCAGAATTGGCAGCAGTAAGCGAGTGCTCTTCAGACAGTGTCAGTGCTTTCACTCTCTAAGCTTCTCTCAAGGTGCAATGGAAAGGTGAGAAAAGCCATCAAGCACACCAGCAGAGAAGCCATCTGTACCCATCTCTGATAATAGAGAAAATATTTGTGACATGTTCTGTTTAAACATACTGCATGAAATCAGAGTGGTGAGCACATTGCTCTTGAGCAATGGTACAGTATTTGAATAACATAAAACATCAACACTGTCCTACATTCATAGACAATTCAAAACATTTATGTAACCATGGCAGCATGCCAGTCCTGAAATAGATCGGTTTTTATGCAATTTAATGTCTGTATTTATGCAGTGTTTTTATAGTAACTATGAATGAAATGTAAGAAGTGGTTTGTGTTTCATATTAATTAAGGACCTCATAGAGAATTATGATCAAACCATACAGTTCCAATCAGCTTTTAATCCTTATAAGTCCATTGTTTTAGATCAGACCCAACCAGTAACAACAAGCTGTTTTCAGGGAAATGGATGATAATATGAACACTCCACTATAGTCCCAGTAACAACTAAATACATGGACTGCATGTTAAGATTGACAAATTGTTCTGTGAATTTCACCCTAAAAATACCTGAGGCGTGGTTTTTAACCTTAGTGTCATGGCACCAGTTGTAGCTAGCAATGATATGCCAGGTTAATCAAATCATTTGGGTGGACTTTATGTGGCAATGGACAGAGAGTGATAGCAATATATGCATATTGACATACACGTCACCTGAGTGCCATGGAATGAAAAAAAAAAAAAGCCTCCGATTTATTGTAGGACTTTTCAGCTGTATGCATACTTATATTTTTGCTGTATCAGTTGCAAAATGCTGCATAATGAAATACAAATGATGTCTTACCAGAATCATATTCTGATTAGAGTTGAATCTGGATGTTGCTGCATGGTCAGCTGACATGATGTCGGAGTCCCCAGTTAATGCGTCCACTTAAAAAGTAAGGAAGAGATAATTTCTTGCAAAATAGTCTTCCTCTGGCAGCAGTTTAAGGTTTCAAAACCTGGGTGTCGAAATGTTGGTTCAAATATGAAAACACAAAGATAGAAATAGCTTCATATAAAGCTAAGTTGTATCCTGTCTAGCTACATGGCTCTAAGGGTTGTGTACCTATTGAAAGGTGAATCAGACACTCAAGGGCCACCATCAGGTTAGGTTTTTTGGTTCAGGACAAAATATCAGTACTAGCAGTACTAGTGCTGCCACTGTAGAGATGTTAGCATGTTGCATTTGTCAAAGAAAGGCTGCTGTGCAGTTTTAGTCATTTACTCTTGTTATGACCAATTCGTGTTTGTTAAGATAGGGTAGGCTGCCTTATTTTGTCTAAGTCGAATATAGTCGTATATACTGTAGTTGTATGTGGAGTAAGTGCAGTTCCTGCAGCAGTGGGCCACGCGGAGCAGTGGGCTACTGCCTGTTTTGTGCTGTGTGCTGGGAGAAGTTTCGAAAAGAGTAGTCTGGTTTCAGTTTTTATACATATTTCAAGTCTCAGCTATGGGCAGAATTCCTGTTCAATGTTTGTGCAGATATAGAAGTTGTTTGAACTTTAGTTGTGTTTTGTCCCAAATGTCTGCACACTAAACTGGACCCGGACATTTGTGTAAGCAACTTTTTCTGTTCTGTGATGTACTAAGAAGGCAAGATACTGATGCAGTAGTTGTGACTCTGACCTTCTGACCAGGATGCTCAGTTGTGCAGGAGACACGTCGCACTTTGGATTTTCCCAGTGGGATTAATAAGTCCTATATATCTATATGCTCTCCTGGGAGTTTATACATGATGGCAGCATTTAACTGGTGCCAAAGGGGAGAACCCTTAAGGGGTATTGTGGGATTTAGGGCTGTACCAGGCAACTTCTACATAGAGGATAAATAGTGAAAAAATAGCCTTTACCACCTGCATGAGCACTAGAGAATGTTCTAGCTGTAACCTTCATATGACTGGAATATAACCTTCCATCTTTTCTTAAACATTAAAGAGTCAAGTCCTGCTCTTTAGATCCTTGTGCTTGATTGTTCTCACTGATGCTTAAGAATGTCCTCCGTCCTATCAGAAGGGGAGGGGTGTAGTGTTAGGAATGGAGAGAATGCAAAAGAACAGGAGAGAAACAGTGAGTGACTGCAGCCTCACTCATGTGAATACCGATTTGGCTCCAGCTTACCTCTGGGATGCCTGCAGCAAGCCAATTACCATGCCTTAGTCACAGAGAGAGAAAGACAGAAACCCAGATTGGCTGAAGCAAATAATACATTTCAGCACCAGTCCTAGCTTCAACTCCTTGACCACAAAATCCAGCACCTGGGCCTCCCCTCTTAAGCATTTTCTCACTTCTTTGCTTTCCTCCGAGCACCTTGATTCCACAAAAGACTACAGGCTATGAGTGCTCCACCAGAAAGGGTGGAAGAAAAGGAATAAAAGCGGTTGCTAAATAATCCCATTTAACTCTGAAATGTGCACTGCTGCTTTTATTCTTGACACACAGTGAGCAGGTCTGGTTCAAGCAGAGTGTGGGTTGAATTGGCAAATAGAGTAAGCAGAGAGGGAGAGAGACATGTTTTGAAATGAGGCTTGAATGGCAGCCCAGTTTGCAGCTTAGGGAATCGCTAAATGTCTGCTGTGAAGGATGGAGAGAGACAGAGCGAGAGAGCTGTGCAGAGGAGATGAAAGAGTGGAAAGAAGTGGATGGAAGGAGCAGGAACTGGCGAGGTTATAAAAGGTACAGTCAGTGAACGAGAGAAAAGAGAACAGAGGCCTGTGGGTCAGAGAACATAAAACCACAGAGGGAAAAAAGGAGAGAGGGTGAGTAGGATAGAGGAAAAAGATGGAGTCCGTTTTTCACACACATCCTCTCCTCAAAGGGGGACGAGTGGATGTGTGAAATCCAGAGATGTGCAAACAGCCTGCTGTGAATTTTTTTCTCAGCCGTCTCAGCAGTTTCTCTCAGCTCATTAAGTGTTAGCTAAAGTAAAGTCCAGACATGGTCTATTTTTTTCCCCTTTCGTCTTATTTTCTTCCCTTTCCAACCCACCACCTTTTTATCCTTGGCACCTGTATGATTTTTTTGAGACAGGTTGTAGTCTGTTGGATTTAAAAAGGGTAATTAAATCAGTACAACATTGCAATAGTTTTGATATGTTTGAGGTTGGTTTTGTGAGGTTCATTTTGTCCTGGTGCAGTTTAAATGTTCAAAATATCCTGCGCTTTGTTTTGTCAGGTGAAGCAGACCTGGATGCAGTTTGTGAGGCCTGTCTGCCCTACCTGAGCTGCAGACAACCCATCAGACTGCAAGAGGCTTGTCTGAGGTGAGACATTTCTAAAACCTACTGTTGTAGGAGAAAAGCAGTTATGTGAAACATTTAACTACAGATGTTTTTATCTGTTAATTAACATGTGTTTTGATGAACATTTATAATGTGTAAAATAAGCTCAGCCTTGATCCACTGTCAGTTGCTGTGTTCAAAGATCAACTTTTCTACACATATATACATAACACTTACAGTACATTGTAGTGCTTTTACTTTTATATCCGTCTTTTACTGTGGGCACTGGGTTCCTACATGAACATAATTATTCCTGCCAAGTTTTGGGTTTTAGTTGTTTATATCCTTTTTATTTTATGTGGGCAGTGCACAGGTGAAGTCACAGATTTTATCATCTTTTGAATGAAGTAAGTAGTTGTGGGGTTGATTGCTTATGTTTCCAGCACTGTCTATCCAATCTGATCAAATCACACCCATACAGTCCTGATGATGAGAAACGTATCCGAGATTAGAAACTACAGCAAAAAAGGGCCACAAAGAAATTTTTCAATAAGTCAAAAGTCCATCTAGTGAGGGCCTGTAAACTAGAGGTTAATTTCTCCTGACTAATGACAATGTCACATCTATACACTTCTATCCAGTCTAAATATACAGTGGTGGAAACTAAAGGTTTTGGACACCCCATGCATTTGTGAATATTGTATTAAGAATCACTCTTAGATCGCAAGTGCAATTTATTTTAGTACAGTCACAGACAAAATACTAAAAACTTAAAATTGATTGGTTCATGCATACATACATGAGAAATTTTAGACATTCAGGTCATTTTGGTACCACTAATGAAGGCCATGCTTTGTATTACAAGGCACGTTTTTCTGTTGCCATGCTTCGTGTCTATATAAAGACAAAAATGGATAAAACCAGAAATGTATTTACATGGCGTGACAACACAAACTTTAATTGATCGGAAATAGATTTTGCCATGCACATTTCTATATAGCTGGACAAACAGAGAATTCTCCCTCCTACACTTTATACTTGTAATCGGAGTGTTATTTTAGTTTTAGGTTTACATAAGTAAAGGATTTTCTGCCACACACTTCATATTGCATGACGTAATTGCACAACCCATGACCTTTGCCTTGGACTGTGGACATTCTTAATGAATTTTACTGCTGTTTTGATGGCTAACAACCACCTGCCATAATGAACCAAGACATAACAGCAAAATCCACTCTGGCTGAGTCCAAATGTCAGTCCCCCTCACTAGTGGACTGTTCCCTCGTGGCTCCTCGGTTATACTGCATGTCTGAAATACCCAACATCTCTATATCATGTCTGGAATGCTGGGATGTAAATAAGTACATGTGTAGCTTGTGTGAAACTTATTATCATGGATACAACATATTCAAAGGTGTTTGACTGCGTATTGTATGCCCTGTGTTTTAAGAACACTTTGATAGTAAATCTCACTATGCAGTAAACCGTTTACTGTCTTCATCGTACTGTAGTCTATTATTCATGTTCCTGGACTGACGTCAGTTCTAGAAAGTGAACAGATGTATCCAGAGCTGGTGCACTGCTCAGGACTGCTCACATTAACCATGTACCTAAAAGTTTCATAAATATGAAGACAAGCTTTGTGCATGTCATTCTGTCATCATTATTGACTTTTTTCAGGATTTAAATTTTTGAAATGTTTGACCACATACTGACCAACAATGAAAAGAGAACAGTACGTCTTCCTTGTAGTCTTTTTGGGAAACAACTTTTAAGCCTTACTACATTTGCAGGAATGATTTTAAGGCTGGTCTACAAAGTCACAAACTTAATAACTTTAAGTACTAAGTACGTGCCTTGGTGGAGGGAATAAAAACAGGCTGAAGGGAAAATTCAGTGTTGAGCTAATGAACTTATTATCAAACTGTAGAACTGCACACTAAAGCCAACCAGCTTGCTCAGTCCGTCACATTGGATTACAGAAAGGTGTTTTTCCAGAGATTTCTGAACAAACCAAAATGCAGCCTAGAGTTAATCCTGTTCCATGTATCTTTTTCTCCTCTATCCAGTGTTTTCCGACACTTAATCCAGGTGGATCCAGACACCTTCTGGTTTACTCTAAATGAGCTGCACTGTCCGTCCTCCTACACTCCACCCCACCCCGACCTCCACCCTGTACAGCTGAGCGGGATGGCCAGGCCGAGGGATGAGTACTCCCTCAACGTGCTGAAGCTGCTGAACGAGGAGTTTGGCGCGGTCACTGAGGCGTTCGACCAGACACTTGGCTAATGAGCTGGGAACTAATGCCACCGTCTCATCTCCCAAATACACGGCTTTTTGAACCTCTGCCTGTGACAGTTCAATTAACTGAAACAAAATCTGTGCTGAGAAACAGCCTTAGATATATGTGATAACCTTCATGCTGTACACAGTGATGATAAGCAGCAAGTACAAAAGAAGATCTTATTTGAGCGTCTCAGTACAATCAAACCTGACATGCTGTTGGGAACATTCAGTGACAGTACTGATGTTTTTCTTTTCAATAGCTGTAAATGTTATATTTGCTATTTCTTTTCATGCCATTTCTTTGTTTTCTAAAGAAATTCTCATCCAGTACTACCTTGCTAGTTTGAAATATTCAACCTCAAGTTACAGATTGTTTCTGGAAACAGATCGCATTGAGAGGAGGCCCTGACTTTAATCTGGAATGTACTCACCAACATACTTCCACCATTCAAAAAATGAGAAGTAGGCTTTACCTTCAAACCTTCCTGGTAGTGACTAAAATGTGTCCAAAGTGTGAGCACAGAGTATGGCAAATCTAGCATCAATGGCCTCTTTCACATTATCCCTGAAGACAAATACATCCTGTTCACATTCCTTAAAGTACAACAACAAAAAGTAAAATTGATAAAGTCCACATCTTTTTGATTTTGAAAATGTGATGTGTTTACTTTGAACCTGAGGGGCGGCTATGGCTCGGTAGATAGAGCGTATTGTCCATGAACTGAAGGGTTAGTGTTTCGATCCCCGAGTGTCCTATATGCCGAAGTGTCCTTGAGCAAGACACTGAACCCCCAGTTGCTCCCAGTGCAACTGGCACTGGTGTGTGTGCTTGGGTGGATGTGTCTCTGACTGTAAAAACGCTTTGAGTACCTTTGAGTAGGTAGAAAAGTGCTATATGAGCAAGACCATTTACTTTCCCCTTCCCAAGTGGAAACACCCTTCCCCCCCCCCCCTCTTTTTTTTAAAAAAAGGATTTTTGCTGTGTATTTATGGCCCGTTCTTCAGGAAGGCTGTGGCAGGTGCAGCCGTGCAAGAATGGAGGTTGTGTTAATATGGACACATTGAACACATCATGACAAAGACACTGGCCAATCTGTCACTGTTATCAGTCAGAACCTTACACGGTCTAGAGCTGTGTAAAGGAAGGAAACAGAAAGTGCCCTCTACTATCACATCCCCTAACTGTCAGAGAACCCAAAGCCTCCCCTCCTCATCGCCACACTTTTGGTGTGGGAAACAAAATCACCACATGTTTTGTATTTAACTGCCCTGGCTTAATGCTAGCGAGCACGGCACGGCACGGCGCCTCTTTATCTCATCCTGTGCTGTTGCTATTTATCCTCCTGCCAGTGCTGACAATAGCACCATTAGTCATCAGCAACAGAAGTTGGGGGGGTTCTTTTGGCAGTGCCTATTACACACAGGCAACTGCCTGACATCGTTTCTCGTTGGGGAACACATGCGCGCATACACAGAGCAGGGGCTGAAAGCCAACCATAGCTGATATAGAAGAGAGAAAACACCACCATAGACATAAAAGTGTGAACTTTATGTTTTTTTTTCACTTTTTCCCTTCTGTAAGTCACTGATTAAATTTCCCGCCATTCAGAGTTCTTTCATATACAATTTATTTCATTTGATAAAGGCATACACTTAGTGTGAGACCAAACATTCTAGAAGAAATGTACATTTCTCCACCTTTTTTCAACAGTAATTTCTTCTTTACAAAACATTAAATTAAGGTTACCAGTTTAAAAGAAAAAAAAATCAATTCCACCAATCACTGCTCCTTACCTTAAGCCAGCACACCAGTCAACAGTGACTGCCCACAGTAACTGAAGTTGCTGTTCCTCTGACGGATAATAACACAGAGATGGAGAACCTCTCATGGCCTTGACACACATGACTATTTTTTGCAGCAGAATGGACAGCCAGTTTCAGTAGTGTGTTTCACTAACATTATCCTCTGAATTCTTGCCCTCACTGCTGAAGGCTTTAACCAGTGTGTTATCCACATGAACCCTATTCTATCTGATCTGTATCGATCAGTTAGTCTCGTAATGTGCTCCACGTCACCTTCATAAACAAGGTTTCTGCCTTGTACAACTGTCGAAGCATGGTCAAGTTACAAAAATGGCAGAGTAAGATGGCTTCTCAGCCCTGTTCAAAACAAGTGGCACACATCTTCAGGTTCATTTAAATATAGTAAATTACGTGTTTGCGGCCCTGCACATACAGTAGTTTAAGAATTACTGCTTAAGTACTAAGATACATTAGGGAAACCCCTCTGAGCAGCTATGAATATAATGTGTCATTCATCTGTCTGTACAGCACTTTTGGAGAGCAACAGAAAACTGCTTTGGAAACAAAAAAAATCTAGTTGACAGGACTTCTGAAGCAATAAATTCAGATCAAAGTGAGAAGTGTATATATATGTGTGTGTGTGTGTGTGTGTGTGTGTATTTATATATACATTATTTTTTAAACAGACAAACTAATAAATGGAAAAGAACTGACACTGTATTGTGTTTGAAAAAGTTTTTTTAAGAAAATGTCTGAACATGCACTAATTTTATTTGATATTATACAGTCATATATACACATTGGATTAGAGGCTTGTAGTGGAGAGGATTGAGGCTTTTTTATAAATGGTTCATGAGCACTGGGCCAGCACATCAGGATAAGAGAAATAAGCTGGGAGACAAAAACACCACTGCTCTTCCAAAAAAAAAAAAAAAAAAGTATACTGCAAATTTCTTTTCTTTATTTATGGTCACGATTCAGAGGCTTCAAGTTGATGGGGTCTATATAAAGCAATTCAACTGATTTCACTCAACTTTACCAGCCTTGAAAGGATCTCTATATACACCGATCAGACACAATGTTAAAACCACTGACAGGAGAAGTAAATGACATTGACCATCTTGTGACAATACAATGTTCTTCTGGGAGACTTTTGGACCTGGCATTCATGTGTATGTTACTTAGATATGTAACACCCACCTAGACCAGACCAGACACCCCAACCCCATAGCAATGACACTCCTTGATGGCAGCAGCCATTCCCAGCAGGATGCAGCCTGATACAGACACACACACAGAGAGAAAAGGGTTTAGGAACATGAAGAACAACACAAAGTGTTGACCTGGCCTCCAAATTCACTGGTCAAGTACCTGCTAACAACATCCTGTTTCCAGACATCACAGGACACCCTCAGACGACCCATGTCCATTCTCTGATGGGTCACAACTGTTTTGTGACCCTTATCAGGTCATAATGTTATGCTTGATCAGTGTATACCACAACTGAAATGAAGTGAGACCATGCCTGTCCTTGATGAATTCCTGCTGAAGACAGCATATTTCTTTCTCCCACCGAGTAAACACAGAGAAAAGTAACTTGCTGAAGTTTGGATTTCTACATTTCCACTCCTTATTATTAAGTGCTTTAGGTAAAGAGCTTTGCAGTTAGACTTGAAAAGATTTCCATGAAAATAAGTCAGCCGAGTTTCATTCAGTGCACTCTCAGAATAAGAGGAACCAGTTCTTTTACTGGGGACAGATCCAGATACAAAATGTACAACATTGGACTTTTTCTGAGGGTGTATCAAACGACAGTAAGGCAGTGGAAGAAGTACGAGCATGAAAGCAGACCGTGTCATTTACAGTATCTAAAGTACAAGAGTGGAACAGAGCGTAGATTAATAGTAAGACAAGAGTCTTTTTTTTTTGGTGCTGTAACCAGGAACAGTGGAGCTGCCTAGATCTACACATCAGCACCCCCTTGCTGAATTTCACGTTGCCAGGCTTTATAGACAATGAACAGTCCAAGCCTGACCCACGTACAGCAAGAAAAAAGTTACATTTCCCACACAGTTTACAGCACTGTGCTCTGGATAAGTCATACTGTACATTTCTAGCGACTGTGGATTTGTGTACATGCGTGCACTGTGTGGGAAGAATAGCTTTTTTTTTTGGCTGTGACACACATCATGTTATACAATCCATGTGTAGTCTAATGCTCAGGTGCAATGACCATCTACAGCGCACAGCTTGGCTCATTGGTGCAGTCATTGTGGCTCTGGTTACTGTCCACATCCCTCTTCCTCAGCTCTCTGACTGCCTTGGGCTGCTGACTGCTGCTGCCATGGCTGTGGCCATGGTGGGCAGGTGAAGAAGGCCGCTTGCTGTGCTCCTGGTGGTGCCCGTGATTCTGGTGATGGCCGTGAGCGTGCTCCTTGATGCCACCGTGGGAGTCCCCGTCGTCCCCTACAATAAATCCCACTCCTCTCTTGGTATCATCCAAAACCTCGAAGTTGTCATTGTGGTTGCCGTCGATGGCATCGTTCTCTGGCACCACCTGCAGGTAGGCTCTGACTCGGTGATGGCGGGCACCGGCGTCATCACTGAAGTCGATGACACGACATTCGTAGGTGCCCTCATCCGACAGCTTTACTCGGGAGAGGCGGAGTTTATGGGAAATGTTGCTTCCTACAACTTTAACAACCTGAAAAAGACGGACATAGAAAGAGACGGAAGAAATTATGGAGAGAATGCAAAAGAAATAATGTGAACATGACCTTCCCTAAAAAGTAACCTTTAAAAAAACAAGTGGGAATTAGAGTAAAAACTATACATTTTAGTATTAGGGTTTGCAACCTCTGGGACTGAAAATAAAGCCGAACAACGCAGTTAAGTGTCCACTTAAGGCTGGCACCAAAATAATCAACTTTACAGAGGAAATGAACACAGTTGTATCCCAGTAGACCACTTCATTTTTGTTTTTGCTCTCTAATTGCTTATCATATAATACATGACTAATATATATATACCTATCAGTCCATTATCGAGTGTATTAAAATTAAGAAATGTTATGGTCTTTATATGACTCACCCACACAGACATGCCCTCCCCCACTGCATCCACACACACTTTACACGACCCCTCTCCACTGGCCCCAGAAGCAGCGGACAATAGCCACACAATCCCAACAATCATTACACAAAGACGAACACGACACAGGGCAGTTTTTAGACCAACCTGGCTGTGTCTGACCATTTTTTTGCCAACAGCAAACTGAAGTCAGCACTGAACTCAGTGACTCCATTGGTAACAAAAACTTTAAAAAGAAGACCTACACCAACATGGAGAAATAGAGAAATCAAACATTTGAAAAGAAACTGCAGGAGTGCTGAGAGGAGATGGGGGTTCATTATGAAATATTACGGGGACACATCAAAACTTACAATAACACAGTCAGACAGGTAAGAATACCTTTTTAATCAAAAACTAACTACAGAAAATAAAAACGACTCCAAATTCCTCTTCTCCACATTAGTACACTGTATACTAAAATACCCAAATTTTAAAGGATCCTCCAAAATACCTGGTGACGCCCCTTTGTGAGGACTTGACTGGTTCATCTCATGCCTCTCTCAAAGAAGATTCTTTGTAAGTCTGGATACCTGAACCCATAGGATTGAGTGTGGGGTTCCCCAGTGGTCAATTCTAGGCCCAACTTTCTTTAACTTATATATGCTTCCCCTGGGGGACGTCATCAGCTTCCATAGTTATGCTGATGATACACAGCTATACATTGCTGAAATTAAGTCATGGATGGCAGAGAACTTCCTACAGCTCAACCAGGACAAAACAGATGCTTTAGTCATTGGTTTACCATCTTAAGAATATAGCCAGAGTCTGCACCTTTCTCTCTCAAGCTGACATGGAGGTGCTGAGGCATGCTTTTATCTCCTGTTGTGTGGACTATAGTAATACTCTGCTCTCTGGTCTTCCCAAAAAGACCATTTCCAGTTTACAACTTTTACAAAATTCAGCTGTTTGTGTGCTGTTGAGGACCAGAGGGCAGAAACACATTACACCGGTTTTAAGATTGCTGCATTGGCTCCCCATGTGTTTCAGGATCAATTTTAAGGTTCTCTTAATAGTTTTTAAATGTCTTAAGGTTCTTGGGCATTCTTGTCCCACTTTTATCACATCAACCCTTACAGACCTTGACGCACCGGCCTTTTAACCATACCACAAGTTAGGTCTAAAACACACAGGGAGGCGGCATTTAGGTTGCGTCCTTGTCTTAAGCCTCAGTGTCCAGCCATGTCTCGTCAACAACTTTTACTGTGTATACTGGTGTGTGTGTATGTATGCGTGAATGTGTTTGTACAGTCCCCTCCAAAAGTATTGGAACAGCAAGGCAAATTCCCTTGTTTTTGTTGTTCACTGTTGTTCACATTTGGGTTTAAGATCAAAAGATGAGTATGAGACAAGAGTTCAGAATGTCAGCTTTTATTTCCTGGTATTTATATCTAGATGTGTTAAACAACGGATATATCACCGTTTGTATTACACTACAGCATTTTTAGGTGAGCAAAAGTAATGAAACAAATAATCTTAAAGTAAATAACATTTCATATTTGGTGGCACAAGCTTTGCTTGCAATGACTGCCTCAAGCCTGCGACCCATCGACATTACCAAACTGCTGCATTCTTAATTTGTGATACTATTCCAGGCTTTTAAGGCAGCTTCTTTCAGTTCTTGTTTCTTTCTTTCCTCTTCAGGAGGTTCTGCTCAATTGGGTTAAGGTCAGGTGAATTACTTGGCCAGTCTAAAACCTTCCACTTTTTTTTCCACCCGTTGAAGTCCTTTGTTTTGTGTGTTTATGCTTTGGGTCATTGTCCTGCTGCATAATAAAATTCCTCCCGATTAGTTTGGATGCATTTCTCCGTAAAGTGGCAGGCAAAATGTTTCTGTACACTTCGGAATTCATTCTGCTGTTACTATCATCAGTTACATCATCAATAAATATTAATGAGCTTGTTCCAGAAGCGGCCATGCACGCCCAAGCCATGACATTACCATGCTTCACAGATGAGCTTGTATGCTTCGGATCATAAGCAGTTCCTTTCTTTCTCCGCACTTTGACCTTTTCATCACTTTGGTGGAGATTAGTCTTGGTCTCTTGAGTCCATAACATTGTGTTCCAGAACCTTTGTGGCTCATCTATGTACTTCTCTCATCTCTGTTCAAATTTCAATCTGGCCTTCCGATACTTACTACTGATGAGTAGTTTGTATCTTATGGTATGGCCTGTATATTTCTGCTCTCGGAGTCTTCTTGGAACAGTGGATTGTAATACCTTCATCCCTGCACTGTGGAGGTTGTTGGTGATGTCACTTACTGATGTTTTGGGATTTTTCTTCACAGCTCTCGCAATATTTCTGTCATCAACTACCGTTGTTTTCCTTGGCTGACGTCTGTTGCTCAGTACACCACTAGTTTCTTTCTTATTCAGGACATTCCAAACTGTTGTTTGCTATGCCCAATGTTTGTCCAATGGCTTTGACCGATTTTCCTTCTGTTCTCAGCTTGAAAATGGCTTGCTTTTCTCTCATAGATAGCTCTCTGGTCTTCATGTTGGTTTATCCTCTTTAACAAGAAACGTATACTTTATAGGTTTCAACCCAGGCCAAAAAGTAGACTAGTCATGCAGAGCTATTTAATGTTTCAACAATCAACCTTAAAGGCAATACCTGGTCAACAAGAAACGCCTGTCAGTCACATGTTCCAATAGTTTTGCTCACTTGCAAAATGGATGGGTTCAAACAAAGGGCAGTATGTCCCGAGTTGTTTAACACATCAAGATGTAAATACCAGGAAATAAAAGCTGACATTCTGAAGTCTTGTCTCATACTGTGTGTGTGTGTGTGTGTGTGTGTGTGTGTGTGTGTGTGTGTGTGTGTGTGTGTGTGTGTGTGTGTGTGTGTGTGTGTGTGTGTGTTTGTGTGTGAAATAAATAAAGTTTGATTGATTGATGGATTATCTTTATAATTTGAGCAATATGCCAATTTACTCTTTTAAAAATAGACTTTTACTTTTGCCTTGCTAAAACTTTGACAAATGCTCCAGCATATGTTTCAGCAGATAGGTGCTGTTCATCTTTTTGGATGTACAATACGGGAGCAGTGAAAAACTGTAATTTACAACAAGTACATATTTTTTTTTCCTGAAGCACGGTTCAGAATTTGTCATCAGGTGTAGTTCTCCTAGACATTTCATAAACATAGCAGATAGTGTCATCAGTGAAAATGTATGGTAATCTGAGTCCCATGTCTCAGAACAACACCAGTTTGACATGCACTGTAGTCTCTCTACTTTTCTTTCTTTATAATGTCTTTCTGCAAATCAGTTCTTTTTCAGCTGGCGGCCTGTCCATCATAGCCTTTTCCCTTTTATTGTGTATGCAGAGCAAGAGCCATTTAAGATTAAGATTAAATGTCTGCAGCATCACAATAAAATACAAAGTCTTTTAGTCTGTAACATGCAAAAAATAATAATAATAAGACTGCTCAATTAGTCAAGTTGTCTGGTAATGACATTAGGGGAGAGGTAAGGTGAGGGAACATATACCTGTAGATGTATACCAGACCAAAGCAAATGGCATACAGGCCTTTGAAAAATTTGGGATTTGCTTTTACCACACTCATGAGAAGATCAGTACCACTCTCAAGTCTATCTGTTACATACAGTACTTATGAATCACAACTGAGAGACAATCAGCTTTGATTTGCATATAAAGAAAAGAGGGTCCCTTACTGCACCCGGCTCACTAATTTACATGTCAAGCACAGAAATGATGACTCCTGTATTCTCTTTGTTGCTGTAGGGTTGTCAGGTAAACAAAAGACTCACTGCTCCCTGTGCACAGATAATCCGTAATAAAGCCACAGCTTGTCACTTTTAATTTTGAACGTTTTTTTTTTTTAAAAAACAGTCATCAGTTAATTTGTAAGGAGGAAAAAGGAGGTGTAGACTTTTTACTTGTAAGCTGTTTCCACCCATCTAGTCCTTTATGTGAAGCCAAGCTAATCCTTTACTGGCTCCAGCTAAATATTGACTTTTTACTACTAGCAACACACATGAATTGTGATTAATATGACATAATCATGTCGCATTTTCCCAATGGAAAAATCCAACATTACAGTCATGACTGCGATATTGATCATGTCATCTAAGAATAAATAAGTATATTATTTCAGACCATCAAATTATTACTTCAATGGTATTAACATTCATCTTTTGTGTAAATTCAGTCAAACAAGATATCTCTGCACATAAAATCTCCCTGTGATTATCTGTTTAAGTACATACTGTATAAAGGGGTTTTTGTCATGAATTAGGGTTTGCTCTATTTAAAGGGGAAATTAACTTGGCATACATTTACATAGATGCATTAAGTGATAGAAGTACAAAGAAAGAACATGAGAACTGCAGCATAATGTAAGTCTGAAATCAATTCTGCAGTGTTGTCTGGGTTCACTCCACACCTCCTCATAGCCAATCACTCCCACTCACACATCCTCAGACAAAGGTGCTGTCTAACAAATTCTATTTGTGACCTTGAAAGTGTCAAGAGAGTACATGTAAAAGCTTTGTGTGTTTGTTCACAGAACCATTGAGATGATGAGTTCTGGGGACATCATCAGATGTGGCGCACAAAGATATAAATATAACTTAGTTTATCAGTCACCTTCCTCCTCATGATGCCAGTAGATGCATATGTCTGTGCAAGTGTATGTAAACGCTTAAGCAAAGTGAGCATTTTCGACTGTGGAAGTGGGCCAGTATCCATTATATACAGAGTGCTCATAATGATTTTCCAGCTGTACAGCCTGCAGTGTGTGACTCCACCCACACAAACACACACACATACACGCTTCCAGTCACCCAAATCACAGCTGGTGCTTTCATTACAGGGAATAAGCAGCAGCTAGCCTGTTGGGAGAAAGGAGAGAGGCTTCATGTTTTTGTGTGTGCATGTTTCTATATATAAAAAGCAAATTTGTATTAACCAATGCTCTGAAATATATTAATGTTATGTTACAAAAGTAGTGCAATTGTAAAGTCTGTGTAGAGAGATTCACGCAAGGGAATAGGTTTGTGTTAAGGTAATGTGCAGTAGTTCCTACACGCTGCAGTTAATTAGAGGGAAAATGCCCAAATTTTTAGTCACTATTTGGTCCTGGGTGAGTAACTAAAAGGCTCTACAAACAACAGAGGAGATATAAAACGTTGTGCAGACTTCCCAGTATGTCCCTTTTACTGTTTATTATTGGGATTTGGTGTTGTAGCCATAAAGATGCAAGGGCATTTATTAGAATCTGAAGAAAAGGCACTGCGGGTCATGCCCCCATGAGGTGGATACTTAACCACCCACGAGCACCAGCACTGCCGGCACTTTGGCTGACATTGTCATTTCTATATACCCACTGAAGATGAAGTCAATGTGTTATTTTGTCATCTGCAACGCTCACTGCACTGAGAGCAGCACCCAGTGAAAATCAGATCCTTGTGTGAAGTACGCCATAAGCACAACATCTGTGGATCATCTAGAACAAGAAATTTAAATGCAATCATACGCATTTGGTGCCTCATCTGATCATATAACACCAACGCAAACATGAGGACCTTAGTGGGAAATTAACAGCAGACAGTGCACAACTCACACTTATCTTTGTAGCATCCTTTGGCATCTCTTCTTCAGGATCCACCTAGGGAAAATAACAAGCACAGAGGAACAATTTAATCATAATGCATTTATTTATTTATTTCACAAAGTATTATGAGCATAAAATGGAAAATACAAGCGCCTACACACATGACTGGACATATTGTGTTCTTACTCTTAATCCAGGCATGTAATATTTTTCATTAAATCACAGTTAAAAAGGTTGTGTAGTCAGACAAATCTCCCTGATAATGTTCACATTTCAAGACCATATAGGTTTTGATTTCTTCTAGGTTATATATTTACTGCCTTTCATGTACAGTGAATCATACAAGAGCGGACAGACAACTAGCTGCCGAACATTGGTAAACATAGCAGATATTTTTTGGGTCATCTTCTGTGGACTCAGATTTAAAGCAATGCTGTTTCTCTGATAGTATGAAATCTGATATTAAATCAAAGCTAATGTTGCTTTCTGAAGGGTAGACAGGAGAGCAATTTACTTAGAGACTGTGGAAATGGTATTTTAGTATCGATGCATGTTTGGGGATTTTCTGCCCCCTAATGGCCAGAAAATTAATCAATGCCACTTAAAAGACTACAAGCGTAACATGTCTGCATAATTCCAACTTGAGTCTAAGTTCTGTTGTGTTTAGTTTTCTTTATCTTTTCTTTAGCATGTAGACTTTTTAGGGTAACTCTGTATTGATTTATTCTTTAAGCTATAATCCAAGTATCTATATCACATGACTGAAAATCTTCACAGTCAAAAAAACGATTAGACACACAAGCAGTCAAATAATCATTAGGATTGTAAACAGATAATGCAAATTATATTATTTTTAAATGAAAACACAACACGGAAATCTGAATCCTACTCGCACAGAAAGGACAAAATACCTGAAATCTTGGCAGTTAACCTTTTGAGCACAAAGGTGTTGTGATGAGAACCACAACCTATGAAAACTATAAAACCATTATAAATTGAGGTAAATACATACTATTTTAGCAACAGAGAAGGATCTGGTTGAGATTTATTCACAAATGTTGTAAAAGAGTTAATTATTTTACATTAGAAGATGGTCAGAGCTCCTGTAATGAACCTACTTCATTAGTTGTCCAGGGCTGCCTGTCTGTCCAGTCGAGATGGTTCCTGATGTACCACCACTGGATCTCCAGTGAATAGGAGGGTGTTCCCGCCCCTCTGAAGGAGCAGGCCATCTCCACATCCTGACCTCTCTGGGCAGTCATATCATGAGGCACGTCTGTGAACATGGCTAGGGAGACAGCAGAAAAAGACATGGTTAAAAAATGACTTCTTGTGGCTTGTTTTCAGTGCAGATGATGTTGACGTCCTAAAGATCTTGCATGTGAATTGTTATGAATGATTGCATATCTAAATGTGTTTCATAGCACTTAAAATTTTGCGTCAAAACAGTGATCATTAAATAGTAATGTGTAATAAAGCAGTTCAATCATTTTGTAATCCGGTTTTGCAATAGTTGATTAATCAGCGACTGGATATTTGAAATGATTCACCAAAGCAATATTACAACAGCCCAAAGAGTAAAGACATAAATCACTGAGTGAATTCTTTCTTCATTCCTATTCTAGATGCAAAAGCCTTGTGATAAGATTCAGTGATGGCAAGGCTGATAAAGGAAGCACAGTGTGAGAGTCTGTTGTGAAAAAAGTGAGAGAAAGTGCGAGAGACAAGAGAGTCTGTGTGTTAAAAAAATCTATAAATAAAATATGTTGGCTTTTTTTTTTTACTAAATAAATTGGTGGTTAAGCATCTCGAGAATGAATGACGACAAGGAGCATTGGTTTTGTATGTAGCTTTGTACCCTTGTAAATAAGTACCCCTTATCTCTTGTATTTCATAGTATCCCTTTAAAGGCCATACAAAAGGACCAGCTTGTTTTCACATGCTGAACTTGAATGAATAAAAAAGTGAAAGGAAAATCAAACACTATTCCATCTTTCACAGAGAACAGAGGCACAATCCTAATATTAGATGTGAATGAGATTGACCATCTGCTTTTTAATGAAATGTAATTACTGGCACACATCTAATTACTTTCAACACTGTGACTGCAACAGTGTTGTGGCGAAATTCCCCTTGAAACAACTTAGTTCGGAAATGTTTTCACTCTTGGGAACTCCTGTAACACAAATGAAGGGCACTGGAATCAGCAGCACATGATTTCCTGGTTCAGGAAAGTTAAATCTAGGTTAGTATCTGGTGTTATCGTAATCTCTTGGTCCCTCTGAACTCTCCCCTGATAGAAGTGTGACACATCTGTGGACTGCCTGGGCTATTCAATAGCAAGTGCAAGGCCTTCTGCAAACTTTGAAATGTCTTAACCTTTGCCCAATGCCCCCTTCCTCATAGATTTGTCTGGCTTATTCAGTCAATAAGACCAAGTCAAAGCTTTGCCAACTAAGTGCCGATTGTCATCTGGGTTCATGGATTAATCTTGCTGTTAAAGCAATGACGCTATGCTATGGATCTGTCTTGTATTACGAGAGCAGTACAAGCCTCAAGTCATACATCCCTCTTGTACATTGATCAAATCTGCTTGTATTTTTCATTTGTGAAACCCGAAACGCACCAAGTATCGATTTGACATTATACAACCGCAGCCAGCAACAATGCCCACAGCCCCTCTCTGTTAGACAATATTCAAGGCTGAGACATAAAAATTGGTGTGTAAGAGATAGAGCCTCTGAAGTTCCTTTCGGCAATGATAATATGTCTTTTCCCACTTAGCTGTGAAGCCCGTAATGCAAAATCCATGCACTTTTTTTTCTGGCTTACTGCTTCCTACATTAGGAGACAACTGGGAAATGTGATAATCATCAGCAGTCTATTGTTATGTAGGAAAGATCATCCAGAAATTTACAAACTCCACAAATCTGATATTAGGATGTGCCATTTCTCAGCCTGTCTCTTTCTTCATCTTCATCATTTTAATAATTGATACACTTATTTGATATTTTACAGTGAAAATTGAGCCAAATTAGAGGGAAATCTCTCATATCATTATTTTAAATATAATTATCTTTTACTACTCTAATTTACATTCCATTATTTCTTGTGTGAGTGACTCAAACATGTGACTTTCTAATGCTGTATCTCTTGGCAACAGCCATCTCTAATATCCCGCTTTCATTGTTGAGGCCATAAAAGGTTGAGATGAGTAGGGTCTACTCACCCTGAAGCGTTATCATTATCTACAAGATAAACAGCGGAAGGTTTCTGGCTACTGTTGCAAGTCAGGGCTCAAAAGAAAGCAGTGGTTGGGGAAAGCTGCAGAGGTGACTGTTGTTGTGTATTTCTTTGAGAGAAAAGTAACATACATACATAGCACACAGCAAGATCTACCTATGTGATCATTTTCATAATGCCAACACTTCAGAAATAAAGGCAGTTTTATATTTTTTAATTTGTGAGCAGTTGTTATGTCATGGGAAGTTGTATACAAAAACTATTTAGAGGCCTCCAAGGCTAAGGATTTAGCAAGATAACAAATTGGGATTATCCATATCCATATCTGTGTCCTCAGACATATTGTAAAAGTACAAAGAAACTCTACCTTGCCATTTCAGGAAATGTCACCAAACATGCGTGCATGCATAAAGGTGTGTAAGTTCCATTGTGGATATATGGTAGACTTTTTTCTGTGTGGGACTGGTTAGGACAACAGATGTGCTACCTACAGACTCTGGTCCATGAAGTAGACAATGTTTCTGACCAAAGCATTATTGATTATTGAATAGAGGGTTACGGTTCATTCACTAAATTCAAAGTGGCAAAGTAAATGATGCTTGTAGATTGTGTTGAATTTAAAAAAATATATAAATAAATAAATAAATCAGATATTCTTTTTGCATGGGGACATTACTGATTACCAGTGTTATAGAATAGAATAGAATAGAATAGAATAGAATAGAATAGAATAGAATAGAATAGAGGGTATGACTGTGACGTCACAGCAAGCGAAGTCTCCATGGTTACAGCCATCGAGGGGCAAAAAGTGACAGTGACAGTTGAGCATGGCGATAAGCTGCATTAGTCTGAATCATAGGCTTTAATAGCGTCTCATCTCATCTACTACTACCGCGTATCCTCACTAGGGTCGTGGGGGTTGCTGGAGCCTATTCCAGCTGTCATTGGGCAAGATGTGAGGTACACCCTGGACAAATTTTGCTTCGCGATTGACTGTACCAACAGATTTGAAAAGTGGTCAGAGATATATTTTTTACACATATCTCCGACTGCCAAAGAAAAGAAGAGAAGTAAATGGATTACGAATAAACAGCTGGAATCCAGGCACCGAAACCTGGTGTTGTGGTTTACATTTTGTGTCAGGTAATATTAGTTAATATTAGTGGCAGTACTTAACTATTTCAATAACAACTATACACAATAAACGGAATGCTCCTCGCCATCCTTTTGGCAAACGTCACTTCTCAGTAAAGCTCTTAGTGTTAGCATCTTTTATTTAGCTACATTTTTCATGAAGAAATGACCTAAAACTAAAACCAAAACTGAGGCTAATCCACTTTTCCAAATTCATACTAGTTCGTATGGATCATTTTCAAGTCCAATTGTCCTTAATTTGATCTGATAATCCACATTTTTCCAGGTCTTGCTCTATTTACTGATACGTTTCACTGTGTTCACTGTGCAACTCAGGGGGGTGTGGCCAAGGTGGCAGTGACCTCAATGCATACCCTCAATAGAATACAATAGAATAGAAAACCTTTATTTGTCCCACAGTGGGGAAAATGTAGTTTGGAACAGCATACATAGTGCAGAAAAGTAACACGAATAAAGAGTGGACTGTGTGAAAGATAAATAATAACATAAAAAAAAAATAGAAGAGAATAAACAATACACAAGTATTGGCATATATACAAAAAGTAACAAATTCACATTGTTTATTAAAGTCTTCTACAAAGACTTGGTTTATGGATAGTGGTGTTAGTTAGTTGGCAAGTATTTTCAAATCTGTGCAAAGAGAGAAAATCTTTGTAGTAAGATATTAAGCTTTTGTTTAGCGTAGTCTAACTAATGTCCCTATAAAATTGGTATAAGTTATTGCTGGGTTTTATCACAGAAAGGAAACTGGTCTTAGCTTCCCTGTTCTAAACTGTTGTAAACGTTGGTCCAGAAACTCGAGTCACTTTATTACCTGCAGAAAAAAAGATCTCTGTACTGTGTTCATCATATAGCTGTAAAATAATGTGCTATTTGTGTTATTTTGTTATTCTTGGCTTACTCCATCAATGATACCTCCAATCCTCATCCACACACATATTTTGTATTTAACATGCAGGGTCAACGAACTCTGCACATTCAGTTCAGATACTCCAGAAGTCTCGACCTCAGCTGTCCTGTATGCTTACCTTCACCTACCTATTGTTTGCAAACCATCTAGGAACACAAAGGCGGTTAGCAGTTTCAGATGTCACATTTGGAAATGCAAATGTCACATTTGGAAAAGCAGCTTTTGGTTAAGTATACCATAACACCTTAGCTAGTGATTAGCTAAATACAGTACCTTAGCTAGCAGACCCAATGACTGCAGTGAGTCTAGCTGATGAGACAGTTGGGATTGTAGGCATGCAATGAAATTATGTTTGGTGTCTCTTAGTATCACTGAACATTATACACACAAGAAAAACTGCAGTACATGCATGCCACCACCTCGGCTACAGTGAACACAAGGACAGCATGTCACTGGAATTAGTTACATTAGTTACAAGTACTGAATGGAAACTGTAATCCCTTACAGGGCCTGCTAAGATTTTGTAACAGTTTATAACATAAGTAACTCAGTCGTTCAGCAACCTCATGGAATAAAATACTAACAATAAAACTATCTGACAATATGGTAAATGGTCTTGCTCTTATATAGCGCTTTTGTACCTATTCAAAGGTACTCAAAGCGCTTTTACAGTCAGAGACACATCCACCCATTCACTCACACAGCACACACACATACCAATGCCAGTTGCATTGGGAGCAACTGGGGGTTCAGTGCCTTGCTCAGGGACACTTCGGCATATGGCTCACTCAGAGGATTGAACCGCTAACCCTTCGGTTCATGGACAACCCGCTCTACCTACTGAGCCATAGCCACCCGCTATGCTTAATATGCATACAAAAAAATAATGTGAGCCCAACTTTAGGGCATACAACTTCTGAACCTCATCACATTATAATGGTTGAAGAACTGTAAACATTATAATTTATATGGCATAAATTACATGCTCATAACAAAAGTACACAAATGCTTAGTAAACTAACTGATTACTCTAATGTTGACGTGGCCTCTGGATGCCAGAATAGCATTTACACTTCTTTTACCTCACTGCCACAGGATTTACAACCAGATAAGGGAAGATGGATTAAAAATGTACCTGCATGTACTTCCCTTTACAGTTTTTAAGGTCACATAAATAACACAAATACCAAACACAGTCGATGAAGGATGGAAGAACTTAGCCTCTCCCCTTATACCCTTCCATACTTAAAAAAAAAATCCTACATATCACTTTGCCAGTGCTTACATGTAATTTCACAGTTGCCTAACAAGGATATTGAGAGTACTGTCATGCATACACTTCTTTGCATTTTGTCAGCGGGCTTGTATAACCCAGACTCCTTTCAGAGCAACAATACACTGCTGCAACAGTCCGTTTTTTTTAATACATAAGGGCTCTGGCAACACTGAGGTTCTCTGTGCCTTTTCTGTTCTCAATCTGAATCCATCATGATTGGGCAGCCAGCAGCATCAGCCTCTGAATGTCAATGTTGTTCAGTGTGTGAGATGGTTGGTGGTGCACTGAGCTGCATATAGTACTCTCAAGACCTTTTCAGCTTCATGAAATGGCTTCATAACAGCTGAGGAAGTGGGTACAGTGTGGTAGGATGCACCATCTATTATAACAGTAATTAGACTGATGTATGCGCATCCTCTGTTACACACTTCCTTACACACTTATTTTTGTATTACAACACTAATTTTGCTATTTTCCCTAGTGGATATGTTTTCAATACAAATATTTTACAATATTAAATACAATAAAAGCAGACAATAAAACATTGAAAAATCCACTGTGTTTAGATAAAATTTTGGCGTGCCTTGTTGTCATACTGCAGGATGAACGTAAGACGGGTAGGACGGGCAAAATGCCTCACTGACGGCATTTTGCTTGATCTCGACATCTGAAGTGTCTAAAATTTTGCACAGGACTGTATGTAGTAGAGGGAATTCACTTTTTCCACAGAGAGGTCATGGGTAAGGCTTAGCAAGAACAGCAGCCTGGGAGCTGGCTGGAGTTTAATCTTCTTCAAGGACACTCCAGGACAGAGGATGCAATCAAAGCTACAACTTATAAACAAGATCAGATCTGTGTGCACCATTGTTTTAACACAATGCCATTAAATTACATGTTAAATTAAATTAAATTATATATATAAAAAAAGATTATATAGATATATATAATCTTTTTTTCTGTTTTCCGTGCTTACTTTTTGGAGGAGATACGATATGGACAGAACAAGGAATTGGATTTGAAACATTTGTCCGACAAAACTAGAAAACATGACGTGCAGCATAAGTCACATGCAAGTAGCAACCTCCAGGGCTTAATGATGAAGCCCATGTGGAAAAAACAGCCCAACAGCATTATTAAACATAGGTGACAGGTAACTTATATGAGGCTCCAGTTTGTTCGTCAGGCTAACGGGAGGCTATCAATAAAACCACCACCAAAGTCAGAACCAAAATAATAATAATACTTTTGTATTAAGTGTCTCAGTTTGGGAAATATTAATACACCATGTAAAGTAGGAAACATTCATGTTACTTGGTCCACACAATCTTAGGGTTACATCAACAGACTTGGTTCGGTTTGATGTGTTGAGCTGTGTTCAGTTATATTAAAATCTGAATGTTATATTAGAGTATGGATCCAGACATATCGTTAGTCTAAATGTTGAAATGAGGTTTTATGTTAGAAGTTGAAGTTAGACAGTACTGCAAATCGCGATTGAGGAACCAAAATGTGAATATTTGTAATAATAGTTCGTACACGTACACATTCTGTACATATAACACATAGGCCTACATTATTTTATGTCTATTTGTCTGTGTAAAATTTGATCCAGATGTTCTACATGAGATGAAAAATTGGACTATCAGGACTGGGCAGAAAATTTGGGCTGAGAATACTTTGAAAATCATCACTTATAGCCCAGACATGTTAAATTTGTCCATGTTTTGACGATTTTCACTTTAATTTGTCACTTTTGCTCTTAAAATTTTTATGATTAATTATTTATTTGTATGTATTAGTATTTGCTTGCAACATAATTAATTGAAATGTGACCCATAATTTGTACAGAACTCTGATATTAAAAAAATAAAAAAAAAAAATAAAAAAAATTATAAGACAATAATCTGTAAATCATACCTGTTTTTAATATATTAGATTTTAGGCGGGACAAATGGCATCAAACTGGGAGATAGGCCACCATGTTAAAAGGCTGCTAGCACCGATTAGCCTAGGTCGGTAGCCTGAGCTAAAGTGCAGAGTTGGGTGGCCGGGTTACAACCATCGACTGTATATACTAGCTTTCAACGTTGAGGCTGCTTGACTCCGCCACAACATGATCCCTTTGTCCATATTTGGAATATCAGAGTGTGGGCGGAGTAAAGGACAACCAACATGGCGACTGCAGGTTTAAGTTTTAAGGTTCTCAAGGTTTTCGGTTGAGCGATCTTTCAGATGGTACCGTCGTCAGTGACACTGGCTTCAATTGCACAGGACACGCGAGGTCGGGATTCAAATCCCGTTTAAGACAGAACATGATTTTTTTTCCATAGTACATTGTCGGTTGTCATACATTCAGTAAGTGAAAATTCTCAGCTAAACCTGCATAATTTGAGTTTTTAGAAATACATATATATATATTTCTCAGTAGTTGTCCATTTTTTTATTGCATGGCTGTTTAGAAACTTATAAACATGTCTTATTTCATGTCCAGTGTTAATTCAGTTATTTCCTTGAATAAATTTGAGAAGTTGAAAATGTTGTCACATTTGGGTCTTGTCATTGAAGTGTGATGATGGGTCCTGAAGCCAGACCAGTTGAGAACCACTGATGTAGAGTACTACAAATGTATGTGTACCTGTAATTGATGTGTATTGTAGATGATGTTTCTTTTGCTCCTGTGTTAACTATTAAATCGGTATTATGATTTGGTAGCCCACCCACCAAATTTCACCACTAGCCGCCACTGATTCTGAGTACAGTAATTTGGCCATGCAATAGCAGATGTATGCATATGATTGTTTGACATTTTGAATGTACATACAATTATGTATTTTTTCTGCATGTGTATGTTCAGTGGATCTACTTGAAGACTCACAGCGACTATTTGTATGTATATGTATATGCACACATGCATATCCTATGAGTGGACCTTCATCATCCTTGTCTCTGCCAGCTCACCAACTTGAGCTGAGTGTCCTGCTGTTTTGGCCCAACTCCCAGCTGCCAGCCGGCCTCCCTGCAGCGTAGGTCAAACACTGTTTTCCCTCTTAATCAAATGAAAAAGGTTAAAAGGAGAACATGGCTTCCTGAGCCAGAGAGTTCAGCCAGAACATCAAGGACGAGTCCTTTTTTTCTGGAATTCAACACAACAAAGGTCCACCTCTGCACAAGAAATTATTAGCACATCATCGCTCAGCAATTATTCCCTCACAAAAACACAAGGAGAGCAAAGAGTTCAGAATAACAGCTAAACCCTTGTATTACAAAGCAGGTCGAGATGAATGTGTTTTAAGGATCTCTCGTCTCAACAAACATGTCTGAGAGCAACAGCAGGCAAGTGAAGATGTTCAATTTAAGAGTGTGTGAACAATATATGAATAACAATGTACTGAAAATACCAATATTGTCACTAGAACAGAACAGAAAAATACTTTATTTTTACTTTATTCATCCCCTGGGGGAGTGACCAGTGGCTTAGCGTAGCAAACATACACAAACATCAACATGACGCACCAAGAAAAACAACTAAATCAACATAATAGCAGCAGTAAAAGCAGTGCAAAAGGAAGAGGAAGACTGGTAATATATATATATATAAGACCCTGTTAACATGTATGTCTGTGCAAAAGAGCTGAGTGGTGGTGGTTCAAAACTATGTACAGTTGGCCGGACAAGTTTACATTTTACAAGAGAGCATTTTAACATTTAAACAGTGGTGTTGTACAGACTGATGGCTGTAGGGACACTGTGGGGATTAAACCTTTAGTTTAGTTTAATCAGTTTGGTATTGCCTGAATAATTTGTTGATTGGTTAACATGAATCTTTTCCATCAGCAGCAGATCTAGTTGGTGATATATCAGCCCTCAATCGCTTTCCATTAGGATGATAAAGCCACATGGATCTGGTTTCTCCTGCAGAGGTCTGATTTTGCTCGGTAGGGCTGCATCACTTGTCTGGCTCAGAGCCTTTGGAACAATAAGAAATTCAACACTTGAGTTGAGGCTATTTCTGTCTTGTGTTCTGTGCTATGCATAAAAAGACTTGCAGGCAGTGAGGCGCCTGGAAGAGTGAGAAGCACGGCCACCTTCAAGTCAGTTATAAACGATCAACTCTAGGAGCCAGCAACGATGGTTGATAATGGGGTAAAAATATCCACAATAATTGATTGTGGTCACTTCAGTACCCACAATGCATACATACACGCCCACCAACAGTACAATCTGTAAATCTGTCAATACAGATGGCCTATTAATCTCTTTATCTTTTGTATTTCTGTTTGTTGTATTTTTATCCCTACCATATTGTCTGCTGTTGTGACAGTTTAAATCTGCAATAGGTTTATTAAATTATTGCTAAATTGCTGGCAATACTGAAAGAGAAAAGATAAATTAACTTTGCCAATGCCCATTAGATACATTGGTCTTGCATACATACACAAACACTGGTATGAACTGTACATATATTGTGGAGAATAACCAGCCTCTTTAAACAACTCTACCAGCAAAATAAAAAGTAAATAAAGATAAAATAAAAAGAAATATATGTACGAAAAAAATGGAATATGAGAAAATATGAGGAAGTGCGAAGTGGAATATAAAAGTAAGAGCAAAAGGTAGTAATAGTATCTGGATACTGAGACACAGGACAAAGTGACATTTAGAGAGCTAACATTATCGAGACAGCCAGAGGTTACAGCATCAACAGTCTTGAAATAGAGACACTCTCAGTACAATAACACACAGCTTCCTCCAAGTTCCTCCTGGTTCATGAGTGCTGCCATGTAGTGTGTGATATTTAAACACAGCGTACAAAATATCACCAGCAACCAGCAATTTAGTTATTTTCTACTAATCTATTTACAGTGGTAATCGCTGATGGATCAAAAACTGAAACTGAATCATTCCTACACACATGCTGTGTAAATAATTAGCTTATCATAATCCAGTGCTGTGTTCAGTGTGGGTCTTTTTATGCATGACTACATATGTGTTAAACCTTCCTCCCATGATACTTTTCCTCATTGTAACCCATCTGCTTCCAGTTGGCTGTACCTGAGCCTGACTAAGGTGCTGCATGCAAAATCATGGTGGGAAAAAGAAAGTCAAACATGCTCCCTTGGAAAGCTTATGACAGACAAAAATAAACCAATAAGATCTATCTATCTATTTTACATGTTAAATTAATCTATTCTGAGGTTTTGTGGTGCACCGTTTTTGCTCAGTAATGGACCACAGAGACAAAAACTGAACACATATTTAAACACACTGGGAAATGGAACTCCCAGTGGGTTAAGCCACACAGCAAGACTGAACCCTCTTTCTCTGCAACAGCTCACCCATCCCCCAAGCTAAGAGACCTTCAATCTCTCTGCTTCTCTCTCTTTTTTATTCCATCCAGACTTGCCAGGCAGCTTCTCAGAAATAATTAGCGAGTAACGAGTCTCTCACATGGCCTCATAACAAGCTTCACGCTCTAATAATGAGCTTCTAAACAGTTCTGTGGTAAACAGCTGCCATCAGTTATACAGAGAACCTGCCGCCAGCCTTAAGCTCCAGCAAAACCCAAAGACAATCCAGTCTGAGCAAGCAGAATTCACAAGACTGTTTTGTCTCTTTGAACATGTTTGGACTTTTGTGAAGATTCACTAATGAGAAACCACATATGAATTCAACACAGAAAGGCAAAATGGGAATTTGCTGTGCCTATTGCCTATTCATAAGTCTACAATATTTCATAACTTTCATCAGTAGTCCAAACAACAGAAGGGGATGAATTGAAGTGTTTCCACGGTATAATAAATGTAAAACAGTTTGGGGACTGGGGAACTGATAGATGCAACACAGAAAAGAAGTGTTTGTCCTCTCTAAAGCCACCTTCACAAAATCTACAACACTTGTGGAAAAGCAAATCTCCTTTCTGCCTATACTAACACGGTTTATTATGGTCTTAACATGGCTTTCCATGTGATGAAGGAAACTGTTGAGTGACAAGTCTTAGAGGACCAGGGGCACATTCTATTTAAAAACAGGAAAGCTATAGCCTGGAAGCAAACTTCCCCACCCACAAATATATTTTTGTGGCTGAACGTCGGTCTGGGTTCACTCTGTTGGGAACTGCTTATGCTCCAATAAAGATCTGGCTAATCAAATCATTTGGGCGGGTATTTACGCAACGATGGACAAAAAAGCATTATTGTAGTTATACATCATCTTAGCATTTTACAACAAAATGATTGGCTCTGATTGGTTGTAGGACAGTTTCATGCAGAGCTATTTTTTTTCTGTATGGATTGAAACAAACCCCATAATGAAATCCAGATGTGTTACCAGACTCTGATTCTGAAAAGAATTTAGTTTGGCTACAAATTCTGTGTCAGATTTAGTTTGTTTCTTAGTGGTGAAATACAACCAGCATATTTCTTGTTTACAGTGATAAAACATATCCTCAAAAATATAATGTGTCAATATCCACACCAACTAACCTTAGTTCAAGAATTATGTACAAGGATACATCACAGTGAAGTGTGTAATGTCTTTTACAAGGCTCTGTGAAAATGCCCTGTGGAGTGTGTGTGTGGTCAGTACAGCAGGAGCTGAGCTAACTAGCCATAAAACAGTGATGGATGATATGAAGGTTTAAACAGCCATGTGTAAATGCCACTGTGTTTATGAGCCGTTCCCTGGTGTTCATATGGGTTTGAAAACAGCATGTGGCTTGCATAAAGAGTACCTTAACAGGTACTAAAGTTATTTATATTTGGCCTTTCGTTTAGTCATGATACAAGCTTTTGTTAAGTAACTAAATGTGCCCCATAACATTCTCTAACTAGATTTACATAGAGCTATCAACTGCATAAAAAGTTATTGATTGGTTGAAAAAACCTCAACTTTAAATATGTATGGTTGTCAGTTTGAGAGGATCTTTAACTAACCTTATAACCAAAAAAGAACTATTCACAAGGAGAATCTTGTGACACCCATCTAATCAGAAACAAAAATAGAGGGTAGAAATTGACGATGCATGTAGGGCTCATGAGTTTTTTTTAACAAAACACATTCATCTTTATTACAGCATTCCTTGAGGTCGACAAGTCAGTTTTCTCCTGTAAAACCATTTTTGGGCCCTGTTATCCTCTATTAAATTCTATTCTCCTATAACAATAATACAACTACTACAAGCAGCATTCAACACCCCACTAATATTTATTTACCGTACTTCACTCTATGCCAGTACAGCAAGGAAACTAGCAACTCTAAATTACCAAAACAAAATCAATGAAGAAAATGCAACAATAACCTCAAATCAGGTAATGGAGACTTTGGTTCAAGTGCGCTCTCATATGATCTATCCTCCTCTCCAACCAGAGTACATGGCATCCATGAAGCTCATTCATAGTTTTCACAGTAAAAACAAAAACGCTAACATCAATGTGAATAGGATTCATTCTCTCAGAACCATTAATGTCCTTACATTATTTCATGACAAGCCATGCAGCAGTGGACGAAGACACTAACTGAGTAATTGCACATTCTGCTCAAAACAAATATGGAACTAAGCTCCCTGAGCATCAAAGTGTCAATAAAAATAACTCACAACACCATGTTAAAACTGATGAAATTCATTGGCTCCTTCTTAATTCACAATACTGTTATCCCTGCTGTTTATCATTAAAATCGGTTCCTAATGTACGTAACTAAACTGTGTGCATGTCTGCATCCTTTGCTGTGTATGCTTCAGTATTTCTCCTGACACGTCTGCTTCTCCCCAAAGGCTCAATTTCTCTGTTTCCACCATTAAAGCGTACAAAAACACAGCAATTAAAACACCTCGCCCACAATCAGTCAATGAATCTGATGTGTGTGTAGCTCACCCCGAGAGACAGAGCAATCAATAAAGCCATCTCCAAGGTGAATCTTTAGCAGCTCCCAACAGACACAGAAAAGTGCTGTGCAAAGCGTAGAGACGCAGAAATGTTTTCAACAATACAACAACAACATACTCGGTGCTCAGAATACTAAGCAGCCAAGTAACACTTTTTTTTTTTTTTCCATTTTACTCATAAAGTAAGACACAACATTGTCTTCTCCTTTGTATGCAGCATGCTCATTCTCTGCAGCAATGCAGCCATGGCAGGAGGACTAGCTTCAAAGAAGAAAGCAGAGGAGACAATGGAGTCAGAGGAATAAGCAGAGGCAAAATGAAAGAAGTGGCCTGCAGAAATCACAACAGGGAGCATCTCTCTTTCTCTGCCTCCTTAAAAGCTGCCTCCAATGGTCTATTCTCTTGGGCCAGGCAGCGGTAGCAGAGAGGGAGTGAGACGGGTGATATCAGCACTCTGTATCTAATCTCCCTACCCTCTCTAATGCACCCTGGAGTATCCTCTCCAGCCCCGACACAGGCAGAAAGATAGGAGTCGACAGCTGCACAAGCTAAAACCCAGCACCCGAGCTTTACAGCTAAAGGTAAGTTTTCCCTGCTGGGCCTGAGTCAGATCAGAGGGATGGTGGCTTGTGGGGGGAGGAAAGATGGCTTAAGGAAACCAATCCCAGAGGTTTAAGTTTACTACTCAACTGGTGTGCTTTAACAAGACATTTATACTAATTCAAACGCATTATGTCTTCAAAGCAAACATCTTCCAATAAGGTAAAATTAAGATGTTTCAATACAGTGTGCAACACTTTCAGACATTTGTAAAAGACAGTGGTATGTGCAGATACAGATAATGATTCACGCTTCGACAAGGTTGTTCAAATGTGAAAATGTGAGGATTTCTTTCAAAAGTAACATGCACTAACTAAAAAAACATCCAGAGTTACAGTAGACCTGGGAACTAAAGTGGATAAAAACTACAAGTAGAGCACAGTAGTGCACAGTGGTTTCAGCCTTTATTGGCCTCTCCTGCCCAAGCAAAGACCCACATTGACAGCTGTGTAGGGAGGGCCAGGGGCAGATGAGACATTTTGTAAATTACACAATCCATGTCTAGAAGAAATACACCAACTTTTCTCTATTAACCCATAAAGATGTTGTCAGTCTGCCACCTAAAATAAACCTTTATTTCTGACATGATGATTCAACACAGAATGAGCCATACATTGCTTCTAAACCTCTTAATTATTCTTTTAGATTTTCTTGAGTATTTTACCTGTCCATATAATTCTAATGTCATTGAGAAGTGTTCAAGGGCTTAATGATTATTTTATTAGCAGTGTTTATTTAATTTTTATTCATTGTCACTTAATTTACCTGGGTTAAATGTGTAAGAATCCTTGCATTTGAATGCAGAGCAGAGTAAATACTGAAAGCAAACTTAAGTCAGACTTAGGTCCATATATTGTGTGTTTGGACACTGTTTTGTTATCTTGCCATATTCAAGTTTTGAGACCCTAAAATAAGGGGCTGTGTATAAAAAATGCTGAAATTCCTACGCCTTTCCTTTTGTGAATACCCTCAGATTAAAGCTGAAAGTCTACACGTTAACACCACTTATTTTACACTTTAAAATATGTACAATTCTAACTTGACAGTTACAAAAACTAAGCTTCAGAATCCAAATATATATGCACCTAACTGTACCACAAATCAAAGCAAATTGCAACATTCTAATAGTCAATGGAAAGCGGGCTTTGTTGAACATGCAGATTTGTGTAAATCCATAAATAAATAAATGATGGATAAAGAAAATAAAGAAGTGAGAAAATTACCAGGTTGAAATAGTGTACCTCTAATAAGAAATGTGACAAATGTATGTACTTGGCATTTACAGCGTTAACTGACATGCTAGTGGCTGTAGAGAAAAGCATCAAGACGCTGATTATCAATGACAACATGCAGATTTTTAGCAGGTAGAATGTTTACCGTGTTCACCCTCTTAGTTTAGCATGTTAACATTTGCTAATTAGCAACTAACACAAAATACAACTGATGCTTGGCATTACTTCTGCGAACCTGCAGCCATGGCAACCATCAGCCTGACCGTCATTGACTGAATGCATTATCACAAAGGCCCTGCAGAAAATGTCCTTCACCTGCCACATGAGCTGCTCATCCAGCTCTACGCAGCAATCATCGAGTCCGTTCTCTGCTCATCGATCACAGTCTGGTTTAGTGCAGCCACCAAATGGAGCAAGTTACAGACAGCTATGTCAATGGTGCCAACTTGGCCACAGTCCAGCACTTTTACACCTGCACAGTCAGGAAACAGGCAGATAGAATAAGCGCAGGCCCCTCACACTCCAGTTCTTTCTTCTGATAGCCTGAGTACAATACAAATAAAACCTGGCCAGCTCCTTTGATCACACTAATCACTACTGAAATATAAAGCATTAGAAAATCATAGCCCATAAATACACTTGATTGTATGGAGATAGAGGAAATGATGCATTGGTTCCAGGATAAAACACTTTATAATATTGACTTAACAAAGAAATAAAAAATAAAACATTTTTTACGTAAATTTCCATCTTTATCTTATCTTTGTGTGTTCTTCCTGAATAAAATGTTTAGAGCTGAAACTGAAGCAGCTTTTCACAAACAAAAGTTACAATTTAAATACACCTATATTCAGCAGATTACAAAGAGCATTTGTGAGTGTGAAACAGATGCTTGCTTCGGAATGGTGAATGATTGACGCTTTGTTTGCCTTGACTCAAAGCACACTGTTTGAAGTTATCAGGAGCAGTTTGCAAAGAGCAAGAAAAAAGAAGACTCCCATTATCTCCATGCTGTTAAAGCCAGAGCTGGGAGAGCCTTTGTGTCCAGTGCTGCAGGCATACAGGCAGCAACAGGGAAAGGGGGAGGAGAGGGTGGAGCTGGGGATGGTGGCGTGTTGGTAGACAGGACAGCTGGAACCAAGCCTCGCAGTGTCTGGCAGGGAGTGTTGAAATTCCCTTCCACCCAAATCACCTCCTCCTTCTTTCCCTCTACCTCCTCCTCTTTTCTTCTTCCTCCTCATCCTCTTCGTCCCTGCAGGTTACAGTTGTGCTAGCGAGGCTCTCATGGGGCGAGCTGACAGCACAGATAAATGAGTGAACTGGCTTGTTGGTTGCACAAAGCACATACTCCATTCCACGCAGAGAAACACACTCTTACACTGGCTTTCTGTAACTCACTAAACGGCGAAGCTACGTATGCCTGCACACAGGTGTGACACAAAATGGGCTTCATCACATGAGGCAGAGCAGAGGAGGTTCGATTTGCACACACACAGACACAGACACACACATTAGCAGATGTACAGCCAGTCACAAGAGGTTTACCCACAGGGTTCCCTTACATTCCTTTTGCTCTCTGCCTCTATTAAGGCTGACATTGATGAATTACACAGATTACAGGACAGACTGCTGCTTAGCTTCATCACAGAACAAATGTAATCAAACATAGAGACACAGAGAGGATGGAGGGAACTTTATACTGCCCAAGATGGAGGTGGAAGAAGAAATCAGCCATGTTTGAAATCCTGGGGAGGCACAGTGATTTTGCAACCTGTATTCTGGAAGCGTACTTATCATCTCAAAACACGATATCAATCCTAACCAGGCAAAAATTCACAGAGTTGTGTGTTTATCTTTAAGCTTCAGAGTGCACTGTTTTATCAGCCTTTGATATACAATATACATTAAATGTACACATGTACACAAGTCAACTCAGTCCAGATGCATTCTAACCTGTTGGGAGTTACATAACATGGCAGACCGGGCAAAAACGTTTTAGGAAAAACACGCCATGTTTGCAGAAACCACTTCATAAGTTTGCACTGACCTGAAACAGTGAATATTTGGATCCATCAGCAGTTTTGATAATAATGTATCCAGCTTGATTGCTCTTACTTTGCCTTGAATAATGTGCAGAGAAATATAGTATTCTGTCACTCAGTGGGAAATCATAAAAATCAATCTGCATTCACTCAAACCACTCTCAGTTACTAACAATTAATAACAAGTTTTTTTTGTCAGGCTTTTTTGTCAGGCTTTTTTTGACGAGACATGAGGATGTGAATATTTCTGGCTGATGACAGCAGTAAAGGAGGAACTGAACAATGATACATTTTGTCTGTAAAGAAAAGAGGGTTTAAAATCTCAGGGGTTTTTTGTGACCTACAGTAGTACAGTATGTTGAGGTTTTTTTTTTATTTATTTATTTCAACTGTATCCAGCTTAATATCGCAGAAAATGTCTGTGTTGTCCAAGAAGGAAATATTTAGACCTGCAACCAGAGTAAAAGTTTTAATTTCTATAATCAGAGGGGCATTTAATGACTGTGACCTCGATTTTAGTCAAGATTAGGCTTTACCACTTTTTCTGGTATGGAGAATGATTAATGAATTATTCAGTTTGACTGAAACCACACCAGATTAATGTCTGTGTCTGACGCCCACAAAGGCTGAATAAAACAGGCAGTTTTGTTTGTCTATAAACAAAGGAGGATTTAACGTGTGAGGTTAATCATAACGCAGGGATTAGCACATTAGTTGTTCGAAAAAACCAGGGATTTGGATGACTGATTCATTTCTAAATGTCTCCAATTGACACCAAGGAAAGTCAACAGATTTGGATAAATATACACATACTGGGTGAGGATGTACAACTGTTCTTTCACTGTTAATTTAAACTCAAATGCAGAGGCTGGGAGGTTTTCTATGTTAGAGACCTAACTACCATTAGTGAAGTACAGTAAATTAAAAGATCCTTACCATTGTAAGAGAATGGAGAAAAAAAGTAAAACTGAGTATCAGTCTGAAACTATCAGCTGCAGGATTAAAGTTTGTAGATACTGCAGCTAAGACTTATATTATTTTGTTACAACAGTTCCTCTAAGTTTAGTTTAAATGCAACACGAAAATAACTGTTGTTTGAACTTTTTTAAAACCAGAAAGAAAAACATTTAAACAAGTTGATTCATCTCCGTGTTCTCAGTATGAAGTTGGCCAATTTCGAAATACTTTTGTGTGATATGATGGTATCAAACATTTTTATCATGTGAAAGAAACAGATTCAGCACAATGATGCTGAGGCTGTGAGTCTGGAAAGTTTGTGGATCTTCAACTTAAGCCAATTATTGTTGCCCAAACAGAAGTTAGGACTAATTTGGGCGTAGGCCTATCCAGCCCTGCATCTTATGCTCATTATACTGGAAGCAAATCAGCCCTTTCTAAATACCATTCCTTTTTCCTCCTCTTCCTCTCCACATTATAGCACCCAATATGCAAGAAAGAAATGCCATATGTATTTGTGAGTGACGCAGCAACTCTTAAGAAGTGAAGGTTAAAAAGAAAAAATGACTTATTGCAGCAAGCAACAACAAGGCAGCTAAGCTCCAGATCTGCATTTTAGTCATGAAGGCAAAAACAGAAATGTGTTTTTACAACCATATGGATATTATAAAAGTGCCATCAAGTTGTTCTTTTTTCTTTTTCATCATTTTAAATATAGCAATAAAAACTGAAATAACTATGTTTTGTTCTTGTTTTTTTTTCTTCTTTAAACAGGAGCAGATTAAACAAACCACACAGACTGATCCGATCAAAATCACAAAGAAGATCAAGACTGATGCTAAATATTGAGAAAAGGGGCACTTGTGCTCGTTTCTTTGTCGGCTTGGAGGCTTTCAGTGCATGATATGATTTCAACAGGGACAACAGTTAATTGATGTATATCTACTTCTTATCGTGACTAATTCGTGACAAATGCTGAAAGCTGAATGGTTTGATATGTTAGATCGCTAACTACTGTTGCTGAACTACAGTACAGTAAATAAAAAGATTCCTACCATTACAAAAGTGGAGGTTTATTGAGATTCATAGTTTCGATGTGGTGGAACTAAATAAAACAGGCCTGCAGTCTGAAGTTGTCAACTGCATTGCTGAATAAAGTTTGGAGATACTGCAGCTAAGACTTATCTTTTTTTTTTTTTTTTTTAACATCAGATCCAGTGGAAACATCTATCGGAATGGAATAATATCCTGGTTCAGCCTCAGTCTTCTTTTCAGTCTTAAAATTGTACCATTTAACTGATTGTCTTTTGTAACCTTTGTTTACCAAGATCATGGTGGGTGGAAGAAGGTCCACGTTTAAGCATGTGGTAACTTTCATCCATATAACACTGCCCTCTATGGTAGCTAAGGTCTGTCAGTCAGCTGCAGATGCACCTCTAGAACATTTTGTCCACGTTGACCTAAGACCCAGGGATGTGAATGAAAGCGTCAAAACAAGAGACTAAGTTGAGATTCCTTGATAAGGTTCAAATTGTACCTGTTGCCTGGACAAAGTTCAGTTAATGGGACCAGTTAAAGAAACAGAGCGGGTTAGCATTTGTTCAATATGAATGGCCAGACATGATCTTTGAAGAAGTAACAGCTAAGTGGCATACTATTGCTGCTTATTATGAATAATGTTTTGGTAGAAACATATAAATGTTTATTACAAATGTTTTATTATTAGAAATGTTCGAAAGAAAGGTTAAATGCAGGCAAACCCAGGTTCTTCTTACTAGATCAAATGTCATTGTGCTTGTAAGCTGTGGTATCTCTCTGTTGTCGTGAGCTGTACAATATGTCAAGCTCATTAGCTCAGCCAAATTGTCGTTCCAGGAAGAAAAACTGTGCAAATGAAATCTCCAAATGAAGCTTCGCGTCGTTGCTGCAAATAGTTTACAACTGAGGAGTTGTATTACCAACATCGGCTCTGATGAACACCGCACTGAGTATGGAGGCCATGCTTAATGAATCAGATAAAAGTTCCTGTGAACAGGACAGAGAACTTAGAGTGATGACAACCCCGATCACCTTGCTAGCCACCTTAAAAAAATTCTTCTGTTATCACGATTTTTCTATTTTACAGTAAACAGCAACAACAACCTCTGAGCTAGCAACCTGCATGCTGAAAAGATTTTACTAAAAAGATCGCTGTATCATATTCTGTGATCAGCAACAACAGCACCGCAGCAACAACCTCCCAGATCACATCTCTGCAGTCTGACACCTGTTACTTGCTGGATACCCAGACATAGTCCTATTCAAATTGAAGAAGAGGCTGCAGTAGTTGTAGTTTTTTTGTCTGTTTGCACTGCTTTATCATTCTTGGAAAATGGAAACTTCACTGCACACACACGCAATTTGGGATTGGATTGTTGAAGTTTCTTTTTGTTCATCAGAAAGCTGTCTAAGCAAAAAGGAAAGGGAGCTGCTGGTTCTCTGTGTCATGTTAGCTAATAAAAAAAATCAAGGTGATATACTGAGGTGGGTGGACAGAGGACTGTCTGTGACTGTGTGAATGAAACATGAGGCTGGTCAGCGCTGTAATTTATTGCAGTGTATATCAGTGTCCTGATAGCAAAGCTGAACATAAATAATACTGCTTTCCATTTCTATGTGAAATAGCTCAATCTGAGGATTCAGAGGATTCTGACTCACTATAAATATTAGTGACCTAATAATACATTTAGATTAACACAATTTTTTTAAACCACATGTACTGGATAAACTCGTTATACAAACCAGGAGGAGGGGAGCATCATCCTTAAAGCTTCTCATTACACTGCATTAAGAAAAAATAACTGACTAAAAAAGCACCTTAGGTCCCTTGACAGCAGTACAAGTAGCTGAAGTGGAAAAAGTGGCACCTGGCCTACTTTCAAAACTTGCCTAGGATGTTAATGTAAATCACATTCAATTAATCGGAGGTGGAAAACACATATTGCCAGTAATGGGAGAATGTTTGCGCTGCCTACATTGCTATTAGATATTTTCATCTTCTCGTCAGGCTGCCACATTAAGGTGTGCAGAAAGGTGGAAAGGGAATAGTGAAAGGAGGAGAGTGAAAGACATGAAAAAAAGACAGAGGAAAAAAGACAAAAAAAAACTAAGAGAGAGCATGACTTTAACACAGCAGATTAAAAAAGAATAACAGGCGCGAAAGTGTCACATCTAATAGGGACACAACACATCACGCCTCCTCCGAGACACCGAGCTGTCACACTGAAACATCTCTCTCTAAAAACAGAATGAGGGGCGTCTTCACGGCGCTAATCAGAGCCGACGTTGGGAATACAACTCCTCAGTTGTAATCTATTTGCAGCAACGATGCTAAGCTTCATTTGGAGATTTCATTTGCACTGTTTGTCTTCCTGGAACGACAATTTGGCTGAGCTAATGAGCTTGACATATTGCACAGCTCAGGACAACAGAGAGACACTGTGGCTTATGAGGGGCTCACCGTTACAAGTACAATAACATTTGATCAAGTAAAAAAGACATTTTTACATTAGCTGCTCAAATCTGTTTAAAATCTAATTAGACATTAAAGTATTCAATTCTTGAGTAACATGGGATTGTTTGAATTTGACCTTAACATTTCAAATAATTAAATATTTTTATTCATTCCACTTTACCATGGATCAGGAATTATTCATAACAAGATGCATTAATATGCCGATAACTTCCCCTAATAAAGTCACATCAGGCCTTTTATATTCCACAAATGATAACCTGCTCTGTTCCATTAATTTGTTCTATTAACTGAACCTTGTATAAGCAAAGAGTACATTCATCAAGGAATCTTAATTCGATGCTTTCATTTGCATCCCTGGGTCTTAGGTCAACATGGACAAGATGTTTTAGAGGTGCGTCTGCAGTTCAGTGACCCTGTCCACTATAAGAGGCAGTGTGATATAGAGAAAAGCCACCACAAGCTTGAAAGTGGATGTTTTACAGCTTGGCTCATATTTTACTGCATTTTGCCATCATTTCCACCTGTTACTGTACCCACCACAGCACCTAGAAGGATCTGGGAATGGTGCATCAATATCACATCATCAAAGTCAGGTTACAAAATTCCAGCAGTCATATGGTAAGATATTAAATGAGTCACCAATTTCTAGTCAACAATATATCAGGACTGGGCACACTGTAGAAACAACAATGATCAGTCCGCATACTTTCTACAGACAGCACACTGCTCCACACCTCTGCTCATACGAAGACACAAATCATATCACCACTTTTCAATGATCATCACCTGGCTTTAAATACCAAATACACCACCTCAAGAAAACATGTTTTTCTATATATACACACACGCCTCTATGAGTCTTACACAATGCATACATTTGTGAGTACCATCATGAGTCAGATGAGCTGACGTATCAATGCATCACAAAGTCATTTTAGAGTCATTGTCTTTGGTCCTGTTTTAGTAAACTGTGGGAGCATCTGAAATAGCTTTCATATAATCACACTGACATAAACATAGTTGCAGACTGTTAATGGGTAGGGATAAAAGATGATTCAAATATTTTAAGGTTTATTTCCCTTAAAATATTTGTGTAATTGATCCACAGGTTGGAAACAGTCAATAGAAACTACAGCTGTGGGAAGATGCAGTAACGGGGCGCCAATTAGATTTCATGACCTATTTTCGTGGCGTTTATTATATATATATATATAAGAAAAGACATCATAATTTGTGAATATAGTTCAACATTTTGAAAATCTTGAAACTGTCCTGTAAATGAGGCAAAATGGCCACTGCAGAAAAATTGCAGTGAAAACAAGAGAAGCTATCTTGGGAGCCTATATGTGCTACTGAGAACCATCATCTATAGCAAAGCCTCCCTCCAGTCTAAAGGTCATTTGATATGCAACACGTTCTCTTCATTAATCCCCTGGCTGGGGTAATGGCTTCAGCACTGAGCAGCTTAATGGTTAAAGCATCTCTCTAGTAGCAATTGAACTGGATATTCAGCACGTTCTCATCATGTGTCATGTTTGGGGCGATGCAGCTCCAATATCAAGCAGCATCCTTTCTGGCCGAAATGTTCCTCTCTACTTACAGAAATCTACAGACAGTTAAGCATAGTTCTGAACAACTTCATCTGCAGCCTTTCCTCAGCCTGTCTCTACTGTGAAATGTCTCCCTTTAGCATTAAGCTACTTTGCTGCTCATTATTTGTGGGGTTAAATGGCATAGTCCTATAGAGGCCCTGTATACCTGTAAATCAAATTGTATTGATGTTATGCAAATAAATCTTGAAGCATCTTGAATTGGGCAGGTACCAAGTTAATGTCAGTGTAAATGTAAAGCTATGTGATTGAGACAACAACCAGTTGGACCAATTGATACTAATGATTAACATAGACCCTTCATGACCTATGTCACTGTGACGTCATGATGTCACTGCGATGTTAACTGGAGGCAAAACAGAGAGAAGCTCGAGGCGAACACTGTGACTTTCAACCATGAAACTGTCGTCTTGCTGTACTTTTGGGGGCCAAAATATCAAAAACACTAGCTTGAAGTTTTATCACATACCAACCGCTGCCAGTCGTAGACAACTTTGGTTCGGCTTTGGCAATTAAAAGAAACGACTGAGTGAGACAATCAACAACGCTCACACTTCATATCAGATAAGATGAATATGTAATGTATCAGTCTGGATAACGTTATGGGTTAGACTAAATCCTGACTGAAACTATGTTAAGTTAATGCTTATTTTGGGGATTTTTGATACATGTTAATACTACCTGCATTAGCATTGGTAATGCTAATGCTAACCACTCACGGGTGTCCAAGCAGAAGTTGCATTTGCTATGTTACTTCTATTGCAAATCTTGCACATGTCCATTCAAGACATGTTATAGCCATCTAATAATTTGTATGGTTTTTTAAATAATCCTCAGAGGTAAGCGAGTGTTTTAGTGTATTCTCTAAAATATGCATTTTGCTCATTCTTGTCAAAACAGTTCATTGAAATATGCTAACTGCCGTTTACAGGCTGTAGTGTTTGAGATGTGTTGCATCCAGTTAAGCCCCGCCCATCAAAAAACGTCACATTGTTTACAAACCATTGTAGTGGACTATATGATGTAACACCAAATGTTTACCACAAGAAATATTGTTGTACTGCAAAATTCACTTTGCTGATAGAGGGCTTGGATTATCAGATAGACACATATGGAATCTTATATGATATTTTCTATTCACTTATAGAGCGGAGACAGCAGGAAGAGCAAGCTCTGTCCACACACTGGAAATATTTCCATAGTATTCGTGTTTCACTTGGAATCAGGAAGGTTACCCAGGTAACCAGAGCCTGGAAAGTCCACTAGAAACATATTTACATGGCAACATTTTAATGTAAAAACACATACATTTGTGATCCCGGAGCCCTAAACAGCTCACTTAGTCAGTAAAGGTCCACACATCATTAGCCTTTTCAGACGTTTCACTCTTTTCTGTAGCACAACACATAAACTACAGAACTCATATTGATTCCCATCTTTTACAGGAATTTCTATTGAAAATGTGTGAACTAAAAATGGTCGGGTAGCAACCAATAGCCAATAAAAACTGCTAGCAACAGTGCCAATGAATCTTAACAGTCACTGGCTGGAAATGAAAAGTCTGCTTTGTCTGCCTCTTTCCACAATGCAGATTGTAGACGCCTTTGCATATGTGATTCATTAAGTCTAAATTATAGGTTACTTTAATAATTTCACACACCCATCCTCTCTCCTAACTTACAGATTCCTCACCATGGCAACAGTCTCTTAAGGACCCCGCGCTCTGAAGAAACTACACCCCGCTGTTCTTTATGCAGTGGTGTTATGGCCCTGTGTCAGTCCTTTGAAATCAACCCATCACATAATCAGCAGGCAGCATCCCATGACTTCAAGCATATGGGAGAGACTGACTTTGAAGATTGGTTTAATATGTTTGCTTCTCACGCTGCCTTTCATGTGGCAGATTTTGAGGCGAGCTTTTACATTTTGAATATTTCTGAAGTACTGTTTCAAGAGTAGCACAGAGAGGTTACCTAATTTGTATGAACCATAGTTGGTCATGTATTAGTATGTAAGATGCCTCTTTCCCACTTTTAGCTCTGTCAGGCCCACCAGTGAGCTTCAACCCACAGAGCTTTATCTTATATTCTTGAGGTGGGCCAGTATACCCGGGATAACTGGTTGAATTTTAAAAGAGAGTGTACAAAATCAGGGAGAATCATTCAATATGTTATTTGATTTAACAAGACGAAGCCCTGCGATAGGCTGGCAGCCTGTCCATGGTGTACCCCGCCTCTCGCCCGATGCCAGCCGGGATAGGCTCCAGCAACCCCCATGACCCTAGTGCAGGATTAAGGGGTATGGAAGACGAGATGAGATTATTGATTGATTTTTTTTATTTTTTTTTTTAATGACACAAAGACCCACTCACTTCCAAACACACATTTATGCAACATCACAGACAGAACTCTCCTTCTCTTTTTATGCTGCAATGCGGTATGTCAGTATAGACATAAAAATGCTGGACATGGGATGGTAACAACATTTTAACTTGCTTCACTACCTGAAAACCAAATATATTTAAGTCTTTTATAGCAAATGTCTGATAATGACACAGTCTTGTAGTGCTAATAGTAGCAATAAAGGCACAGAAGTTCAACATTCTTCCACATTCATTAAGTACTACTGCATTCCTAATCCAGAAAGTTGAAACAAAATAAAGCAAGAAGCAAGAAATGGCATTTTTGTAGGCCCTCCCGGGGAAGCACATACACACAACAGTACACGCATAGACACAGCAAGCTCAATTATGTGTGCTGCCCCTGGCCATTTCAGACAGGGTTATCCATTACTGCGTTTCTGCAGTGACCAGGCCTAATTACACTGCTGTGGAGAGCCCCTCTCCAACACAGCAGGAGGGAAGGTATACGGACAAAGGCAAGATGTGTGCATTGTGTGATTGTAGTCTGTAAATGAGTCTTCAGCCAGTGATTGGTTTTCCAATTACCAAAACGTGGGCCAAATTAACCAGCATACACAAGTACTTGCTCAAAATATTGTTTGGGGCTAACACACACACTGACAGGCGTGCTTTGCTTGAAGCCAATCATGCTCGTTCCCTCCTTTAGCCTGCCACTGATTCACATATTCTGCCTTTCATGTCCAACTAATGGGCTCTTGGTTATCTTTGAGACCCTGCATGGTATTTACTGACGGCTGCTGAGTTGGACAGCTTGATACCTGTGGGCAGTGTAAAATGAAACACACACACACAGAAAGACACACAAATACCATTACGCTCAGCTTGGTGTGGCAGAGTTGCATACCAGTAAATGTATTTTCTCAGTGTGGTTGGCACTGCTTGGTTGCACGACAGATGTAGCTGTAGTCTGTTGTCCAATTTATTGCAGATATTGAGCATACAGTAGTTAGCATTGCAATTACTTTTTTTCTCCATTTAATGAAATCTGTTTCCAGAGTGCTATTTTTGTCTAACTGTCCAAAAACCAGTGTTAATTAAATTACAGTAATATGAAACATAATAGCACTACATTTCTTCATATGGGAAATTGGAAGGATTGCAATATTTGGCATTTTTGTCAAATCATTAACAGATTTTCTGTCAAACTGCTAATCATTGAAATAATATTATCGTAAAATTTCAATTTCTACTTATATTACTAACTAGCTAATGTCTCAAATCAAAATCATCTAGCAAAGTTGCATTTTTTGGGTAAATTAATTATTTTTGGTGTACAGTATCCTTTAGGTTTATGCAAGAGATAAATAAATAATTTGGCAAATGGAAAATTTTCATTCTTGTTGAGAGTTTAAGCCTAGCATAATTAGAAAAACTAAGATAAGACACCATACTTTGTGAATTTTAAAGCACTAGGGCAGCTTTTATTTTATTTTTACTTTATTGCAGTGTGTGGCACATTATTTTACAGTGTAACAAATATACAATACTGGCTTTTCATTTTTTGTTTTGTATAGTCAAAGGATTTCTTTATATCCTTCATATAGCAATAACCTCAAAGACTATAATCAGTTCTATTTTCTGAGCCATGACTAATCAACATCAAACCAACATATTACTTAAAGATACAGTTGAAATCTAACAGAATTCAGAGAGACTGTGCAAGGAACAATGATCCTTCACTAAATTATGTGGAGGCTGAGGAGCTCTTTCAGCCTGCAAATGACTGATCTTGGACTATGGACACATCACGTTCCCCCCTTCGCCTTTCTTCTTCCTCCTCTTTCCTCCTTCAGTGAGACTGCCAACAGATGAATCCTGCCAAGTACCTCCCCAGGAGAAGTGTGCATCTCTCTCTCTCTCTCACTTTGTGTCTTTGTGTGTGTGTCTTTCCACATTGATGACAACGTTGGCAATAATGTGTCTAATGGAAGATGAGCAACACTCTCTCAGATAAGTCTTCACAGCTAAGCACTTCCCCCAACATCATCATACTGAGTGCAATGGAGGAAATACTCTATCCCCCTCTCCATCTTTTGGAGAACAGACACACAACTCTCTGTGTACACTGATATAAAGACACACATGCACACACAAGCAGAGGGTTTGGATCATCTGTCTCAAAGCTCCCTTTATCATCTGTCACACAAAGTCCACACAGGCTCACACACACACACACACACACACACACACACACACACACACACACACACACACACACACACACACACACACACACACACGTGGGTTGGGTGATGGGTCCCGAAGATGAGTTTCAGTCGTAGAGGAGAGCCTCAGAGAAAGTGCAGCTTTGGATCACCAAGCTCAAAGCGGTCCACAATCATTTCTCCTCTAAAGTGTGTCCCCACACACACACCAACGTATACACAAACCAGTGAAGTGCGCCACAAGAGAGCGAAGGACGAGCGCGGCAGACGGCACTTGTTGAGACAGACAGAGGGAGAGTCCTTGACTGCTGCCTGACCCCGCAGCTTGTTTGTGCTGATTTTGAAGAGAGCGTTGTGATCAAGGGGGAAGAGGAGAGCATTCAGAGTTTGTTACGCACAACAGAACAAGCAGTGACAGGTGGGGAAAGAAGGAGGAGGTAAGAATGATGGAGGACACAGAATGTCTGAGTCCATATACTCAAGCAACGAGCACCTGAAGTGCCACCACATGCCTGTACAGGTTAGTTATAAATCTAATACAGTCGGTCAGTGAGGTCCATCTTTGACCAATAATTTATTCTCGTTTTGAAAAATTTGATTTATTTCAATTAATCTTATCTTAATCCATTCCCAACCATTTAATTATGAGTATCAGCTCATTTGAGTCCCATTTGAGTTTTTCAATTTCAATTCTTTTTTTTTTTTGTCGATAAACTACTTTCCCTTTCTTCCTTGACAGCTCTGCAGAGCATTGAAAAATACCTACCTCCAAAACATTTGTTATAGAATTTCATTTTATTTTATACCTAACAGTGAAGCCATCTTCAATAATAAAATAAATATATGACAGTAAAGAAACTAAAAGTGCACTGGGTCTTATCACAAAACCCCCCACCGGAGTTGGATAGGTTTAACTAACAAACTAAAAGATCTTTCTAAATGGTGATGTATGACTCAACATTCACGCTTTCGCAGCAAATACTAAATCACAGCTCTGCCTCCACCAGCATTAGGGACAATACAGCAGTAATCTGTTCTCAGTTCTCTAAAGCACTTCTAGACAGACAGGTGTTCAGTCACCTTTGTTAAGGTTTGGTTTGTGTTTACAACAGCTGTAAAACAAAGACAAAAGATCATTCTTGGCTATGTGGCTAAGGACACAAAGATGAATGAGCTTAAAGCAACTCTGAACGGGTTTTCTCCAACATGGTGCAATAAATATTTAGAGCACATACAACAAGAACTAAAAGTCTTCTTTCAGATTCTTGTACAACAATACTAAAAAGTTATTTGGAAGTCTGGATTACCAACTATACAAAGACAAAGAGTATCTATGCACTATGTATGTAACTATGCAAAGACAGTAACTACGGGGCCAGTTTTAAAAAAAATATTTGTAAAGTTTGGATTAAGTGCAGGTTTGCTTTGGGACATGCAACAGAATCAACTACAGTTGCCACAGATGCATCTTCTACATACGTATGAGTCCACAACACCTTTTATTTTATTTTCCAGAGTATTTAATATCTATTTTATGGTGGCAATGCTTGAAACTGAACATCAATCATGGAGATGTACAGTAGATTGAGTCACATCAGTGAACTACGGAGAACTGCGTATTAATAAATGCGTATTAATGTGAAAATGTCACAGATCATTGCATTGAGTGCACTTTGCTCATGAAAGGATATATAGACACAGCCAGGAGACATGTAAAAGAATGATCTTTAAGTCCTGATAAAGCCCAACTGTGTTATGTGGAGGGAAGGTGCAGCTATAGCAGTAATTTCCCTCCTTTGTGTAGTTTATCCCAGGCCACCCTCCAGCACTTGTCTTCTCAGTGAGGAGTATATACTGAGGTCAGGACCTAAATACATTGGCTCTGCCTACCGCTGAGCCAACAGGCTTTAAAACTGTCAGCCTGTCCCTCTCCTCTCTCTCATCCTTGCTGTTTTCTCCGACACTTCCCTTCTTCCTCTATTTTTACGTGTCTTTCTGAGCAGAGGGGTTAGTAACAGTGGGAGACAGACAGAGAGAACACACCTGAAAGACATTCACTCTACAGCATGTGTCAGAACATGAAGCTCAACACAGTGTACACACAATTATACTGAACAAAAATTAGTTCTTATTTGATCAAGAAACTTGCAAACTGCTGAAGAGAAAAGCAGGAAATACTTAGATTTAATGTCCAGGATCATGACATGTTTGGTCTTTTCAAATATTGCCCAGATCAATCAGTGATGTACAATATTTGTTAGTTGTTATTTCTGTAAAATGACTTGGAGGACATCTCATCTATGATAGTTACCATTTGTATGTGGTGGTTTCATCATAGTGACAGAAGATTACAGTGACATCCTCAATTCTGCCTACAAAGCTCTGACTGTGTCTCCAACCATTACCATGTTCAGCTAAACATCTTCTCTCCACCCACATGTAGTAAAGATGTAATTTGGAAATTGGGCTGGGGGCTGGAAATACAAAAGGTTTGCGCATTTTATCAATACTTCATTATTATATTTAAACTATAGGAACATCTGACAGACCTGAATCCGACTGAATTCTGCCAGAAATAGTTTTAGTGTACTTTGAAAATCTGTCCATGCCAGATTTAGCTATAACGTATACAATATTTATTCTGTGACACTGGTATTATAATAGAGAACAGAACAGCGACTGTTTTTGCATAACTTGTTCATATGTATATATATATATATATATATATATTCACTCTAGTAGACTTACAATGACTTGTGAATACCCTTGCTCTTCTTTGCTGCAGTACCTTTCCTTCATTTAACTGAATATTGTTAAAAAAATCTCTCTGATGAAATGAAACGGCTGTTCCTGTTGTTATTTCAGAAAAGGCCTATGCACAAGGTTTGTTCAGCACTACTTGGAACTGGGCCCACAGTAGCTGACCCAGTTACCAGTCTTTTCTCTATTTGCAACAGTAAATCAGAGCACCTGACTGACCCTTTCATGACAGCTGTTGTTCTGTACTCAGTGATGATGGATGGACCCCATCATTTTCACATGTGAATTGTGACTGAGCTGGAGGCAGGGAGCAGACAGGGACATTTGGTGTCTGATTCCAAAGAAGACACCAGTAAACCCAGCAAGCTGCTGCTGAATATTTGCCAGGGATACTGCATTGGCCACTGTTAAATTTTTAATGGTCTAAGTAGTGTGATGTCACTGCCTCAGTAATCGAGTTTACTTTTTAATCCCCCTAGCTCGTTGATTCACACAACACCTTCATTAGAAAAGTGCATTTAAATTGGTAAAGACATTGTTGTAAATAGGGCTGTGGCTGCATCTGTGCCAGACCTGGATTTATTCTCATCCATCCATCCACTATATTCTTTTGAATACTGTCATAGTGTGGAGGAGCAGCCATGAATGAAGCCGTTTAAGGTGGTGCAGCAGTCATAAACGATTCTGTCTTCACTGAATGGTGAGTTATTTCCAGAATGGCACCAGTTTCTCTGGTGTGTGGAGGTCAAAAGAGGGTGAAGATCAAACAGCGTGTTACAGAGGTGAGTGAAGCCACTAGATCTGAAAAGGTCTGGGGCAAATGTCGTAGACTGACTGTATATTAAGACGGATGAACTATTGAACACTTTTGACAAACAATTTGGAATGGGGAAAAACATGAGTGGAGCCGAGGTTGTTGGGTGGTGCCCAGGCAGACAGCTATAGACCTATTAGAACTTCACCCACAGGTAAGTTAGAAATGACCATCAATGTGTAAATTAGTGAGAGACCTGAAACATTTTTGTAAAATACACTTTGGAGTCAGTCCACGACTGAATGATGTGCAGTGCTTGAAACCTGCATTCTTTCAAATGAATTGATGTAATGCAATAAATTTAATTGTCTTCTGGGGGGCTGCGTCTTTGGATGGTGGGAGGAAGCAGGACTACCCGGAGAGACCTCAAACAGACACAAACAGTACTATTGCATAGATGTGGATAAAAAAATGTCCCAACCTCGCCCTTGATTTATTTCCTGAATTAACAGTTTATGGTTTGAGTCATTTGTTTCAAATCTTCTTCAATACTGTAGGATTTTTATTTAGTGGATAATGTTCACATTTAGAGTAAAAAAAAAAAACACATGTGATATGAATCAACATAGTGTGTTCCTGTGTTCTCACTGTGCTCTATCCTTTCACTAAATTGATGCATGTTACTGAAGATGGCAAAACTGTCAAAATTCAAAATGACCATTAACAAACCAATACCTGTGTTCGGGACAGCCACATCTACTTCTTTCACTTCTTTCTTCTTACATTAAATGTAACGTGTTTGAGTTTAGACTGTTGGTAAAGAAACAATAATGAAAGCTCCCATGGAAAGCTCTGCAATTGTTAAAATGGAACAGTTTTTTCTTTGGAAAGTTTTAGCTATTCCATTGTCCCAACAACTCATTTCCCCTTCACTGATTAATTAAGGCAATTGATTGGCTGGAATAATCGCCTCGCTCGCTCCTAATTAGGACCTAAATGAAAAGCATCAATGACTAAAACAGCGTCTGGCCAAATGGCAAATTGAACATTGTGAAAATCGAGGACAGATTTCCAAACACTTTTATTTCCTTTTCTTATGTCTGCCCTGTTCTGTGGCTGGTTCAGTGCCAGTGAAGGTGTGCCAGTGTGAAGTATGACCACCAGGGGCTCGGAAACCACCAATACAAGCCTAAATTACAGTACAGTCTGAGAAAAGAAAGAGAGGGCCTCTCAATTTCCTTCAGTTGACCCTGCCCTCACGCCATTTATTTGCTATGAGTCACTGTGGTGCAGTCCATGCACCTCATAACTATGGATGTCAGTCTAAAAAATGCCAAAATTTATTCTGCAAATATGAAGGTGTTAAGCGAGTTCAGGTTGGTTTGTGCTCTCATCACACCCACCCTGCACATCATTATACTAGCAATCCATCTGAAAATCCCATTAGACTTAACTCTGCAGTATTACGCACCATGCTTTACTAATTATTACATTGCAAGGCCGTTTAGTATTTCAATTAGGAATTACACTACATAAATCTAGTTCTGCTCTTGCATCTGCAGAGTTTTAAATCTCTTGTTACCCTCCCATTTTTCTTCTTTTTCTCTCATTCTACCCTCAGGACAAAACAAAAACAAGTGTCTCTGCACACGGCTCATTTCCATAAAAATCCCACACACCCACTGCTCGAAAATATCTCTTCCCACAAGCACGTTATTGAGCCTGAAAACAGATTTAGATTCTTTATGTTATGGGTACGCCAGCATGCCGTGAGGTGTGATTCATATTGAACCACATGGAAACAAAATGAGAAATACTAAATATTTAAACCCGAGATACAGAGAAGTTATGTAACATACCACAACGCAAATAGAAAAGACGTAATGGTTGGTATCTGTAATGAGTATCAACCCTTGACTTGAGATGAGGATGGACACTGCTAAAAAAATAAGGACCATGCATGCAACACAGGTGGAAGTCCCTGTGGAGACTACAAAGCTTTCAGCATCTTAAAACCCCTGCTGGTGCAAGATAAAGAACCTGTGCCATGAATTCAGACTTCAACCGGGATTGAACTGCTGAGCAGACAATGTCAGGTGTATGTGAATACCAGACCAAAAGCGATCACCGCATTCGTTAGATGGGGGTTAAAGTTCATCAACCATGTGGACAACTGTGGAAAAATCAAGAATCTCCATTTCTCAATGGCAAACGTGAATTTTGGACTTATAGTTAGTAGTTCGGACTTCACATGTTTGACCCCGAAGTACAGACGGAAAAATGTAGTGTGATCATTCTGTAATCAGAATACTTGATGATGCCTGTATAAATTGTCAGGCATTCTATTAGGCATTCTGGGATACCTGACTGTGCTGAGTATCTCCAGATGCGTCCTCAATAAAACATGAAGCCATTTCTATTACAACTGCGCAAATTTTGTGATGAAGAGGTTACGCTTGCTCTCTGGTTGAGAGATAAACAAGGAAATAAACATGAAGTAAACAGTCAGTGCCAGGAGACCTTTAGGTTAACTCGTTAATTTGTGACCTTGCAACTGATGTTAGGTGGATAGTTTTACCTTTCATTTTTAAATTAAAATGAGTACTTTTTCTCAGTTCTGCTCTAATGTAGTGCTGCATATATGAGCGTAATGAACTCCCTCTTCTTGGGTTGTAATCCCTCAGCGTGGGAGGAGATGCTATCCTATCATACCCTACAGCAAAGATTATGATAATCTCATATATGTTTTGACCGTGTGTTGAAATATTATATCATTCATTTGTATTTTTAGAAACAGAATTTGATTGTGTAGTTTATTTAGCGAGAATTTCAGTCCTGGGTGCTGTTTGAGGGAGCCTCGATTGAGCACACATGGAGCTCTTCATGATGGAAGACATTTATCAGTGCAAGAAAAGTTCGCTTTGCCCTCTCCACTTTCCAACTGACACAAACTCAGAGCTGCCAGCGCATCTGTCAGGCCCGTCAGCACAACACCTGTGGAGATTGGCAGGCTGAGCAGAAAGTTTCCAGGACCAAAACTAGAGAGCTGTGACACGGTCTTTGTGTTGGGCTATATGACGTAACCAAGTGTAAACTCTGGAGGCCATTTAGGGAAACTGCTGGAGACAGAGAAGGGGGCCGATCTGGGCCGGAGGATGTTCATTAACACATTTCACCAGGATACAACGTGAGAATATTAACATGTATTGGCTGACATCAGCTCTGCCCCCGCTGGATGAATGACATGCTGATCAGGAGAGGGGAGGAAGAAGAGCAGCTCCAGATCTGACAGAAAACTAAATCCTATCAGTCATGAGCTGTTTAGCATCCAGAAGAAATCTCAGCCCTTCAGACTTGAAATAATCCAAATTTAAATGACAAACCCTGTTGCCCGACTGAATGGCATGTTAATGTATTCATTACACACATTTTGTTCATTTGCTCTGTTGTTTGTATAACAGCAGCGACCACAAGCACGTATTTAACACAGTCCCATAAAACACATATTTGCGCGCATATCATCATCATCAGCCTCTCAAGCCTGCACGCTGCTCTTTGTTTAATTCCTCAGCATCCTCAGCAGATGGCATCACCTATGCCATCCTCTCCACAGACCTTTTGAAGTGCCCTCACAAAAGAGTGCAAAGCGGGATCTCACACCTACCGTTCCCAGAGATGTGGTTCTCTATCTCGCCGTGTCCAGCTTGCCTCGTGCAGACACTAAGTTGCAGGCAGAGTCCAATGTAATGTAAACTCCCCAGCAGCACCCGGAACGCTCCCATTTCTCTTCTGTTTTTATCTGCTCTTCTTTCCCCTTCTTTCTTTTTTCACATCGGGTGCAGTGCACGTCGAAAACGATTTTAGTTTTCTTTTCTTTTTGTTTCTTTTTTACATATATAAAATAATCCTGGTGAACTGTTCTGGAGAGGAAGGAGAGTGAGATATGCGCGAGAAATAAAGAGAGGGAGAAGTAGCCGCAGCCTCCTCCTGTGCCAGCAGACAGACTGACTGACTGACTGACTGAGGCTCCGCTTCCGTTCAGCCCCCCGCGTTACATGCGGCGGAGGCAGACTCACCCCAAATGGGGAGTGCTGCGGCTTGCAGTGGGGAATATCAATTGAGAGAGGAGTAATATTAAAAACGCATATTCTTACCCTAAACTTAACGGTGTTATAAATCACATATTTTAGAGTTATTATGTTTTAATAATGCCAGCTAAACAGTGCAATAACGGAGAGACATGTTTGCCTGGATCCCCAAATACTGGTCCCTGGGCCCATTACAGACCACAAAGCATTTATTTTGGTCGGCAAGGTACTGTATACTAGACAACACGCTGCTCATACCATTTAAGATTTATTGATTTTGATATTTTTCAGGGAATAAATTGTGCTAAATAAAGTATATTATTGTTTTAAAAAGTTTTCCATTATTATTTTGATTACTGAGTACTTACAGTTATCCTGCGTCATGTAAATATGTAGTTTATAGGTACAGTCTATATCAAAATACTGTATAGTTACACAGTTTACACTTGTAGATCTGTATCTGTATCTTTTGTTCTGAAAATAATTTTGTGTTCTGTGTCGCCATATGTTGTAAAGTAGTAGATAGATTAGTACAGCAGTAGTTGCAGATTGAGTAGTTATTGTGTGTGTCTTGTCAGGATATATGTAGCACAGTGGGACATGTGTTTTACTTTTTTATTAACATATTCTGAAAGTGACAATACACACGACTTGAATCTTGATTATGGTTGAAAAAATATGGTCAGGTCTTGATTGCATTTATTTATTTATATTTTTGCACTGTTATTCTCTTAAAGGATTGAACTGGGTGGGGTTAAGCTGTAAACTTGTCGCTCTTATTTCAGGTTTCGCATGAATGAGCTGACAGATGGTAAATGGTAAATGGTCTTGCTCTTATATAGAGCTTTTCTACCTACTCAAAGGTACTCAAAGCGCTTTTACAGTCAGAGACACATCCACCCATTCGCTCACACAAGCACACACATATTCACACACCAGCGCCAGTTGCACTGGGAGCAACTGAGGGTTCAGTATCTTGCTCAAGGACACTTCGGCATATGGCACACTCAGGGGATCAAACCACTAACCCTTTGGTTCATGGACAATCCACTCTACCTACTGAGCCATAGCCACCCCTGATGGCATTAGCTTAGGTTTAAAGTGTTAAACTCTTAAGCAAATAATTATTCCTTTAGTTTTCTAAAGTCACAATCCAGAGTCACAATCCATTTCCCAGGATTTACCATTTTATTTGCCAGGCCCCACATGTACAATAAGAATGATGGATTAGAAAAAAAAAAATACTCTTTTTCCTGCTCACGGAAAACTGGATCTGATGAGTGTCTGAAATGTTAGAATCTTTTATTACTATGCAGCTAACCCCTGTTGTATCAGATCAACTGCCTTGGTCAGTGTGAAGTACAGCAGAACCCGTCTGTAGTGTCATGTATGGATTTGTAGGGGACAGGACAGAAATGTTTTCCCTGATGCATCTTGCCATCTGCCTGTAGTAGGTGTTTGCCTGCAAGCCTGATGTCAGGGACACACAGCACCGTGTGAATGCTGCGTCGCTGTCCGTGGTTCTGAAAGGCAGCCTGTGTCTTGGCTACATAGTAACACACAGTAAAACATAACATTTTCATTCCAGCACAGTGATGTGGGCTGTTTGACTGTTTACAGATGTATGTAATTGCTCCAGTATCCTGTATTGATATTTATCATATTTCTGTCAAGAGGACTATGCAGCCAGTAGGGTATTTTCTATTCGTTGTTGGGTGAAATAATTATTTAGCGGCAGTCTAATCACAAAAGTGTTTTATTGAGTTTGTTGTAAATGTGAGTATGTATGTATGTAAGTATATTTAGTTTTAAATCTAAAAATATGTAGGGTCAATGTATATTATGTTTTTTTTTTTTAATATGAAAATATTGAAAATATGTTTTTTTGAGTTTTCTCACTGGCTTTGGTACATGACACCTGTGTGTCATTATCATGTCATTGCCGAATCAACTTCTGTTTCACATAACGGACAGATAATTTACACACAAGTTAACTCATTCTGTCATTAACCGCAAGATATCCAGAGTCTGAGACAACAAATCATGCAGCTCTTTCCTCGTAAATTGTCAACTGTCTTTTGTTCCATATTTTTGTGCCTCCTGTCCTCTTCTATTCTTTCCATGATCCAATTTACCCCTGGGTGTGTCAAAGCAAGTAGGATTAGTGCAGCTAAAACGTACTCCTACCTATATGAACAATTCTCCAACCTGCCCATGAATCCTGTTATACTCTCAAGCTGTCACATAAGAGCAATCATCAGCTATATGTTATATTATTAGGTTCTACCTGTTTCCTTCAGCTTGATATATGTATCTATGACAGAAGTTTGTTTATCTTGTTTCTCCTGCTCTTCTTTTATCTCTATATTTTCTGTTTCTACCCGGCTGGCCTTCGGCAGATGGATCCCTCCATATGAGCTGGGTTCTGATCAAGGTTTCTTCCTGTTAAAAGGGAGTTTTTACTGCCACCATCACCCTCAGGCTTGCTCTGGAGGTTTCAGGCTGTTTTTTGTAAAGCATCTTGAGACAATTTGTATTGTTATTGGCGCTATATAAATAAAACTGAATCAAATTAAAATAATATATTTTTTAAGGATGGTTTCTTCCAATTCAGGCAGTTAATATAATGCTGATGCATTTGTATTGTGTTTTATTCTGACAAGTTTCATTATATGTTAATATATGTTCTCCTTTCTATCACCCTGTTTCTCTGAAATCTTCCTGCATTAAAGAAATTATAACTTTCAAGCCCAATCAGTGATTATTGTCCAGCCCGTCTAGCTGAAATCTCACCATTTCTTCCCTTACTTTACACAGCCATTAATAAAGGTAGAGGTGCAGTCGGCCGACCTCTTTCCCTGGCAGCGCCATTATGCTGACTGAGTGTCTGCTGTCTGTATGAGCATGGGCATGACTGAATATGTATGTTCCAAGTATGCTGGCTGGCTTTAGCAAAGTCACCTGTCACATGCAGTGATTTCACCTGGCAGTGAAATCACTGGCAGGTGGGTGGGGATTGGTCTTTTTCCTTTATTATGTTTTTTTGTTTGTTTGTTTGTTTTTTGTTTTTTTTGTTTTTTCCAGCCTAGGTTCCCTAGGTAGTAATAGCAGCTTTTATGGCACTAACATTTCGAACCCAAATCATTTAATTGCAATAGAATAGTAAAAAGTTTTGTTTACGTTGAGTGGAGAATGTGTTTTGCATTATAATATAGAAGGGGTCCCTATGGACTGGCACCAGGTTGTGAAGCATCTGCCATTGGGCCGTGGGGAAATAATATAATTCAGCAAAATTAAACAAATAAAAAACCTGTGAATAATAAAGATACAACCATATACGCTATCGAGACAGTAATTACAATGATCTTGCTCTCACCCTGCACGTCCACGTTTGTGATTATAAACAAAAATATTGTAATGTTACTAGCATGATTTTATCCCGATCCAAATAGGACTGACCCTCACACCCCTAGACTAAAACATGTATTGTGCAGTGTCTCTTACCGAGCTTTGAGCTTTTATTTCAGGCTCTGGAGGCTTGTATACATCAAAGCTTTAACTTGCCTGTATTACACACTATCAATCCCTGTGCTCACTCTCAAGAACAGAATACCTTCTCCTCTCCCTCCCTACTATAAGACAGGACCCCAAAAGCACAGCAGTGCACAGTGTTTGCACTCAGTCATTCGGAAAATACAATTATTCTCCCTCCCCTCGGCTGTGAAATTGCTGTACAACCGCTGTTAAACACGCTGCAGTCATAATCACTGATAAGAGATGCATGGGGCCGGGCCTCCTCTGCCAATACAGTATGCAAACGACGCCCTGCCGTTCTACCCATCTTGTTACTGAGCGATATTAGCACTTGTAAAGGCACTTAGGAAAGGCAGCAGATGTGGCAGCTGTCAGTGAGTAACCCTCGCTCCTTACCAGCACAACTGCTTCCTGCCAGGAAATCCTGGTCAGGGATCCAAAGAAGACGTAGGACACTAAATGAGTGATTAATAACAGAGAAACCCACTATAAACAACACCGATATAAAAAAAGATGGTAGCTATGAGCTGTCTACACAAAAGGTTTGACCTATAAGATGCCCTCTTGAGATTTCATGTCCCTTCCCCCTCCTCAAGCACCAGGGGTGTCAGCTCTCAACGCAAAAATACATAGGTGGTGCCTTCTTAATTGGGACTTAAAAGATAACATTATGATGCTCATGATGATCATTGCACAGATACTTGATCAGTTTGGGATCTAGTGAATTTGCATCCTGCTGGGGATGGCTGTTGCCATCAAGGAGTGTCGTTGTTATGGGGTGGAGGTGTCTGGTCTGGTCTGGTCTAGGTGAGTGCTACATGATTACATTCAGTAACAACCACATGAATGCCAGGTCCCAGCAGAACACTGAATTGTCCCAACATTGTTATTCACTTCTCCTGTCAGTGGTTTTAATGTTGTGGCTGTTTAATGTACATTTAAACTGAGACTGGTAACAGTGAAAGAACTAAGCAGCGGTTTGAATCCCACACCAAGTGGCCTTTCCTACATGTCCTTACCCCCTTCTCTGACCCCCCAAAAAGTCAGTCCATAAATACAGTACAGTAATGTAAAAGATAAGCTCGCAAAAAAGTGGTTATGCCCTAATGAATTACATTTACGAGGTAAATGGTTTATGGCTGGATAAATCCTACCATATCCAGTCTTAGCTCATTCCCATCAGCAAGAGGACTAGAGAGCAAAGTATCAGATGGAGTGCTGCACCAGTAGCTGCTTATTTATGACAGCAGCGGGGAAGTGTTATTGCGATGATGAAGCTGGTTGTACTCAGACAAAAAACAATTATCTAATATATATTTAGAAAACAGCTGCAATCTTTGTATCGCACTAAAAATAGTAGGTAATCTGTAAGTGGGTCACTACAAGTCTCTGCCATTTCCTTTCTGCATTCATCTGTCTTCTCTCTTACACACCTAAACTTCACAAGTAATTAAGAATATGTTTTTTTTTATTCTGGGGCATAAGGACAGCAGCGATACAGTGAAATCTGGTGCACACAACAGAGAAAATAACACAGTAGGATTGCTTGTGTACACAGCTGTTCCTTAATACACCATCACACTGATGAAGAGCATCACAAAGAGAAACAGCAGTGGGCTCAGAGCTCCAGGAGGCTGCTGAGACCCATCCGTGGGCGGGTTCAGACAAATAAAAAAGAAGCAGCTCTGTCTTTCTGTTTGGATTCTCACACCGAGAGGGAAGCTGCAGATACAGGTTTGCTGTCTCCATCTGTGTTTCTGCGAGACAGTTACCAAGCAGAGGCTCACGTGCACAGACGGTGATCAGCAACTGGTGCTCACATCTCACTGTCTAAACCGTGACATTAATCAAACAAACCAAACAAGCAATCAGGATTTTATCACCAAATGTTTTATTAGAAAATATTTTACACCTAAATCCAAAACAAACAAACCCTGAAAAGTGTGAGGAGTCAAGGGAGGGTTATTTAGCTTGCAGATCTCTGTGCAATGTGTGTACACAATTATCCTGCTGTGTTCAGCACAGCAACACAAATAATAAACAGCTACAGTCAAGCAACAATTTTCTGCACTCCTCAATGTTTCTAATAAGAGAGCAGAGACTTTGCTGAATTTTCTCCAATTCATATACAGACGTATTTGAACAAAAGTATTTGATTAATCAAAGCTTTGAATTATTTATGTTTTTCATATGATGAGTTTCTTCTTTTTCCCCCCAAATTGAATGTCAAAGATTCAGGCAAGGTGAAAGAGTAACAGTAATAAAAGAATTGAAACCATGAAAATAAGTCTGTAATGATGGATTGCTTTAGGCTGACTAATACAGAGGCTTATGCATTTAACCAGCAGTCCCATATTGTGAACGATTAGTTTTGGTGACCTCTGTTGGTGTTCGAGTGTGTGTGGAGACAAAGTGTGATTAGAAGTTTTCTACAAGGTCCATGATCCTCTTCCGCTCGGCCTCCTTGAACTCGTCGCTCTTCCCATCTCCGATGCTCTCAGCGTACTCTGCAAAAGACAAAGAAAAATCAGAGGATTAGTTGGCTTGACAGCACAGGCGTGGCTGTTTGACTTTTGAGGTTAAACAGAACATCCTTGGTGCCAGAAATTCACAAGATCGATTCTCCTTCAGCACTGAACAGAAGATAAATGTGAGGAGCAAAATAATGCGCTTTAGGTTGAGGAATTTCCCTGACAGGCTTGCCCAGAACGGAGAAGCAGAACACGCCTCAGTTATCTGATCAACAAACAATTTTATATGTAAAAAGTCGACAGAGCTATATTTAAATATCTAGAAAATTCACAAGGAATATAGAATTTCTTGAATAAAAAAAGATTAACAACTCACTTATTTAGGCTAAATTCAGCTGTCACTCTGTCTGTACTGCAGATGTTTACTCCTCATGTAAAGGCATCAACTACAAGTTATTCAATTCTGAAATACTGCAAACAATTATTGTCATAAATCAGCTTACTCAATTACTTTAAATATCCTGGTCTTTATTGTGTTTTGTGAATGTTTGGCACGAGGAACTGAACGTAAAGATCCTCAGCCAGCTCTTTGGTTGGAATCTTCCTTCATTTATAAGATTCAATAAGAAGAAAGACCCCCTGTGAACCCCTTCCAGGAGATCTCCTTCTACCCGAGTAGAGATTCAAACTAAGCCATTCTTTGTGTTTGGAAAGGGAAAAGCTGAGAGAGTGCATTCAAGAACTGTCAGCACTGAGCATCTGTACATCAATTTTACAACAAGAATTCACATTCCAAGATCTCCTATAATGAGATGTCCCACAACAGTGACTGAACTGAAATCCAGCCACGGTCAATAGAAACAGTTGCACTGTGCACTGCTTCATTGTGAGTGTTTTCTTCATTTTGTGCGTCTTCCTTGAACACCAGGCCTTTGAGACTGTCAGACGGTCGATTTGTGAGTCTAATGTGCAGAAAGAGAAAGTTGCATCTGCCGCAGCCCCAGTGGACTCCAGGCATCCACTCGCTCTCTCAGCCTCCGAGGCAGGGATTACACATTAAACCCGGGGATGTTGAGACAGAAATGTTAAAGAATTTTTCTCCGGGTGACACTGCAGAGACATGACAATGAAGAGGGATTTCCTGACAAGAGCCCACACAGTTTAAGAAGATGAGGCAATGCTTTCAAAGACTCAGAAGAGTTTGTTTTTGTGTTTTTAGAGTGTGCATAAAGGATAGTAATAGATGTAATGGGACTGAGGAGAGACCTCGGGGACATGGTGAAAGAATATTATTTGTCTTTGTGAGTGCTGGAGGAAGAAGAACAATTATTTGCTATGGTAATTCTGTTCCATCATAACACTGTAATTGGCCTGACTAAACTGACTAAAATGAAGTCTGATGGGGCAAAGAGCTTTGTAAATATGGTGCGTCAGAGTTGAAGCAGAAAGTTTTGGTTGATGTTTACTGACAGTTTTGGGTAATAATGTCATAACTCACTTTTATCTTTTCTTCTAAACGTCAGCTCACTGGACCCTCTGGAGGGTTGGTTTTGATGAGCACAGTCTTGATTGCTGATTAGCAGTAAAAATTACAGCACAACCACTTAACATGGTTTAATAAATGAAGTACTATCTTTCATGGTATTCAGCAAACATCACTGAGCCAACATGTCAAACAACCAGGGCTCAAAATGAAAACAGCTTTATTCGTAGAGAGGATTCAAAGTAGAGATTGATGCTTTAATGACGGTACCCAGTAACACAGTTTGATCACATAATTTAGACAGTTTTCTGACATCTTATTTTTCAGAGTTCCATTAGATGCTGATAGGAGACAACCATGCGATATTCAGCCCTGACTTTGATCTGCAACGTCTGCAGTTTGGCAAACAAACATTGTAAACTAACATTATTTGGAAGCTCAAGGAGTTGGTCTTTTGTCTGTACGGACACAGATCCATTCCTTTGTATTCCTTGGGTCAGTCGAATTCTAGTGGTGTAGCTGGAGAACCCTCTGGGGTAGAGGACAGTCCAGCCTCAAGCCATCCCAAAATTCTAGGTAAAGGTGGGATTCTGTCAAATATGTTCCTACCTGCTTACAGTTGGACTTTTAACGCTGGCACTTGATGAATTTTAAATTGAGTTCACAGAGTGAGCTGAAGATGTCATAAAAGTCTTGTCGTCTACTCCCTGTGGTGTGCTACCAGTGGTAACTTCTCTGTAACAGCTCAAGCAGTTACATGAATGTGTAGCAAAGGCAGACTGATGTTTAAGAGTCCAGTTTAATTACATCACAAATAGGCAAAATGCTTATAATTCAGGGAGTTTTCATCATCAGCAAATCATATCATGTCTGCACAGCACTGTAGGAAATGCTTTGTGGACCACTACTGCCCACCGTCAAAGGTGTTTGTGCACTAATGTTGTAAGCGAGGGAGTGAGAGCTAAAAATGGCATGCAGCCAGTTCAATGTTTTGTTTGTTGCTGTTTGCTTGTGAGAAACAGAGTTGGGGTGCTGCAGAACAAGCAGGATGAGGTTGACAAAACAAAGTGGAACACAGATTTTAAATGGTATCATTTCAGCAGAGACTATGTAATTCAAAGCAGTACAAAGAAAAAAACATCCCGCAGATATGTATTTATGTAAGACGCAACATCAGATACAAGCAGAGTTGGAAGGAAGGCAGACCAACAGAGTACGTGAACTGTTTCTTGAGATGCAACGTGTCAGGTCAGGTCAAAAAGACCCACAGTGTGACAGCAGTCTGTACAGAGGTCACTCCATCACTGGGTATTGTGAGGAGAGGTCAGTTATGACAGACCACAGAGCTGGTTATGAAAGTGTAAGGCTAGATGACTGTGTAAAGATATAGGGGTGTAGGTCTGGAGCATGCTGCAGAGATAACAGCCTTGAATGGAAGCAGCAGGGATTAGAATTTGATCTGCAGATGTGCGGGATGTTACAGAGCTAAAAGATGGCAGAATTTTACAGTTGACTGAGAGAAGCAGGCGAGGGGATGCAGAGAGAGCAACTCAACAAAAACATGAAAATCTACAGCTTCTTCTCCAGCCAGCCTGCCATTGTGACTGTGTGTATACCAGAATGTCTCCGTGTCTATAAATGGCGTCGCAGTCAGCCACACAGACAGAAAGGTCAGAGATTCTGTGACTCCTCAACTCTCTGCAGAACCTTTTCTTTGGCATGCTGGTACCCTTTCCTTCTGTCACCACGGCAACACGACAGAGGACAATACAGCACTGAGCATCGCCATTACTCAGGTCAGTGACTGGGACTGATCTGCCATGAATACAAGGAGAATCATTTCCAGGAGCAGTCTCTGCAGTCACACTCAACGGCATGGACACAGTAGGACTTTCAGTGCGACTGCAGCTGCTCTGGTCCAGCTGTACAAAGGACAACCATTACACCACAATGTTTATGTTTTGATTAATGTGAAGATTGATGCCTGAGCAGAATATTATTCCTTTGATTAACTCTCCATTAAATAATAAAACCAACCATAAAACCTGACACATTTCCTCATCATTTATTTTAACATGAAATCTATTAATGGATTCTTCATTTATATTTACTTCATATTTAGTTCCACATTTATAATAGGCTGATATTTCCTAAGAGCTTTAATTGCAGCTTTATTGAGGCGCAATGCTTAGGTAAACCTATGTTGTTTAGTTTTATAGGACTACATGTGCAAAAATAAACAACTAGCAAATGTGACTGGAACGCAGCATTTCATACAAGCTAGTGGCATCTGCTCTAGTAAGTCTTTGCTGACTTGTTGACCAACTGAAAAACAAGGATAAACAAGTTAAGGACAAACAACTGACTGAGCTTTAGACGGAAGCTGATCCGTGTTCTCTGCTGAGGTGCTCCTGTGTATCATTTGTTCATCATCATTTGTATTTTAAAGGAGTTTCCACAGGTTTATGATCAGGCTTGGGATTTCCAACATGCTATGCTGGGAACCTATTGCGCAGAAGTTTTTTTGTTATATTTCAAAAACATGACACCATTAGTTTAGACTAAGCCAGACAACTAACTTTTCTCTGGCCACTTGTGACATATTCTACCGAATGTTCCAGATCTGGAAGCCTCCCAGCAGATTTTCTTGACATTAGTGAAATCAGTGTTGTTCCTTCCAGAGTGCTATGCCTTCCTTCCTGCAGAGCTGTTTCTCTTTTGTTGATCTCAAGCCATTAAGGTCAAGTTGGCATAGTTAGTGACACACTCTGCATGTGCTTAACCTTTTCCTGCAGTTTCACATTGACCTGACGGGGCACTTGAAATGGGAGAGGGCACTACAATGCTGCCTAATGGAAGGGATGAGGCAACACAATATGTGCCTCAGGCACACAGATTTAAGTGGATGGATGCCATTACAGATGCTAACGCACAGCCATTAAACACAAACACAACACAGTTTATGACAAAAAAATACGTCAAGATCATGCAAGGACACACAACATGCACAGGCAGCCATAAATACAACCTGCAAACTGAAAGACAGAAGAAGTAAACACCTGCATGGGTTTTCTCTGAAAGGCATGTTAATATGCAAAAAAGATGCACATAAAATCAAGCAAGGTTACGTGTGCGTACACATAAATATGTAGACATGCTAATGAAAAATGCTATCCACACACACAAACAAAAAAATCATGTTAGTAAGCAAAAGCACAAACAAGCGCAAGGTACACGACAATGCAAATATGCAGATAAAAACAGAAGCGACACACGGCAACATTCTGGAAACAGATTCCTGCACAAACACAAACACGCACACACATAAAAACAGGCCTGGAGGACTGCCACGCTTGCTGGCACTGCCATGTGTGACGGATGGCTCTATCTACTGTGCTACATGCCACGGAGAGCCAGAGGGTGTGTGAACAGAGCCTTGTCCTCTAGCTTTATCTGACAATGATACAGGAAAGGATGGATGTCACACCAGGAAGAAAATAACACACCTGCTAGGTCTTTGAAAAGCAAATAGAAAACAAATATGGCAGGACAGGGAATCACTGGACAAGGGCAGCAGGTGACGTATGACAGATGATCTCTGTTCCTCTACAAATGAAAGTGTGATCAAATTACAGAGGACTACGCATGCTTGAATTCATGCTTTTACTTTCTGTGCAATATGAACAAAACAAAACAAAAAAACACTTCTGCCTTGAGATATTACATGCTGGACACTGTGCTTATCCTTAGCTTCTATATCTTTATTTCTCCACCTGTATTTTATAATTAATACCCTGGGCTCCTATTAGACACAAGTTTGGGGTTCTATTGCACCAATACATTAATATGAATAAGCAAAGGAGAGAATAAGGAGGTGATACATTATTCATAGTACTTCATCGTACTCCAACATAATACATTTGGCAGACCAACAGCATGGCCCTGTGACCAAACAATAACCACAGCCAAAGAGCAGCGGTTATTCCAACATCTCCCCTTGAAATGTTGCTTCCATGCCAGGGAGAAAAGCTCCTGGGAAACAGGATTTTACTTAATGAGTCAATAAAATGCTTTGCTCAAAAAATAATCTGAAACATTGTAGGTCTGTTAGAGCAGGACGGCTTTTGCCTTTCCAAAAGACACACGGGTTTTCTATTCTATCTTCTTGTAATCACAGGTAAGAGATTTGTGTTTCTGGTCAAGAACGCGATCAACCTGTAGTTTACTCACAACAGCACTTTGGTTCGTTAAACCATAACTAGAGGGCAACCATTGTTCTTTCAATCAATCTTTTTGGAGCATCTGCAGCGAAATATTTATGGGTTAGTGTTTGATAGCGCAAAGCACTACGGTATTTTTTTTTTTTTTTTTTTAGAATTGAAGATACCATTTCTTAAATGAGAAAGAAACCTACCTGTGTTATCCTCATGTCTTTATTTATAAATCTATACTTAATGTAACTATTTTTATTTGACAAGAAAAAGTATTAATTCATTTCCCTTCCTATATGTAATGTGCATTAGGTTATTAGGGAGGGTATCATCTATTGATGTGAACATGTAGAAGAGGTGCCGCAATAAGAGCAGATTTCTGCAGAGAATGAGTGATGGACTGATGACCTCTTTGTTACTCACCTCTCATGATGTGGCGCACTACTTTGACAGAGCCCCCTCTTAGGTTGAGAATTTGATGAACCCTCTGCTGAAGCTACATGGAGAGAAAAAAAAGAATCATGAACAAGCCGCTGAAAATAAATGCCATTATTGGAATTTGCGACAACTTTTATTTTATCAGCCTTTCAATCCTGGAATGTGAGACCAAAATAGAGGTGAATGTGAAGTGGAGTCACAGTGATCTGTGACTCCACAGATCGACAACAACACGAATGCTGTGGTCTTGCGCCACAGCAATAGATAGCACGTTGTTTTATGTTGTTTTCAGAAATGTGTCAAAAGACGGCTTTTGAAAATTGTAAAATTTGCACAATAACTGCAGTACACGCCATTCATTTTAATGGATAACTTCTTCATATTGTTCGTGGCTACTGTACTTTGTTTTTATTAGTGTGTTTCTTGTTTTATGGAACACATATAAATAAATACATATAAATACATTTCAGTTTCAGGGCATCCATATCACTCATAATAATTGTGAGGAATGGTGAATATCAAACAGTACCTAGCTATAAAGACATGTAAAGAGCCCCACTATTATTTTTTTCTCCCAACAAAGAGTAAGTTGAGCCAAGTTAGGTTGCAGCTATTTAAAATAAAAAGTCTTGTGAGTTGTTAAAACAACAACAGCAGTACTGCCATTGTCTGGTTTCATTTAACGCCAGATTAATGGTGAAGTGAATGAGCCACTTGGTTGCATTTCCCATAAAAACATCTGAATCCTGTCTGCTTTTATAGCTGGTCTGATCAGATGTCTTTACTATAATTAATCAAAGAGGGACCTTATTTGGCAAGTCTGTGTGTGAGTGTGTCTGTGTGCGTGTGTGCACCTGTGAGATCCCCGAGTTGCTGATCTCCACCATTATGTAGCAGATCAACTGAAGGACAAATAGCCCGGCGTCCAGGCGACGAAGGTAGAACTCATCCTCCATGCTGTCATCCAGGATCTCCCCCCGACGAACCATCTCCTGCAGACACGGAAAATAAAACACATTCATTAAACATATTTGTAAGCATGAAGGGGTGAATAAATCCCAATTTGCTGCTTGTTTAGAGGTTTCTATTATTCTTGTCATGCAAGTCAGCAAACAGAAAATCAGAGACCAAGTTTAATTTAGGTGTTTTTCAGACTTTTCCTCAAATCCATTTTTTCCCATTGACCAGATACACAAATCAATTGATTTCACAGCTAAGCAACTAAAATGGGGCGAGGGGCTCTGCGGCTGGTGCTCGTGAGCTCACACATACATACACACGCTTGCATAGTTATCCATCTTAACAGCCCTGTCCGTATGCCAATAACACGGTGCTGCCAATAAGCACACAGCACACATTAATCATCATTAGAGATTAAGAAGCAAACCTGAGGGAGAGAGGGGACTCTGAAATGTAAGCCACTGGACTAGTAGGCTCCTAAACAGTTTTTTAATAATACTAATATACTAAACATTTTTAGATAGGACCGGTCTTATCAAAGTTACAAACCCTTTCTTTGAGTATCTCAACTGTCTCTCATTAACATATTCATACAAGTATTTTGTGGATTTCTGGCACATATCAAACATGACATTTCCCAAAAGAATGTTCACTTCACTCTAGTCTAGTGTGTAGAAACACTGACATGTAATTCTACAGCCTTTAGTCGACAATCATTAGGGTGTTGGAAGCTCAGTGTAGTGTCTCTGGCCATCACCATCTTAGTTATGCTAGACTCCAACTAAATGCCAGTTCATTCAAAAATGGGTAAAAGGTGGAGCATGAATGGAGCTGAAGCAGGATATGCTCTAAAGCTGTACATTGTAACATGGAAGAATATATGTTTTAGGGGTTGCGCGACAGATTTGTGGTGAAACCAACTAGTCAACTTCACATGACGCTTTAGGCATTATGTCAACTGATCATGTGACAGTAACAACATGGAAGCCTCAAAAAGACAGCTGAGGAGGGTTTTCAAGCGTGTAGAAATACTTCAATAAAGATTAATTAAAAACGCCACATTTTTTTAACCTGACAGTAGGTTATCCATCTTATAACACAGTGTGAAGTACTATTAAATGACGATACATATATTCAGTGCACAGTATGTAGTGCATAAGCAGATTAGTATGATAAGCTCATGTGTTTATGTCCACTTTTGGTAGAGATGGTAATTATGGTAAATCTGAGAGATTGCCGAGTGAGAGCTGCATTTTAGAAGTGCCAGAGTGACAGAAAAACTTCCGTAACTTCCTTTGCGTGAGATGTTACAATATGTATTCAAGTCTACAGTGTCTACATTAGTGATGTCATTAGTGTCTAGTCGGTGTCGACTCGACTTTCACCACATAATAGCCCACCTTAACAAATCTGAAGTTGTGCAAACCCCTAATGTTTATTGACATGCTCTTGGAATAGCCTAATGTGGCCATTTGAGCAACTGCATTTTTGTTTTCATTTTTTCAGCAATGGAGGTTGAGGCCTACCTAACACGCAGTAAATCTACTTTGCAAACAGTTCCTAATGAAAACAAGTAGATTTAAGCACTGAGCTAAAGAGTATCACGCACGGCATTTACATCTCAATGATTTAATCCTGGAAAAAATTTAAATTTTCCAAAGGCCTTGACCTTAAAGATCAATCACTACTGTAAAACCCGATTATACTTGTGAAGTTCAGCTCATTAATATACCTCCGCCAAAGGCCAGCTTCTGAAGATTACAGTACAAGATTATTGTGGAAAAAAACATTAGAAGTCCATGCCACAACACTGGGACATTAAACAAGGTATCTATAAGACAAAGCTACATCTTCAGAACAAAGTGTAAAATAAAAACTGTAGATTGTCTACAAACTGTTAAAAAAAAAACCTGATAATTAAAAGTGCTAAATAAAGACTTCAAATGTAGGACAGTTGTCTCTACAGTGTCCTCTGAGCTAGACACTGGAATGGAATTCCATATGACTGCAAAAAGAGGAGAATTACCGCATTATTAAACAAAAAAGAATAAGAAAAAAAAGCTTGGCCTTGTTGCTGTCAAGTAGTGCTCATTAAAGATGCACAAAGTCAGATGTAAACCGTTTCCTTTCCTTCCTGTAGGAAAAAAAATCTCAGTTTCTAGGGCAAATCATCTCATTATTTAGAAGAGATACAGTAGCTTACAGCAACGCTGGTTGGTTTTAATCTCCTGACTTCAGCAAAGACACAGCATGTGGGCCAAAATGACAAATAGATAGAACACAATACATACATGTGAGCCAGAGGGACTGGAAACATAGCATGCGCATACACCATGTTTGCATTTTCTCTCATTGTTTCACACTGCAAGGTAGTCTTTTTCATGGCATCATCATTTATGATAATGGAAACAGCAAAGCACAGCTGGAGGCAGTTTCTAGCCACCAGCTGCAGAGAGGTGGGAATCTATTCTAAATATGAAAGACTGTGACTTATGTCTATGATGGGAGTAAATTTACTGGGCTGTGTGCAAGCAATCAGAAAGTAAATTAATTAATTTTGAGATGAGGTAAAAACAAGCATTTCGGCAAGATGTGGATTAGTTGGATGAAGATGTAATTATGGAGATTTTGTGTGGTGTCCACTGAAGGGAGTACTTCAGTAAAGTGTGAAATGATTGTAAAATAGCTAGTAATAGGAGGTATGATGGGATAAAATTATACATACACACATACTGAAATTTTAGTGGAAAATAACCAATAATCAAAACTAATGTGATATTGAACTTGAGTCACTATAAGGTGACATATCTATCACAAACCTGGGTAAACTTAAACACCATATCACCATGTGGTGCCAGGGACAGTGTATAAAAGTTACCGCAGTGATAATATTATGTCTGATTAGTGTATTTCAAGAAAATAAAATGTTCCCGACAAGGCTCACAAAGTGTAAAAAAGCACAAGCACATAGTTTTCCTTTATGCTGCAGGAGGGCTGAAAGCAGAAGGGCAGACAGCTATGATGATGACTGATCCGGTGTGATTGACAGAGAAAGACTCAAACCGTGTTAGCTTTATCTGATGGGTCATCAAAACGACTGCTAGGTGGTAAGATCTGGAATAGAAATTGCATTTCCTAAAAGAATGTCTAGTTTTAGTTCTGAAACAAAGCATCCAGCTTTCAGATGCCGGCAATGCACTCAGAATCTGCTTAACAGATCCCTGCAGAGTTGAAAAAAAGCATCTGACTCTGAAAATATTTTTACCACTTGAACTTCACATAATCACTGTAGTGTCATGAATAATTTAACAACACTGTTGTTAAAGTGTGTGTACAACAAGAATTGTATTGTTCAGTTCATGAAGATTAGGTAAAATTCGATAAGGAAGGTATATCCACATGTTCTGTCTCTATTCCATTGCTAAGATAAGATTATCCCTTTTTCATCCCATAGTGGGGATAAATTAAGTTTTACGATTTCTGCTGCTTCTCTCCTTATTATTTCCTTATTTACATCCCACCTTTTGTCCTTGTCTTGTCTCTTTGCCTGGGTTATCCAAGCCAGTTGGTCTTCAAGTCCTTGTTCTTTACATTTATTCCTTTTATTTCTGCCCCGCTGTCTTTAAGGTCCCCATTTCCACCTCATCCTGGTTGTCTAAGGCTTCTCTACACAGGTCTCCACCTGCCTGTCTACTCCACCACCACCACCAGTGCCTAGACTCCAGGGTGCCTTTTCCCTATCCACTACCTTCATCTATGACTCATCGGTCTCTAACCACCAATCTATCTTTCTGTACTGACCTACGTTCCAGAAAAAACGTATGTGTTAGGTAGTCAGGGAGAATTGCCTTTGTGCATACTGCCTATATGGAACATTTCCTTCTTAAAGCCTTTGACATGTGAAATAAGACCTTCCATTTGGCTGCTCTATAAATACAAGACTTGTCATGGCGAACTTATTTGAAACATATCATCAAGTCAACTACTGCTCCCTTTGAAAAACCTCAATGTAAAGGAAAGGAGAAAAAAGCCAGACCTTTAAATCTGGGCAGTGAGTGGAAGTGTTTGAACAATGACATATGCATTAAATATTCATTATTCTGAGCAGTGGAAGCAGACATTTGGGATATTAAAACCAGAGCCAATGCGGGCAATGTGACGTGTTCATTACATCATTGGGAGTTTTGTCCACTTGTGAATTTTGACATTGTGGCCAATATCTTTGTGTGTGTGCGTGCGTGTGTGTGTGTGTGTGTGTGTGTGTGTGTGTGTGTGTGTGTGTGTGTGTGTCAGCTCAGTCCCTCTAGCAAACAGTCGACAGAGGAAGCGGAGAAAGAAAAACGTGTTGAAAGGAAGGATTGGACAAGTCAATTACTGCAACCTCAGAGGAGGCCAGTAGCCTGGCTACAGTACAGACAAAGTAATAAGCAGTGATTTTCAGTCTCAGTCCCTTTACTGTAACTCAGTTGCACTGAGCTCATGTGTGCATGACAAGATGTGTATGATTAGTAGTATGTGCATTGTGCATACTGAAAACCATGTAGGAATGATAATGTCTGTGTATTGTGTGTGTGCGTGTCTTTGACCAAGGGCCTCTTTTTGGTGAGTTTCTTAATGAATGTGTATCAGCTTTTATATGAGTGTGTGCGTCTGTTTGTTATTCCTGTACTTTCTTTTCCGCTGGGATGCTTAGATGCAGAATTTAAGTGGTTTCCTTGTCAGCACTTTGTATAAAGACTGCGTGTGTGCAAGTGTGTGTGTATGGAGACTGTAATGCTCTTTATGAGGCTTAAATAAACACCAAAAAGAGCTGTTAGATAGCCTCATTATGAAACACAGATACAGAGGTTGATAATAACATATTCCCCCCGAGAAAAAAAATGGCAACTTGGCGAGACAACGTGCCGATTTCAAGATATGATAAGAGAAAGAGAGACAGAACAGCCCAGTGCCTTAGGATCCAAATCAATTAGAGTTTGTTCACAAAGTGGGGCAAAGAAAAACTGCAGTGTTATAAGACGGGACAAGGTACCACGTTTATTCTGTGGGTTGTGTTGAGTCTGAAGCAGCTTCTTATAGTTGATCTTTGACAGCTTCCTTTGGAGGTTGCACTGTGAAGTCGTCTGCACAATTTCAATAACTTTTCAGCATAGGTCCACAAATTTTAGGGCTTTTTAGGGCTTTTACTGATTTGGCTACAATCATTGAGTAATAAAAGTTCCTGGTATTTACAAGTTACTTATGAACTTGGTAAGAACTGTGCTGCACCTTCCCTCACCTTGAAGAGGAGCAAAAACACTAGCATCACACTGTGAGACGTGGAGGGCAAAACTTGATCTTTGACTCCCTGAAGTCATGAACAAAGAACTGCTTTTGGACCATTCACAGTGCTTGTAATCTGCATTGCCACTATGCGTAGTTAAATTTCTGGAGAGATGTGTATCAGGTAGCTACAAGGTAGGTAGATGTGTATCTACTAGCTATGATGTATAAGTGGCGTGCAACTATAAGCCAAGCTTAAGAAGAATATGGGATTTGAACCATAGACTTTTTGTGTCCAGCACTTGACCATATTATCCACTATTCAAACTTACACTGTGTTCAACAACGTCACACTTCCTGCTTGCACTGGAGCACCAGACTGTCAGACAGACAGGCAGACAGATATGCATCTCAATGAGAAATTCACATTACCTGGTCGCGCAATTTTCTACTGCTTCTTTAAAAACATCCAAATGAGATGGACCTACAAGTTAATACCTCTTAAACTGAAATACACTAATCCAAACATGAATGAGTTAGTTGCACTGCAGACAGTTTTTAGCACGACACTTCTCAAAAACCTAATTCAAATCTAGGATGAATGTTGAATTTCAAGGAAGGTCAATGGATAAGGTTAAAAAAAAAAAAACAGAAGAAAGAGCAATGATGAGGAGAAGATAAACAAGATGTGAAACCAACACAATTTCAGTTCTAAACTATTCTAAACTTTTAGTCAGGAAGCAGACAGGGAGGGATACTGAGCAAGAGCATTTATTCTCTGAAGACATTCAGGAAAACTAAATGTATCACATTCAGGTGCAAAACCAATTCCAACTTAACATGCTTTCTTTGAAAATATCTACTGTCAGCAAAGTTAAAGTAGCACATTTCTGCTGTATACTTTTGCTTCTGTCCAGTAAAGGAAGCACACAATCTCTCTCAAACATACACAGTAACCAACTGGGTTCTTTGGTGCTAAGAAAGTGCACTCAGGCATTTTAGAGTATTGAGGTCAACCCTAGCCATGTTTTGCTGAGCTTCATCAATCCCAAAGAGCTGTTAACAATCTGAGAGCAGAGGGAAGGTTCAGAAGGAAAGGAGATGGAGAAAGCAAGGAAAAGAATTAGATGAAAGAAGGATAGTAAGGACAAGGAAAAGGTGTGACACCAACAGAAACAGAGGATGAGGGGAGAATGACAATATGCATAAAAAAGACTACAGGAAGATCTGGAAATGAGCAGATCACATGAAAGTAAAGGAGACAGGGAATATTAAACAAAAACAAGAGGCCACGGTAAATAATGACTGGAAAAATTAGGGAACCAAGGACAGGAAAGATGAGAAGGGAACATTGAAGAAAAGTGACAGAGTGTAAAGGAAGCAAAATAGGGGCGAAGGAGGAAGTCAAAAGTTTGAAATACAGCAGTATGAGAAAAGTAGCTTTAAAAGAGGAATAAGAAGGATAGGAAGAGAGGACTGATACCAACGAGGGAGGGAAATAAGCAGCTTATTAAAGGCGCTGGGCTGCAGAGAAATAGCAAGAGCAGCTTTTTTTTTTTGCTATCCTCCTGAGAAATCTGTGGATAATATGTTACAGAGGAAAAACATTTTGCTTACCGCCCCTTAAAAACAGGCTTAACTAGGGGAAACCAAAAGGCTCGGCAGAGGGAGATAAAACACTGCTGCTGCTGACGGCAGACGATTCAGTTGAGGCGCTGGACAGAACTGGGTCGCCGTCTTTATCACCTTATTTAACGTAATGTGGCATTTGGTGGAAGCTTTGATTCACAAAGACTTTAAATATTATCTGGGTGTTGTCAGTATCAGACCTGTTCCAGCAGGAATGAAAAAACAGCCCTTTGCCCAAACCACCGGGCTACACAAGGCACGGTAACCAAATAACTAATGTGCAACAGCACTGTCATTCTAACAGCTAAGAATGATTCACAACCATTCCGTAAAACTAAAGTAAAAAAATCAAGACAATGCAAAGCAACAGGCAAATTCTGCTTCTTCATGATTGTGACTAGGTTCACATCAGGATGTAAATCCGGAAAATATTGTCTTACATAAAATGCCCTCACTCCTACAATAACGCTCACTTTTAAAATGTAGTTATTTTGGTCATGTCTGCATAATGGCACCACATTTGTGTTGTGCCCTGATGCCTCACAGCAAGAAGGTTTTTGGGTTCGAATCGATTGACTGGGGACTTTCTGTGTGGAGTCTGCAGTTTGGCTTCCTCCCATTACAAAAGACGTGCCCATTAAACTAAATGGTGATTTTAGATTGGCCTTAGGTGTGAGTGTGAATGGTTGTTTGTCTCTCTGGGTTAGCACTGTGATGGACTGGCCACTGACAGCTGGGATAGGTTTCAGTGCCCATTCACCTGAATGCTTTAAGTAGTTCACTGCTGTATTGACTAAAAATGTAAATTACAGAGACCAAACTAGCTAGTAAACGGAATATACAATAACTTTGCAGAGTGAAAAAAAATCACTGAAATTAACGTAACAAAAACAAGTTAAAGTGTAGCATAAGAGAGCCCATGAAATGATTAATTTAACCAAACACCGCTGTTATTCTGAAAGAAGTTTAGGCACATATCATTATTTTAGTTATTGTTTAGTTATTATCCTGACAACCATTTTATCAGTAAATGAACTGTATAACATGTATTATAACCATCAGCCATTTTTGTTTTTAATATTTTTCTTTTTTTATCCTTTTTCAAACTATATTTGGTTTTAAGCATTAAAGCCTCATCACATGTGTTACTATTGCATATGTGAAAAAGATCAAGTATAAAGCCTGTGATTGCCTGTGTTGAGATTACCAGTCCTCTTTAGGCTCAGGTCACTCTAATGTACTGATAACATCTTTCATGTTTATGTCACTTTTCATTGTACTAGAGTCCCTTACAGTGTTCTTTTGCATGGAACAGTAAGAGGTTAATAAGATATTATGACTTCTTTCGAATGTTCTTTGTTTGGTACACAGTGAATAGAACATTGTTGCTAGGCCACAAATAGGTAAGTTATCACGTCTTGCTTCATGTGTGCCTGGCTCACAGTGTGGCTCAGAACTGGGGGAGGCTAGCCATGAGGCTTCAAAGATAGCTGCATACACCGACAAGTTTGCTTATCACCAGGTTATCACAAAGCCAAGCTTTCACCATCCCAGAGGAAGAGAGGGGAGAGTGACACAGTGAGACAGGGAGAAGGAAGAGGAGAAAAAGAGACTGGGGGAGAGAAAATGTCAAACTGTCTGGCCTTTTCTTGGCAATCCCACCACGATGTCTGTCTGAGAAATTAATCTTCTGTCATCTTGTGATGGGAATCTCACACTTATCTGTCCACATCCACACTTTTGTCCCCCTTGTCGTTCATTCAGATTCCATTTTTTGGGGTTTTTTTTTGTTCCTATTCTGATGTTTACAGTATATCTCTGGCTTTTTTCTCATTTTCCTACCTTTCTGAGAACAGCATACTCTTTCTTTCACTTTCTGTTCAAGCAATTATCACCTACCTGGTCACTTATCCTCTATCTGTATGCCTCCATTGGACTGTCTATTGCTCAACCCAACGCACTGACATACACAGAGAGAGAGACAGCTCAATAGGGGCCTGACACATTAGATCCCAACTACTAAAAGTTCCAGCCCCCTGCAAACTGTCATATTGTTATAAACAGGATTGTGAATGTGAAGAGGGAAGATGGCATCGGCTGGAACCTCACATCTTATCTCCCAAAAAGAGCTATACATTTTCTATACATAGAAAAGCAATGTATGTATACATAGTGAGAAGGCGAAGGGAAACAACATGAAAATGTTGTATAAAACATTAAAAAAGCTGAATCCAGGAAAAGCTTTCATATTTGAATGAAAATCCAAGATTGGTACCGTCTGTTGAGCTCAAATGCCTGATGTGATACCATATTGCTTCATATACAATAATGAGAGCTGCACAGTGAAAAATACCAAGTAAGTTGAGCTGGCTTTGTGCTATTCAGACTAATATTAGAATTATGTCTCAAATTTGGTCAATCCAAAAACAGTGAGCAATCATCATTTTGTTGGTGTGATAAATTGCAAATCATCCCCTTTCAGTTTTGAACATAGTGCTAGTTAGGCACACTAGTGGATATTTATGAAGCATTTAGCAATTGGCAAGAGGAGCACTGGATGACACTTTTGTCCCCCTTGTCGTTCATTCAGATTCCATTTTTTGGGGGTTTTTTTTGTTCCTATTCTGATGTTTACAGTATATCTCTGGCTTTTTTCTCATTTTCCTACCTTTCTGAGAACAGCATACTCTTTCTTTCACTTTCTGTTCAAGCAATTATCACCTACCTGGTCACTTATCCTCTATCTGTATGCCTCCATTGGACTGTCTATTGCTCAACCCAACGCACTGACATACACAGAGAGAGAGACAGCTCAATAGGGGCCTGACACATTAGATCCCAACTACTAAAAGTTCCAGCCCCCTGCAAACTGTCATATTGTTATAAACAGGATTGTGAATGTGAAGAGGGAAGATGGCATCGGCTGGAACCTCACATCTTATCTCCCAAAAAGAGCTATACATTTTCTATACATAGAAAAGCAATGTATGTATACATAGTGAGAAGGCGAAGGGAAACAACATGAAAATGTTGTATAAAACATTAAAAAAGCTGAATCCAGGAAAAGCTTTCATATTTGAATGAAAATCCAAGATTGGTACCGTCTGTTGAGCTCAAATGCCTGATGTGATACCATATTGCTTCATATACAATAATGAGAGCTGCACAGTGAAAAATACCAAGTAAGTTGAGCTGGCTTTGTGCTATTCAGACTAATATTAGAATTATGTCTCAAATTTGGTCAATCCAAAAACAGTGAGCAATCATCATTTTGTTGGTGTGATAAATTGCAAATCATCCCCTTTCAGTTTTGAACATAGTGCTAGTTAGGCACACTAGTGGATATTTATGAAGCATTTAGCAATTGGCAAGAGGAGCACTGGATGAGAGGAACATCAAAGAAGGTATTTTATGCAGCTGAGTGCATTATTTAGATAAGAATGTACTGTATGTAAAGGAAACATACAGAAAAAGCAGTCATGTGTACAGTCACATGAAGTTCAGAGTTAGTTGCCGTCTGCAGACAGGACGTGAAATACATGGACCTTTAATTTTCTATTTAGTCACAATTTGTCTCTTAATTCTTGAGGCATGGTATGTTCAGGGCTCTCACTTCACAAGAAGTGTATGCTTGTCCCAGAAACTTAAAAATCAGCTGTATAACATCAGCTACTTCTAAAAATGACATTGCCTTGATAGCTTTTCATTCAAGGTCAACAAAGCAAAACAGATGACATTAAGTTTTTGTGTGAATCCATCAATGCTACAAGCTGCATGAGGTAAAGCCAATGTATACAGTGACGGTAAGAAGAGGAGGATGGAAGGGGAGGGTGGGAGAAAAGAAAAAAAGAGAGATGCTTACATGTTTCTCTCCTTCGATCCTCTTGTCAGCCTGTTGAACAGCCTCCAGGTACTTAAAATGCAACTCCATCAGTCTATCAACCTGGAGAGTCAAAGAAACAGAGGCAATGAGAAAGAAAGTGAGGGAGGAAGCATACCAGAAAGAATAGTGAAAATAGGAGAAATATGAAGAGAAATATGAGTGCAAAACAGAAATGGAACGATTATGGGAGTCCAAGGGAAAAATATGGAAACAAATCTGAAAATACTTTGGGCAGAACACACAACAACCGAAATTATTTGGCAACAATGATTTATTAATACATATGCTTTGTCTCTTCCTTATATGCAAATATGACATTAACTATTTATCTATTATTTTGGCCCTAAGCTTGTTCAATGCAGGAAGAACTTATGAGGTGGTGAGCAAGGAGAAGAAAAGTAATGATTTTAGATATTAATTTATCATATTAACATATGGCTGAAGACATTAGATTTAAACCTTAAAAGGAACATCTAAGTGCAGAAAGTAGCTGATGGAAATGAAAGTGAGAAAGACATCGAGAGATGATTTGCATGACAGTCTAAAACGGCCAAAAGCAACACAGTGAGTAAGAGATTTTTTTGCACTATTATCAAACATGCAGGAGTTATGGGTGGAAAATAAAATCACAGTTCAGTTGTCACATTTGATATTGTAGTTACTTTGTAGCATATAACAGACAACATAAACAGGTACAGAGTGACTTTGTGACCTGAATGTATTTAACCAGCTTTCAGTAAAGATAGAACAAGACTTGATAAGAACATGACTGATTCAGTCAAATGTCATCTAATGGGACATATTTTTGGGTGCCTGCAGAGTAACTCAGGTTTAATCCTAAAATTTTCCCCTGCAAAATAAGTGCATGCCATAAGTAAAGAGGCCTAGTGATGTGACCATTAACACTAGTTACATGATATCGATATAAGTTATAGGAGATACCGTATTCTTTCATTTTAAAACTTTAATTAGCTACCCAAAGTCAAACTAACACTTCAAGAGCTTCCAAAAAGTGCAGCAACTACTGTTACCAGTGGGATTAAACGGGTTAAGAGGACCAGGCGAGTACAAAGTCAGTTAGAATCCAACCCCTCATGAAATAAAACAAAAATTTTAGCAGGGGAGTTGCTCCATTCAGAAATCATTATGACCAATTATTTCTATTAGGGCTGTCAAAATTAAGGCATTAACGCAGATTAATCCATTATCATGATTAATCTGGTTAAAAATTTTAATGCATTTAACCCATCTGCAGTGCAAAATGATTCTGAGCATCTCTGGCAAAAGCATTCCGGGCAGTTTGTCCAAGTAGCTGTCTGTGGGTCTCTCCAGAAGCAGCTGACTGGTACCAGATGGCGCTAAGCGGTCTGCGGCCAGGGCAGTCACTGAGGCAAAAACTCAGGCGTGGGAGGAGTTCGGTGAGGGTATGGAATAAGACTATCGGTCGGGTCCAAAGAAGTTCTGGCAAACCATCCAGTGCCTCAGGAGCGGAAGACGGCAACTTGCCCACACCGTTTTTGGTGGGGGCAGGGAGCTGCTGATATCACCTGGAGCTGTTGTCCAGTGGTGGAAGGAAAACTTTGAGGAGCTCCTGAATCCTACCAACATGTATTTCTTAGGGGAAACAGAGCCGGAGGTCCTGGGGGTGAACCAACTACCTGGCGGTGGAGCCCCAGGAGAGGATGAGATCCTCAAGGCTCTGGATGTTGTAGGGCTGTCTTGGTTGACACACCTCTGCAACATTGCATGGACATCAGGGGCAGTATGTCTGGAGTGGCAGACTGGGGTGGTGATTCCCATCTTTAAAAAAGGGGACCAGAGGGTGTGTCCAACTATAGGGGCATAACACTCCTCAGCCTTCCCGGGAAAGTTTATGCCAGGGTGCTGGAAAAGAGGGTCCGGTCGATAGTTGAACCTCAGATCAAGGAGGAACAATGTGGTTTTCGTCCCGGCCGTGGAACCATGGACCCGCTCTTTACCCTCACTGGGGTGCTGGAGGGGAAATGGGAGTTTGCTCAACCGGTGTGAGCAGTTTTTTGTGAATTTGGAGAAGGCCTACGACTGTGTCCCCAGGGGCATCCTGTGGGGGGTCCTGTGGGGGGTGCTCCGGTAGTATGCTATGGGCCATTCAGTTCCTGTACCAAAGAAGTGCGAGTTCAGTCCGTGTAGCCGGCTGTAAGTCGGACTTGTTCCCAGTTTGGGTTGAACTCCGCCAGGGCTGCCCTTTGTCACCGGTTCTGTTCATACTCCTCAGAGTAGAACCGCTGCTTCTCCACGTCGAGAGGAGTCAGTTGAGGTGGTTCAGGCATCTGATGAGGATGCCTCCCAGACGCCTCCCTTTAGAGGGGTTCCGGGCAGGTCCCACTGGTAGGAAGCCTCGGGTTCGCCCCAGGACATGATGGAGGGATTATATCTCCTGTCTGGCCTGGGAGCGCCTGGAGATTCCTGGAAGTGGCCGGGGAGAGGACCGTCTGGATCTCCCTCCCCGCAATCCCGATAGGCGGATGAAGACGAGACGAGATATTTAATTGTGATTCATTGAAACTAACTCACAGCAACTCTGTGATTAATCTGATTAAAAATTTTAATCATTTGACAGCACAAATTTCTATATTGTATTCCCGCTAGATCAAAGATCCTGCAAAGTTACATTCAAATCAAGAGTAACAGCTATGTAGTCATACATGTCATCTGAGCACTGCTGAGTTGACAACAAAAGGGCTACGATTATTCTTTTTTAACAGTCAGGCACCAAATCTCTTAAAAAAATTTAATTAACTGAGAGTTGCTGAGTCAACTGTGGTTTTAATTTGGAGGCCAATTTTGTACTATTGAATAGTATCATGTTGTACCGATACATGTTTGTATTAATTAAAACATGTAATGGAAACAAAATTATTTTTGTGTGAAATCAACAACACATTGTCTTTGCAAACTGCTCCATCAGGGCAGCAATGTGATGATTGGCAACTCAGCTGAAAAATACAACATTCTTAAATTCTGTTTTTTGTTGTTTTTTTTAATCTGGGTCTGATCAGACCCAAAAATAAATAATTAAACATCGTTTTAACTATAAATACGACAAGCAACAAATCTTAATATTAGACAAGTTGGAACCTTAAGATATCTGGCAACTTTGCTTGAAAAATACAGCAGAAAAAAAACAGATGCTGATGAATTCTGAAAGACTAAGAGATTAATTGTTGGAGCCCTGAAAACACAGTGATTGCATACAACAGAAAAAAATAAAATCATAAAGATCAGAATTGATAAACTGGGACTTGGCAACGTCATCAAAAACATGATTGCTTCATAAAGGATCCTGTGTACTTACTACTACTACTACTGCTAACTCACAACATGAATACAGAGAAAAATGCAAATACTATTATACGGCATAGTTAGAAACTGATTGAGAAATTATGTAGAGGAAATTGTCAGAGCAGTTCTGATTCAAGATACTGCAAACACTGAGTAACAAAAACATATTTATGATGAGGACACAAACACTTCAGCTTAGGTTTTCCGATGAAGCAATCTGCTGGTAATCACAGAGAGGAGACTCAAAAAAAAAAATAACTGGAAGATGAAGGACAAAAGAATAAACATGACCAAGATGAAGAAAACTCACCTTCTCACAGTCATTCTCTGTAAACTTGTTGAGAAGTCTGCTTCTCTGTTGGGACTTGAGATTTCTCAGCATGGAGGCGATGATGGAGCAGACATGCTCTAAAGAAAGGATGAGAAGTTAAATGTAAAATCTTGTAAAATGTTTCTTCAAAGTTTAAATACATCTAACGCCAAGAAAATAATTAGACACCAATGACACCAACTGTGCAACTTAAAACTCAACAAAGACCTTGCAATATCTTGCAGTGGGCTGACTTCCCAATCTAATAGTCTGTGTCGTCTTTAATGAACAACATTTTTGCTTCTGAATTAAACTGATTAGTGTCAAACCTTGCACGCACTAAGGACAAATCGATTAGCACTTGAAAATTTGCAGTTAAAGAACACAGCCACAGTGCTGCGTAATGAAAGTACTGAAAGTACTGTTAATGTAATTTAGAAATCAATTTTCATTTGAACATATGTAATGGTTTGGCTCTGTGGCTGAATTACATTTCTCATGATGATGGAAATTTGTCTGTAGGCCATTCAGAAAAGCAAGAAAGCTAGACGACTGAAAACATATTAATTGGCTACATTTACAACAAACACTAGTCACACTGAGTGCCCTTGTTAACCATGTTCGTGTTATGTGAGATGTTTTATTTCATTATAAAACCTTCTTAGTCACTGGCTGCACCAGAAGGCAAGATCCAGCATAATATTTCTCTACGATATTAAATGAAATATACACTGTACACCCAAGGGTAGCAGAACATGACACTGTAAAATCACTGAATATACAGAGTAGAGAAGAAAAAAATGTAATTGGACTTTATCAACAAGAGGTCAATATTCTCCCTCAACAAGGCTTTGCAGTTGCTAAGCAACAAGAATCAGGAATCAATCCCAATTCTGCTTTTTAAAAGGGGTCATGTTTGCTGTCAGCTCCCTTTGTGCAATTCCCTACAACCACACAGTTTCTTTACCCACATGACATGATAGCAGAAAAAACTAAAGGCTGTAATACCTGCCATTGTCAACTCTTTCAAAATATACAAATACCCTGTGACATTAACAATATAAGCAAACGAAACACAGGAATGCACTGAAACACAATACAAAACAAACTGGAGTTACGCTGCTGTGAAGAGAAGGTCAGATAGAAAATATAGCCTTCACAGAGCTGAACTAAATCGACAGATTACTGTCTATGTCTACTAGTTCTATGAATCTATGGGCAAGAAGTCTTCGATTCATTGAAGCACAACTGTTGACTCAAAAATCTTAGTCCTCTGTTACCTTCCCTATTAAACTGAATCCCTCTCCCTTACCAATCAATCAATCTCTTTTCTTTTAGCTGTATTAATGATGCAATTGAAGGCCCAGAAAATATGATTTTACATCTTTGTTATGTCTCTAAAGAGCTAAATATTCATGAATAAATAAATGGCATTTAAAGTGAAAGATTATAAAACATCTTAAGCCCCTTCTTTCTAATTTAACCATTGTTTGATTATTGGTGCTGTGTGCAGGTGTACTGTGGGCAGACTGAATCAACAGTGATGGCAAAATAAGCAAAGCAGCTAAGTAGCTATTACTCCATTTTCAAATTAAAATGTTGTGTGGAAGTTGCAGGTAGAAGTTGATCATAGAAACATGTTTTCAGTGCATACCAGGTATTTCAGCTAATTATCTTCTCGGGTCTATGAAATGAGTTATAAAACCTTAAAAGTCAGGAAATAACAAGCCAGCTGCTTCACTAATTCCTTGATAGACCTTAATGTTTTATTGGAGATTGAGTTCATAAAACCTAGCACATTAAAAATGCTCTATGAATGCTAATATCTATACTGATCCTGGGTTGAAGAAATAATAAAAAATTAAAAATAACAGTGTTTTGTATTTACATTGTACCTACTAAAGATATGCTTATTACCATTATCAGTGTGGGGACCTGTTATGTACCGATTCAGTCAGAATTCCCATCAACTCTTTTCTCTCCATCTTCTTCTTTTCTCTCTATCTTCTCTGTTTCTAACCGGCTGGCCTTCGGCAGACCGGCTGGTCCTCCAAAGACATGCTCTTAGGCTGATTGGTGACTCTAAACTGACCCTAGGTGTGCATGTGAGTGCGAATGGTTGTTTGTGTCTGTGTTAGCCCTGTAATAGGCTGGTGACATGTCCAGGGTGTACCACGCCTCTTGCCCGATGCCAGCTGGGATAGGCTCCAGCAACCCCGCGACCCTAGTGAGAATTAAGCGGTACAGAAGATGAGATGAGATGAGAGTAGGTGTCCCTTTAAATATGCTTATTTTACTGATTGATTTTTTTTTTTTTTTAATTAAAGGACTAATGAAGGGATCAATGCCTAAAGAGTATGCACCTGTCGTTAGATTCCTGTGTAAAGACACTCATGTGAAATAACCCTTCATATCAAGGCATATCAGAAGTGGTGGTGAAGCTATAAATCAGATGACAGCTACTATATGCCTTTAAAACTATGTGCTCTGGTTGCACATCAGGTAACCTCAGTCCAAGGATCCCTTATTTTAATGTAGCCAGCCTCATTTCCTGTACACAATGACAAGGAGGCTAACTGCCATTTCCAAAAGGACACTACTTTATCAACTTGATCCAAGTGGTAATTGATGTCGCCACCTCTACGACCTGCCAGGGAGGCTATTGATCGCCAGCTGTGGAACATTCTCTCTAAAGAGTTTAAAACTAAACAGAGACTGCTCCTTTGAGATTTGTTGGGGGGTGGAAGCAGGATTACTTTATGGGTGCTGATAGAGGGCAAGAATAAATGAAACAACTTCCTCATCTATCCTTAGCAAAGTGACCAATCAATATACTTAATTTGCATGTTTAGGTTTAGACGTGAATACAGTTCCACACTGTTAAAAATGCAATCTCTCAAAAGGCATGAAAAAGTAGGAGATGTACACAAATTTTTGCATATCCTTTGTTAAAAATGTCACATGCCCGTGTGGTCTGTGGGGAGCTGCCACCACAGCTGAGTAGGATCACCTGAGGTCAGAATGTACTTGTTAACAATGTGAGGTCACAAAAAAGAAAAGGCATAATCAATCATGGCAGATGGGTCATGCGTCTAAATACATCAGCAAATTGGTTTATTATCGTAACTGTAGTTAGTAATTATGTGGTTGAGCTACATGTTGCTCATGACAGCAAATGACATCCTTTTGATGACATGAACACAAGTTTCCCTTAACGTGATGGTTATGTGACGGTTTTAACTACCGGGACCTCTGAACTGATTATGATTCAGTTGAGAATCATATTTTAAAGAAGCACAAAACTCCGAAATTTTTGCTCAGTGTCACCAACGGACAACAAATGATGATTTGCTATGAACCGAAAATGTTCCACAGTTGAATAACTGATGCAGTAACAAGCTGCTGACTGAGTTGGTACCCCTAAAAGTAATGCATAAAACCCATCCATCATCTTAAAACTACTTCAGAGCAGTGAACAAGTTCTCCATCCACTCTTTCTTGAGTGATATTTGCATTCACATTTTGCCATGCATATCCAAATGATGGCCTACACTCATCACCCATTAATCATTCAATGTTTGCCTCATCTTTGCCCCAGGGCATGAATAGTTCTGAGGTAACATGCATATAACCCAGAAGGGCCTGGATTCATTTACTGAGTGACAGCTAAACGAAAGCATGTTGTAGTTCTGAATGACAGAGGGACTGATATGTGGTACTGCAATGGCAGACAGATTGAGTCTGAACTAACTGAGCCCTGGGGAGAGCAATCAGCCTCTCAGCACCACAGGCTACCTTTCAGGGGTTATAGAGTCAGCATTAAACATCTGAAGGAGCATGCTCTAAATTCTACTGTGATTGCTTGCTAAAATATTCAATGGGCTGCATCGTTTAGACTGGTTAGGCAAACATCTTGTCAAAAACACACCAAAATCCAAACAACAACCTGATTGATCAGTTTGCTAGGCTCATCCTTGCAAACGTCGCTCTAATAATACCTGGGCCACCAAAGTACCACCTCTAGGGCTTTTATCTTAAGGCGACGAGGAGCCTCATGAGGAACCAAACTTACATTTTGCCAGCAGGAGAAACAGAATAAATGTAGTTCTTGTACAGTAGCTGCAGGTGGATACAACTTTCTAAGTTCAGGAACTATGAACAAAAATTCAGTTGCACTTTATCCTACATCGTAGTTTTCAAACACAGAGGCCAGGGTAATGTTTTTGGCTAGCACTTTCTTGTGTCAACTTTGTAAGTCAAAGGAGGCCATCAAATTTTAGTCTATCATCTGTTTCACTAACTAACCTTTTCACATGTGGGACACAAACAGGAACCCACAAAAAGGGCTGTTCATGCCTGAGGTAATTAATAATCAAACACCATAGAACAAACTGGTGCTAGGTTCCTGTGAGACCACACTGATGACCAACTGTGATGGGGCCAAAGTTTGTTTGTCAGGAAATTAAAAATATTGGATAAAGCACTGTATAGAACACAACCAAGTATATATACCATAGCCTACTTAATAAAGAGCCCCATATATGGTACAAACTATACAAGCCTCGTGTGCATTCACGCGTACATTAGGTTTACTTACTTGTCCAAGAGATAAGAAAAAAGAAAAAATGTCAAACACTCCTAAAAGATATTACAGCTTTTACATGTCTCTTGAGTACTGAAATAAAATACAATACTTGGGAACTGAAATACAAAAACAAAACAAAAAAAACAAAAAAAACACATTTCATACACATCTAAGTACTCCACAGCATATTTCATTAAAGTCTACAGAGTTGGAAAACAACCAATCCCCACAAGAGGAGAGGCAAAACATGAAGATGTTAATTAGATGCATCTTTACACAAGGATCTAACTGCAAATCTCTCCCTCTGAAATACACTAATAATAGGATTACACATCATGACTCTGGCAGCAAAGATTACAATCAAAGTTATATCATGTTAATGTTACTTATCTCGATCTGTGCCAAAGGAGCTCGGTGCTAGGAGGGAGATGGTTAAATGAGAGCTCAATTTGTTTCTCTACTTTCGATATATGTGACACACGTTACGTTATTAAATCCAGATAACCAAGTTTCTCTACTACAGCCACCGATCTAATGCCACATATTCATTTGTATTCATGCTCTTAAAATTTCCATTTGCTAACATCAGAGGAGAGCATGTGTGATAAAGTAATGGCTAGATACAACTACAGCAACTTTTTTTTGTAGGAGGAAGAGGGGGGTTGCTTTAATAAAGGCATCTTGTTTCCATTAAATGTGTAATTCCATCTTTTTTAGTCTTACTGCCTGCATCCCACTGTAAGAAAATATGATAATATTTTGAAAGCAGGAGTCTTTCTACCCACATGCCTAACTCATTACCTGTTTTACGGCATTCATTAGAAAATAAGGGTCATGATAATGGCTTTCGCAGTGCTGGAAGGTGTTGTGTGGCATTCAAAGGCCTCTCTTCCCTCTCTTGTGCCTTCTTTTGCCCCCAAACAAACGTGTGACAACACACAAAGAAACAATTTTCCAAGTTAGAGCTGGAGATGGAGCTAGGACTATTGTGTCTCGTCATGTAAATTAGTTGTTTACTTCTGTTCCCTCTCACACTCGCTCGCATCATTAGCTGCCTAAATATAACAACCGGCTGCCACCAATTTCCATCATACAATCTCATTTCACTGGTAATGACAGAGTACATACACCAATAAACTGAGACCCTAAAACAAGGTGACTGGCAGTGTCGTGACAAAACTGCTCATGAGCAGGGAAGTGTAATTTGCTGTTTCCTTTCAGTTTTTTCTTCCCTCTTAGAATGTCTCTATTAATTATGCCATTCCATATGCTAATATGGCCCGGCAATCCTTGGTCATTTGGGCTGTGTCAATTTCAGAAAGGATTTCACGGGGATCAATCTTTGCACTGAGGTTTATGATAGAGAGAGCAATGGAATGAAAACGAGAGAGTGGGAACTAAGGAAAGAAGGACAGAGAGGCCTCAACACCTAATTACTTTTGTTTGAAGTACATGATAGTTCATTAAACTACAGTGTTATTCTGTTACACAAGACAACCACTTGATTCATGGCATTTTCAATTAGTAATGCCACGGAGAGGGAGTATTCCCTCAATATGTTTTATATTTTGACAGGCATCTCATTAAACCTATGGCAGTTTGAGTCAGTGTAGACCTGATACAAATCCTATACAGGCTTCAAATCTCATCACAAAGATAGATAAACATGTTCATATTTATGCTTCAATAAAATAATATGTGTATTTAGAACTTGATCAAAATAAGCTCATTGATCTCACACACACAAACTCTTTTTGCTGTCTTTTCTGTCCTGTTACTGGTACTACTACTACATATAGTGTGCTTATGTAATACTCCTACAACGTCACCCGATACAATTTTTTAGCAATGTACTTCACCTATTCACAAAGAAACTGTGAAAATTCAGCAAACCAGTGTTGGTTACATGTCCTTGCGCAAGACACTGAACCCAAGTTGCTGGTAACGTGTGTGTGAGCGAAAGTGGGCAGCAGTATGGAAAGGTTAGCAAGCTGTTTATTAGTCTCGTGGCTTAGAGAAGATTTGCTGATGCAAATACGGCTCAAGCAGCCAATTATAAAACTGAAGGAAGATGTGCTGGCACACAAATGAGTAGTATGTACAAAGAAAGAAAGTATTCCATCTAACAGAGGCAGGCTCTGACAATAGACTGTATTCGAGTTCCCTGACAATCTGACTACCCACCAAAGAGACCTCATGGAAAAGATGCTGTTCTGGTTCTGTGTGAGGAATTAACCAAAAGAGTAAACTATTGTAATCCTGTAAACAGATGGCTATGTGCTTAAGGGTAATATTAAGTACTTGGCATTGGCACATACCCAAATGTAATTGCATGTACTATACTAAGTTTCTGTGTTGATACTTGCACTGATTTGGCATAAGATAGTGAATTTGGAGGCCAGGTCAACAATGTGTGTTGTTGTTCATGTTTGTTTGAGTTGTTCGTAAAGTTTTTGAGTGTGTGTCTGTGTCAGGCTGCATCCTGCTGGGTCGGCTGCTGCCATCATTGAGTGTCATTGTTATGGGGCGGGATAGTCTGGTCTGGTCTAGGTGGGTGCTACATGTCTAAGTAACATCCACACAAATGCCAGGCCCAAAAGTTTCAAGGCGGAATGCTGAATAATCACAAGATGGTCAGTGTTATTTACTTCTCCTTTCAGTGGTTTTAATATTGTGGCTGATTGGTGTATTTGAATAATGACAATCAAAGGTCAGAAGTAATTCCAGTTTATTCAGAGAGGTGGCTTTGAGGACCCCTTAACAATTTACCAGAACTAACTAAACTGAATTAAAACATGTCAGCTACAATCAGGTGGTGTCAAAAACAAAACAGCTGGTTGTCGCCACCCCAAGGTCCAACAAGGTACAACTTTGGTTGAGAAATACAGAATGAAACCAGAAACTAAACTCACAAGGAAGAAGAACCTTTAGGATGGATTTTCACATCTCTGTCTAAAACCTCTGTTTTCAAAAGGTCTGTCTAGCCAGAGGTTTCAACATGCTGTTCAAGGAGGTCAATGACTTCATTAAGTCCCTTGGTGAAACAGCACACAATAGACAATTAGCTCTCCTTTGCAGAGCTGGGAAACCTTTCTGGACATGTGAAACTTAATATGAACAGAGCAAGAGGAGGGGTTTCACATATTGGATGTAGGTAATCAAACAAAGAGCAGTGTCCTCTGTATTTTATTCCCTCGTCCTGTATGACGTGGACCTATCTCTCGCTCTCTCTTCCCTCTGTTTTCATCTCTGGCTCTTGTTTGCACTTCCTATCTCTCACTCAGAGACAAGAGAGGTTCGAGAGTGCAGGCAGGAAAATCAATCAAGATTGGATTGATAGCGTAAACCGACAGGCTGAAGAGGCAGCGAACCATGATACACGAGGAGATTAGGAGTAAGTGTGTCTGCAGGAAACGGGTGTGTCTGCATGTTGCGGAAAACAAGGAGCAGGAGCAGAAAGAATGCCCTCATCTTGATTAGCATAATAACTTGAATGAACACAATCAACAATATATAGATTTTGTAGGCTGTTTGAAAAGTAGCTTTAAAACTTTTAAAGTATCTAAGACATTATTATAATACTGTTAATCTTTAATAATATATTTCACATAAAAGCATGAAATACTAATGCTGGTGTATGCTAATTAGGTAGGAGAGAAATATCAAAACCACAATACTGTTATGTCAAAATATGTAGAAATATATTACATTTAAAATAGTATTTTCTTAAAATAAACTAGCTGTGTTGCACGTCCTTTATCTCAGAGTTATTTTTGTCAGTTAAACATTTGAGTCCATCCAAATCCTACTGATTATAAATCTAAATAGATTTACAGAAAAATACAATCTTTTGTGACTCGTCACATTTACAGCTATCTGTAGTGCTTGATATGTCCACATTACTGCTCTTCCACATGTGTATAAATCATATACATAACTTGCTGCGTTTCAATTACGTCTAGAAATGCACAAAACCTAAATATCGCAATAAAAAAACTGGTAATGGAAATGCCTACATTTTGAAAAGCCTCTCAAATATTGCTAATACACTTTCATGCTCGCAAGGGGTGTTTTTTCAGATGTATCAATATAAAAGTTGATTGCAAAAGTGCAATTGAAAAACTTTCCTGGAGATGACGCAGGGGGTCATGTAACGAATTCATTTAAAGTCCACTTCCTCAAAGTGAAGTCTTGCCTGACGAGAATTTAAGAGAATAATAATTTCGCGAGACTACACTTTACAAATTACACCTCACTGACAAAATACCTCTCAATGGAAACACGTACGAAATGCGTCTTTACCAAAATTTCAGAAATATCACTTTTATTTTTAAGGAAAAACTGTAATGCAATGCAGCTACTTTTCGCTTGAGTTATTCAGTATCCATTGGATTAATTCTTTTATTTAAAATTCCATTTGTTGCACTGATGTGTCGTTCTACTACATGGTCCTATGGATCAGACGTGTTTGCAGAAGCTGCCTTGTTGATTAGTGACTGACCTTCATGTTCTTTTTCTGAAGCACCAGTTTTCTTCATCTTCTTGGGGGTTTTCATGAAAAGAGGAAAGATGGTTCGCAAGCCCAAAATGTCCACAAACTTATGGCAGTTATCTGTTCCCTCTGGTCCAATCATCCCATGGTCCAGGACCTTTAGAGCACTGGTTCGAGACAGTTTTTTCTCTCTGCAGAAAAGTACCATCATTACATATTAGAAACATAATAAAGTTTTTAGATCACAAAAAAAACATTTAACATGTGTGCAGACTTAGCCTGGAAGCTACTTAAAACTTTTAATGCCAACAAACGTTTTGTGGGGGAAAGTTGGTCTGGAGTCATTCCATTGGGAACTGATTATACTCTGTCAAAGATCCGCTAAAGGATAGGTTGATTCCAACCACAGTCATTTTGTGGTCCATAAATACGACCTAAAGGCGCTCAGGTGAAGTATGACTAGGTTGCTGTATGCTCTTCCTTCCACCACTACATAGAGCCAGCCCAAACAATAACCAGCTCCAAGGGAGGGCTTTCAAACCAGCAGACGTGATGTGGGTCTGGCTACCAGGCTACCGCGTCATCTGTGCTGCATGAAGATGAAGTTGTTTCCAAAATCGCTCATACTGGTCATAGAACCATCTAATTTGCACAAGATACAGTATTTTTTTTCTATATCATTTGAAACACACACCCCATCTGCCCTTTATTTATTCATTTTTTTTTTTTTTTTTTTTCTCCAAATTCTTTTTATTCTGACTTGGCCAATAAAGCTGATTCTGATTCTCACAAAAATTCAAATGCTGTGCTATCAGGCCGGTGTTTGGATAGAACTGAGTTCGGATAGATTAATGAAATAAACCAAAACATAGATAAAAAAAATAAATATACACTGAAGACTGTTACAGTTTTACTTAAGTGCTGAAAATAATGGGCGATATTAAACAAAGTGATGTGTGCCACCTGAGCATTTGGGGCACGCACCAATTTTTGATCTAAATAAATGAATAAATTTTGCATTTACACCAATTTGCATGGAAACTGAGAAAGCTCAGTAAATATTCAGAACAATGCCTCAAACAGCTGTCTCAGGAGCTACATGCAGGTCACTGTTATAAAACTATCCTCTGTGTTACCAGTAGGCAGGACAGCAACATGACATACAGTATAAAATTCTCTAATTTATTATGAGTGTGGCTGCCACATTCCCTTGACTGAATGAAACCATGCCATAGTTTCTCTTTAATCATAACTGTAATGCAAAGCCTATTGTTTAACTTAAGATCATATTTAGCAGGAGTGCTGAATATCTGACCTGTGGAGTTCTAAGCTACATCTGCTGCCGTGGCCTCATCAACCAGCCCAGTCTTCATGGTCTGGAGTCTGTGTATCAGACCTGTGGAGCTCCATAAACTACATCTGCCCCAGTCATCATGGCCTCCTCCAGTTGTCCACTCCTACCTAGATGAACAATTCACCAACCTGCCCATAATTCCTGTTATACTCACAAACTGTCACAGATCATCAGCTATGTGTTATATTACTAGACCCTACATGTTTCCTTCCGCTTGATGTATGTATCTATGACAGAAGTTTGTTTATCTTGTTTCTCCTGCTCTTCTTTTCTCTCTATCTTCTCTGTTTCTAACCGGCTGGCCTTCGGCAGATGGGTCCCTCCATATGAGCTGGGTTCTGCTCAAGGTTTCTTCCTGTTAAAAGGGAGTTTTTCCTTGCCACCGTCACCTTCAGGCTTGCTCTGGAGGTTGCAGGCTGGTTTTTGTGAAGCGTCTTGAGACGATTTGTATTGTTATTGGCGCTATATAAATAAAACTGAATTGAATTGAATTGAATAAACTTGCTTTAAACCTTGCTAAATCTTTTAAGAATATATATTCAACTACCGGTAATTTTAATCATCAAAGAATTGCTTTTATGAAAAGGACCAACTGTTTCCTGCTCTGTCTACTCTTCCAGCACACGCACACCTTTTAGGAAATATAGCTGTCTGTCAAGATGTCACTTCCTCCACTCCCACCAATGACAGATGACAGTGTTTATCTCAGAGGAAGGACACATATTTTAGTCAGTTGTGTCTGGTTCTGCAGACAGCCACATTATTTATGATGGACGGCTGCAGAGGGCAAGGGGGAGAGATATCCAGTGTACTTTCAAAAGGGAAACTGAGGCCATTCAGTTGGTAGACAGCTGACTTAACTCAACATTGAGATACACTGTACATTGCTGTCACCTCAAAATAGGCTAGTGGATGTGTGTTGTGGATACTACCATCAGAATACATTTGTAATTAGAGTGAGAGTTCTGATGAGACTAAATCCCTCAAAGATGGACTCTGGCTGAAGAGTTGTTTTTTTTAAACGTATGTACATTTCTCATTGATCAAAACACTGATATGAGCAAAAAATAGGTACATCCCATTCTAAGGGGAAACATTTGAATGTTTAAAATGCTAAATATGATTCTTCAGCTTTGGTATATCAGGTTCAGTTGCAGCACCTGAGCCCTGTATCACGAAGCAGGATTACGGGCTTAGCGATGTAACTTCAGGGTTAACCCTGGGTTTCCGGTATCATGAAGCTGGATTCATTCATTCATTCCTCTCCTGTGGAACCAGCTCCCAGTTTGGGTTCGGGATGCAGACACCATCTCTACGTTTAAGGTCAGGCTTAAGACTTTCCTTTTTGAAAAAGCTTATAGCTAGGGCTGGACTTAACCATCCCTTAGTTATGCTGCTATAGGCCTAGGCTGCAGGGGGACGATGCACTGAGGACATGTCCTGTACTCTCTCTTCTCTGGCTCCTGTCCTCTAATATCTTATCATTTTGTTTTCTATCTCTTATAATTTACTAAACACTGTGTCTCACTCACTTCCAGGAGATAATCATACAAAGAAGAGTATATTTTAGCCATTTGGCCCCGCTAAGCTCATACACAGCTTAGAAACAGGATAATTTCATTCAGGCTAACAACTTGGTGTATTGTTATGATGTAATTGTGGCATTAGCTTCCATCTTTATTGTAGCCCATGTAACAGTATAGAATTAAGAAATCCAACTCCCCAGATGAAATTATATTTTTGTGCTTGGTTTTTATCTGCTCCTACGTTCTTTTTATTCCGGAGGGGTTACATCTGGGGGAATGACACTAATTGTCATACACGCGATTCATCTATGCAAATCATGACGTGGCTTCGTTAAATCTAAACTAATTGAGCCATTGATGTGTAATTTGCGCATTTATGCAATCTGCAATCCTTTACCATGCCTTATGGCATTGCAGCCGCAATGTTTGACTTTTCGAGATTTCGAGTGACATTTACTTTTCTTCTTCATATTTGAGTAGAATCAGTCTTTGCTCCTCGTAGGAGACGTATGCAACACAAACCTGGATTGAGTTAGCGAGTTGATAACCAGCGTCGCCGCTTATCCAGATCGTCACTGTTCTGGATAGGTTCAGCTGGATAAGTTGGATTAAAGTCGAATAAATTGAGCTCGCTTAGTGATACAGGCCTCAGGTCTGACAAACATTTAGCTGTGCTGGCTCACCAAGTGACAATATTGTTATGTAGGACAAGACTGCAGGCCTGAAATTGAGTTTGGATGGAAGTATCTCAGTGAGGAGAGAGAACTTTTTAGTTATTATTACTTATTTCGTATAAAGATACGAAATATAGATATATACACACAAAGTTGCAGCAAATAGTTGCATCACAGTCTACATTTTGCTACCCTGTAAGATTAAGTTTCATTCAGTGCTTCTTGATCCGGTATGATAATCTTAATAATAACCTTCAATGTGTGTTGGACTATTTTTAAATCATGCAAGTTTTAGATTAAAGATAAAAATGTCTGTTACTAAGTGTGTGAACTGGTGTGATTTTAAAACTCCTCTAAGAAGTACATGACTAATAAATGGTCATGGTTTGGGACCAAAATGAATAGACAGTAAAAACACAGAATCACTTTCTCTGGGACTGTTGTTAAAGTAATTTACAAAGTCATTTCTTTCTTTTTTGTGCAACTCCTTCATTTCTGTTTCTCTCTTTCCCTGGAGGATGATTTAACAGAAAAGGGTTTTTGCATTCCGATAACTAGATATTGATCTAAGTCTTAAATCTACGTGTCCAGAGATGTCATAATCAGCACACTGGTGCAGATGCTGAAGGTTTCATAAATGTATGTAACGTGACTTTCTGAGTCCTTAAAGTCTCTTCTTTGCCTTGCTGCACTCCACCAACTGTTGCTAGATTGAACTGGCAGTCTCACCAGGCAACAGAGTACACAGATGTATAGAATGAAGGAAGAAAACAAGGCTCTTTGTTTACCATTGTAAAAGCCGGCTATTTTTTCCCTCACTGTACCAATTCAATTCTTTTGTGTGCTACTGTGTGTTGTATATATTGGATTTTATTGTGTATAGCTGTATAGTTGTTGTTTTTTTTTTTTTTTTTTTTTTTTTTTTTTATCTTTATGCCGCTAGAGTTTCCATTTTTATTGCTCCCGGACCAAAGAGCTGCCAAACTGTATTTTGTTGTTTTTCAGCGGACAATGAAAATGGGAAACTTCTTATTCTTGTGCTTCTCTAAGTAAGCTGTAAGAACTGAATTGTCTAGTAAGAGATTTCTGTACAACTGCAGCCGTGTTTCTAGAAATGGCAAGCAAAAACACGCCTAGTGAGTGATACTGGTTACACAATAAATATTTGCCTTTGTGATGGCAAACAAGATCACCAACTTAAATGTATTTATGTTTTGTCTGCGCTTATGCAGCACTATATATGCATTTAAGTAGTACAGCAGTAAAGCCCAGCCTAATTTGAAATCAATGCTCTGTTGCAAATAATGTAACCACTCAACTTAGATACAAGATATTAGTAGGTTTATAAATGCATTTAAATTCAAAGGCTGTGTGTTGGGAAAAAAAACTCACCAGCTCAGACTACAGTTTTTAAATTTTAACATGAGAGTCTACAAATTTAAACCCCATGCTTATCATTGTTAATTGGGCAAATAAGCTAGAGCTGGTAATTATTAACCAACTAAAGCAAGCAATGACCTATTTACACTTTCAACACACTTAATAGCAAATATAAAACTGATATTTATGTAGGGATGTGCTGAGAATTACACAGATCAGCCATAACATTATGGTCACACAAACAGGTAAATTACAATCATTATTTAGCATTTAGTCCTCAAAGTTCAAATGTTAGATGCAGGAAATGGGCAAGGGGAAGGATTTCAGTGACTTTTGATGAGAGCCCAATTGTGATTGCTAGTTGACAGGGTCACACAATCTGCAGCTCTAACAGAGAAGATAGATACTGCAGTGGTCAGTACCTATCAAAGAAGGAATCTAAAAAAGGAAAAGCAAACCAGCGACAGGTTCTTGTCTAACCAAGGCTGACTTATGCACATGGGGAGTGAAGACAGATTCATGCTGTCTGATTTAAGCTTTAAGCTCTAAGCAAATGCTTGTTCTAATGGAAAGTGTCACTTAGCTGGAAAATATGGTACCAGGATGCAAGGCCTTGCTGTAGCAATGGAGGCGTGCGTGGTCTGCAACAATGTTCAGGAGGTGCTATGCATCACAGTTACAAATAAGATCATCAGTGTGTTTCACTTCTTAATGTTGGGGTTGATCACAGTATGACTTTTCCCCCCCTATACCAATCTGCAGATGTCCCCTGAAACTTCCTTGCATTCCCTGAATTGACTCATAAACAAGCAGGATAACGAAAGCGGTAGAGAAAAACAAGAAAATGCACTTGGCATTATTATACAACATGCATCTGTAGAGATGCACACACTATGAGCCTGTGACCCATTTGAAAAAGCAATCCTTAGAGCTTGAACATATCTTTCAACAAATGTACCTCCCCCACTTTTGAGCAGACTATGAGGACTATGGCACACTGACTGCCTTTGTTATATAGTGCAGCCTCACCTAAGCATGAGATTCATTAGCTGAAGACCTTCTCCTCTGAGGAAGCGATCCCGATTGTTGGGCAGCATGAGGCAGGAACACAGAGCGTCAAATAGGTTCTCCATCATCTCCTGCTCTTCAGCTGTGGAGGGGTTGTGACGTTTGAACACCTGAGAGGGAAGGAAGGGAATAGTTTACGAGAATAATGTGAGAAAATGAACAAAATTAGTCTGTAAGGACAAAGAGTATGGCCCTCTTGAGACCTGGTTATTTGAGTAATTCAATCGCAAGTGGCCAGCTTAAAATACAGACGTAAAGGCAGGCAAGTGTGTGGGATGCAGTGATGACGCATTTTAAGTGATTTCCCCAACCTCATTAGAGATGGTGACTGCATTCTTTTGGCAAATGCATCCTGAGTTACACAAAAAACAGCAAAATAAAACTCACTATCACTATTGATATATTTATTATTTATTTATTAATAATCACCAGAGAAGAAAAAACTCCAAGTGACATCCGTTAGTTAGTCATTAACTAATTCAATTATTCAGTTATTAATTGTCTCACAAAAAAAAATATCCACATGTGGTCAATTATCCATGTGATCATGTTGACAAATGCAAAGCAGCCTTTTGAAGATCCATGCCTTTATTTACCTTTATTAGTGGAAATTGTGCACAGTGTTGAAATCACGGTGCGTATGGAAGTTTCCAGAGTTTTAGTTATAATCTTTACAGCTTGTTCCAAAATGTGTACGATTCTCCAAGTCTTCATGTCATGACATCAGACAGCACATTTCATTGCGTCTCGAGACACATTTGGAGATGGATTTCAAATGTCAGGTGTAAACGAAGATCACCAAAACGAATCAAATCATGCCTCTTCAGTTTAGAGCTCTTACTACACTTACTTTTCTTAAGATATTTAAGGTGTTCATAAAATGTTTTGTAAAATCAAGAATCATCTAGGTCATGATCATTAGTCATTAGGTGAGGAAATAACCGAATTAAATAGTGAATAGAGCATAGAGTGACAAAATCTTAGCTATGATGTAAAACAGCTCACGTAAACTGGAGTTCGATAAAAAAAAAAAAAATTAGGATAACTTGTTCTACTGGAGTTAATGTGATAGTGATTGTAAGGTTGGGGTTATCTGCAAGGCTGGATATGGAGTTAAAATTATTTCTGGGTTAAACTGGGTTTGTTGTCAAAGGCTAAAGACCCATGGCCACACAGTATGCTGCTCAAATTAAAAACTTGGATCTAGTGACTGGTGGATGAATAACTAGGGGTAGTGGTAGAGCAAACACAAAAATTCAGAGTAAAAGAAAATCTTACAGATAGTTGCTGCAGTAACACATCAATGCCATCCATCTCACCAAGGAGCTCTCTTGTGTCTGCAGAGAAGATAAATAAAGAAGACACAAGACAAAGAAATAAAAATGGTAGAACAAGACAGCAGGGAGATTAAATTGAAATGGCTGCACATTTAAGGAGCTCTATAGAAGACAGAAAACCATGACAGAAAGGAATCCTAAACATGAGAAAAGACAGGAAATGGCAGAAAAAGTGTTCCATGTGCATACAATGAGCATAACATATATATATATATATATATTCTTACAACACAACTCTGTTTCATTATGGCCACAAATTTTTGCATGTAACGCTTCAGAGCTGTAAGTCACATTCAACAGCAGTAAGTGATAATTACATTCAAATTGGCACATCAAGATCAGTTTCTTAATAGCAGTCAAGTGATTATGTTTATAATCACCATATTGAATATAGACCAGTATTCATGAAAAAAAAATCAGATTCATATTATACATTGTATTTGCAAGATGAATGGGTGGGTGGGGGGGGCACAAAAATGAGACACGACTTCCACTGAATATCAATGCGGCTTGTACCTTAAATGAGAACCTGTCTAAGGACCTAATAGTCCTGTGGTTACGTGAGGCTTCACCTTTTTTTTATTGAGGGAGGGATAGGATGGAAAAGACAGCAAATGCACAAGGAAGAAGAGATGAGGAGGAAATGGAGAAAAATGAGAAGAAAGAAAAAGGAGAAGAAAAAAAAACAAGGACAAGATAAAAAAGCAAAAGGAGATACAATGTGGGATGACTGAAACATGAAAGGAAAATCGAAAAGAAAGTAGCAGAAATATGAGTGATAAACTAAAATAATTAACAATCCGCAAACCATTTACTGAGACACACTTACTGTCATTGTTTTGCAGCAAGATGGCCAGGATTTCACTGCAGTACAGCTTGTTAGCATCAAACGGCATCTTGGCCTGAGAGGGAAAGAGAACAAATTCTAATTACTACTCATGTTGAGAAACTCTGCTCTCCGGAAAATTAGAAAAGCACCGTTTACACCACAGCCAATTCTGCATTTCTGACTTCAAGCAGAGATTGTGCCTTGTATGTCGTTTAAAGTAGTGGTATACAGACACCATTTCAAAACACATTTTTACACTGAATTTATCACAACCCAACAGAGTGAAAACACAGACAAAAATGACCTTTAGAAGACTGCAGGAGATTTAATTAGTTATGGAACGGAAGGATTTGCAGTTAACACAATGTTGTAAATGACAATTTTTTTCTTAAATAAATAAATATACTTCTTTTCTCTTTAAGTCAGTAAACATTAACACTATTAAATGCCTTTCATGGTTTCAGGTGATGCCACGAAATATGGTAAATGGTCTTGCTTTTACAGTCAGAGACACATTCAGCCATTCGCTCACACAAGCACACACACATTCACACACCAATGCACTGGGAGCAACTGGGGGTTCAGTGTCTTGGTCAAGGACACTTCAGTATATGGCACATTCCTGGGATCGAACCACTAACCCTTCGGTACGTGGACAACCCGCTCTACCTACTAAGCCACTACTGAGTCGCCCAGTATCATGTTCTATAATCTAAGTTCTACAAATATTCAATTTAGTGAAATATTGAGAAGGAAAGGCCACATCTGAGACACTTGAAATGAGTGTTTTACTTCATAATTGATTAATTAATTAATCAAAATGAGTTGCCAATTTGTTGCTTTAGGTTGGGAAAGCACAGTGAAGTTTTTACCTTGATTCTCTTGAGCAGCCACTGCATGAGTCCTTGCTGGGCTGCCTCAGTGCACAGGCCTGGTCTGAACTCAGCCATATTTTCTATAATAGCTGAGGAAGACACACAGAGACCAAACTTAATATACAGCATGCACAGTCTTTGTCCATGGACAAAACCATGAGCATGTTATTTAGTGACTAGAAATTATGAATATTAATACATTAATATCATAACCAATGCTCATCTTACGAAGTGGATCAGCCAAATGTGTTACACTTTTTGTCACAGTATCATTCCCATCGTATACAATTCTTCAAACGTAAACAATCCTTAAATCGAGGTTTACTCTGAGCGTAGACACTATATCAAAGACTCCCATCTGTAAAACTTTTGACTGTGAAATAAGACATACACCTTTATAGCGAGGGTTCATCTAAATTCTATTCCAGGATCAGTAGAAAGCCATCCCTGTTAAATAATGTCTCTGTCAGAGCAATTAGAAGCAGAAAATGACAGAGATGGAGAGATAGAGGAATGGTCATGGAAGAGGGAGGAGGAGAAAAACTCAGAAGGAGGAGCAAAGAAAAGTAGAAGGGAGGGAGGAGGATAGGAAGATGAGCCAAAGATGAAGGATTAAAAGATGTGGGAAAGAGGGATTTAGAAGCAAGTGAATGAAGAGATAACATGATCCCAAAGGAGAATGGGTTGTGATAGTAAAAGGAAAAAAAAATGAAATAAATACAAAATGAGCAACATCTTTCGAGAAGGGCTGCAGATGAGAGAGAAACAGAGGACGAGATGGGCTGGTGAGGGAGAGAGAGGAAGAGCTTTTATCGGGGATTCAAACAGAGCAGACAGACAGCCTCCTGGAGGACAGCAGGCTCAGAGCAGAGAGCAGCCAAGGCAGACAAAAGGCTTATTCGAGCTTGGAGAGCTCCCTTGATAACACACACACACACACACAAACTTGGAACCGAGGATGCACAAGTGCAGCTCTCACTATATAACCCTCATAGACAGAGCCAAATACACACACCTAAACAGCCCTCCTGACACTCAGCCTCAATCTGGCAACAATGAAAAAAAATCATCTCAGTAGACTCATTCAACACAAAAAGAGCTGAGAGGCAGAAAAGTCTCAACCATGTGAGGCTAAATGCAGAGACCATGACTTTTCAAACTATCTGCTGGACCATGCCCTCTCCTAGACCTTGTGTCTACATTTCATGCATTAAATGCATTGTGGCTTTTAGAAGGAGTAAAACCTCTGAAGATGAAGTGTTTTAAAAGTGCTTAACTTTGCTAAAACATTGAAATGAGACACTGCAGACTTCCTTTGACTGTCTGAAAATGGCTAGGACGCTTGGCAGCAGGGGGACACACTCTTAAAGCAGAAAGAATACAAATATAGTTAGTTCTTCTGTGGGTAAAGTCAAAATCAAGTCTGCAAGGACTTCCTGTCACTCTACTGCCCAAAGCGTCAACGCTGGCTCATACATCCCTTAAAGGCATGTCTCCTTCTGGCAGTGTTTCTGGATGTTTCAGCACTGAACAAGGTACAGTTTATCAATTATTCTTGCTCAGAATATTCAAATGTTAATGCTGCTATTATTATCCAAGTAATGGGCATCTAGACCCAGAATCTCTGCACTAGTCACTATTCTTCCATATCTGTCCACATGAAATGTATTTACCCACCTGTAGTCACTAATGCAAATTATATATTTCGCAGGTTTCTGAAGTTAAATATCTACAGCCACAGTTGCTCTGTACAAATGAAGAGTCGATGAATGTAATAGACAAAACAGGAAATAATAGAAAAGAATGGTGACAGTGAATACAGCTGGTAATACCACTATTCAACTAATCAGTTGGTTAGCATGTTATTAAATAATAACCATAACCTTCTGCAATTAAACTTGCTTTCATTCAAAGACAGTGTTTACCCTTATATTGTAGGGGGCCTCGTCTCCACATGGTCTCACATTCACATTTACATTTACACACACGCACGCACGCACGCACGCACACACACAGGTGTTTGAAAATATGTTGGATGCCAACTGACCCTGGCCTAAGAAACAACAGCTGGACAAAATTCACTGTAACAGTCCAAATAGTGATAGCTATTGTCTCATTGATTTTCGGGGCTGAAACCTTGCAAAGCTTCTCTGTTGAGGTGCTTGTGCATAGTTTGTTCTGCTGCCATGCAGCATTTTGGCTTAACTAAGCACGCAACTGAATCTTTAAAAAAAATCCCACACTTTAAATAAAGATTGGGCTTTTTGTTTGGTTAATTGAAGTAAAGGATGGCATCAATTGTGTTGACGCATCGTTGCAGCCCTTAACGGAACCTATGCAAATTTGATATATTCCTCTGCACCAACATAAAGCCTAATTTCACACCTACAATAGTAAAACTACGTAGTATACATGATACCAGCAGTAATAAGAAGAACAGGGCCAAAGCAAGCTTTGTAAAAACACATTTCAAAAGTGAAATAGTCATTATTTCATTCCTGGCACCTAATTGGTTTGCTTTGGGATTTAGTTCAAAACATGAACAATGTTTGAACACAGCATGCCAAATTTTCCACAGTTTGATTCAGTGTATTTTGCGAGCATTGGACAGGTGACAGGGAAGTGACTTTAGCTGTGTCCTTCTGTGACTATTTATGTCAATTCCAGGTAAACACATTTCAGTGCACCCACACTGCATAAATGTGGTAATAGGAATAAAATATAGAACTTCTTTGCATACAAAGTTATTATACAGATGTGTTTAATATTTACAATGAAACCATTATCTTTGACAAAACCCGAGACTGGAGAGTAATTGTTAAGACCTGGGTGCACATCTCCTTACCCAGTGTGTTATAGATACCATCAGCCTCTTCTTTCACTTGTTCATCCAGCCGCTCCATATTCTGCACCAGCAAGGCGACCACCTGACCCTCCAACTACAAATAGAATGATAAAGTTCAAGTCAAGGTTCAAAATAAAATCTAGTCAATCTTGAAAGAAATATACAAAAAAAATATTAAAGAATATTAATGTTATTATTAGAACCAAAATGTTTCTCAGTACTTCTCAGTATCAAAACCAATGAGTCTAATGTGAAATCTGATCGTTGGTGGTGTGCAAGTGGTTTTAGAATGTGAATCTGAATACATCTTTTTCATACACACTTCCTAAACGTCAATTGTTTCATTTTTGTTGGACATCTGCCATTATGTGTCTTTAAAATTTTGAAACATGTACACAGAGAAAGGCAGGAATGGCAGCAGAATGGTTCACTTTTATGTAGTGGTCTTGGCATATGAAACCTGGTTCATTTTGCAGCTTCTCTGAAGATGTCCAAGTATTATCAGTTAAGTCAAGACTGGAGACTCATAATCAAGAAAAGCTTGCGGGGCTAGATAAAAGTATCATTACAGATGAAAGAAGATGGACGGTCAACACAGATTTATGAGTCACCAGAGAACATCGTGGATCATTTTGATTTATCTTATCAAGGATACCACCTGGCCTTCTGGCAGCAAGGACAGAGGGGCTGCAGGCATCACAGCAAAGAGGAGAGACAAATGGATTTAACCAACCCTTGCTGCCCTCAAACTGTTTCCCTTGGATGTAGCTATAAAGAAGCGTGGAGTTTATGGGCGCTCCATTGCATGTTAAATGGACTGCATTTATATAATGCCTTCATCCTGAGAGTGTTGCACATCCAACTGAGGCTACTAAATCACCTGCTGCCACATCATGTAGCAATTCACAAGCACACCACAGTTTTTCTTTCAACAATCTTTGACTTGTGTCGACTGAGTCTCTGATTATTTGTCTTAGATTGTGCACTTGGTCAAAAAAGAAAGAGATGTGCACTATTACTCTGCTAGTTTAGTCAAAAAGCAACCATTAACAAACAGAGCCTACGTAGAAGGTAAAGTAAATAATATGCAATTTGATTACTATTTCACTCACATGCATGCTGTTGTTTTCTTTGCATGTCCAGCATTTGGAATAGACACAGTCCAGCAATACATTAATGTATATATGTTACAACGTACTAAAGATGCTTGTCATGAAAGGGCTGAATAATTTTGAGACTGCAGCAGTCATTAGAAGTGGCATTTTGTGTTGAATTTGAAGTAACTACTTGTAATATTTGTTGTGTTTAGCTATTCAAATAGTTCTCGTTTGAATTGTTTATTGCAAACAGCTGCTAGCTTGTAAACCTAATTTGCAGTTTCTGCTGAGTCATTTTGATTGCAACTGTATGTACAAAATGCTTGGAATCACACGTTACACATTTGCGACCACCCAAATGAAAACACAAATTGTTGTGCACACACAAATTGCGGTACGAAAGAGAAACTCATGTTTCTCTTGCGGATTATGGAACACATATTTGTGATGGTTGTGAGACTAATTTTACTCCACATATATGTAGTATATACGATAAACATTCTTAGTTCTAGTGATAGGAGCACCAGAACTACTTTAATACATTCAAAATATTCTTGAGAATTCACATTGACTCTAAGTATCTGAAAAGTATCTGTGTTCAACTTTGACTGAATATTTGGTCAGACACACAGATCAGAGTGTGTGAATGGTCAATAATAAAAGTGAAAAACGAGGTAATAAAGTGACAGCCACTAAGGGCCAAATAGTTCTTCTTGAGTCCATCGCAAATGAGATACCAAGAGTCTTGAGGCCCCATGATGCCCTGCTTCATAGACAGAATGTCTATAGAAACAGAAATTCAGCTGGAGAGTAACAAAGAAAGAGTGGACCAGGAGATGGTATTATTATTCAGATGACATTACACAATGTGACTGCAAGTTTTTTTTGTCACTTTGTAAATTAAGATTTTTTTTAACTGTCGTCTCACAATGACAGAGTTCAAGAGAAAGCAAACTTAATTAAACTTAGTTAAACTAATAATCAAACACATTTGTTGCCCATTTAATTAGAATGTCTCAAAAGTTATTTGAGTATTTGAAAACAAACTCATTTGTAATTGTGTCCTTAGGCTAATTGTTATTTCAGCATAATTCTAGATTTAATCACTGAACAACTAATGAAAGCACAAAAAAATCGATATTAATCAACATGTCAAATGTTTACCATCTCTTCTGAATGGTAACAAAAATTATCCGAGTTTCTGCATGATAGTGAGAGCCAACCAAAGTCTTTCTCTTGATTCATTAATTCAGACTAAATAATCAATCCTACTCTGCCTGGTTTAGGTGCCAGAGCCCAGGAACTTAAAAGTATTGACTGCACAAAGTGCTGCTTCATCAATATCACCAGAGGCTGATTTAAATTTTGAACTCACCAGAGCATCTATGAGTACCTCAGCACCCTCCTCACTCTCATGAAGTGTGTCGATATCTGTCAGCTCCTGTAGCAAGTCCACCACTGCTATGGCGACATGTGCTTGAGGTTAAGGACAAAAAGCTCACATATGTTATAGACATAAAGATCAAAACTAACGCTGCTTTCTCCCTGCTTTTCCAAAACATGCCAACAACATTACCCACAACACAACACGACCACCCTCTACCTGGTCTTAGTTATAAGTGTGTTGTTAGTAGGGTTTAGTGGCTCTACCTTTTTTGTTGTCATTCCCCAAAAATTAATGAACTAAATAAAAAGAATGTATTTATTCCAGTCGGAGACAAACGATTGAGGTAAAATTTTACATCATCCCTCCCAGTGGTTTGAAAAATCCTTCTTTGTCCTTCCTTGTTTTCAATTTTTTGTGGAATACTAGCCTTAAATAAGCATTACTTTCACAATCCCCAAATTTTTGTGATGGAAAATTGGCCTGGATTTGCTAATTGTGCACCACCAAAGATCTGCTGCACCAATGAAATCATTTGGGCAGGCTCTATGCAGTGATGGACATACGTGCAACAGCAATGTAGTCATATATGTTGTCTGAGCACCATGAAGTTTGTTTAAATCAAATTGGCTCTGATTGGTTGGACTATCCAGTTGAGTGCAGAGGTATTGTTTTTCTCTGTATCAGTTGAAATACACCACATAATGAGATCCAAAATGCGTGATAGCAAACCATAACAAGAGATGGATGCAAATCTACATGGGAAGATCAAAAAAACAAAAAAAACTATTCACGATTGTGTGGATCCGTTAGAATTCAGTAGGGAGCTCTATCGAAGGAGTAGAGGAATGAGATAAGATAAGAACAATACTGAATATCAAACACGATCAAACGGATCAGAAGTGACAGTCAGTCTGATTCAATATCCAAGTGAAAGGATATCTGTGTTTTCATGGCTGAGGAGGCCCAGCAGGGAGTGGACAGAATTAAGCTCCACCAGCAGGTGGTAGAGATCTGGCATTGTGGCAATCACATGCATTTCCTGAATGATGTCATTAAGATCCAGCTCTGACTCCATGAACCTGGTTTAAAAAGAAAAAGAAATAAATAAGATTTAATTTTTAGATTCTATTTTGTTCTTTATATTTATCAATCAAAATGTGACACAAACAATCTAAACTGACAAAGAAGTAATAAGCTTCTGTAAAGTCACACGATTTGTTATTTTAACTATGTTATTACATGCCATATATGTGAAGCATGTAAGCTATAAAAGTAGATTTTTAATGATATCTAAAACTTCTACCAAGAGTGTGCAACTGTGCATCATCTGCAGTGGACTTACTTCTCTGGATTGTCTGGAAACTTAATCCTCAGTTCCTGGTTTTTGTACGACCTTTTCTCAAAGGTCAGGATCATTTTCTTCACTGAGCTCTCATCGACCGGTTCTGCCTGTTTGATTAGTGCAAAGGGCGGGGAGAAAGGATAATAAGATGGGAAAAAAGAAAAAACTAATTATGTAATTGCTTCAACGGCTGCAGTAACAATAGTGAAACAGGGTGACCTTAATTATTTGAAAGGCACATAGCCATGAGGTGTTTTCTTCAATCAGTAGGAATCTCAGAGTATTTCTCTAAAAGCGGAATGCATTTAAAAAAAAAATATATATATATAATATATATATGTGTGTGTGTGTGTGTGTGTGTGTGTGTGTGTGTATATGTATATGTACATATATATATATATATATAAAATGACAGGTTAGAACGTTACAGCCGTCTAACATTGTGGAATCATGGAATTCTTAATACAGTAAATTTCTGAAAAGACTGCAGCACAGATAATAAGAACAAGAATACAGGTGTGCAGTTTGAATATGGTCATAGTCACTTAGTTGTAATCAGCTTTTCTGAAGCAGATGTTTCTCATTAATTTTACGTGTTCTTTGGTTGTTTTTGCACTTTAAGTTTTCAGACACATTTAGGACGAAATGAACACACTTTATCATGACAGCACTGTTGGAAAAGTTAAATTTGATTACAGTCAATCTATTTAGGTTGCTTCATTAAATCAATTCAATCAATTTGTTCTCCGTCTCAACAATTTCCACTGCTAGCATCTGAAACTCAAGCTGCTTCAGCTGATCAACCACAGTTCTTGTTGCATCTTGTGGTGTTTCCTCAATCACAGACTTAATGAGTAAGTATTTATTTACCTGCAGTAGCGAATAATGCAATACAAATAAACCACTGCGGTTTACTTGATGACACATCCTGAATTTTTGAAATGAATCTCACACCTTCCAAAAGTAGCTAAGATCAACACACCATAGCTACACTCTACCATTAAATCAGTTAACAACCGCACTGAACTCTTTGAATTTTTTTTTTCCCTTTTAAAAAGAAAATTGAATTCTGAAGGGGTATAGTGATGTACTATCAGATGAAGACGTCCTGACCAAGTTTTGATTTTCTGTTGGCCGATCAAAGTCCTGAGCTGAATTTTGTTTTCTTTATTTTGTGTTACGTTGTGTCAATAAATAAACATTCCTCACCTGCCGATTCATAGAGGTTTGTCTTATCTCGTATTGTCATGGATCACATGTACACCAGACAGATACATTTAAGACAATATACTTCAAAATCAATCTAATATAGGCCAATATACTTGACAGCTAAATAGGACTGTAATGCATTGAGAAAAAAAATATTCACCCTTAAGCTATTCCTTAAAGATTTTCATTTTAATTGTGATGTATGTATTAACATGAATATTCAGGCTGTCACAACAAATACTAAATCTCAATTCCAGGACAAAACTAGCATTATTGTTATTATTATTATTATTATTATTATTATTATTATTATTATTATTATCATATTAGTCATGTTCTTTAATATGTGATTTTGGTTTACGGGAGACCTAAATCCTACTCTTGCATGCTAACAATTCAGTCTCATCAAATTCCTGTATGAAAATGCAAACACTAGTGTCTGAGAGAGAGGGCCATTCTCAAATAAAAGCTCACTATATTTTTTGAATGAAGATGACACTTCATAACAATTACCAAAAGACTATGTAATAATTATACACTAAATTCCCCCACCTCAGGTTCTTCTTCATCCTGGTCCATCAGTTTTTCAAGGATCTTCTTCTTCTCTCCAGTCAGCTCTTCAGTTTCCCTCATCTCAACGCCACCTTCCATTCCTGATGCTTCCCGGTATCTGGCCAGCTCTCTAGCACTGAGCCCTTTCTGCTGCTTTCCTCCTCTGGAGTCCTCGTCTCCTCCTGCTGATCCTCCATCCTCCTCCCTAGGACGCTTTGCTCCTCTGTCAGGCTGCAAGATGAAAAGAGATGATGAAATGTGATCATCTGCCCAGAGTTAAGTCTGCTGAACAAGTATATGTACCAATATGTAGACAAACGTCGCAAGAACTTGAAACGGCTCAGGTGTCACTTGCGTACAGTGGTGCCAAATGTAATTCAATAGAGATTAGAAGGATTGTTTAACATTCGCCATGTCCATGATCAATCAGACCAATCCAACACACACGAGCAGAAACCACAGAAACTCCTCAGAACAAACAGTCAAAAATACTACAGTATCTACTCTGACATATTTAAAAATTAGCTGCAACCCATTAATGGATGTAAAACATATATATATTAAAGAGTTTTATAAAGGGCCAGCCATGTGATGAATTCGCTAAATGAAAGGAAACGACTGTAAACACAACATTTGTGCACTTCTGAGATAAACAAAACGTGTCCGAAATCGGGTGGCTTTTGAATATTTGAACACAAGACAAACAACATAACCGAAGTGTCTTTTGACAAAACAATACCTCAGAATGTATAAACTTCAATTTGCAAAACTACTTTGGACAATTATTATTCCTTCCAGTCTGAGCATCATTGGCTTCCTTTCCTTTCAATGCATGCAGGTAGCAAGCTAGCTAACATGTTATTCGGTGATAAATAAGGACTCGAGCTGTTCTTTTGTCGTGTGGACGCTACACAGGAGGAACTGTGTGACTCTCAACTGCACGAAAGAGTAAATTCACTAAAGCATGCTAGCCTATGTTTACCCGTAACTCTTACCAGTAGCGTTATATAACTTACAACCAGATGAATAAGAGTTAAGATGAGCTGAATTAATTTTATCCTACGTTGGTAGGCGGAATAAAATACCTACCTGATAGTTTAGGAGCTCTCCGACATCCATTTGTCTGTGTAAGTAGCCTTGAAGGCGATCTGTTTTAAAAGAAAAGTAAATCTGCACACTTTGAACTGTTAGCTATTCGGTTATCAACAAGCTTGAAGCTTCCCGCATACACATGCCTGCCGTAAAACGGTCTTGATCATTGTCGTAACAACACATAGTCGTAAAGTCGTAAAGTAGCAGCCACATACTGTTTCTGTTCCATATGCTCTGTTCTCTCAATTTAACGTAAAGTGTCTCTACATATACCCGGTATCATAGGTATACCCTAAGGGACGACAATGTGTGTGAAAAGCGTTTTTGGATCTAGGCTTTTTTAAACGCTTTATGCATACAAATTAACAGTGGAAGAGAGAGCTCATCACATTGCAACGCAACACATGCAAATTAAGAGAACATTTTCACCCATCTGACAACAGGTTTACTGCAAATAGACTACTCATAACCGAAAACAGAAACGTGCTGCATAAACAAGCAACACTAGAAAAACTGTGTTTTGGAAATAATCTGAAAAATACATAACTGTATATAAATTCTGATTTATTACTAACTCCACTAAATTCACTCATGGGGGTTGGAACACTAGTTAGATAACATTCCATTCAAGCTGACTATAATGTTATGAAGGATGACATACAGATTAGAAAAAATGGAGAATTATTTTAATTGGCAGTCAACATTCAACAATACACAAAAGGCATAAAGCGCTGAATCTATAGAATAAGGGTAAACAAGTAATGTTTTTTTCTATTATGTCTACGGCTACGTTTGATATTTGATTCTGTTTTACTTAATTTATGAACCCAACTTATTTTTATAATTAGTTAATTCAATTTATTTTTAAGTTGAATTGTCAGCTATTTTAGGAGTACACTGTAGGAGTATTTGTGACACGTGTTAATATGAATTTGTCCATCTATCTATTTTACTATAGGAAGAAAATGAGAAAGGGATGATGGTGGCCTTTTTCAAGAAGTAGAGGCTAGCTGATGAGCACACATATTTGGTCACCATCTTTAACAACCTACTAGAATTTCCCTCCAACATAGAAGAGCACACATCACCTCTTTGCACACAGCAGAGACAATAATAAACTTAAGAAACTCCATTCCTTTGGAGTCAGCAAAGACATTCAATTGACATTTTATTACAGTTTCATAGAGAGCATCACTTTCTCCAAAACCTGCTGGTTCCACTCCATCAGTCCCCAGAACAGAAACCAGCTGCAGAAGCTGTCAAAACTATTTCACACATGCACAACCTACAGGCACTCAGGCAAGATCTCCAAAGACCCCTCACATCTCCTCTGCTCAGCATTTTAGTGGCTCCACTCTGGACAGTGGCTCAGCTACCCCATCTGCAGTACCCAGAAGAGGATGGCCACCATTGTCCCCAAAGCTATCCTGCTCATTTCATTTCATTTATTCATTTATAGAATTGTGACAATGCACACTCATCAAGATTGGTGCATTAGGCATCAGTGTAAATGCACTGGACTTAACACAAATGCTAGTCCCAAGGCAGGTTCTCCTCAACTCCAATTCCTAACATGTCATCCTCCCATACTCACTCTCTCTGTCACGCACACAACAACACACATTCCCCCCATTTTTACTACTTCTATAGATGGTTGAATAGTTTAAAACATTTATTTATTTATTTATGTATTTTGTGTGTGTGTTAATACAATAATAGTATAATAATATTATGTGATAATTACACATTGAAAAAATCTGCAAAATTAATACTGTTGTACACAGTAGAATATTTACTCACACTGATTTACACTATTTGATTTACTTATAATCTGCTTCTTCTATGGACATTTGTGATGCATCATAACAAAAATACGTTTGGGCACACTCAGCTATTCTAAAACTACAATTCAAGTAAAATTGGACATGAATGTTTCCACATCAGACCTCTCACCAGAAATCTTGATCTTATAAGCTTACTTCTACAGTATTTATAATAGGAAAGCCCCATATGCTGAGCTTTCTCACTGATCAAGACAAGAAGAAAATCACTTTTTCAATGAACAACATTGGGGAATGTGTGTGGCGTGACATAGGCGGCACCATAACTACTCCAGTCTCTGGTCAGTGATCTGTGACAGTAGAGCAATAGGAACAACATTAAAAGGAAGGCCAAACAGTCAAGCTTGACATCCTGCCAAACACGGGGGAGAAAGTCTTTGATCAAAGGAAAGAGACAGAAACAGGGTGAAGGAAAATAAACGGAAATTTTCACATAACATCTTACTGATAGTGTTTAAGATGAGTCTTGATGATGATGGCATTATCACAGGTGAATGTGTTTTCTTCATAAGCTTTTTGCAAATAAAGGCTTATACTAAAATATGTTATGTAGTTCACAGATTGGTGTGCAGCAGCTGTATGCAATGACAATGACAACAAACCACATGTTCATCTGATGTGGACAAGCCTGAATGATGAAAGACAAGGACTATAGTAAAACATCAAGTAATAGCCCAAGCATGAAATGGCTAATGCAGCAGATTTCTGAGCCATCAACGAGTTAAGCATGTGGTAAACTGGCACAGAGGAAATTATGCATTTTAGCTGATTTATTATTATTTTTGTTGTTGTTGTTGTTGTTTGTTAAGAAAAGTTCTATATGAGTGGGTCTTTCTCACAGTAGAGACATTGCAGCAGACACTGAGACTGAAGGGAAAGCAAAGGAATCAGTGACTTTAAATGGGGCAGTGTTCACTGTATTCATATGAAGAGTCCATATAAATGACCATCTTACATGGTATTTACAACACGGAAAAAGCTCACAAGTTGTTGTGTTGTGTGTTTTAGAGGTTGGTGCTCTGCCCCTTAGAAAAGTTCTGTCCTGCCAGGATATGAGACTAAGAAAGTCCCTTTTCTTAAAACTAAAACTGGATGCCATATTTCCTACAATGCTACTGAGGCAGCAATGTTCCTCAAAAATTGAGACATCTATAAAAGACAGTGGATAACTTCAAGTTCAGTGCTTTAACAAATGTAATGAATAGATAAATTGTATGTTAATACTTATTCAATAGAAGGATAGGAATGAATGAAATCTTCCTTTTAAGGTATGTTAGTGTAGATGTCAGTGCTGCATTTGACACTATTGATCACAGTATTCTACTACAGAGACTTGAAAGTGTGATCAAGATTACAGGAACTGCATTAGACTGGTTTGAATCATATCTGTCAGACAGACTTCAGTTTGTCCATGTAAACAATTATTCTTCTACACGGTAAAATCAGCATACCCAAATTAACACTGTAAGAGTTGATCTTAACACTTTTAAAGTGTCTATATGGGTCCAATTTGATCTTAATTTAACACTTTTTTCGAGTGTTGATACCTTTACACTAAGTTAGTGTAAATTTGACTCTTCTTGTAGTTAGATTTAACACTGCCTAACACCAACCAGTTAGTTTTTTTTAACACTTTTATGTAGTATGTTACCCCCATAACACTTAAAAAGTGTCAATATAATTCTTATATAGTCCTACAAAAAATACTTGGAAAATAAACTTTACTGAAATAAAAAGGTTGTCATGTTTGGCAGTTCAAAAACATTTATTTTCAAACTTGCACCACAAATTTTAGAACATGCAACAGTAAGGCACAGTATAGCGTTAGCACCACTTTAGCACGCTAGCTAGCAACTCCAAACCATTAGCATCGTCTTATCACGTTTTATGAAAACGTTTATTTTCAAACTTGCACCACAAGTATTAGAACATGTAACAGTAAGGCACAATTCATGTATGTAGTGTTAGCACCACTTTAGCACGCTAGCTAGGAACTCCGAACCATCAGCATCATCTTATCATGTTTTATATCCATGGTTACAAAGTGCATGACTCGTCTCACTCAGCTAAAACGTCAAGCCAAACGTACTGTGCACTGCCGTTACTCACTTTCTATGTTACAGTGAGGCCAGGCATGCATGCTAACCTCTAGCTCATTAAGCAGGTATTCGGGTGGTTAGTAACAGCGCGACGAGTAAAGTTTCCGTGGCTCACCGCTACAAAATGACTTCGGGTGCCCGAAGAGTAATGTGGAGGATGGGGTGTTAATTGAGGTGTTAATTACAGGATCAGAGTTTAGAGTAAGAAGTTCGGAGTTAATATTTAAACATTTACACCTAGAGGTTTGATTAAGTGACACTTCCTTTTTACACTCAGTTTTAACAACAACTATTTATCGACTGAGAGTTAATTACAATGGATTAACTCTACCCAGAGTATAATTAACTCTTCTAGTGTATGTCTAGTTTAACACCAAGAATTCAACTCTTCTCAATTTGCTGTGTACACATACCAAAGTAAGCTACGAAGTTCCTCTGGGTTCTGTGCAAGGACCAATATTATTCACATTATACATGCTTCCCTCATTATTAGAAAGCATGGTATAAACTTCCATTTATACGCAGATGAAACCCAGCTATATTTATCCATGAAACCAGAGGAAACTAATGAGCTGGTTAAACTCCAAGCATGCCTTAAGGACGTAAAGGCTTGGATGACATATCATTTACTACTTTTAAACTCAGACAAAACTGAAGTCATTGTATTTGGCCCTAAACATGTCAGAGATTCATTATCTAATCACTTGGTTTCTTGGGATGGCATTACATGGCTTCAATTACTACTATGAAAAACCTTGGTATTCTATTTGAACAGGATATGTCCTTTAATTCTCACATAAAGCAGGTGACCAGTAGACTCTGCTCTACTGTCACAGCTTTCTTTCACCTTCGTAATATCCTCAAAATTAGAAACCTCCTTTCTCAGAGTGATGCAGAAAAACTAGTTCATGCATTTGTGTCTTCCAGGCTGGATTATTGTAACTCATTACTTACTGCAGCAAGAGCACTGACAGGAATTAGCAAGAGAGATCATATTGCTCCAGTTTTAGCATCTCTTAATTGGCTCCCATTAAAATCTAGAATTGAATTTAAAATCCTCCTCATACCCTGAAAGGTCTAGCTCTATCATATCTGAAAGACCTCATAGTACCATATTGTCCCAAAAGATCACTACGATCTCAAAGTGCAGGACTACTTGTGGTTCCTAGAGTTTCTAAAAGTAAAATGGGAGGTAGAGCCTTCAGCTATCAGGCTCCGGTCTCCGGTTCAGGAGGCAGACACCCTCTCTGCTTTTAAGGTCAGTATTAAATAGGAGAAAGGTTCATGACTTTGCTATCATCATGGTGCATCGGTCAGAATGCGTGAATGAGACGATGGAAGCTGGATGTCACTCTTAATAGATTTATTGTTGAGTTGTGAATTGTGGGGAATGTATGGAAAATAAGAAAATAGGGAAAGAAAAATACACATGGGGGTACCTCTGAAAGAGAACAAAACAAAGGATTAAATTAACACAAATCAAATTATCATAATTTCTCTGAAAAATGATACTGTGTCACTAAAACTAAAGACAATACATAGGTATTGAATGCATAGGTGAAATCAATGAGGATAATGAAATGAAACCAACCAACCAATCAGTGAAGGGGTAACAGGAAGTAAGGTAAGAAACAGGAAGTGGAAAAAATAAAGTGAATTTGTGAATCTTTACAACAGTCAGACTTAAGACTTTCCTTTTTGACAAAGCTTATAGTTAGGGCTGAACTTAACCATCCCTTAGCTATCCTGCTATAGGCCTAGGTTGCAGGGGGGACTGTGCACTAAGGACATGCCCTCTCCTCTCTCTTCTCTGGCTCCTGTCCTCTAAAATCTTTTCTAAATTAATTATTTATTTTCTATTAGTAACCCCTGTTTCTCACTCTCCCCTCCCCTCCATCTTTTTGTGAGGGTCTCCTCTGGAGTTGTAAGCTACACCAATGTTGTGGCCTCATCAACCAGCCCAGTCTTGATGGCCTGGAGTGCTGTGTATCAGACCTGTGGAGCTCCATAAACTACATCTGCCTCAGTCTTCATGGCCTCCTGCAGTTGTCCACTCCTACCCAGATGAGCAATTCACCAACCTGCCCATGATTCCTGTTATACTCACAAACTGTCACATAAGATCATCAGCTATGTGTTACATTATTAGATTTGACATGTTTCCTTCAGCTTGATATATGTATCTATGACAGAAATTTGTTTATCTTCTTTTCCTGTTCTTTTTTCTCTATATTCTCTGTTTCTACCCGGCTGGCCATCGGCAGATGGGCCCCTCCATATGAGCTAGGTTCTGCTCAAGATTCTTTCCTGTTAAAAGGGAGTTTTTCCTTTGCCACCGTCACCCCCAGGCCTTCTCTGGAGGTTGCAGGCTGGTTTTTGTAAAGAGTCTTGAGACAGTTTGTATTGTTATTGGCGCTATATAAATAAAATTTGTCAGGACTGGTGACAGGACTCAAACGCAGACCAGGAGTTAAAGTGATTTTCAGTGAGTTTATTTGAAAACACAGAAATTAGTCGTGGCGTGAGTTGCTGAAGAGTCCGGGCGAGCGCATGGATCGGAGCTCCAGGGGTCTCGGTCTGGGCTTGTTGGCAGGCGAATCTGGGTTCAGGCAGAGGGTGTGCAGGTGAGCTGATGGTGTGCCAAAGCAGGAACGTGAGGAGTACTTGGTGGAGGTACACATAGTTAAGGAAAGGCTTAGGAAGATGGTACTTCCCTCTGATATTCCACCAATCGGAGAAATAGTTAAGCAGTGTGATGTTGGCCCATCAAGGTGGAAAGAGGTTCAGGAGGTAGTGAGGCGCGCAAGAGCCTCTTCAGCCCCGGGACCTAATGGAGTCCCGTATTGGCTGTATAAAAGTGCACCAGATGTATTGAGATTTCTTTGGAAATTGGTAGTTTGGAAGAAACAGGTCATTCCCAAGGCGTGGCGTAGAGCAGGGGGGATTTTCATTCCCAAAGAGAAGGGTTCAGTAGAGATAAGTCAGTTTAGACCGATCAGTTTGCTTAATGTTGAGGGGAAGGTCTTCTTCAGTGTTGGGGCACAGAGGCCTTCTAGGTACTTGGAGGAAAATGGCTTGATTGATAATTTGGTGCAAAAGGCTGTCCCCGGCTTTTCTGGCTGCTTAGAGCACACCAGTATGATTTGGCACCAAATCCAGTTAGTAAAGCGAGAAAAGAGAGACCTGCATGTGGTATTTCTAGACCTGGCTAATGCGTTTGGTTCAGTTCCTCACAGTTTGTTATGGGAAGCTTTTGATTTTTTTAGAGTTCCAGGCAGTATTAAAGGCCTAGTCAAAGCATACCTTGCAGATATACAGCTCTGCCCTACCACAACAGAGTATACTACAGCATGGTAGCAGCTGGTAGGCATCATGGCAGGGTGTATAATCTCTCCACTACCCTTTACAATGGCAATGGAGGTGATTATTAGGGCCTCAAAATGGGTGGTAGGTGGAGAAGGGCCCCAATTAGGGCCTACATGACATGACGACTGTGACGTCTACTGCTCCATGTACTAGCAGACTGCTGGATAAGTTAAACAGCAGCATGCAGTGGGCTAGGATGAAAGTGAAGCTGAGTAAGTCTAGGAGCATCTCAGTTGTTAAAGGAAAGGTAGTAGATAAGAAATTTGTTATAAATGAGTAGGTGATTCCCACAGTGATATAGAAGCCAGTCAAGAGTCTGGGAAGGTGGTATGATGCAAGTCTCAGCAATGTAGCATAGTTTGAGGGATTGAGACAAGATATGATCCAAGGCATTTCAAGCATAGACCGGTCAGGGCTCCCAGGAAAGCTGAGATTATGGTGCAATTTGGGTTATTGCCACGACTAATGTGGCCACTGACATTGTACGAGGTCCCTCTGACAAAGGTTGAGAAGCTTGAAAGGATGATTAATTCATCAATTAGGAGATGGCTTGGTGTCCCATGCTGCTTAAGCGGTGCAGCCTTGTATGGGAAAGGCATACTGGAGCTCCCAGTAACTAGTCTAACAGAGGAGTTTAAGTGTGCTAAGGCTAGACTGGAGATGACTCCTACTCAGTCAAAAGATCCAGTAGTCAGGCGAACCCTAACCCGCACGGTTAAAACAGGGAGGAAGTGGAACCCACGAGATGCGGGCTCTCGTGGGATATAATGGGGCATGTGCAGCAAAGGGCGTGGTGGCCTGGGACTGTGTGCAGGGAAACCTCTGTGGAGCAAGGCATCCACAGCGGAAAAGAGGAAGATGGTAGTGGACGAAATTCATAGGCAAGAGGAAGTAATGAGATGCAAGAAGGCAGTGTCGCAGGCTAAGCAAGGACAGTAGATGAACTGGGAGAGTGTAGAGAAAAGGAGAGGAGAGAGCTGTGGAGCATGGAGGCTCGTAGGATTAGATTTATGATAGGGGCAGTATGTGCTGCCATCTCCCCAGAACCTAAATCAGGGGCTAGGGGAGGATGCTGCCTGCCCACTTTGTTCTTGTGCATGTATGCTCAGCCACAGGGAGATAAGGCCAGATCAGCGAGATGCAGGCTTAATGTAGGGCAGCTAAGTGTGGGCGGAGCCTGGGAGCTGAGGACCAACCTAGATGGCACCCTGAGCGTTCCACAACAGATAGCCGTGACCCTTAAAAGACCGGATGTGCTATTGTGGTGTGAAAAAGGATAGTGTATTTTGTGAAGTTAACTGTCCCGTGGGAAGACAAAGTTGAAGAGGCAAATGAGCCCAAGAGAGTTAGATATGCGGAGTTGGCATCGGAAGCGGAGCAGAGAGGCTGGAGCGCCCGTGTGCGCCCAATGGGGGTCGGCTGCCGTGGATTTGTGGCGAAATCCGCCATTGCTCTCCTGTGTGAGTTGGGCATTCCCAGAAAAGAATAGAGGGTTGCCGTAAAGAAAATATGTCCCTGGCGAGCAAGGAGCGAGCAAGCCAGTGGTTGTGGCTATGGAGGAAGCACGCTAGCTGGGGAGCATACTAAAGGTAAGGCTAGCTATGTACTAACATTAGCTAGCAGTTGTAGTTAGATTAATCTTATCTGTTGGTTGAAAGGCACATGGTGGCGTGGTGGCTGCATGGAGGGGGTGACTCCGGGATGCTGGAGCTCACTGTTAAGCCTTCTTGAGGTGTCGTGGGCCTAACTTAACAAAACGTCTGTGAAGGGAGGTGCCCACTTGAAAACCCCAATGATGTGCGGCACACTGCACACTGCCTACTGTTGCTAGTTAGGCTTGTTTGCTGGTGTTTTCTTGTGTGTAACTTCTGATCTTGGCAGAGGGGAGGAATGTTGTTTGAAGAATAGTTGCATGTCCCATCATTTCCTACCTACTGCTGGTGGCTAGGCTAATTAACTGGTGTTTTCTAAGTGTTTTGTTTCTGTGGTTAGGCTAATTGTATCTCATTTCTGACATAGGCAGAAGGAAGACATGTCTGGTCGAGTGTGGTCAAATTCCCATTATCTCTATTACCTACTGCTGCTGGCTAGGTTAGTTAGTAGCTGACCACTGGTCTGCTGGTTGGTTGTCCAGTTGGACCTGGCTTCTAAAGGAGTTTTGCTTTAGATCATGGCACAAGGGATTGTAACATCTTGTCCTGTGTATTAATGAATATGAATGTGGTAATTTGAACCAAAAGAAACTTATTTTGAACATTCACACTCTAGATCAGACATCCCCAATGTATTTCTGTCCTTCACAACCAAATAATGGTGTTTGTAAAGTTACTAACTTATACTGGCACAGGTGTATGTGAGAACCAGCTCACTTTATAACTCTAACAATAGGGCAACAGGAATAGTATGTAATATTTTTATCTAAACATGTCAGCTACTTAAAAAACACCCTGCAAGGAAGCCTGACTTGAAGACTCCATTATTACAAATCCATTTTGTTTCACACAATGATTAACACATTCCACAATCCCTGAAGGAACCAAAAGCTTTTGATACACAACTGTCTGCTTAATGACATTGCCTCATCATTTCTCTGCGGAATTGCTCTGGGGTGACGCTGTAGGATCATTTCCTCAGAATTGTACCCCATTTCCTTTGCAACAGAACAATACAATTTCACACAAGCTGGGGGAGCTGATTGCGTTAAATCACATGAGGTCAGTGTGACTGTACCATGCTGTGGAGACCAACATAAGTGTTCTCAAGAATCAGAGTGGCAGTGCTATTTTTACAAAGAGAGTGCGAGGGAGAGAGATGAGCAGGGGTTGGCCTTACTGTTTCCTCCTCCCGAAGTCAAGTGGTGCAATCAAACGAGTTTCTCTCCTGTTAGATATGACTGAAATTATTCATCAAATCAGCAGAGTCCGTCAGAGCCCCACCAAACAAACGCTGACATCTTCGTTGTGAAAAAAAAAATAAATAAAAAAACTGTTCTGCCAGACATTTCTTCCTAATGTGTGGATCCTAAATTGTAATTTATTTTAACACTTGACAGAGTTGAAAGTACATTTGCAGCATTGTTTTTACTATTGTTTTCAATTCATAAGATAACGTAACAATTTACAACACATCACAAATGAATATCAAAAATGCAATATAAACACAATTACCACAAAATTAAAATCCTGTAGAATTATTGCCACCAATCGATGTAAACCATCATGCCACCTTTTTCTCTCAGCTTCAACATGTGCCATCTCCTGCCTGTCTACTGTCAGCTCTTTTGCTAAATCAACGTCCATGTCTTTCCATGTTGGCACGTTAGCATGTTAGCATCCAGTCCTTTAGCACTTCCCTGTTCAATTTGTTATCTCTTTTTGAAAACATTTATTTACAACAAATATTGCCTGAAGTTACAGCTATTATATCAAAATGATTATTCTTGGGGAAAAAGTGAAAAACCTAAGAGATACATGTTGCCTATAAGATACATCTTGCATGTATAATATACAATGTATTATTTTCTGATATGCATATTAGATTAGTTACAACTTTATTGTCATTAGTGAATTGTTGATTAGAAGATGCAAAGAACAGTAAACTGCAGTTTTACATGGAATTTGAGAGTGGTAGGTTATAAAGTATTATTAACAATAGTAATAGAACTACTGGGAGGTTAAAAATCTGATATATATAAAGCAGTGAAAAGGGAATAGCATTTTGAACTGTCAAAGGGTTTTTGCTAAGATAGGAATCCCATTAATATATTTTAGTGACAGCACATGCAAGAAACACCATAACTTTACTTGGAAGAGCAGTCAAAAATACTGATGCCAAGGTTGTCCTTGCTTTGTCTAGAGAAGAATCCAGTGCCTTCCTCTTTAGAGTCCTTGACCTCCTTATATTGTTGTTCAAGTATAGTACCTTTAGTTGGAGGTTATGTTTGTTACTACAATTTCCACAGTGTGTACAGGATTTTTTTGAGGCTGAAGAATGCCTGGTAGAAGTGTGGCTGAAACGTCAGTCGTCCTGATTTGAAATGTATGGATTTGCATGTACGGATTGTTTAATGGTCTGTTTATATAGCACCCTTTTACCTATTGGTAGACAAAGCATTTCATAGTCAATGACACATCTACTCACTCATTCACATGTACACACAATCACACACCAATGCCATGCACGGGGGGCAACTTGGTGTTCAGAGTCTTGCTCAAGGACATTTCTGCATATGGTCCATGAATCAGGAGTCCCACTGCTAACCCTCTAATTCCTGGAAGATTTTTCTTGTAATATTCACAAACAGATTTTTTTGTAGATCACCTTTCCTAAATTGCCTTTGCAAAGGGCTCCACACAAGCAACTACTTCAAGTCTGTGTCTCTATAACATAACAAGCAAATAATACAATGGAATAAAACAAATGCAATATTAAGCAACATAACGCACCAGCCAAGGCACATTTCAGCAGACAAAAAAAAGCAGGTCAATAAAAAATGAAGAAAAATCAATCGTATTGTACGAGCATATAAGGTGCTAATTTGCAAATACAAAATACTGTTAGTTGTGTTAACTCATTGTAACTGAAACACAATAACTGTAACAAATGGATGCATGAAGACATGGCAGCATGGCACTTTCCTGATAAAAAAGCCAGAGAACAGCTTACACCTACAGTATTTCCTATAAATGCTTTCAAAGAAGCCAGCAAGTGCTTAATAGCTTCCTTCTTCATTGTTTGGTACATACACCTGATATCAAGAGAGGCTAGAGGCTCCTGCCTGGCATGCTGTAACATGGCAGCAAGACAAAGAGACAGAGCGAAAGGAAGATGGCAAGAAGCAGGACACACACTTCAGAGATAAACATATGTATGGATAGTGTAGGAGGGGAGAGAAGGAGAGAAAGGAAGGAGAACAAGAGACATAGGAGGAGGTGGAGAGTGGCTGTCAGAGATAGAGGTGTGGTAGAGAAAATCAATTTTATCTCCATTTTGAATGTGATGGCTGTAGTGATATTTGGTGGTGGCCCACATCTTTGGACAATTGTAACTGGGGGAAGGTAATCCACACACACATACCTGTTTGTACAGCTATCTTAGTGAGGACATTAATTGACATAATGCATTCCCAAGGCCCTTACCTTAACCATCAGCATTACCTAATTGTAACCTTTACCCTAATGTCAAGGCATAACCCTCAAACAACCTTGTAAGAAGTGAGGCCCGGCTAAGATGTCCTCACTTTGCGCAAATGTCCACACCCCAGTGGTGTAAAATCTCAAACTGGTCCTCAGAAAGATAGCTGTACAAAAGCACACACACACAAACACTCACACACATACACACACAGTGGAGCTGCAAGGAAAAGCCTCGGAAATAGAATTCAGAACAAGATGCGATACAAAACCTCTCCAATGAAACTGATACTGATGAAAGCATTTAGGTGGATTAGCAGCTCCTTGAAGACATGAAAATGAATTAATTCAATTAATCTGCAAACCCCTGTGTATAGATAGTGAAAGCCCAATTTAAAAGTCACACATCCATAAACAGAACAGTCCATAGAATGTCGTGTGCTGGCCGTCTGGTAGACTGACAATTTGCCCCCTGTTTGCTGAGGTGGCTATGTTTTCAGACAGCTAGTAACCAGCAAGGATATCACCTGTTACTCAAAGCAACCACACCCTTAATCATCCATGACGCTAAGCCTTGATGTAATTTAAGCAGGTGCGTTTTTGAGTTATCATGACAATTGCTGTAAAATTGTCATAAAGTAGCAATATCAACCCAAACCTTTTATTTGTACAAAGCTGTAGACATGTTTAAAGTTGCTGTACAATTCAACATTTTAACATGGAGGGGATGTGACTATTGACTCAATCTTGGAGCCAGCCTCAAGTGGCTATTTGCAGAACTGCAGTTTTTGGAACTTCCTTATTTGTTTAATTTTTTAGCCCTGGAGGAAGCCACTTGGTTGGTGCGCATGGGTCCATCATTTCAGTATTTACCTAAAACTGCACAGTTGATTGAGTGAAACATTCACAGATATACAGTATATTTAACCCATATATTTGTATACATTGAGTGTTATTATTCACACAAATAACACAGTCTCACATTTTAACTGGATCTTTGTCAGACCTTCTCTTCAAACCCCTCTATTCGCTTATCACTTTGCTCTTAAGCTCGAGTCACAAGTGCTTGAAAGTCAAATGTGTCATTATCTGACTTTTTTTAAATGAATTGTTCACAACACTGAAGAAATCCCTTTGGATTAATCCCTCCATCAGCGCCTCTCAGTGCACACACACAGAATCAAGTCCCTGAAGCTTTACTTGTCTTGACTGACATTTGCACACAAAATGGACACACCACTCACTCTCTGTTGCTGTTTATCTTTCCCTCACACACGTTTCCACTCACATAATCACATTCCAACAATGCAGACATCTGATAGTGGGATTAACTGTTCGGAAAGTTCAGCAATAAACACAAGCGTGCCGCAACATCACATCTAGGCTTTGTACTCAAAGATTACTTTGTGGCATTTAGACAAAAGAGAGCCAACATTTCTTTTGATGGCAAAACACTTTTCAGTCCAGCTTAGTCCAGGGACAATTTACACAAGCTTTTTTCTAAAGACGTCAAAATCATTTAGGAAATTCCCAATTGCCAATATAGGTCAATACAAGATAAAGAACTGAAAAAGACCAGTTAAAAGGTATGGTCAGCCAGGTTGAAGTTTTAACCTTTTTTGACAACATACAGTATCAGGTATGTCAGAATATGATAAATACTAAAAAGATTGCACAGTTGCCTCCACAGACACAGCAGTGTCTCTTCCCTCTAAAATAGGCTGTCAGACAATCATTTGACAAATTAAAAACACAAATTTTGAATTCATACTGTAGATTAGTCAAAACCCTTATGACTAAGCCCCAAAAAATATGTGTGGCATTCATCAATACAGTTATGCTCATAAGTTTACATACCCTGGCAGAATCTATGATACTTTGACCATTTTCCAGAGAATATAAATGATAACACAAAAACATTTTTTCCACTCATGCTTAGTGGTTGGGTGAAACCATTTATTGTCAAATGACTGTGTTTTCTCTTTTCAAATCATGACAACAAAAACTACCCAAATGACCCAAAAGTTCACATACCCTGGTGATTTTGGCCTGATAACATGCACAGAAGTTGACACAAATGGGTCTGAATGGCTACTAAAGGTAACATCCTCACCTGTGATCGGTTTGCTTGTAATCAGTGTGTGTGCATACAAGCTGAGTGAGTTTCTGGAATCCAGACAGACTCTTGCATCTTTCATCCAGCCACTGACGTTTTCCGGATTCTGAGTCATGAAGAAAGCAAATGAATTGTCAATGGATCTACAGGAAAAGGTAGTTGAACTGTATAAAACAGGAAAGGGATACAAAAAGATATCCAAGGAATTGATAATGCCAGTCAGCAGTGTTCAAACTGTGATTAATAAATGGAAAATCAGGGGCTCTGCTAAAATCAAACCACGGTCAAGTAGACCAACAAAAATTTCGGCCACAACTGCCAGGAAAATTGTTCAGGATGGAAAAAAAAACACAAATAACATCAGCTGAAATACAGGACTCTCTGAAAACTAGCGGTGTGGCTGTTTCACAACGCACAATAGGGAGGCACTTCAAGAAAAATGGGCTGCATGGTCGAGTCGCCAGAAGAAATCCATTACTGCGCAAATGCCACAAAGTTTCTCTCCTACAATACGCCGAACAGCACAGAGACAAGCCTCAAAAGCCTCAAAACAAGGGAACATGGAACAAGGTAACTTGGAGTGATGAGACCAAAATTGAACTTTTTGGCCACAACCGTAAACATTGCCTATGATGAAAGGGACACCATTCCTACTGTAATGCACAGAGGTGGATTGCTGATGTCTTGTGAGCAACAAAAGCCCCGGGAAACTTGATCAAAGTTGAAGGAAAGATGAATGCAGCACGTTATCGGCAAATACTGGTGGCAAATCTGCACTCATCAGCCCAGAAGCTGCGCATGGGACGTACTACGTTTCAACATGACATTGATCCAAAACACATGGCCAAATCGACCTGTCTTTGGCTATAGCAGAACAAAGTGAAGGTTCTGGAGTGGCCATCTCAGTTTCCTGACCTCAATATCATTGAGCCACTCTGGGGAGATCTCAAGCGCGCAGTTCAGGCAAGACAGCCCAGGAATTTACAGGAACTGGAGGCTTTTTGCCAAGAATAATGGGCAGCTTTACCATCTGAGAAAATAAAGAGCCTCATCCACAACTACCACAAAAGACTTCAAGCTGTCATTGATGTTAGAGTGGACAATACACAGTATTAAGTACTGTGGTAAACTTTTGATCAGGGTCATTTGGATGTTTTTTGTTGTCATTATGATTTGAAAATTGAAAACACAGTTGTTTATCAATGAATGCCTTCACCCGACCACTAAGCATGAGTGGAAAAAAGTTTTTGTGTTATCATTCATATTCACTGAAAAAAAGGCCAAGAAAGCAAAAATTCTGCCGGGGTATGTAAACTTTTGAGCACAACTGTACTTGCGTACTTCCTGTAGGTGAGACTAATTTTAAGAATGCTCTAAACCATATACATGCCACAAAAACTGGTTCATATTTAAGAACTTTATTAGGACATGGAAAATGCTCCAAAATCATTCATTCACTAATAATTGTATCTAATAACAACTGTTTGTTGTTATTAGATAAAATATTTGTGCTTGCATGTCCGGTATTTAAGAGTTATTCATTTGTGAATAAGTGGATGATCTGCTAGTTCATTTTCTTTTTAGATTAAAATGTTTCCCAAAGCTTACTTTATATCTTGACTTTGGGTTATACTGTCTAGTGGTGTCTGGGTGTTTCTAGTAGTGGTATAACTGTCAAGTGGGATACTGGACAGGACCCCCCACCAGAGTTTGATGGATGGCCACATGTGTTTTACTGACACAGATGTTGATTACAGCAAGATGCCGTCTTCGTCATCCAAGCAGAAATAAGACTATTAGAATGATATTCATGATATGGTTGATTCGTGGGTCATTTTAGCAGCAATAAAACTGAGCAGGTAGGAGTGGACACCTCCAGGCCATGAAGACTGGGCAGGTTGATGAGACCAAGTCAACAGATGTAGTTTTAGAGCTACACAGGTCAGAAACAAACAACTCCAGGCCAACTCCAGGCCAGTCTCACAGAAAGATGGAGGAGGGAGCCAGGGGTGGGGCACACAGCAGTTAACATGCCATACAATAGTAGCACAGAATTGCAAGTAATAGAGAAGAAATTAGATAAGAGATTAGAGGACAGGAGCTCAGTGTCCTAGAGGTCAGGCTAAAGACTTTCCTTTCTGATAAATCTTGTATTTAGTACTGGACTGAACCATCCCTTAGTTATGCTGCTATAGACATAGGCTGGCTGCAGGGGATCATCTAATGTCATTTAGTTCCTTATCTCATCCTCTCTTTCTCACTGCTCATGCACTGTGTGCTACTACTATATATCATGGTTTCGCTGTGAGTCCATCTCCCTTTGTGTTTGTATTGTTATTGACGCTGTTGTAACAAGTGCTCTGTATTTTGCTGTGGTTTGCTAGGGGATTTTTACCAGCGAAATAGATATCAGTAGGATCCACAAACTGATCCAGAAGGCTGGTCATGTGATTGGTAGGGAGTTGGAGTCATTTGTCTCAGTGAGGGACAGGTGGACACTGGATACACTGCTCTAAATTATGGACAATCCATCCTATCCACTACACCAAACACTAGAGGGGCAAAGAAGCTCATTCTCCAGCAGAATAATTCAGCTCCACTGCCATAGTGAACGCTACAGAACTTCTTTTATTCACCACTCTATCCAGCTGTATAACAGCTCAGCTTTTCATAACAATTAAGCTACTTTGACTAATTAATTTCCCCTGTGGATCATTAAAGTCTGTCTAAGTCTAAGAATTCATTAAAAAACATGTGATAGGTCAGCATAAGCACTGACTTAACAACTGGGATGTTGACCAAGTGAAATGAGCTTGCACTGGAATGCGAAAAACGTAATGTTTGCTTATTTATAATCCACCTTGAAGGCATAGCCATGGCAGGAAATTAGAAGTGCTTTGCTCCAGGACACTTCTGTGAATAATGTCATTCAGACCCTCTCATCCTCCAGTAAACCATCAGTAAACATGAAACATTCAGTGTCTGGTCTCAAGCCCTACTTCTTATCAGCTTTGCTACTATCAGGGTATTACTGCACCACTGCACCAGTATATACAGATGTGTTCCTCTGAGCAAAGCATGGTGCATGTGAAAGATGTTCCCAGACACTCCGAGGTGGCCAAAATACCCAACATAAAGCAACTCCAGTCCATATAAAGGAACTACAGTCAAAAAAAGGAAATCAAAACACACAACAGGCACCTTTGTAAAATACATGTCAAAAATGGAATACTTCTGGATGAACAAATAGGATGAGACATTTACTGTCAGTTTTGAAGGACGTAAAGGGCACAATCTGCATTTAGGTGAGGAGAACAGAAATCCAATTTCAGTGTGTATACTGCCATCGCATTTTAATGTCAGCCATAAATGTACTCCAGCTGAATCATATCCAGAAGCAAACTGCATGTGAGGTGAATTTTAAAGGGCTTATAAGAAAAACTGTTCATTGCCTCGTAGTAGGAAATGGCTGTAGCGTATCTGCAGGGCTTTGAGACAGGCTTCTGCTGTAATTAGCAAACTTATTTGTCTGTTTTGTGACAACAGGGTTGCTGTGGCTCAAGGCGACAGGAGATGGGGAGAGAAAACACTTGTGATGCAGTTTAACTGATTCTTTCTTGCAGTTTCTAATTTGGTTGACAGTTCAGATCTGTTAAGGTCCAATGCCCTTTAATTTCAGGTGTAAGGGGGGGTGGGTGTCTGTCTGTAAGTCATACTGTCAGTCCCTCTCTTTGTCCATGTAATCCCTACCTGCAGTCCTCTGCAGCCGTGAACCACAGGCAGTTGGCCTCTCCCTGTATGAGTCTGATCCCCACCGCCTGTGAAGTCAAATGTTGACAGAGAATCACGAACCAAATCAGAATACTAAAGAGGCCAGAGGCTTCTTTTATGAGAAAGAGAGAGAGCCGGAGCAAGAGAGCACCCGTGTGTATGTGTATGTGTATGTGTGTGTCCTCATATTCCTACACTATATAAATTACAAGCTTGGCAAGGGACTGTATTTTGTAGGAAGAATTATCACCTTCACTCCAGGGTCTTTTTGTGAAGCTGCATTGCTGCTTATTGTGTTGAATTTTGCTTGTTTCACCTCTTTCGGAGAATAATCATAAAGCCTCCAAACAAAAAACCATGAGGCAGTATGTCTTTTTTGAAGCAAATATCATAAAACAATTCACATTATGCTGGGAGTCAGCAATGGAACAAGTTGACTTAAACTGTCCTAAAATGAGCCTGATAAACTTTGATAGCAAATAAAATCTCTTGCCAAGCTTGTCATTTTTTGCAATGCGTGCCCATTATTCTTTTGTACCTAGCAGTGTGTGCGTGAGTGCAGAAAGAGAATGGGAGAGTAAAGGAGATCGAGACAGAGATGAAACGCTAGTGTTGACTATAACGGCCAGCCTGCATGGCTCTGTGGTTTCTGAAGGGTGTCTTGGCCTCTTATGCAAATGAGCTTGCATTTTATCAGCTCTCCAAGACACTGAAGTCCAAATAATGAATACTTGGCCGTAGTGGTCGGCTGCGTTTGATTTGGTCTGTCAAGCACATTGAAACCTCAAGAAGAAAAAATGCAATGCCTTGGCTGCAATGAGAGCAGGGCTTAATGATGTGTGTGTAACCTCCTCTGAAAAGATGCAATCTTTGGCATGAATATTCCGAATATAATAACACCATTTCACACTAGTGTCACAGAGTTTCATATTGAAGTCTGGTGTAAATTTAATGGCGCACTAAGTGAAAGCTGCAGTATGATGATGTGGATAACTAACAGCTCAGCATAGGAGCAACTGTATACATGTCTGAGTTGTGCCATCTGTAAACCTGATAATGATGAAGAGCTAATTAAGCACACATGCACATCTGTTCTGCTGTAAATTGTAAGTTTGTGCTTCTGGCTCATTATTTATTTATCAGTTCAAAGAAATGTGTGGCTGTTTATTTAGAATATCAAAAATGGCAATAATTAGATTTAAGTGTTGTCAGTACAACTCTTTTGCTATTTAGCCATGTTTAAGTTACTTAGAGAGAGACACTGCTGAAATATAGTCAACAGCGTATGTTCTCTTTCTTCATTTTCATATTACAGGGATTTGAAGTGTGATTATCAGTACACCTAAGGGGTCAAACAATTTTGTAAATTAGAGCTGTTACAGCCCTCGTCACCAATAAACACAGCATTGAGATCGACTGGTACGACTTCATTCATCCGTTCAGCATCCAGTACCGTGAAACTAAAACAAATACAAGCAAACAAAACAGTGAGTTAGCACACAATAATACTTAAATATTAACATTCAATGCATCTTAACACACAACATGACATTTATAATTCACAAAAACTACTATAGTAGGCCATTTAATACATTATCACATTTCCTTAAAACACACACATACACTCCCAATAACAATCAATACCACACACCCCATAGCCCTTTTATAAAAGCAATAGCACGCCACTAATATCTTAATATAACATACCTCTCTTCGCCTACCAAGGGTGCAATTTTAATTCAAACAGCCTCATCAAATGGCAACATGTACCCAACCTGGACCGATTTGTTACTTCAGTTGTTTGCGCTCCCGACGATCACCTGCTAGACCAGGGCTGGGCAATTGATTTCTACAGGGGGCCACATGAGAAATCTGAACTGTGTTGAAGGGACAAAACAAACGATAACTTGAACGTAATTCTGCTCAATATTACTTATTAATTTTCTCCCATTGTAAAAAGCAGTAAATTATATATGTTGATAATCTGCTATTGGTAATCAGAAACATAAGAATATTCTGTAAATATTTATTTAAATTTATGAGTTTTGGTGTAGGTTGAAGAGGAAAATGAAACACAATTGATCTGTAGTTTTGGATATAACGCAATGGAATGTTGGAAACTTTGTCCTCTTTGGAAAACTTCGCTGGACCAAGGAGGGACCATATAGCTACATGAATTATTTTCTGTATCTCAATAAATTTCAATAAATGTTTAACCCTTTAAGACCTGAATGTCCGTCTGCCCACACAGAGAAGCTTGCTGTATTTGAATTACCGTAACTCCCCGATGAATAATATTCAAGTTGCACTTTCTAGAAAAAACGCCATTACGGTAAGGATGACGCACCACTGCTGTCGGCTACAGGTTGGAGAGCAACGTTCGCGGAGCGCCAGCAAGAGAGACTTGTTTGGAGGAATTTGTTGGTAAAAAACTAAGTTAGGTATACCCTTGAGATGTCAAGAAGGTCTTTCAGGCAAAAGCACAACTAACCAGTGTTCACTCACAATGAATACTGTCAATAGCGCAAACCACTGTGACTTAGGGTAATTCAAAATCAGCCGCTTTGACAGATGCCAGCGATCCGTTCAGGCTTTTGAGGGTTAATAGATGGCAGGAAGCTGTTTCAATCTTACTTTTTGAAGAATTGACGAACTAACAGTGCCATGACGGAAATAATACATCATGGCTCAAAATAAAAGCAACACAGCTGTATTGCATGCACAGCATAAATACTTGTTCATCTGTGCTTATGACTGACATACCGCGGACCAGACGGGAATGCCCAAAGGGCCGTATGTGGCCCGCGGGCCGTAAAATGCCCAGGTCTGTGCTAGATCCATGCCGACAAACTGGCGTGTGACGTCACTATCCACCCTCTTCCCTTCAAACTTAACAGAGCGCGGTAACCCAGAAACATGAATACAATATATATACGCTTGACAATAAATCAGCCCGCTGGCCACTTACAAGAGCAAACAGCTTTTGTTGTTTGTAAAAAGTCTGGACTAAAAGATCAAACCACTTTAGGATACCCACTGCACAAAAAAAGATCCATACCCAGTATCAGTGTCAGTATCAGTGTCCTCTGAAATGTTTGACTGGTCTCTCTTCCTCAGGTTCAGTTAAAAGGCGAATTCATAAAGGGTCTGGGTTCGAATCCCCGACTGGGGCCTTTCTGTGTGGAGTTTGCATGTTGTCCCTGGGTCTGCGTGGATTCTCTCCAGGTATTCCAGCTTCCTCCCACCATCCAAAGACATACTGGTGTGGTTCATCGGTAATGCGAATGAAAGTATGAATGGTTGTCTATCTCTCTGTGTTAGCCCTGCAATAGACTGGAGACCTGTCCAGAGTGGACCCCACCTCTTCCCCAAAGACGGCTGAGGACAGTTATAGAAGAAGGGCTGTGCAGAGTCTCTGGAGGGGCAGGTGCTCCAAGTTTAAAGTCAGCACATGGAGCACAGATTTGAAACATTGTACAGAAAAATACCTGTCGTTGTTACTACAATAGTCCAAAATTATGTGATTATGCATGTACATTTCGTAGTTTTAGTGAAATAACATAGCCTTAGCATCATTGCCAAAAAAAAAAAACAAAAAGAAACAAAAAGAAGCCGGACATACCTTTTCCCCTCAACATGCTGTGTGTGATTAATGAGTGGACTTATGACCAAACTTATGAGGGGTGTGTGCAGAGTCAGATGCACAATAACACACACATAAAGGATGCTCATTTCAAATTGTCAGTCATCGTACTAGAATATACCATACATAAATGAATACTGCTGCAAAACCTACTCTCCCTGAGAACTTCCACTGGTCTACTGCAACTTTCGTCTCTTGCTGACTCCGGAGCAGAGGACTGTTTCATGGATGAGAAAGAGACATCACAAGTTGTTTTGCCACCGAACCACTCAAAAGCCCCACTGTGGTGAGAGCTATCGACGGGAAATTACTAGCTCAAGTAACCCACCAAACCCCCTCCAGCTACAAGTGTCCGGCAACCATGGTGAGTCCCAATCTTTAAAACTTTTGTCCACTCCCTCTGCTCCAGTTGTCACCCATGACTAACTCCTCACATAGATTGGTCTTTGGGAAAAATAATGAACTGGAGTCTTCATTGGCATAAAGTTTGCCTACAATCTGCCCTTCCACCCTCTGGACTCAATCTATCGCTTTCCCCTTCACCACCTCCTGATCTCTCCCTCATCCTTGCTAACTATCATGATCTAGCTGCTGTCTTCAGTAAAGATAACGCAAACTCCCTACCACCTCACCGTCCTCACAACTATGCTATCGACTTTGTCCCTGGAGCCCAGCTTCGCACTGGTTCCCTCTGGTACCCACTGGTACAACCTTTCCCGACCAGAGAGAGAGGCCATGGAAAAATACATTGCAGATTCTCTGGCAGCTAGAATCATTCGCCCTTCATCATCCCCCCTGCAAACTGGTTTCAAATCTCTCTGTCCCTGCATTGATTTCCGAGGGTTAAATCAGATTACCATCAAAAATAAATACCCACTGCCTCTCAATTGCTCTGCGTTTGAACCTCTGCCAGGTGTTAGTGTCTTCACCAAACTTGATCTCAGGGACATCTACCATTTGGTTCACATCTAAGAGGAAGATGAATGGAAGACGGCTTTCAACACCCCGCTTGGGCATTTTGAGTACCTGTTTGGGCTAACTAATGCGCGCGCTGTCTTCCAGGCTCTCATCAACAAAGTTTGAGAGATTTCCTCAATCAGCTTGTGTTTGTCTATTTAGATGACATCCTGATCTTCTCGCACACCACGAGTCCTCCGTTATGTTCCTGGGCTACATCCTGGAAAGGTAAAACCTGATCCGGAGAAGATTAGATCTGTGGTGGAATGGCCATTTCCATCCTCTGTGAAACAGCTGCAAAGATTTCTTGGTTTTGCTAACTTCTATCAACTCACCTCTTCCAAGGTTCCTTTTCCCTGGTCCCCTCAGACAGATGCAGCCTTTCAGTGGCTCAAAGGGCTACTTCAGCCCCCACTCTCATCCAACCGGATCCCTAACGACAGTGGTGGTGGATGCTTCGGACGTAGGAGTGGGGGCAGTCCTTTCTTAATGCAGTCAGTCAGACGATTTGCTTCATCCCTGTGCCTTCTGCTCTCGCAGAATAACCTGTGCTGAATAGAACTATGACGTTGGGAACTGGGAGCTGCTGACCGTCAAACTTGCTCTGGAAGAGTGGAGGCACTGGCTCGAGGGGGCAAAGCATCCATTTCTGGTTTGGACTGATCATAAGTCTGCCAAACTCTCGTCAAGCTCGTTGGGCTTTATTCTTTAACCAGTTTAATTTCACCCTCTCCTATCGTCCTGGAAGTAAAAACATAAAACCTGATGCTCTCTCCAGACAGTTCTCTGTTTCAGATCCCCCCCCCCCCCCCCCCCCCCCCCCCCGCCCCTCGGAGAGAGTCAGCCATCTCTCCGAGTTCAGTCTGACCCAGGCAACGGTCCTCCTGGCAGGAGTTTCATCCCTGACTCGGTGACAACCAAAGTTCTGCAGTGGGGTCACTGTTCCCATTTCGCCTGTCATCCAGGAGCTAATCAAACGCTGAAGCTAATCGAACGGTGAAGCTTCTCAAACGCTACTTCTGGTGGCCCACTATGTACTCAGACACTTACACATTTGTCGCCTCCTGCCAGGTGTGTACCCTGGGTAAGGCTACTCACACTCCTGCCGCAGGTCTCCTTCATCCCTTGCCGGCTCCCAGCCTATCCCTGGTCTCACATCGCCACAGATTTTGTCACCAGATTGCCTCCCTTTCAAGGTGAAACTGTCATCCTAACCATCGTGGGTCATTTCTCCAAATCTGTGCATTTTGTGGCCTTACCTAAACTCCCCTCTACCTGAGAGACAGGGGATTTGCTTGTGCTTCATGTGTTCAGGCTCCATGGGATTCCCATTGACATCATCTCAGGCCATGGCCCCCAGTTCACGTCCCAAGTTTGGAGAGCTTTTGTTTCCCTCTGGGGGCGTTGGTCAGCCTGTCGTCTGGTCTCCATCCCCAATCTAATGGCCAAGCAGAAAGAGCTAATCAAGACCTTGAAGCTGCTCTGCAATGCATGGCGGTTCAAAATCCAGCATCATGGAGTTCTCATCTGGCTTGGATTGAATATACTCACAACTCCCTCTCTTGTAACATTAAAATAAAATATATTTATATATATTTATTTTATTTTTTGTCAAAAATATACGTCACAACTGCCAACGTGTGACACCCACCGGCAGGTCCAGCCCGCTATTTGTTGAACTTTTCGACCCCAGGTAAGCCAACCGTGGATAAATCCCTGTTATGTATTTTTATGGCTCCTACTGTTTCTTTTCTGTGGGAAATGGGTCCAAATAGCTCTTTGAGTGTTAAGGGTTGCTGACCCCTGGTCTCCCACCTACAAACAAGGTCAGAGTCTGGTTATCTGCAAAAAATATCCCATTGAAGACCGACACCAGAAAGCTGTCCCCTCATTGTCCATTTGAGATCGTGTTCATCATTAATCCAGTGGCGGTCAAGTTGAAGCTTCCCTCTACCCTCAAGGTACACCGTGTTTCACGTCTCCAAGCTCAAACCTGTATCTGAGAGTCCTCTGTCATCTTCACCTTGTTACATTCATGGTCACATCGAAAAACCACTTTGAACTTTACAAATGCTAATTTGATTGCACTGTTGTTTGCTATTGCTATTTGTTTGCTATTTCAAGCACTCAGAACAAGAACTTGTAATCATGTTTGACTGCATGCATTTGACACATTTAAATTCAGTGCAAACTTTGGCATTATCTTTCATTACATGTTATACTTGTTGTGCTTCTTGCTGCTGCCGTCATTCCTTACCCTTGCAACAACCACTTAACCTTATTCTTATCTTTAGATCACATTGATTTTCTTGCCACTCTGATTACAATCGAAACAGCTACCTTAGAACACAAGTCAATGTCAGTGCTATTTTCGCTGTGTGCAAGGATGCAGTGTGTTTCCTCTCCCAGGTGTTGTCTCTTTTTTCTTCTTGTGACATTATCCAAATTCCGGAGATTGTTTACTGGTAGGAAAAGTGTGGGTTTGGAAATGACTGAATTATCGCTGTGCCCCACTGATGAAGTGAGCAGATTGGAAATGGGAAGGTTAATGAGATTTTCACAAAGTGTCCGTCTAGCGGTTTGAACTCAGATTAAATTGACACACTCTGATTAAAATTAATTGACCTGTGAAATGAGTGTGTCCCTCAACAGTTAAGGATTGATGGATATCACAGAAGGGTTGAGACGAAAGAAACGATAAAAAAACGAAGGAAAATGAACTTAGTTTGATTGGAGGTTAAGGACAGGTATGGTAAGAGACAGCTTATACTTACTAATCACTGATCCAAGCGGTACTCTGGCATACAGTTTGTGCATGACAATGAAGCTTTTATCTTAGACCTGAACCAGACAAGGTGGTGACTAAGCTATACTAGCTTTTCAGTAACATGATGTTGTTTAGTAGGGGCATGACCGTGCAGGTGTCAGACTGTCAGTGACGTTCTAAGGCCTTTATTTTTGTGGTATCATGTACATTATTTAGACTCCCGTAGTCAGAATTGAGAATCATAGTCAGAATTTCAGCTGTTTTCAGCATGTTCAGACACCAGATGAGAAAACAGGGATTCAACAACATTATATGATGTACTGTATACACCGATGAGACGAAAAAAATATGTTTACAGGACTAATATGATGTTGGACGGAAATTTCTGTCGAAACAGGTATCTGATCTCAGGTTTTGGCAGTGGATCCTTTAGGTCCTATAAGTTGTGAGGTCGACCTTTCATTACATTGTGGAAAAAATTAGGAATTGTTGGTATTAAGAGGCCAGCAGTTGTTATTCAACCCTCTGCTAAATTATGTGTACACACAGACAAGATGCATTAGCTTGCAATTTACATATTTTCTGATTCATGAAATCTATTTGCTAGATAATCTCATGTAGTGGTACATGTAAATTAAGAATACAGAGAAATGGAAATTGGAGACAATACTAGTTGACAAAGATATATCTTATCTTATATCTTGTTTTTCTACTGAGTCTTGGGAAAAATACCTGTGTGGTTTAATGAGACAGCATCAAAATTTCAATCAAGATTGAAAATTGTCTGCATGGCATGCAGGCCCATTGAGTGAAATTGGCCTGTATGCTTTCTCTCCAATAGTTTTCTATCTGATAGCTGATTGTCAGTGCAAAGTTGCAGATCATGCTCCTTGAATCTGGACAATAGATGTAAATATATAGAGTGACAAATCTGTTTGGCAAAAATATTTGTGATGGCTTCAGCTTTCACTAGTGGATGTAGCGACATCTTAAAAAATGGCATTATTGAACAAAAATATTGACATACAAATTTATTTTATGTTTGTTGTAAAGAAGACACACACATTCACCTACAGTCTTTCACAGATGTTGGTAAAACTTGATTTTATTGAATGATGCTGTTCAAAATGTAATATCCTTCTGAATTAAATCTGAACATTATCAGAGAGATATCAAAAGTGCACAAAATATTTTTTTCCAATGTAATTTATGTTCCAGTATTTAGTCTTGGTTAGTAACAGTTGGTAAAACATGTCTGAGTCCACATACACATTATACTCAGCATACAGTCTGTGTGAAGGTGAAACGGTGTCATTATGTAACTGCCCTCTGATTTTATCTCTGAAGTAAAACCCATTTCCATGCCTCAAATGGCCCCTTTGTACAAATACTTGACTGGAGTCCATAGACTGTAGTGTTGGGCTAATTCACTTTCAGACCAAACTCTAATTGAACAGCCATTAAGACAGTAATGAGGAATCCACTTCAGGAATTAACTGAACAGAAACTGAGTTGGGTATTTAGTCTGTGATGGGGAAACACTGTGTCATACCTCTGATCAAATCTATCCCAAAGACCTTTAATGGGTAATTACTGTATTCACTGAAATATACTGTCCCTTCAAAGGAGAAAGGCCAGACAGCAAGACTACAGATATATACTTTGCTGGGAGCAGCGGTATAAAAATCAATGTTCCTCACATTTTGCAAGGTGATATCTCACAAACATAACAAGAATGCTGATGGTAGTATCACAGTCCAATGAGTGGGCATTACAGCTGCAAGGCCATAACTGAATGGAAGGTATTACAGGGAGTAATGCCATGTCTGACATGCTGCTGGAATGGCAGAAGGTGGCAGAAGATAATATAACCAACACCGGACAGATGTGACTATTCCTCCCCAGGTCTGTTTTATCTTTCCTTTCAAAACTTATGTTTACTGTTAAGTAAACAGCCCAGCAACTAAAACTCAAAACGTCCAATTTAAATCTGAATGGAGCTTAATATTTGTAGCCACAGCCTGAACATTAGATTCGTCTGACCAGCATATGAACATTAATTAGTGCAGCTTTAACAATTTGTGTTGTACAAATTAAATTAGTAATATGTATGTAAAGAACTTTCAGATGATTGATGTAGCCCTTCTGCTATATTGGGGTTCTGCAGAATGACTAGTGAAGTTGCTAACAGTGGTGGTGACAGTGGAGTTTTGGAGCTATTACTGATCCATGTGCTGTTTCTGTCTGAAAAGGAATTCTAGGTCTGGTGTTCTCATTGGTATTGTGTGGAAATCTCAGTGCCACCACTGTAATACAGTGTGTGGTGTCATCATGCCAAGATGTAAAGAGCTTGCTAAGGCCTTCAGAAGAAATTCTGTGGATTCCTATGCCTTTGGCAAGGGGTTTAAAAGATACTCAAATGATACTAAATAAATTTTTCCAGAGTGAGGAAAATCAATTTCGAATAGTCTTACCTTTAATATTATTCAACACTTCTTAAAATAAAGTAGTGACTTTAGTATCTGACCCAAGACAGGAAGTTTTCACTAGAATCAAAGGTCAGGAATTGTGAGTTTGAAATGTTTTGGGCCAAGGTATGCAGTTCATGGGCAATAACTAAATACTATGATGTATGTAACTATTTAATAACTACTAACTTGCTGTATACCGTATGTCCTTATTTTAAAGACAACGTATTGTTATTAAATTATGGGTGATCCTGATGGGAAGGATGAATATCTTTTACTGTGTCTCTTTTCTATCGCTTTCCTCCCTTACTCTTTCCTTTTTCCATTTCCTTCTCCCTCCACTTGTAATTCCCCTTGTCGTACTCTTCCCTTACTTGTTTTCCTTCTCCCTCCATTTCTCCCTACGTGTCTCCTAGACCTGACTGATGGTGTGTTGGGGCGGGGCAGACCGACGCTGTGTGAGGGATTGCCTCTGCCAGCCTCTGACACTGGGCCACATTCAGGCCGGGGAAATGATCGATGTTAAATATAATTTTAAACACCCTCAGTTTAACTCCCATAGACAGATGGAGTGTGGAGGCTAGCGTCTGGCAACACAGCTGGGGCAACCTGATAAGACCTGTGGTTCAAGTCTACCTGTAGGTATGTTTGAGTGCATGCACATGTTTGTGTGTGTTGCTTTCTTACTTGAGACAGAATTCTTGACACGTGAGCCATCTGTCCTCTGCTTAAAAGGGATTTGGAGGATGCTACTATAGAGGCAGAGATGAGGATCTCTCTGTGCGCTAAATGTTAAATCTACCAATACTTTTCGACCAAATGAAAGCAGTAATTGCTGGAGCAAGATGCTGTGAATGTTGGTGATGTTGGTGGCATATGCCACAGATTATTTAATAGCCCTTGAAATGTGTTTTACAAGCCAGTTTATCCTGACTGACCAAAAAGACATAATTTTCTGACAGAATTGTTTAAATATGAAAGCAATAAGGCATACTGTAGCTAAATCATCCATCATCCATCTTTGGGACATACTTAATATACTTATTTAAACATGGTTCTGACAAATGTACGTTTTTTTTGTAACATATGTAGATGTAGAGAAGCACAGGCTAAGGGACTGAACATTTTCAGTGGAAGATGGTGCCATGTAGTAACAAACAATGCAGCACATCAAGGTGAGCTAGGTTCTTCAAGTTTTTTTCCTCACTCAATGGGGTGATGCGTCCACAAATCATGTGTTCCACACAACTCACAGTGCTCTTGAGCAACGTTGTCTGAGTTTTAACATGGAGGTCTGCGATCACTCACCATACACTATATAAAACTTATTTGATGTGCCTCAAGTGGGCATTTGGGAAACTGCAGTTTGCATTGGTTTCATTTTTGTTTGGCGCTTGGTCTTGCTCATGTTGTAGCTTTTTCACTTTTATGAAAAAGCTGCAATCATGTTGAAATTATTGCTCATTTTGGGTTTGTACAATTGATCTTAAATCACGGCTGACGGTCATCACTGATGTTTGCGATGACCATCCGGCAACCACTGTGTTCCTATATGCCACTCTGCTCAATTTTCCGCTCTGCTCAAAGTTTCCTCACACTTACTCTCTTATTTTCTTGCTCTATTCTGTTTTTCTTTCTCTGAATTCATTGACAGTGGTGAGGGAGAACGTGAGAAATCTAGTAAATCTAAGTATTCTCCGTGAATCACAGGATCACATTCTTAAATTGTATTCTGTCATACACAACTCAACAAAAATAGTAAAGGCATCTAATGATTTGGTAATGCAGTATACAGAGCTAAGTTAATCCTACATTAAGTCATGCAGGTTTTAACTTCTGCTGTATACACTGAAACATGTTGAATGCAATTCCCTCTGATGGAATATGTTAGTTTATTGTGTTGCTGTGTGGGTGCCTTGATTTGTATGTCTCACCATGATGTTTTCTTAACAAATACAATCCAAAACTACAAAGAGGATTCGGAATTGCAGCTAACATCCTTGTAGCTGATCAGCTGTAACTTAAAAACAGGATCCAGATTCTGGGGTTTTGCAGCAGCAAATTTGTGTTACAGATTCATGCATGGATTACATGTACTTAGATGCCTGTCAGCAAAGCCCAAAGGACTGTAGGTTAAATACGGCCATGTAAAACTCTGTATACATGGAAAAGACTAACATTAGAGGTATTCCTGACATGTTGCTCTCTTTAAACCTCCAACTATATCCACTTTAAAATGCTCTTGTCATGTCAGACACATAATATACCAGTTAAACAGGCTCCAAGCTGTACTAACCATTGATAGCCTGTAAATTGTTGATCAGTGGCTTGGCACAGGCAGGGTAAATTGATTCCAGGACTGATACTGTGTCTACAAAGGCCAAAAATACAGCCACGCATTAGAATGAGATAGAGGAGAGGGAGACAGAGAGAAACCAAGTGAAGGTGGATATAAAGAGAATGACAGAAAAGGAAAGTGAAGGGTAAGGAAATGTGAGAACTTTGATATTCATTTCATATCTATAGATTAAGATACAAAAATTGTTTATTTAGACTTAATGCAAAGAGTGGAGTGCAGGCTATTTCTATTGTACTGATGACTAAGAAGTCCAGTGGGTATATTAACAACAGGCTAGCAAGAACACTGTAACATTGAAATTATGTAGAAATAGTACCTAACCTGAGTACTACACAAACCCATGAGTTTGACAAATTGACATTCTACAGAGATCATCCACAGATGGGTTTCCGTTTATCAGGTCAGCACCTTTGGATGAAAAGGTGATTACTCTAGTATTAAAGAAAAATTAATTGTCTCCTCATCTTAATCATCTGACTCAGTACTTCACGAACACCTTTTTTAAGTGCAACTGATATAGAATGGAGAGAGGTGGTACTGGGGTTTATAAGATGAATATGAATGAATAAAGATGAGTGAAGACATTCACTATTCAACCATTGCACTTAATACACAACAAAACCAACCACATAACTCACTAATCAGCTTACATTATTTCAAACTTGAAACCACTGAAATGTTGCTATTGTTTCTTTCATAGCAGCAAAACCCTTCAATTGTTATTATAATTGGGTATGTTACTGATAAGTTCCTTCCCCACAAAAGCTGCAAAACCAGTACTTATTTAGACAGTCCCAACCTACTGTGTATTGAATGACTGTTTTTAGCGTTAACTGGCTGCCATAGCAATCAAGATGGGGTCGTAAATTTCTGAACACCTTGGTTATGGTATCCATGGCCAGTTGTGACCATACCTGATTTTTGAGAATCAAAACACTATGTATACAAGAAGGATCTGTCGATTAGTAGCCATATTAAAATCACACAGAAGTGGTGCTGATTGGACTATATTCAGAGACACACAGAGTCTACAACAACTAATTATTAACTTAATCATTTTTGCTACAAGTGCACAGAAGTTAGATACATTGCATAACTATTTGTTGGGAAATCGTACCAAATTACCCACTGTTTAGAATTCTGTGTGCCCCTGTTAAATGGATGAATGGAAATTTAGATTTTTCTGCACAAAATAGCCATACACAAGAAGACAAGGAGAAACTTCTTCTAAATGCATGTGATGCTTTTAACGATGTGTCAATACACTTGGAGGCTTCTGCAGTAAAATGTGTTTCCTAGTGTAAAACCCTGAAACTCCCAAAGAGCTGAGATGGGCTTCTAAAGCCAACCAAGAAAATTGTGGGCATGGCTGTTCTGAAAGCCATTCGAGGTCAGCCAAAGAATTTACTGTAGCTTGAGAATTACATGTTGTGTTGTTTGGACATAGTTTATGTCTGTATTAGACGATGGTTGTCTGGCCTTTTGTTATTATTTGCCAATTAAGCAATGAAGTCTGTAGCCTATATAGTCAAGAACTTTCTCTGAATATTCAAAATTAGAGTCAATAGTACAGTAAAAAAAATGTTTGTTGTTTTTTTTTAAAGAAACAGATACGAAAAGACATCAAAAGATTTAAAAATGCCAATTAGTATTCCAACTTAAACTAAGTTAATCCTTCAGAAACCTGACCTCACAATAATCAAACCACCTTGGATAGGCAGGCAGGCAGGCAGGCAGGCAGGCAGGCAGGCAGGCTGGCTGGCTGGCTGGCTGGCTGGCTGGCAGGCAGGCAGGCAGGCAGGCAGGCAGGCTGGCTGGCTGGCTGGCTGGCTGGCTGGCTGGCTGGCTGGCTGGATGGATGGATGGATGGATAGATAGATAGATAGATAGATAGATAGATAGATAGATAGATAGATAGATAGATAGATAGATAGATAGATATCATTGCCACTACTTCTCTCTCCCAGGCAGCTCAGAAAAGTTAATCATGACAAAGCACACCAATTAAAACATTGGGAGTTGTGGGACTTCGCTCATTAGCTCGCAAAGTTTTGGAAGCAAACAGAGACCAAATTCATCAAACAAAAGTTTAGAATGTTATTTCTGCCCCACCAGTGTAATTTATCACGTTTAGAGAAGCTGTCACAAGTTAAGTGGATTGCCCGTAATTGTGCCTGGCCCACCCCTAAGCAGATTCGACTAAACCAGCTCATCAGGGACAGACTTGTGAAATGGAGGGTAGCGATCTCTTTATCCCTTGGCAGATGATTGGAAGTGGCAATCTCTCTTTGTCTTAACTTGCCTGTTTTTTTCTCCACTGTGTTTTTCTTTATTCTCTGGCTGTCTGCGTTAATGTCTGACAGCTCTGTTCTGGATGTGAAATAGAAAGAATTAGTTTGTTTTGTTTATCAGAGGCACTAAATTCTGAAAGATTTCTATGAATTTAGAATTCCCGCAGGAATTCTGGTAAACACTGCAAGTAGAGCTACTGCTCATAATGCTGAAGCTTATTATTTCCTTTGTATTCACCACTCACATTCTCAATATATTTTACAACTGTATCAAAGTCTCTTTACAGCAAGTTTTATTTCAATAAGTAAACTGATGATACCAATGAAGGGATCAACCTGCACAACATATTTGAACAAACTCCCAAGTGCTTTAAAGGATGGCTGAGTAACAAAGAATTTTGGAGCATATTAGCCTGGAAGCCAACTAAACTTCCCCTAACAACCACATTTTTGCTGTGGAGGGTTAGTCTAGAACAGGGGTAGGCAACCCGCGGCTCTGGAGCCGCATGCAGCTCTTACGTCCCTCTGCTGCTGCTCTCTGTTGCAAGCGGTGCAGAGTAAGGATGCTGATCAAAGTCGTTCAGATTTTTACGCTAACTGCCTCAGAAATCAGGAACTTTTCATTCACTAGTGAACAAGTAAGAGCTACACAACAACTGAATGACATTGAATGCCACTGTACTCACACTCATGGTCATAACATCAAAAAACACTTAACTCCAACAGTGCATTGCAGCACATATACTCCTTGCTATCGAGTATTTAATTCAAATGTATTTTATTTAAGTTCGTTAGCTTTTTAAATATAATTCTAAATTTGAATTTATGGTGATCTTGTAACTTTTGTCGCTCACAATATACGTCACGACTGCCGATGTGCGACACCTGCCGGCAAGTCCAGCCCGCTATTTATTGAACTTTTCCACCGCAGGTAAGCCAACCATGGATACATCCCTGTTATGTATGCATTAAAACCAATTTGTTTTCTCTGTAGCAGTTTTTCCATTTCATATATGCAACACACTATAGTTGTTTTTATACATAGCGTAGAGGTAAAAAAACAAAAAACAAACGATATATGCAGTGGTACATTCATCTACTTTTTTTCGGAGTTCAAAATGTATTCGTATGCATACAAAAATCGTTTTCTCTCTTGCAGCTCATTCATTTCATAAATGCAACATACTATAGTTTTTTATACATAGGTCTAGCATAGAGGTAAAAACTATATATTCACTGTTATCTTCATTTTAGATGTCAAGGGGATTTTGTGGCTCCCAGTGTTTTTTCTGCGGGAAACGGGTCCAAATGGCTCTTTGAGTGTTGAAGGTTGCCGAGCCCTGGTCTAGAGTCACCCTGATGGAGCTGATTTGCCAGGCCAATGAAATAGTTTGTTCTGGATTTATATAGAGATTAAAAGTATACCAGATGTATTCTGACAGGAACTGAGTTGACTACACCAGAATAACAGCATGTTAGAATTGTTAATGTAAGCACGTTTGTAAGGTCTCCCTATCACTTGAAAGAAAATGTCCATAATTATAGCCCCTCTTGTGATGTTCAAAACAATGGACCTCATTCACTAATGTGTGCGCAAAAATGTTCTTACTCTCTGCCAAAAACCGTCGGATTCATGACACATGCGTACTGGCCAATTTTGTTCTCGCCACCGTGCGTATGTTAGTAAATCAAAACCATTCTAAACTGACAGGCGGGTGTCTGCGAACAGCAATCAGCATACTGTCACGCCTCAATTTCTCTATATTAGGACATCCATTTAGTGCCGCATGAAGAGAGCGGTGTTAACCCTTACATACTGTTCATAGTATGGTCCGGGTCAAAATTGACCCAGACCAAGAATTCCATTGTAGCAAGTATTTCCACCAAATGTTCAACTACAGGCCTATTCAGAATGTTTAAATAGCTTCTTCCACTTCCACTCAGGTTATTTTAACGTTTAATTAGAAACATTTTCACATTTTAAAACAATTAAATCACCTAGAAATATGGTAAATAAAGGTTGTATTACGAACAATACTGCTTAAATTTACAGAAATGTGCTGTTATTAATCGGTTTAAATGACATTATTTTATGGGAAGAGATTGTATAATAATTTATATTTGATGTAATACAACAGTATATGACACAAAATAATGTGATTAATCTTTCAAAACACATCAAAAACTGTTGCAAAACTAGATATTTGGTTAGATTGCAATAATTTACTGTTAATTTTAGAAAACATCAAATGGATATTTAATTACTTTATTTTTAACGTTTAATTACAAACATTTTACATTTTAAAATAATGAAATTACCCATAAAGACAGCAAATGAACATTGTAATATGAATAATAATGCTTAAAGTTACATAAATGTGCTCTTTTTAGTTGTTTTAATGGCATTTTATTTAAAAAGGCTGTAGGCTATATTAGATTAGATATAATATAACAGTATACAACAAAAATTTGATCTTTTCAAAACATGAGAACATGAGAAAAAATGAGACCAAGCTGAACAAGAACAGCTACAATTTCCTGTAGCAGGTAGCCATTATTACACCAATATTCAAAAATCTATTCAATTAAAATGAGTGGTTCTGAAACAAAACCAAAACAAAATTCAACTGAACTGATAATGAAAGAAAAAAGTTAAAAAAAAAGAAAAAGAAAAAGAAAAAAAAACATAGTTGAGTTACCAATTTACATACAAGTCACCATACATCCACAACACTGATTAGAAACTTGGTGAAACGTCACTGGAAATGAATCCATACTCTATACCAGGGGTCGGCAACCCTCAACACTCAAAGAGCCATTTGGAAAGAAAACACTGGGAGCCACAAAACCCCTTTGACATCTAAAATATCGTTTTCACCTCTATGCTAGGCCCATAGTGTGTTGCATTTATGAAATGAAATAACTGCTACAGAGAAAACGAAATTGCATTATGCATACATAACGGGGATTTATCCATGGTTGGCTTACCTGGGGTCAAAAAGTTCAGTAAATAGAGGGCTGGACCTGCCGGCGGGTGTCGCACGTCGGCAGTTGTGACGTATATTTTGTTAAATGTTAATGTTAAAAGATCACCATCAATTCAAATTTAGAATTATATTTAAAAAACGAATGCACTAAAATAAAAATACATTTGAATTAAATACTCAACAGCAACTAGTAAATGAGTTGTGGGAGTTCAGTGTTTTTTGGTTGATGTTACAACCATGAGTGTGTTGTGGCATTCAGTGTCATTCAGTTGTTGTGTAACTCTCGCTCGTTCACTGATGAGTGACTAGTTGCCGCTATTCTGAGGCAGTTAGTTAGCGTGAAAAAGTGAACGACTTTGATCAGCATCCTTGCTCCGCACCGCTCGCTGCAGAGAGCTGCGACAGAGGAACAAAAGAGCCGCATGCGGCTCCGGAGCCGTGGGTTGCTCACCCCTGCTCTATACACTTGACGAGGTGTGGTGTCCATACTTGAACTACTTGTTGATCGTAGTGAAGGTGCAGTTCCTGAGCTGTAACCACCTGAAGAGAAGACAGAAAACATTAGCGGTTATTAAATAATAACAGCTAATAACAGTTAAAGAGGCAGGACCAGGATAAAGGTGCAAGAAGATACAGCCTTTTCCAACACCACAGCAGTCACACGAGTCCCATTATAGATGACAACATTGCTTTGGGACAGACAAGTTTGCAAGATCTCAACATAACACACTACAAAGAAAATACACACCAGGCTGACTATACATGGGAACTAAATGAACAACATTTTGTTGTCGGGGGAACTATTGCTACTGCTGGATACAAAAGTATTTTTTTTCTGTACATTGTGATAAAGTATCCTGTGTTCATCCCATAATCCCATCCCATCATTAGTTGTGTGTCATTTGCTACCGAATCAGAATCTAGAGAAGATAGACCCAACTGATGGTACTGATTTACAAGCACACTGTCAATTCACTGCTGCTGATTGTACTATATAACACTAAGTTACAGGTAGATTATGTTATTTTTCAGCCTATCTAACCCAAAAGAGTAATTGTGTGCAACAGATGCATGTACTCACCAGAGAGGGGCATCTGGTCAGACTGTGTTACTGGACTTGTACTGGTACTGGCTCTGCTCAACTGTTGGTTGCTCTGGCTGCTTGGAGGACTGTCCAAGACATGTAGTTGGCCTTATTAAACACAGACATCACATAGCTCAATGTGGGTATATTATTACCTTACATAATTCTATCCTCAGTAGCCATTGATATAATTTAAACTGTTCCTTTCTCAATATAATGCAGTACACCACCACTAACACCCACTATGAAATCAATGATGAACAAGGTGTAGTGTATAGTCATCACCTTTTTCAAAACAACAAAAATGTAGAGAAGATTATTCAGTATAATTCATAGTAGAATGGCTGTATTGGACTGCATTGATTAGTACAGGTGGACCTAATAAGTAGATTTTAACTATGCACATTTTTTTAATGTGAAAGTTTATTCTATACAAACTGAAACACATACTTGTCTTTTTGAGCAGTGACAGACGTTTCCTGGCTTCAACTGGTCTCAGGACAGAAAGGAGGTCACGCTCCTGCAGGTAGCTCAGGTCCTCAACTCTTAAACATTGCAAATGCTCCAGCAAAGGCTCAGGGTCTCTCAGTTTAGGCACTGATTTGATGAAAGACAGAAGCGGACTCTCTGCATCCATGACTAGGAGGACTAGAAGGGATGAAAAATACTGTTACTGTCAGATTTTAATCTTTCAGACTCTGAGTCAACAATGCTATGCTTAAGTGAAATTACTCTTGTCCCATAAAGCGTGTACACATGCAAATGGTAATAATCTAGTTTCTGCTCAGGCTTCCAACATTTCATGCTTGTTTCACTTCATACAATGCAAATGCTGGCACATAGGACACATCATGAGGTGTAACAATATAGTATACATGCTGGTCCTGCATCACAAGCCTGAGCTGAATCTGTCTGAATTCAAGTGCCTCACCTTGGTTTAAACACAGAAAGATCCTTTTTGTACTGAGTGCCTTTCCACTGCATCTCGGTAGCTGCTAAACATTGGGTTCTTTGACTAAGGTTTCTCCTACTGCGGAGCGCACTGCTTCACTGTACAGTTCAGCATGGAAAGGAGTGGAGTTCTTAACCACCAGTTTATGCCATGAAATCAACTCTCACCACTTATCTGCAGAGAGAAAGAAAAAAAAATGATGAATCATGAAATTTGCCAAAATCAAAATAAATGCTATTGGTTGTGAAAAAGTCGACCTAAACTGTGTTAGCAGATCTCCCCTCAATAAACTAGAAGATGATCGTTAGCTTATCCTTTACATATTTTTCAGTATTGTTTTGAATTTCATGTTGACCACTGACTAGTGTTGCACCAAAATTAAAATTAGAAAAACCTTGAAAAAGGCAGAGTAGGTCACTCTTCCTATATTTGTGAGAGGCAAGAGGAAGATGAAAATATTAGTTTTAAGAAAGAGTAACTGGTTAAAATAAACCATTAACAAATCCTAACCCTAACCCTAACCCTAACCCTAACCACCTGCAACTGGAGGAGTAGGAGTAGAAGCAGTCTGCACGGAAAGAAGACTTTGACATCTTGACACGTGCCATAAAATCCAGCTTCCTATCCTAGCCAGAAATCATGCCATTTCAAGACACGCAGTAAAAGTTATGGCCAAAAAATTAGTGAAAATGTAGAAGAGGGTTAATAATTGATTATTGTTCATTGTTGCAGCTCTAAACAAATGTTGTTCCTCTTTCTCCGCCTGTGTCAGTCAGTTCACAAAAGTAAACGTAATGACTCAGTGTTAAGTGCTAAGCTAACGTTAGCGTAAATAAAATAAAAAGTGGTTGGTCTGGCTGACTGCTAACACTCATAGATTTATATATCTATGACTAACACTGGCAGACGCCACTTGAAGAGGCCGCCGCCGGCCATACTTATGTCATCGTAGTTAGCTAACATTTCAATTGACGGCATGCTAGTGGATTGGTTTTGTCGACTGAGTCAAGTCAGAGGCATGGTGGTAAATAAAGCTAATACTACTCAGCTTCAGTTTGATACTTGCCTTCTGCCTTCGTCCTTCTTCCAGCCTCGACATTAGCTGCTGTTTACTCCAAGTTTCTGTCACCAAACGGGAATGGCCGCGTGGTGGTTGTTGACCTTGTTAAGCATAACATCATAACAACATGTTCAGTGTCCCAACAGCCAATGGCATGTCTTCTTCTTCTTCTTCTTCTCCAACCGTTTCTGTCGACCAATCCAAACGGGACCCACGCTTTTCAAAGCACGCACTCCAATGACATGTCGCGTTCACGTTTTTGTCTTTTGTGTTTTTGCAGGGAGACGTTGCAGCAGTAATATGTATCCTGATTACACGTGTTTTGTTCAGACATGCTGTGAAATAATTCAAGACGTTGTGATTTACATTGGATTGTATATATACACACAATAGCCTACAGTGTTATAGTTATTTTACTATTAATTTCTCAGTAATTTTAAATGTTTTTTTTTTTTAAAGTTTTAGGTTTTGTTGAATTTTACAGTTTATTCCATTAAATAACAGATAAATATTTGTAAAATAACGATACGTGAACATATTTTAATAATAAATTAAAATAATAAATATCTGTATTTCTAATGGGCTTTTTTGTAAAAGAACAGAAATATCATGTTTTCACACATATTTTCACAGTTACAGTGATTTCATGTTATTTTACCTTTGGCATGTAAAATCGCAGTCTTTTTCGTTGATTGTCCAGATTGTTTCTGTAGTTCTAAAATAGTCTGTATATACTGTTTAAACAGTAAAATTTCGTTATACTACATTTTTTTTAACAGTGTATAATGATTTGAATATATTTTATTGACCCTGAAAATTACATAAACATTCTGGAACTTCATAAGAGAACCAGAGAACACTGCTCTCCTCACTGCTATAACACAAGATAAAGCGTTTATCCAGAACTAGTCCCTGCATTCGAAGCAGAGGTGGGACACTTTCCGTGTGTGGATCTTGCACATAGATGGTGATTTTTTTCAATGGCTGGAGGAAGGAACAGCTGACATGTTGACAAAATGTCATCTGCATGGGAGATGGTCAGTCTTGAGGGTCCTGGAGTCATTTGAATCACATTTTCTGCGGCCATTCTGCCTGCAACAGGATGTGGAAGTGACGACCAACAGATAACACTGTTTTTTGATATAAATCTCTTCCCTGCTGTCTGCACCTCTATATCAACAAACATCCCAGGAGTGATCATATATGGAAAAGGAAGGGAACAGAAGTCATCCAGAGGTCAGACGGTGCCTTCACACAGACACAAGATATGCACCTGCAAGCACCTGCACCTGCACCTGCGATGTAATAAAATAATGTAGAAAATAACAAATTAGAATCTGGGAATTGGGAGGGAGGTGGTGGGAGTCATAACATTATAAAGGTAGATATGGGCTGCCATTGTAGTGATGGACATCATGGCAGCAAGACTGAATGTCCAACAGGCCCTGGATCTACTCTTCCAAGATGTGTGTGATTCTGATTTAGAGGATGTGTCAAAGCAGAAAGACAATGTAGAAGAAAATTCCCCATCTGATGAAGATGACTCTGATGAAGAGGTGCAGAGAGCAGGGCAGACACTTCTATCAAAAAACAGTGCTATCTGTTGGTTGTCACTTCCACATCCTGTTGCAGGCAGGATGTTGGCAGAAAATGTGATTCGAATGACTCCAGGACCCTCAAGACTGACCATATCCCACGCAGATGACATTTTGTCAACATTTCCGCCCTTCATTTATCTAAAAACTCACCACTTTATCGTTATGATCAGGAACGGAAGACCATGGATGTAACTGACCTACATGCCTACAAGGGGCTTCAAAGCCTGGCTGGAGTGTACAGATCCCAAGGTGAGGCTGCTTCCAGTGTCTGGAATGCTGAGACACGAAGACAGATTTTTCGAGCGGAGAACAACATGTGCAAGATCCACACACGGAAAGTATCCCACTTTGCTTTGAATGCAGAGAATAGTTCAGGATAAGCACTTTATCTTGTGATAAACAGTGTTCGGACAGTGTTCAGTGGTTATATTATGAAGTTCCAGAATGTTCATGTAATTTTCAGGGTCAATAAAATATATTCAAATCATCATGTTTTTTATATTTTTTTACTTCTTACATATGTTAGCATGACATTATACTGTGTAATAGATAGTTTTCATCAAAAACGAGTGGTGTAAAACTTAAAAAATACACTTTCCCTGCTCTTTGAAACATTCATGAAGGTTTAATCATTCATTTTTTTAAGTGGAATAAGCTATTTAAACATTCTGAATAGGTTTGTAGTTGAACATTTTGTGGAAATACTTGCTACAAAGGAATTCTTTGTCTGGGCCCATACTGTGAAGGTACAGAATATGAACAGTATGTAAGGGTTAAAGAGCTACTCACCAACCAGCCACCCATCCCTTACAGCTCCCCCCTCCAAACGCATTCCCACTGTGCTGTTGTGTAAAATAAAGGACTCGTGCCACAAACGGGCCACAATTTTGAGGATGCAGCAGTCAGCGTCACAGATAGTCAGGTAGTGGAGATGCGGCTCCAAGGAATTGCACAGCTCCAGCAAAACATGCCTCGGCAGTCCGAAATGGTTCATAAGCCATTCTTCACTTTCGTCAAATATGTTTTGACAGTCCCTGAAGATGTGTTCTCTCCTGAATGCACGGGCAGCGATATTTTCTTCCAACAAGGCTAGATCTGCCATATCTCCACTTCGTTGGAGGTAAATTGGACTCCTTTATATATCTTCCATACCAATTAATCAATTAAATCAACTACAGATGCGCACAGTCATAGCAGTACAAGTCTTTTGGAATCACCTATCAATTATGGCCAATTAGGCAAGGTGGGGGAGGGCTTTGAGAATTAGAAGAAGGTTGTTGAAGGTGATGCGGTAGCAGATGGGTAGCCAGTGGAGTTGCTGTAAAACTGTTGAAGTTTGTGAAGTGATTTGAGGGGGAGACCGGAGAGCAGAGAGTTGCAATAATCAAGGCGGGATGTGACCAGGGAGTGGATGAGGATGGCGGTGGATTCAGGTGTTAGGGAGGGGCGAAGACGGTTGATAGTGCGAAGGTGGAAGTAGGCGGTCCTGGTGACTTGGTTAATGTGGGACTGTAGTGACAGTGTGGAATCCAGAATAACCCAGAGGCTCTTGACCTGGGGGGAGGATGAAATTGTGGAGTTGCTGAGGGGTAGTGAGAACCTGTGGGATTTGGAAAGGGTAGAATTTGGGCCAACCAGGAGGAATCTGAGGATGTGGCCAGCGGGAAGGATGTAAATAAGGAAAAGGAGGGTTCCTAGGACAGAGTCTTCCCCGTCATAACACCGGATGTGATGGGGAAGGGTTGGGAGCAGTGGGAGTTGACCTTGATGTAGTGGAAGCAGCCGGAGAGATATGAATTGAACCAAAGGAGAGGTGTGTCAGTGATGCCAATGGCGGAGAGTCTATTGATTATTGAGTGGGAAAATGTATCAAATGCCGCGGTTAGGTCGAGGAGGATGAGAATGGGCAGGAAACCGGAATCAGCAGCAGTCAGGAGGTTGTTGGTAATTTTAAGTAGAGCTGTTTCGGTGCTGTGGCGGAAACCAGACTGAAATTCTCCGTAGAGTTTATTGTGAGATAAGTGGGAATGAAGCTGAGAGGTGATTGTTTTTTCTATGATTTTGGATAAGAAGGAGAGTTTGTTGAAATCATTGGGATCTGAGCCAGGTTTTTTGAGAGTGGGGGTAATAGCAGCTGTTTTGAGTGATGAGGAAAGTATGCCAGAGGAGAGCAGTGGTTGATGGCAGTGATTACTAGTCTACTCTATTGTAAAATGAATAAACTATAACTGAATTGCTGTGATTGACAACTTTAATTGTGATAATAATTTATGAGGATGACACGGCATTTACGTTTGGTCCATACATTAGTAAATTCAATTGTTGTTATGATAAAAGCCTTTTTTCTGATAAATTAAGTTTTAATATAGTATGTATTTATTTAAAAGGGTGTTTCTTAACATTTCCGAGGAAATTTCTTTCATCAATTGTGCGTACGCATGGTCTGAGTTTTAAATTTGTTTGCGTAGTAGGAAAAAACTTAGGTAAGAAGAAATTAATGAATCCTAGATTTGTGCGTCAAACGTGTGTGAGCACGGTTCGTAAGTGAGGCCCGTTGTGAGTAGAAATATTTGTCCAAGTTCACAAGTTACATTTCCCGTGTTATGTACCTGGTTGTTCTTTTATTGCTACCATTGAAGCTTGGCTGTGTGAAAAACTCTCGAAATGAGCCTTCAAGTATTCAGGGAGTTAAATCTCACAGAAAATATATATGGTGTTGTTCCTTTTTTTAAGTCTCTGGTCAAACATTTCTTTGCAAGGGTCCAACAACACTGGAGGTATTTGAAAATCATCTTAGCATTTCTTTTAGAAGCACACTCTATTTCACAAAGTATTTTACCTTTTGTATTCTTCCTGAATGTTCCTAACCAATCCTATTTACAAAACACCCTTTTGTAAAGAACTGCAATGATTCCTAAAAAAAGATGTGAGGATGATCCTGTTTCTATGACTTACATCATGTCTCATGAATGAATTTACTCATAATTTATTGTCAGACATCTAGACAGCAAAGCAGTAAAGTGCTGCTCAGTATGATTCACTAATCAAATGTTTCCACGTTTCTCCCCACAGATCACCCCAGGTCCTTTCATGCTAAAGTTCCACAGCAATTTCTCAAAGTGAACTGAATTTTAAGAGAGACAGATGAACCCAAGGTTTTATCAGATATACAGGTGTCCCACAGAGAACTAGAGGTAATTAACCTGGGCACACAACTCTGTTACTGAAAGGTGGCCAGAAGAAGAGTTGCTTGCCTCTTAAGACATCTAATTCTCTCCAGGTAATCAACTACATGTGGTCTGGTTTGGATACTTCATTTTGTAAATTTCCATAATCAGGTTTGTTTCGAATGGTAATTCTCTTTCAGTAATATTAGGGATAGGAGTCCTGGTAATCTTCTCAGCAGTCTTCATCAAGATGCTCTGAATGATGCAATTGTAGAAGTTGTAGAGGATCTTAGGCATCATGCCAAACTTTGTCAGGCTCACAGCTGCTGTTGAGCCTTAACCAACTGCTGTTGAGCCTTAACCAGCTGTGTGTTTAGTCTCCTGGTGAAGCCCTCACCGATGTGGTCCCCCAGGTACAACTGTCCTTATTGTACTGATTGTAGTTGCTGTGGCTGAACTTTATGGCAGTAAAATTGTTTGTGCCAAGTACAAAATATGAATGGGTTGAACAAGATTTTCTGCAAAGAACTCAAAAAGTTAATTTACTCGAAGACCTGAAAATGTTTTACACACCATCTGTTGTATCTGAAATCTGATGAAAATATATCTTTTGATTATGTACAAAAGTAGAAACATCTGTGCTTCTGAAATTTTCTTTTACTGGGAGAAGTCCTGCAGTGAGAGTGACAGAAAGATTAGGAAAATAATGGTTCAGCTATCTTTTCAGTCCTAGTATGAAACTCCACACCACAGTTTATAGTGCAGGCTTTCGTATGTTTCAATTAGAAAAGCTTTTTTTTCCCATTGCTTTTAAATGGGGAAAAAAGGAGGCAGAGAAAGACGAATTCAGTATCAACTTCAGTCTACTTTGTACTCCGAAGCTGATCACCAAACTAAAACTAAGCCAGTGAAAACAAGTTGCTGGCGAGTTTTAGGACTAAAAACATGTGTCAATACATCAATCCCGTGCCAGGTTAAAACAGACAGAGAAATTGAAAGAACGGCTTGAATGTGCGCTGTCGATTTGGATTGAGTGTGTTGGTTTTGGACCTACCTGACTACAGCTCTCTAAAGTGATTTAATTCTCCAGTGTCATTACATGGGCATCGAGCTTTGATTTGCTTTGTAGCACTTTGGAGAGCTGTTGCTTCATCAGTTTGACTGTAGCCAGTTTAAACGGGAACCTGTGTTTTCTATCACTTTGTGTGTTTATGCATGTGTGTTTATGTGTGTGTGTGTTTCTTGCTAGAAAAAGTTGATGCTAACAAAGTTGCATAAGTTCCACATCTGAACAAACTTTCAAGATGGGAAAGGAAACTAGAATGAGGCAGAGTTTCCTTCCAGTATACATGAAGACTTTCATTTAGGGATGTCGGATATTGACTTTTTGCTGATATCAGATATCCAATATTGTCCAAATTCTTAATTTCCGATTCCGATATCAACCGATATGGTATACCGATATATGCAGGCGTTTTTTTTTTCCGTCCAGACTAATTTTAGGTAACATATCTCCTGTTGTGGAATTAACACATCACCTACTTTTATTGTGATACCCCACTAGATGGATTCCACAAATTAACACTGTCTATAAAAAATAAGGACACTTGTGGAAAAGTGCCATATTTATTAACATTTTGTCTCAAACAACAGGTTGGATCATCACACTCTTCCTGATCGCATGCCGGTAAATGTCTCAGGACCCCACAACCAGCAGCAGCAGGAGCACGCAGCAGCACAACCCAGGCATTATGTAATCCGTTTTCATTATCGGTGGTAAAACCGATAACAATATGAACAGATATTACAAAAATAGGCTAATATCGGCCGATACTATTGGTTGGCTGATATTATCGGACATCCCTTTCCTGTCATTGATATATGTTGCAGCCATGTCTGTGGTTTATATGTGGAAAATTAATTTAGACTCTGTCACAGACATACTTGAATAGCCTTCTGGCTGCAAAATCAATACGAAGCAAGCTATAACTTGGAAAAAGATTATAATTTAGGCTTCACATAAAAATTCCACTACACTTACACTATATTACAGAAATTACACTCCACTTTAAAAAAGCTTGGTATGCAATCAAGTATATGGCCCTCTCTATATCACGCTGTTAAAGAGACAAGGGCTGACTTTCAGTGGACCCAATATAGTTTGATTTACCTGCGGCCGTTTAAAAAGAGGAGCACAGTATTCCCCCTAATGTGAATTGAAAAGCACTGGAGGAGAAAATCATCACTCTTCATTTCATCACTCTATCTGTGATGGTGTCGCAGAGTGAGAATTGCGGTGTGTGTGTGTGTGTGTGTGTGTGTGTGGCACATAGTCATTTCAGTGGATCCACAGAGGATAAATGATTACCTCTGTTAAGATGGAACTTTGAGCTGAAGAGACTGTGATGCTGTGATATTGAAGGGTTGGTGTGAATTCTATAGATCACAGTGCATCACCACCCACGCAGCCTGCATTTATATAGACCTCCTAACTATGTATTGAGTGTGCGGTTTCATCGCAAACGCCTTTCTGATATTGAGTCATACAGCCTCATACAAAATTCATATGTTATGTGCAAATCCCTTGTCGGAATGTTTCATTAACCTTTGTTGCTTGGTTATGCCAAAAGGCAATAATAATAATAATAAAGGCAATTAATTTATTTAAATTTTACTAAACAAAATCCATGTTTTCACTGTTTAATTATGACTACTTTGAAACTACAAAAATTCGATGATCCCACATATCCACGGAATCCTGGATTTCCTAACCCTACTCCTAAATATCTTTCAGTATGTATTTACATTTAAATCGTAAAATATTCATACATATTTATGGTTATGAATACAAATTTTATTTAGACAGTAAACAATATTGTTTTAAAAATGTGTCTATATAGTATTAACAGAGTTACTGACTTACATTATGTAATACTTAATCTGACATTGAGCTATACATTTTGTAGTTTTGTTTTTTCTTTTGAAAGATGTTTAGTAATAAACACATTAATAAATAATAAATCAGTAATAATAAGTACTAATTCCTAGTATAACGGAGGTAATAATATAGAGAAGGCAGCATCCTAATTCATCTTTGATTTCTTAACTTCGTTGTAGAGCAAAATATATCCTTTTTTTTTTACTTTCAGTTTACCATCAATTTGCCATCACTTACAGCACTTACAACTATTCAAGGTCATAGAAAGTGATTATTTTAGGTTCTGTGTGCATTTTTGCAATTTTTGAGAGGCTTGCTTCCAAAATACTACAAAATTTAACTTCACCTGAATTACTGTCATCAATTTGAAATGACACAAACAGCCTAAAAAGGATAAGATAATGAGAAAAAATAACATCTGATTACAATCCTAAAAATTATATTAAGAAGCCTAGAGACTCTTGTAAGCTAAAGCACAAACATAGTCGTAACTGATTATGTGTGAAAGGAGAAGAAGAGCTGTGTGCCAGTTGTCCATCTGTAGCCTGCACTCTCATCTCCACAGAACAATGACTTGGGGGACAATCGTTTCAAATGGGGCAGTTTCCAAACAAGATGCTTGATGTATCGCTTTGCTCATATTACCATATCAACACAGTCCTGCAGAATGTGTGCATGTGTATCATTATGTCATTTTAGTTGTGTGAGTCCAAATATCCTATAAGAGTTTCTGTGTGGCCCATGGAATGTGGGGTAACCCTGGTTCCCTGTGTGAATAGACTATCTCTCCACTCCGTTACATATTTCATATGTACCGGGAATGACTCCCCCTGCATGTCAGGGTATGTGGATACTTCTTTAAGACACACCGGCTCGCCCAGTCACGCCCCCAGGTTTACCTATAAAGCACCTGTGCTGGCGTGGAATCAGTGATAGTTTGATCGACACTGGTCTCAGTGCGGCCCTAAGAGCTGGAGAGATAGTCTCTTCACTCAAAGAACCAGGGTTACAATGTAACCCCACGTTCTCTATCGCCTCGAGACTATCTCTCCACTCCGTTACATATTTCATATGTACGGGGAACCCATAACCCCAAAATGCAAACACGCAACAAACAAACTATTTACAAATGTACACTATTTACACACCAACCAGGTTGAGTCCCTGCAAGATGCAAAGGCCAAGCCTGAGAGGCAGAGGGCTGCTCAGGCCGATCCGCAAGACACCAGGTCGACCCAAGAACACCGGAGAAAGGCCCCACCAGACATAAAGGCCGTTTCCCATGAAAGGAGTGACCACTCAGACCAATCCGCAAGGTGCTAAGCTGATCGAGGGATGACAGCTGGAAAGGAGGCATAGCCCAGTTGCCCACTAACAAGCCCCACCTAGTACCCTTTCCCCAAAGGAAGGGCTGGTTGCCACGTTTAGGTGATAAAACCTTGAAAAGGTGGACTGAGATGACCATGTAGCTGACGCACATATGGTAGCTAGAGAGGCTCCACGCCACAAAGCCCATGAAGTGGCCACACCACGGGTTGAGTGCGCCCGAACCCTGGATGGGACAGGTGCCCCCAAAAGCACATATGCCTGCTGAATCATGTCCACGACCCAGTGGGACAGTCTAGTCTTTGACAAGGGTCTACCCAGGCGACCTGCGTCAAAATAGACGAAGAGCTGATCAGTCTTCCTGACAACCTGAGTGCACCGGATGTATTCTGTCAGAGCCCTGACAGGACACAGCACAGACTGCAGTTGCTCGGTCTCCCCCTCCCCTCCAGAAGAGAGGAGTGACCATAGCGCTACCGATTGGGATAGGTTGAACTCGGGAAAAACCTTGGGCAGGAAAGCTGAGTTGGGGCGGAGGACCATGCTCGACCCGTCTGGTGAGAACCTGCAGCAGTCACCGTGGACTGACAGTGCCTGGAGCTCACTCACCCTCCTGGCGGAGGTTATGGCCAGCAAAAACACTGTCTTAAGAGAAAGCCATTTCAACTCAGCAGCTTCATGGGACTCAAAGGGAGGGCGCCTGAGTGCATTAAGAACCACCTCCAGATAGGTCTAGTCCTGTGAACAGTAAGCCGCCATGCGCCTTTAAGGAACAGCGAAATCAAGGAGCAACTGGCCTCATTTAGTGTGTGTTCATCACCACGCACTGCCTTAATAGCCGCCACCTTAACTTGAAGGGTAACAGCATACTTGCCTGTGTCCAACTGGCCCTGCAAGAACAGCAGGATGTCCTGGGCTGTGGCTTAGTAGGGATTCACCTGGTGGGTCCCACAGCAAATGGAAAACCCCTCCCACCAATTAGGGGTGTGTATCGGCAAGAATCTGGCGATATGATACATATCATGATACAGGGGCGACAATACGATATATTGCAGTACTGTAGCCATGACGATATATTGCGTTTTTTTTTTTAGAGATTTAATTATAGAACTGTTACATGCTTAACATCAGCAGCAGAACAGAGGGATCTACATTTGTATTTCACTGCAGTCCCTGTACAATCAAACATGACACATTTTCTGCAACATCAACAGTTTTTAGCTTAACATGAAGAAAATAAAATTATGTAAACAATATTACATTAAGACCCTGTATATTTTCAGACACTGCTTAGGGATTCACTATCAGGAAGTTTTGACTTCAAAGTAGTTATCAAAAGAAAATATGGTCTCTGCACCATTAATCATAACACTTTTTCCTCTTTATACATAGATATATATAAAATTGAAAGTGCTCGTAGATTGATTCTTAGACTGAGCATTAACAAAAAATGTAAACTGTTATCAATAAAAGAAAGTACAAAGGCCTTCAACATCCACTTTTTCTGTGCAGTCTTAATAAAGGCAATTAACCCATCTGCCTATATAAATGAAAGAGCTTACAGGACTCAACAAAATTAAATATGGTAAACATTCTTAGATACAGGATTTCATATGTTGTTCCAGTCTCTATATTAGTGCTTAATTTTTAATCTCAAGATTTTTATGGAGGAATACAAGCTGGTCCACATGCACAGATTTCAGGACGCTTCTCTGTGCATTCACAATGTCTCCTGCAGAGGAGAAAACTCTCTTCACAGAGACTTTTGTTCCAGGAATGCACAGGAAACATTTTGCTCCTCTGGATAGCTGAGGGTAATCCTGTTCATGGTCCCTCCACCAAATGAGAGGATGTCCTGTGATAGGCAAAGGGGTCTCATTTCTAAACCTCATGATCTCATCAGTGGCCACATCATTTGCTGATTTGGGTGCTGTATTGTCACCAGTAGTGGCATAGGTAGCACCAAGCAAGTCTACCAGTGCACATGATGTCCTTGGTCTCTTTAGAGGAGGCTGGGAGATAGAAGCCGGGCTGTCCTCAATAGGTGGTTGATCAGCTTCCTCTAGGACATTGTCCATTGTCAGTGTCTTTATCCTCTTGCTGCTGAAAGACATCAACCATCCAACTAGTATTAATGACACTGAAAGACAAAATTAACTGATTTGTATTTAATATATAATTATCCAAGTGACAATATGTCATTAACATACTTCATTTACTATATTTACTCAGATTTGTACTTAGTTATAAATAAGTTATTTTTTACAAGTCTAATTTCTTCTTCTTTTTTTTAACTTACATTCTGTTGCTTCCTAATCACAGTCACCATAACGTTGGTCAATCTGCAGTAGATCTCTCTGGTCTCTGCTTCAGACAGGAAGGGCAGGTCCTTAAACCTGGGATCAACAGCTGATGCCATGTATAGTATTTCCTTGTCATTGACATATCTCTTTCCCAGATCTTGTCCTATAGCAGTCTTGATGTCCTTAACCGTCTGTGTGTCATCAGGGCATTCTTGCACACCTATCACAAGCTTGCCATGAAGAGGAGCGATGATGGACAGTGTTGGCATGCTCTCCTTTGACATTACCAGGTTGTCATCCTTCATAGGCTTGAGAGCCCTGAGCACTTCCTCTGCACACGTGATGACAGACTTGCTTAATGTGAAGATGTCTTTTTCACTCTTCCTGACCTCTGCAGAAAGTAGAGCTGTGCAGATGGCTGGTTGCTGTTCGAAAAATCGTTCTATCATCTCATAAGAGCTGTTACATCTTGTAATAATGTCTGTGATCAACGTATGACTTGGTAGCTGGAGCAGGCGCTGATTTTGCTTTAACTGTTCGCTGGCTGTGGTGCTGCGCTTGAAAAACGCCATTACACGTCTGACCCTGCCGAGAAGTCATGCCACTGTCTGTATTTTCAATGCTTTCTGTGAGGAGAGATTCAGACTGGGTGCAAAGCACTGTATGTGAGTCATGCCTGCATGTCTCGCTGCAACAGTGCTGTATGAGTTACATACAATTCAGTGGCCCTCGAGGTCCAAGCGTCGCATGTCAAAACGACTCAAAAAACGACTCAAACGAGTTCAGCACTGTTGCTTTGACATCAGCGTACAACTTCGGGGGAGCGACGTCTGTGATGTGTTGTCGGGAAGGGATGGTGTAACGGGGCTCCAGTGTTTTCATTATATTCAAAACTCCTCATTTTCCACCACACTCACAGGGCGCATGTCTTTGCAAATAAAACAAAGTACTGACTGCGTTATTTTGGTTGCCCGAGTTGAGGTTGCCAGTAGTTTCGAAACGTTCATAACTTCAATCGTCCATTCAGCTGGATCCACTTGTTTCACGCTAGCCTGTAACTATACATCAGCATGATGTCTAGCCATATGTACACGTAAATTTCTTGTGTTGCTCGCGAGATTTAGTGCTTCTTTAGCACGGCAGACATGTTGGCTGCCGCCAACTAGCAGTCAGAGTTTTAAATAGAACACAAAAATGAACCACCGCTGTGAATATTGATAAGTAAATTGTTAATAAAAATATCAATACAGTGCAGTTGAATATTGATACAGTATCGTGAAAAAAAATATCTCGATATTGTAGTGTATCGTTATTTTCTTACACCCCTACCACTGATACGAGTAGGCCAACCTAGTAGATGGTGCCCGTGCCTCCTGTATCGTCCTCACCACTGGAACTGACAGACCTAGGGCCAGGAGCCTGTCCCTATCAGGGGCCAGCCCACCAACCTGAGCCATGGGTGGAACAGGGTTCCGTTCACCTGAGACAGCACGTTGGGCCCATTTCAGCAGTTCGGCTGCCAGCCTGCACATGCTGCTTGTTGATGTATGCAGCTGCCACCATGCTGTCGGTCCTGACAATGACATGATGGTCTCTTAGTCTCAGCAGGAACCATTGCAGCTCTCAACTCCAGGATATATATGTGCCGGGTTGTCCAGAGACCGGTCCAGTGCCCAATGACCCCCCAGCCCTCGTGGATGATGCCTAGCCTGCCAGAGATGCATCGGTGGAGACCACTTGGCAATAGACCACTGGTCCCAGAGCACTCTGTTTCTGTATGTTGGCCGAGCCCGCCAATGGAGGGCTGTGTGGAGTCTCCGGGAAACCACCACCTCAAAGTGGCGGGACCTCTGCGAACGTAAGCCCAGGCTCAGCAGGGGCCGTTGGACGGGTCTCATATGCAGCAGGGCCAGAGGAACTACTTGCACCATGGCCGCCATCAAGTCCAGGAGGCAAAGGCAGAGACCCCAGCTGACCCGAGAATGCAGCTGGAAGTGACTGAGGTAGGCCTTGAAGTCTTGCTGCCTCTTCTGTTTTAGCACGATGGTTGCCGTCCTGGAGTCCAGGACCGTGCCCAGAAAAGTTGTCACCTGGGAAGGCTGCTCTTCCCATAGTTAAGGCGTAACCCCAGACCCTGAACATGCTCCAAGAGCAGGGCCACATGCCTGCGGCATTGCACCTCTGACAGTGCACAGACCAGCCAATCGTCTAAGTAGTTGAGGATCCTTAGTCCTCGCCTCCTCAGGTGTGCAAGAACTGCATCCATGCATAGGTGAATGTACAGGGATCCAGGGAAATGCTGAAAGGCAAGACCTGAAACTCGAAGACCCTGCCCTCGAAGCCAAACCTCAGGAAACGCCAGTGCCCCCGCATTGGGATCTGGGATTGTGGGAATCCGGAAGGAAGCATCCTTGAGGTTGATGGTGGCAAAGCAATCTCCCGCAGAGATGGCTTGCCTCACCCTGGTGACTGTCAGCATCCTGTATCTCAGGGGACGAAGAAACTTGTTGAGCCCCTTAAAGTCCAGAATAGGATGAAGTCCTGCATCCCACTTAGGTACCAGGAAATAACGGGAGAAAAACCCTGCCTGTTGATCTCCCTGGTTCACCTGCCATATGGCCTTCTTCTCCAGAAGGGAAGATAGCTTGGTCCGCAGTACTTACCTGCATGGTGAGGGTCGCTCACCATGGTGAAAATGGCCGGTCTTGTTAGGCGGGGTTGGCAAAAAAACTGCAAACGGTAGCCCTGTGTCATGGTGGATACAACCCATGGGTCTGCCCCCAAAGCCAAACACGATGCCCTGAAACGCCTTCCAGTCAACAGGGGAGGCTGGCTGGCTGGGTTTCGGGAATAGTCAGGAGGGGGGAGGCTGCCCTGAAAACCCCCGAGCCTTGGATGATGGTCCCCTGCCTCTCACTTGAAGGCAAGTGTTTCACCTGAGTGCGCCTGAGTGCACTCGACCCAGCCTCCAGCTGTGGCCTGAGCTGCGGTCCCCAGCTCCCCATGCCAGCACCTCAGGTGTGAGTGTTCTCACCCGCCTTGAGCCCCTGGGGCCGAGGGCCGAGAGGCAGGTGCTGAGGGTGCTGAGGGTGCTCCGGGAGGGCAACATCCAGAGCCCTGGTTGCCTTACTAATGACGCCGGCGAAGTGGGGGATCACCTCCCCTTTCCAGGTGTCGCCTGGTAATTGCTGCCCACAGGAGACCTCATTGTCGTCAGAGGAGAAGACTGTCTCTGCGTCGACGTCATCCTCCCCGTCGTTGTCGGGCTTTCTCTTGCTTTCTCTCAACTATGAGAAGCACCATCACTGGGATTGCCACAAGCAACAGCGTAGAAAGCACAGAGGGAAACGGAGAAAGGGATCAGCATCCAGGATGGCTGCCCATAGACAGACACCCACTGATGAACTAGGTAAGTGGATACCAGCTGTAACTCCCCACCTCCCCCCACACACTTTCTGTTAAGCACTTTCTTCTCTCAGATTGTCACACTGCACCCTGACTCAGGTGGAGATCAAACAATCACTGATTCCACGCCAGCAAAGGTGCTTTATAGGTAAACCTGGAGGCGTAACCTGACATGCAGTGGGAGTCATTCGGTACATATGAAATATGTAACAGATAGTCTCGAGACATTAGCGAACCCCATGTATACTTATGGGTGTCTCGTGTGAATCAGCCTTGCACATAACTGCCACATGCATGGCTCCTAACACAGATAATGTAAGTATCTCCCAGTGGTCAGCTTCATCTAAATTTTCAGAAATTTTAGAGGGAGGTGAGTTGAGACGTTGTTCTTTATTCCACTCACGTCCGCTTCAGTGGTTCCTCTCGCTCGCTCTCTCTCAATTGACTGACTTTAAAAAACTGAATGAATACCGGCGACGGTCCACATGTTGCTGAAGTAATTTACGGTTCTATTCGTCACAACAGAATTTGAAGGAAAACAAGGAAGTATGACCCTGATTTTTAAAGTTTATTGAGTCATGCTCAAAATTTGACTTTCTGAATGTGGTTCTTCTCCCGGTTTACATGGAGAAGATCGACACTAGCGATATGTGTCTTTTAGCGGGTTTCTGGTTGACATATTTTGTCACATAATTAACAACTGGAGTCTTTCATGTGGCAGACTGGCATTTCAAACAATAAGATGGATAATAGTGCAGCTTTTTTAATCGCATACGTAATGTGCATTATCCCTCTTATGTTTCTTCTACTGGTTCTGTTTACCTTCTTCTTCTGTGACAGGCTTTCTTGGATGCTTGTTCCGGGGGTCATACGCCAGCACAGCAGCTGCGGAGCATGCGGTTATTGGAGCCGATTAATCACTGTTATCTAGTTAAACTCCGATTAAGTTGTATACATGCCAATGAAAATCAATTTCCAATTGCATTATCTGTCTTAATCGGATAAGGAGAATTCCGATATTAGTCGGAGTAACGCGTTTACGTTCACTTAAGTTGTCCAGTTAGAGTCCAGTTATAATCCAGTTAGAGTGGCTGCTTTTGAGTTCTGTTCAGGGAGGCTCACTATTCCACACTTTGAAAACCCCTGATCTAAGCAATAGACATCTTTGCTTCGACATCTTTGTTTGTGGTTAATTATTTGCCTACTTGGGGTTTGTAACATTTGTGCCATTACTGCAATAGTAAACATGCAAATTATTGTTCCTAAAACTGCTTTCTGAAAATCTCCCTCGAAATTGGAAACACATCTTCACACTCCACATCTGCATAAAAGGTGTCGCAGTTTTGTAATTGTTCCCCTGATACCAGACCAGTGATCTTTTGCCTTATAAGATTCAGAAGGAAGACACCATGATAAAAGGCTCATTCCACAATGCAGTAAAATAACATTACTGCATAATAATAACAAGCTACTAAATTATCATCAGAGAAACTGTTGGTGTCAGACACCTGTTGTGCAATCAAACAAACAAAATACTACAAATAAAAAAGAAATAGAAAAATAGTCATGTATTTAATTGTCACCTCAACACACATATGAAATACATAAAGGGATGCTAGAGTAGTTCAAATATTAAAAAAAGAGAGGGGTGCGCAGGGGGACACAGACAGAGGACATTGGGTATAGAAGACAAAGATGAGTGGCTTGACATTTGTGTATATATGAGAATTATCTCTGCTGTAATTGCTTTCTCACTTGTGCATGTAGAACATGTTTATTCACGCCAGACTTGGTTTATAAAGTCATCCATCATTGTCCGCATATCATCACACAGTTTGTAGCACATATTAAATTTTAATATGAGCGTGTGGTGAAGATAGATGTACATTATGCTGCAAAGGCAACAATTTCCTTCTTTAGATGTCAGGATACACACCCATGTGCATGTATGTGTGTGTGTTTGTATTCAAAGTTGAACACTTTGATACAATGTGGGAATTTAACTATGAGGAATTCTATGGCATTTAGATGCTGTGTACTAATATATTGCTATTACTCTCCTGTGTGCCAGAGCCCATCAGTTTCAGAAGAGCTTCTGCAGACACAGTTTCCGTTGCAAACGTTTTTGTGGGCAGAGGAAATTCAGCTGGTTTCCATGCTAACACAAACCAGTTCAACTTTGCTATCACAATGGACCTCAATTACGAACCGTGCGTACGCACAAATCTGTGCGTGAACCATGCGCACGCACGTTTGATGCACATATCTGGGATTCATCAATTTCATCTTTCCTAAATTTCTTTCCTACCCCGCGAACATATTTCAAACTCCCTCAGACCATGCATTATTATCACAATTAAAATCATCAATCATAGCAATTCAGTTATAGTTTATTAATTTTACAATAGAGAAGACCATATGAAAATGTTCATATTGAAATTTAACACTATTAGCCTATTTACACTATTTATTAAATAGTTTATTGGCCTATAATTGATAAGTGATCCCGAAATATTTGTAGTGCTATGACTGTGTGCATCTGTAATTGATTTAATTGGCATGGAAGATATATAAAGAGTCCAATTTACCTCCACCGAAGTTGAGAGATGGCAGATCTAGCCTTGCTGGAAAATATCGTTGCCCGTGCATTCAGGAGAGAGCGCATCTTCAGGGACCATCAAAACATGTTTTGCGAAAGTGAAGAATGGCTTATGAGTCGTTTCCGACTGCCAAGGCATGTTTTGCTGGAACTGTGCAATTCCCTGGAGCCGCATATCCACTACCCGACACACCAATCAATGTGCAGGTAGATCTGTGACGCTGCCACATCCTCAAAGTTGTGGCCCGTTTGTGGCACGAATCCTTTATCTTACACAACACCACAGTGGGAATGCGTTTGGAGGGGGGATGTAAGGGATGGGTGACTGGTTGGTGAGTAGCTCTTTAAAATAATATCTTAAGTGTAAATCATTTATTGTGTTCATGCTACAATGTGTTGTTATGTGTGCACATATCATAAATCCGACGGTGATTTTAAGTACAAGTACTTTTTTTTGGCGGAGAGTAAGAACATTTCTGCGCACATATTGGTGAATGAGGCCCATCAGGCCTATTCAAACCTTGCATTAGGTTTGATCTGGATCGAGATTGGATCGTATAAAAGAAAAGTGTGAACATCTACGAGATCTGATCTCTGACCACATTTGGATGTGGTCTGACTGGCATATGTCCACGTGTCCTCATTCTTTTGGTGGTGTGGATGTAATGTGATGTTTGTTCATCGTTAATGAGAGCCTTTTGAAACATTCTGTCCTTGTAGCTGTTAGCTAACTAAAAAATAAATAATTAAGTATTTAATATGAGAACACAACTGTAATTCTGTGTTAATTATTGGTGTGGTCATTTTGATGTATGAAAAGCTGTGCGTGGTTAAGTTGCGTATTTCCTCAATCACAGATGTCACCAATATCTACAGCGGGTAAAATAAGTATGAATGCATTTTTCATATTAAACATATTTGGTGCTATTGACATGAAACTACTCAAGTAATCCTTACATAGAAAGAAACCAAAACAAATAGCTTCAGAAATTAAGTTATGTGTAATAATGTGAAATTACACAGGGAAAAAATATTAAACATACTTACTGATATTTATTTAATACTTTGTACAAAAGCCTTTGTTGGTAATAACAGCTTCAAGATGCCTCCTGTATGGAGAAACTAGTCGCATGAATTGCTCAGGTGTGATTTTGGCCCATTCTTATCCACACAAACAGTCTTTAAATCTTAAAGGTTCCATGGGCCTCTTCAATGAACTCAGATTTTTAATTCTTTCCATAGATTTTCAATTGGATTCAAGTCAGGTGATTGGCTGGGCCATTTTAGCAGCTTTATCTTCTTTCTCTGAAGCCAGTTGAGAGTTTCTTTGGCTCTGTGTTTAGGATCATTGTCTTGCTGAAATGTCCACCAACGTTTCATCTTCATCACATAGACGTAGACAGCAGCAGATTTTTCTCAAGAATATCTTGGTACATTTTTCCATTCATCCTCCCTTCAATTATACGAAGTTTGCTAGTACCATATGCAGAAAAACAGCCCCACACCATGATATTCCCACCTCCAAACTTCACTGTCGGTATGGTGTATTTGGGGTAATGTGCAGTGCATTTTGTCCCTAAAACATGGTGTGTGTTATGGCATACAAAGAGTTCAATTTTGCTCTCATATGACCAGACTGTTCTCCCAGTTTTACAGGCTTGTCTAAAACAATTGTACCTGTTAATTCCAGGTCTTTATGAAGCTCTCCACAAGTGGTCCTTGACTCTTGGACAACTCTTCTGATAATTCTTCTCACTCTTCTGTCAGAAATCCTGTGAGGAGCACCTGGTCGTGGCCGGTTGATGGTCAAATGAAGTTCTTTCCACTTCCGGATAATGGTCCCAACAGTGCTCACTGGAATATTCAGAAGTTTAGAAATCCTTCTGTAACCAATGCCATCAGAATATTTTACAACAATAAGGTTGTGAAGGTCTTGAGAGAGTTCTTTGCTTTCACCCATCATGTGATGTTCCTTGTGTGACACCTTGGTAATGACACATCTTTTTTATAGGCCATTAGTTTGGACTGAACCAACTGATATTCATTTGCACTGACAAGGGGCAGGGTGGCTTTCTGATCATAGATAGATTTTATTTCCACGCCTTTTTCCATCTCCCTTTCTGTGTGTGTTCAATACTTTTTCCCTCTGTTATTTTACATTATTACATATAACTTAATTTCTGAACTTATTTGTTTCGGTTTCTTTCTATGTATGGATTACTTGGGTTGTTACCAACACCTGGTGAAAATTTCATGTCAATAGCACCTTTAGAAATATGTTTACTATGAATAATTGTGATGTGTTCAATACTTATTTTACCCGCTGTACCTTTACTTACCTAATGCATATGTACACTTCCAGGGTTGGAGTTATAATGTGATACCCCAGGTCGACCCACCTTTGGTGCACTTCCGCATTGCCAGAAGTCCCGAGTCTAACCTCCCGCTGAGAGTAGTGTGCCTGTTTTGTCCACCCTCTCATACGTCATTGCGTTGACAACGTCATCATTACATACACTACACACAGCGAGATAAACAATGGCATGGTGTATTTCTAACGATTTAATTTTGTTGATGACCTGAAGAATGGACCAGTCAAACCCACGCTCTTTCAAAAGCCTGCTGATATTCAAACAAATCAGTGTCCTGCACAGTGTCCGACATCAGCCGCTGAATCTCCTCTTTTCCACGGCTGCAGAGGAGCTTGCGGATCTTACAGTCTTGCCAGTGCACTGCCATATCGCAATACAAGCTATACAGTGACGTATATATAGTGACGTATATATAGTGCATTCCCCAATCGGTGCGATTTCCCAAACATGATGTAGGAATAAGTCACCTATGCGCTTCCATTAATGATCACGTAACAACACATTTGATTTGTTTGATTAAAAACATAGACAAAAGTCTCTGCCCTATACTAACGATGGATAAATGTTTTTTTTTTTTATCTTGTTCTATGACAGACAGAGTGGACAGATGTTTACTTGACAGGGCATTTGGCTCTTTTATGAACTTATTTAATAATACTGGAATCTGTTGAACGTTACCAGATGCTGTTCTGATATTAAGTGTATGTGAGTAGTGTTATGCCCCATCTAGGGGTGTCTAGGACACAACATGATTTATAATGTAAAGTAAGTTATTTATTTACAACAGAGAAACAAATTAAATTATGACTTCAGGGTGGACCAAGGCCAACATAACAAACAAAACAACCCTATCTTGAAATTAATTCAATAACCTAACAAAATCAAAGAAATGACAACACTTACCTCCCTAACTAAATAAACAGGAGAAAAGATGATAACAAAAATGGCAGTCCACCTCTACAACTTAACAAAGGACCAAACGTTGTGGCTGGTTGAGAGCAGAGGGAGATGAGAGAAAAACCTGCCGCCAGCCCCGGCCACCATCTTGGATCTTTATATAGGCGTCCTCCGTCAGCCGCGGCCAAACAGGGTCCAGGACCGGAGCCTCCCACACCAATCATCTCCTCCGCGCAGCACACACCTGAAACAAACTCATGGGGGCCTACGACTAGAGTGGTAACACCCCCATACCTAAAAATTAGACATCCCCCTATGATGTTTAATTTCTAAGAATTTTACGTAGACCTCGACAAAGCATCGGCCATCACGTTGTCTGTGCCCTTCTTGTGACAAATCTGCAGGTTAAAATCCTGCAGAAGGAGGCACCAGCGCATAACCTGTTGGTTACAATTGCGCATATTTGCAAGGAACACTAAGGGGTTGTGATCAGTGAACACTTGGATTGGCTGCGAACTGGACCCCTGGTGAAGGGAGGCGCGGCGAGGACAGGTGCACTACACAGTAACGCCTTAGTGGATTCAAAAGCAGCTTGGCAAGCAGAGGTCCAAACTAAACTTTTCGGGGGACTAACGAGGCTAGTGAGGGGAGCCACCACATCTGAGAAGTTTCTATAAAATCCTCGATAATACCCACACATCCCAAGGAAGCGGCGCAGGGCTTTCTTGGTCTGGGGGACTGGAAAATCAATAATAGCCTGAACCTTTTCCGTCAAGGGCCGAAACCTGTCCCTGACCCACCTGTTTACCCAGGTACGTTACAGTAGTAGACAACCACGTCGTCTAGATAAACCTCGCAATTTTTAACTCCTACTAAAATGGTGTGCTTGAGATGTTGGAATGTAGCGGGAGCGTTACGCAACCCAAATGGCATGACCGTGTATTGGAGAAAAGGATCGGGGGTAACAAAAGCAGATATTTCGGAAGCCCGTGGGGTTAAAGGAACTTGCCAGTAACCTTTTAACAGGTCCAGCTTTGTTACGAAGGTGGCGGAGCCTACTCCATCCTAGGGAGTGGAAAAGAGTCTGGCTTCGTGACAGCGTTTACTTTACGATAATGATTGCAAAAGCGAGGAGTGTTGTCGGGTTTTGGGACCAACACACAGAGAGAGCTCCACGCACTCATACTGGGGACAGCTAGATTATGTTCAACAAGATAGCTCACCTCTTGTTGCATCACGGCCCGTTTAGTTGGATTTACTCTATAGGTATGCTGCTTAATGGGTTTGTGGCCCTCCACATCAATGTCATGATACAAAACAGAGGTTTGACTGGGATGGTCGGAAAAAAGCAACAAGTTGTCTTCAATCAACGTTATGATATCTGCACGAGTTGACTGAGAGAGATGAGCCAAAAAACCCTTTAAATCACTCAATACCTCTGAGTTTCTTAACCGAGCAGCTGGCATCAAACCACTTTTCTCCAACAACCTGTCATCAGCGAGATGGTATTGGAGGGGCGCAGCAGACACGGTCATCACAGGCCCAGCAGGAGGTGGCGGGGGAACACTCTCTCTGGGAAAGTAAACCTTTAGCATATTTATGTGACATACTCGAGATTTCCTATTCCGATCAGGGATTTGAATCACATAATCGGTGTCACTGATTTTTCTTCCCACTGTGTATGGCCTGGAGAACTGTGTCTGTAAGGTGGATCCTGGTAGTGGAAGCACCACCAAAACTTGTTCACCCGGATGAAACACCCAAAGGACAGACTTTTTGTTATAATGATGTTTCATTTTAGCTTGGCTTTGTGCCAAATTTTTTACGGGCTAACTGACAAGCCTGATGGAGATGCTCCCGAAGAGTACTGACATAGTCCAAGACATTGTGCTCAGTTTTTGGGGACTCTGCCAACCACTTTTCATTAAGAAGACGAAGGGGACCTCGCACTGTATGACCGTAAATCAAATCACATGGACTAAAACCTAAGGAGTCTTGGGGAGTTTCTCGCACAGCAAATAACAGGAGCGGGAGGACCTCATCCCACTCTCTGTTGCACTCGAGGCAGAATTTACGCAACATGGATTTAAGCGTATGATGGAACCGCTTGAGTGCACCTTGGGACTCTGGATGGTAAGGACTTGATTTTACATGTTTAACGCTTAACTCTGTCATCACCTGTGCAAATCTCCCCAAGCACCGGAAGTGGATGCAGAGGTGCAGCTGAACACATTGATTTGGCTTTCCCACAATTTGGCAAGTGTGACAAGCAATGTTATGTTTCAGACGTTGGAATGAGACACTGGAATGTGGAGGGAGAGGTACAGCACAGTAAAGTCTCTGGTCTTTGGTCTGGAGTGCTGAATATCTGACCTGTGGAGTTGTAAGCTACATCTGCTGCTGTGGCCTCATCAACCAGCCCAGTCTTCATGGTCTGGAGTGCTGTGTATCAGACCTGTGGAGCTCCATTAACTACATCTGCCCCAGTCATCATGGCCTCCTCCAGTTGTCCACTCCTACCTAGATGAAAAATTCACCAACCTGCCCAAGATTCCTGTTATACTCACAAACTGTCACAGATCATCAGCTATGTGTTATATTACTAGACCCTACATGTTTCCTTCAGCTTGATGTATATATCTATGACAGAAGTTTGTTTATCTTGTTTCTCCTGCTCTTCTTTTCTCTCTGTCTTCTCTGTTTCTGCCCGGCTGGCCTTCGGCAGATGGGTCCCTCCATATGAGCTGGGTTCTGCTCAAGGTTTCTTCCTGTTAAAAGGGAGTTTTTCCTTGTCACCGTCGCCCTCAGGCTTGCTCTGGAGGTTGCAGGCTGACTGAAAACTGAAAAACTGGAAACTGGAACTGGAAAACTGAATCGAATTGAATTGAATTAAAGTAAGTTATTTATTTACAACAGAGAAACAAATGAAATTATGACTTCATGGTGGACCAAGGCCAACATAACAAACCAGGAGAAAAAACAGGAGAAAAGATGATAACAAAAATGGCAGTCCACTCCTACAACTTGACAAAGGACCAAACGTTGTGGCTGGTTGGGAGCAGAGGGAGATGAGAGAAAACCCTGCCGCCAGCCTCGGCCGCCGTCTTGGATCTTTATATCGGCGTCCTCCATCAGCCGCGGCCAATCAGGGTCCAGGACCGGAGCCTCCCACACCAATCATCTCCTCCGTGCAGCACACACCTGAAACAAACTTATGGCTACTGTTACTGGCTACTGTTAACTGTTACTACTGTTATGACTAGAGTCGTAACAGTAGTATATGTATTTTAATTATTTGATTTATTTCTTTAGGCTTAAGTACTTATTAGTAATTAGTAATTATTAGTCAGTATAGTTCTGCACTATATTGTGAGTGTGAGTGCGAAAAGTTGTTTGTGTTAGCCCTGCGATAGCTTGGCGACCTGTCCAGGGTGTACCCCACCTCTAGCCCAATGACCACTGGGATAGGCTCCAGCAACCCCCACAAACCACGTAGAAGATGAGATGATGAGTTCCATTTGGTACAGTATGAACATGTCCAGTATGGCTTCACAACAGGAAGCATTTTAATCTGGAGCAATTAGCAATTAATACTGTAAGTATGAAAATCATAATATTGAATACAGAATATTGAAATTGTGGGACCTTTTTCTGGGTGATGGTTAAAAGATAATAAGACTCATAATTAGGTTAGGGTAAGGGGTTACACTAGGAAAATGCATTATATCAGTGGAAAGTCTTTTCAAAGATGAAAACACTAGTTTGTGTGTGTGTGTGTGTGTGTGTTGGTAAGATATGCCTAAGATATACCTGCTTACCTCTTCCTTGCACATACATCTCCCACACAAAGCAGCAGAGCAGTGGCTCGGCCATGGAACAAGTTTTCTGTACAGTCATCAGTTTAGAGCATCCACAAGCTTATTGACTGTATCTAGATTAAGACATGAGGACATGCAGGTCTGAGGATCTTACAACAGCTTTGTTCTTTACTTTTTTGTGGAAACATTCAGGTGGATTTCTTTTCACGTAGCGGTCACATACCCAAAGGCATTGTTCACATCAGCAAAATAATCTTCTAAAATAAAGCTGTTATGTGATATCCTGTGTTGTATTGGTGTTCATGTATTATCATAAGGTGCCCATAATATTTTCTCTGGTCCATAAATAGTAGAAGCTCTTGGCCAGTACAGAAAAGCAGGGAGGGGCTGCTGAATGCCAAGGACGAGAGAACTGTGACAGAATTGGGAAGTGCTGGGATAGATTTTTCTTTTCTGCTATTTTTGGGAGGATTTTAGTTTGCAAAGTAAATGCGAAGTGATGGCACTTTGTTGTTCTCTTTTCCAGGAAAAAAGGAGCTGTACACTGTCTAACTATGGGTTTTATGGAAGTTGTGATACAAAGAACATTTCAGTGGATTTCATTTTGGGAAATAATTGTCAGAAAAACTACCATAAAAAAATAAAATAAGGTCAGCATAAATCTATGTATCTGTGTATTTCTGACAGTTTGATACATAGGTCATGCACAAGCATACATCCTCTCTGCCATCTATCCTAATATTCTTCAGACAAGCCCTCTACCTCACTGTTTGTGTCAACAATGGCGAACTGAGGTGGTAAATGATGACATTATGTATCAGCCACTCAAACCACATGATAAATTATCTGGTACAGGGACACAAAACATTTGTCAAAAAACAAACAAACAAACAAACAAACAACAACAACAAACATGAATTCCAATACAGCTAAATTTGTCATTGGAGTTAAACAACAGAAGTTGCTTCTATCAACACAATTTATACGTGAAGCTTCATTTTCCCACTAACCATAAATCTCAAACAATGGTGTATTTCTACAAGTTCTAAATGTTTTAGTTTGAGGGAAAGTCTATCTCAGAGGCCCGTTTCACAAAGCAGGTTTAGTAAAAACTCTGAGTTTATTAACCCTGAAATAAGGGAAACTCTGGGTTTTCCGTTTCACAAAGGGAGGTAACTCAAACCAGAGAAAGTGGGGTAACTCTAGCCTGTTTCACACAGAGAGGTAACTTCAGTTATCAGTCAGTTACCATAGTAACAGACTCTATGAACCTAACCTGGTCGGGACCAGGTTTTACTCCATGGACCTCGAGTTTCTCTCTGTCTCCGCCCTCTTTCAGCCACACACGCCATTTGATTTCCTCTTTCATTTACTCAGTCATAGGCGAGTTGTGTCTTGGGGGGTGGACTCAGAGGATGAGCTCCTTCCAGGGATTGCCTCAGCCACATGCCTTCCAGTATTCTGGTTTATGATATAGATGACAAGACATTTATGTCTGTGAAAACAGCATTATGTTGGGGATAAAACAACTGCACAATCAAATAGCCACTTAATATTTACGTTACAGTGTAAAACATGATCAAAATGGGGTCCCTCCATGCCGAAGTCTTACCTGTTTGAACAATGTTTTTATATTTCATCTTAAGCTGCTGCCAAGTGCACTTCTCCCCCTCGGGATTGCACCTATGAAATAAATGAATAGGCTCCAATTCAAGCAGTTTTCCTCAGTAATATTATTGTGACTGCAAAGGACTACATTTAAACTTACGCACTGACCCGAGCAGCGATGTTCTCCCATCCGGTCTCCCTCTCTTTTACAGTTTCATAGGTGTTGCACTTCTTTCTAAAAAGGTGTTGAAATTCGCCGTATTAGCGCATTAGGATTTCCACTTCGCAGCCCTCCGCTTCCCCGTTGCCATGTTGAATCGTCGAATCGGGGCTCCACTCACTGCATTTACATGCTGAGCTTAATCGAGCTATGCTCAAAAGTCGACTTTCTGACTACAGTCCTTGTCCCAGTTTACATGCAGCGCAAGAAAATCAAATAACTGTTCGCATCCTCACTAGGTGGCGATATGTGTCTTTTCAGTGGGATAATACCATGTTAATACGGCCCAATTTCCGGTTTATCTATTACGCGATATAATAAACAAGAGTTGTTCATGCGGCAGACCGGCATTTCAAACAACAGCCAGACGGATAATACTTAATTTTTTAATCTCATACGTAATGTTCGCGCTACTTCTGGTGCAGGTAAGATCCGCGCTATCCCTCAGACGGTTCTTCTAGCGGCTCCGTTTCTCTTCTTCTTCTTGGATATTTTTGTTCTGGGGTCACACGCCAGCGCAGTGGTTGTGGAGTATGCGCACACGCATTATCCGATGAAAACTCAGATTCCAATCGCATTGTTTGGGTGTCTCAATCGGATAATGAGAACTCCGCTTTTAATCGGAGTAATATGTTTACCTGTACTTACGTTCTCCTGTTGTAGTCCAATTAAGGCAATAATTCTTTTTTTTCACATGAATGTAAACGCACTGATTGATGCTCTCAATGCTTTGGTACTGCTGGGTTTCCCCTGACGATACCGCTGTGGAAGCTCGAGCTCACCAGGACAGCGTTTGGTCACCCAATCTAGTTGTGCGGAGTCGCATCCAAGGAGTTCCCACAAGTAGACCATCACCTTCATATTTGAGCAGAGTTGATGATTGTATTATAACTAAAGAAACTTTAACACATCTAAATCATTAATTTAAGAAATTAGGTTCTGTTTGTGTTCTCATTTTTGTTCATACTTCTCACTTTCGTTAAACTCATTTACTTCGGTATTCTCATCATTGTACATTACTGTGTTGCATTATTCATCATACTGTTTATTATTCACTATTCACCTTTGTAAATAAATCACATATTTCACTTAAGTTGTTGTCAGAAGGTATTAGTGAGCTGGAAATATATGATCCCTGTATTGAGAGCTGACCCCTCAGTTATGATGAGATTGATTATTTACTAATAATTAATACTGATCCAATATTATTTGATAATTCTGACCGTGTACTCTAAATCTGTGAGTGGTGTCCCCTTTCGACGAGTGCAGTTATTACACTTAATTGTTTAATAACTTATTTCCCCTACAAATTTATGTACCTGAAAAATGAAACTAATGTAGATATGCCAGAAATTGCAGTTCCTTGAATGAGTACTTGAGGCTTACTCCAAACAATCCCTATATATCTGCATGTTAAAATTACGAACTTTAAAGCAGAAAGAAACATGTTTACAGTTTATTTGTCTATGGCTAATTACTCAATTTATGACCACTGCACAGGGTTGCATATAACCCACCAATTTGAATTGCATCAAGGACTAGTGTTATGCATAATTTGGTTCAAGTGCTCCTCAGAAACGCTATGGGTTACTCCATGTAGGGTTCATCCATCTCCATATACAGTCAACAATTCCCACCTTCCAAAGGTGCACAAATTGAGCAATTGGGCATGTAACGCATAGCTGATAGGTACTACACAAACAAATGGGAATGTCACAAGTTTTGGTAGTGACAGTGAAATGTATCAATATTATAAAATTATTGTTTTTATTATTTTTGGAAAGCTGTATCCAGTGAACTGGATACCATTTCAACACCAGTCATAATCACACTTCAGCTAATCAGGCTATTTTCTTTTAGCTTTACTTACGAGTCATTTCCTGACACTGTCAATCAAAAACTGTTAAAGCTTTTAATGCAGTACAATATATTGTGAGACTCTGCAGTCACTCTGCAGTCATACAACAAACCTAGCTGCTCCGTGCAGGGGTGCAGAGAGTTACCTGGCAAGTGTCACTTAGATGAAAGGCTCCAAAAAGATGACATCAGTAGGCACTGCACGTCCATGGTGGTTAGACGCTTAGAGTATTTCTACCCACCATGAGATTTAAAAAATAACAAACAGCAGCTTCCAAGCAGTGGCATTGATTGTTTTTATCTGAGCGAACGTGTTCCATTTGTCAATATAAAACAGATCATTTCACTGCCCACTATTGAAAAAGCCCCACAAAATGAGACGTCCCAACAAAATCGGCACCAATCCACACCATTTGCTTATTGCGTTCATAATAATTTTTTGACTCCAGAGAGATGAAAACAAGGCATTTTGAAAGCACTGTGGCATTCACAAAATTCAGTTTCACACAACTAAAAACAAAGAGTGAAAGAATTAAATGACTTCCAAAGCAACATTATAATTACATCCCCTGAATTTATACAGCCTCACGAAATACATTCCCACTGAGGCCTTATCTTATTTTCTCTCCTTAGTTTGTAACTGTATCAATTTTAATTCTCTTTGGTATGGTGACTTTTGGCAGAAAATTAAACTTCATATTTTCCTCTCTCTTCCTCTTTGTCTTGCTGTCTCCCCTTGCTCCTTTCTTTTTTCTGCCCTCTCGTCTTGCTGGTATCAAAATGCGTGCAGCGTGAAATTAAAGCCAATGCATTTCTGACTCTGAAATAAATTTGCGCTTCTGATGAGGTGGGAGCTGGTCCAAGGCAAAGAAAACATTTTTTACACCTATTTTCCTTTTATGGTAGAATTATCCGCTGCTTATTATTGTTCAGCATACATGACGGTTCCCTCTGGGTGCACGGCTGCTAAGTCTAACAGAACTTGCTGTGTTCTCTGGTAATTCATTAATTTTTTTCAGTTCTTGTGTGCGGTGTCTTGGAGGATCCTTGTCTGACTGAGGAAAAGTATCCGATTTAACAACACTGCTCAAAAAAATAAAATAAAGGGAACGCTAAAATAACACAGATTTCGATGCCGGTTTCTTCCTGTTAAAAGAGAGTTTTTCCTTGCCACCGTCGCCCTCAGGCTTGCTCTGGAGGTTGCAGGCTGGTTTTTTGTGGAGCGTCTTGAGACAATTTGTATTGTTATTGGCGCTGTATAAATAAAATTGAATTGAATTGAGTTGAATCATCCTGGATTCACAGTCTGATACAACTGCAGTGGAAAGTCCATGAGTCAAGTCAATATGAAGCTCAGTAGTGTGTGTGGCCTTCACGTGCCCGTATTACTTCTCTACAACGCCTGGGCATGCTCCTGATGAAGCGGCGGATGTTCTCCTGAGGGATCTCATCACATACCTGGAGTAAAGCATCAGTCAACTCCTGGACAGTCTGTGGTGCAATATGGTGTTGGTGGATGGACCATTATCCATGAAGAGCACAGGGTGCCAATGGCGAATCTGCCAATCTCAGTGCCCTGCACGGTGTTGGGCTGTATGTTAAGGACACAGTGTGTGTGTGTGTGTGTGTGTGTGTGTGTGTGTGTGTGTGTGTGTGTGTGTGTGTGTGTGTCTGTGTGCGTGTGCGTGTGTGTGTGTGTGTGTGTGGATAAAGCTTCAGTATGATGGCAGAACATTAACATTAATGCCTAAGTTCCCCGGGTGGATATGAATAGACTTAAAACAGTGAACTGAATTTCTCATATGCACTCACATGAAAATAAGCAGATGTGATTTCTCTAAATGCAACAATTTATTGTTTGGAAGACATTGTTGAAGTTGTGCTATTGCGTTGTAGGTCTTACGCTTCCAGCTTTAGCAATCGGTCAGCTTTGATAGTCTAAAGCACCTTCCACTGCAGCATTTGATGTATCCTGGTTCAAACATGACCAATAAACACGAAGGGAAATGAAAATGACTCTATATCTCATAAAATATTGATTATTAAAACTTATAGTCCAGTTTTCTTAAACCACAGTCTTTTTGAAAGTGATGCAGAGTGCTCAGAATTATAGCCAGTCTTGTTTTATTCATTACTTTGTTCCTAGAAGTCCCCAGAGGTGTCGTTAATGTTCAATTGGCAAATAACAATCTTTTTTTCTCCACTCATTCAGAAGAATTGCCCATGCATTATCCTCCTGAAAAACTGAGAGCCAGGACCATATTTAAAATTTGAGTTTATTCCCCCTTTAATCTTTGATGATCATAACTCATGCAGCAGTGCTCCAGCACTCCACTGGTGATTTTTCATTCACCAGCCCCATTTCTTTCTTGGCTGAGGTTGTTCCCAGTCCAGTCATATTAATCAACCACTGCTCTAATTGACTGATTAAGTCATGTATCATAAGCCAAAATGGCTGACTGACTCATTAAACTATGACACATATTCTGGTTGCAAAATGGCTGAATGCAGTCTAATTTCCTCGACTTTGACGGGCAATAAAATCTTTCTTTTTTTTTCTTTGTGCTTAATGTTGAATACTTAAGAAGCCTGCAAGGAACATTCTGTAGGAAGTGACTTTTGTACACACACCTTTTCAAATCATGGAGCATTCTACATCTACTTTTTTATGTTTTCAAAAATAAATAAATAAATTTGCCAATAAGTAAAAAGACCTCAAATAAACAGTGGTTAGGTGGAGTAAGTGGCGGCTGTTAATTAATAGCAATAATGTAGTTCTCCTTGTAACAGTTAACTAAACTAATAAGTATATTTAAACAAGAATAAATGAAAAAATTAACAAAATACTTAGCGGTGGCTACTTTAACAATAATAATAAAAAAAAAAAAACTTTAATAATTGGTTAATGGGAAGGAACAAGTTTTAACGGTCCGTTAAGTTTCAGTCTGTTCATTTTCAGATTAAATTGTTTACCATGACTTTCCTTTGTTCATTTAGCAATATCTAGTTAGCAAATTACAGACTTGCATACTTGATGATACCCACAAGATACATTCTAGGATGCTAGATATCACAAGTCTACACATATTTACGGGCTGGTAAATTACACATCTGAGTATTTGTACTGTATTTGGTGAGATTTGTAATGTAAATTATAACACCTCAAGTGTTGACGCTTGACAAGAACACGATAGTACAACTATAAATTACATTAAATACATTGATAAACACCAATTGTTCACAACAAATGCTGTGGTTGGTTGTAGGACTCTGCAACTGCATGCAGAGATTTTGTCTTTCTCTGCAACCACACCCCATAATAAATGATGATCACAATGATGAAACCAGACTGATTCTGACCAGAACTGAGTTTGACTGTGCCAAACTGAGACTTACACATAAATGTATGTCAGCTTTCTGATAGAAGCATATTGCTTGAAGCATGCTAGAATGGCTGTAAACCTTTGGATTTGTTTGTGAATACATGAAAGTAAAAAGTAAAATATTGTATAATATAACCACCAAAAGTAAAATAACATTTAAAAGGAATAAAAATGAAAATGAATAACACATAAGTCAGTATGTTAAAACAATATTGTTCTTGCAGTAATCCAGCAACAGCAGTCTATGTCTTTGATTATTTCAGGGCCAGAACCACAGCCATTATACCTGAGAGGATTATGTAGATGGTTCTATCCCCTACATTTTATCACATTTAAAAAGATTTTGTTTAACTCCTCGCCTTCTGTTTACCATCTGTAAAATATGAGCACATTCAGCAAGACCTTTGCTTCTGTGGCAAAATTAGCAACTTCTTCTCAAGAGCTGTGGTCCCAAAATGAGGATGAATTTGTCATATGGGTCCCAGGCTGAAAAATAAGGGCCTGCATTAGAGAGAAAATGTGTTATCTGTGGGCTGCCAAGTGCACGGACCTGCTGGGGCCCATTCATTTATATTAGGATGCCCCATAGGCAGAATTGGCAAATAGTTTTTCTACGGGAAAGCGGGAGAAAACACAGTGATCGGGGACATCCATCTGCACCGAGCTAATGAGGCGGCAGTGGATTACTGAGTACTAGTGAAAAACAATGGCATACATTCTTACCCACACGCAAGTGAATGTACACGTTTACAGAAACCAGTCAAAACTTCAGGTGGCCCCCGAGGTGCAAAAACATAACAGGTCATTAAAGGACACACCATCTGAGATGTTTCTACAAAAAAGCTTTCACACTTGCTGAAGCTATGTTCTAAAACATGCTTTCTGAAGCATCATTGTGGTTTCTGAAATAAGTATATATTTTTTGAAATGGCTTTTACTTTTCCAGTTGCTGAATTATTTTGTTTTGGTTTGCTTTTGCCCAAAGGAGTGCTTTCTGAATGCAAGTCCATGTGGAATTTCCTTTTTTTTTTTTTCTGAGCCTTAAATTATTATTTTCTTTTCTAAACCCATATATTTACCATATTTCCACCGGATTGTTATTGTAAACATAAAAAGAGGAAGACACCCAGTAGGGCATGGCCCCAATAGCTCTGTTCACTGTAGAGACATGTTAGAGTCCACTCTTTGCTGTTTTCTACCCTTCCCCAACACCTATCAAAAACAAAGGCATAAGAGACAAAAAAAGCGCTAATCTCCTCAAAGCTTTAGATGATGACTGAAAATCAAAACCTCTATGCACTGTTTTTTTCCTGTAAAAAACAGTAAACAACTGGCAGCTGGGTTGCCAATATGTTATCGTAAAATTAACATATTTTTGTTGTTACTGAAAGTTACAGCCTTGTACTGTAAATGAAAAATACAGTAAACTACTGGCAGCTGGGTTGCTATTATGTAACAGTAAAATTTACATCTTTTTACTGTCGCTTGCTTTACAGTTTTGTACTGTTTGTGAAAAATACATTATGAGACTGATTTTTAAAATAACTTTTCTGTACAAAAACAGCCAGGAACTGTAGCACATTTGCCATTATGTTACTGTAAAATGTTTAAGATTACTTTTGCAATATTTTACAGTCAGTTAATCTTTTTAAAAATACATTCACAAAAAAATACAATCACTCAAAATCTACAAACTAGAACAAACTGTGCTTTGTAAATTTAGAACAGATCAGCATGTAATTGGAATGTGAAAGAAACACAGCTTCTTGCACTTTGACTTTTATTTTAACATACATTTAGAACATTCAGACAGGGCCTTCTTTCTATTAAAAAACAACAAAAAAAAAAAAACAACCCTTTGGCTTTTTGCTGAAAATAGTGCAATAAAAGAACAAGGTGTTCATACTTGGAAATACTGACTTGAAACTGACCACAACATAACAGTTCAGACAATGAAACTTAAAATGATTTGCGGTAAAGCAGTCTCTAAGAGATTCAGGTTCAAAATAAGACAAAGACAAATTTCAGAAATCATAGTACCTGGTGAACTTGCTTTCTTTGCAAAGTACTGACAGTTATTACATTTTATATGAAGTCCCAATGAAAGTCTACCAGTCTTCTCAGCAGAGTGGATACATGTGGGTTGACTGTTGTCATCTTTTTGCTGGTGGCTGGTGGCATCAACCTGCATGTCACCCAGTAAGTCACTTGTGCCACTCGTTCCCCTTGCACCTGCTAGGTCAATGATGGACACCATTAGATGTCCTTCTGCACTTTGTTTATGTTTTCTGGACAAATGAGATGTAAAAGTTGATACCACAGTAAATGTCTTACCATGGTGCAGAAAAGTACATGCAACTGCTCGTCCTTCTTTAATGTGAACTTTAAGGTGAGAGTAAAAATCAGTCAGGGAATCAGATTTGTCACTGCAGAAGTCAACATGGCAGGTCAGGTCCATTTGCATACTCGAGCTGGGCGCAGTATCATGTTTCTTGTGATCTCTGTATAGATGTGCTTTCAGACCTGCACATTTTCGAAAGCTCCTTTTGCAGTAAGGCACACAGCACCACAGCTTTAAATTGTGCATATTAGTTTTTTATTTATATAGCACCAATAACAATACAAATCGTCTCAAGACGCTTCACAAAAACCAGCCTGCAACCTCCAGAGCAAGCCTGAGGGCGACGGTGGCAAGGAAAAACTCTCTTTTAACAGGAAGAAACCTTGAGCAGAACCCAGCTCATATGGAGGGACCCATCTGCCGAAGGCCAGCCGGTTAGAAACAGAGAAGATAGAGAGAAAAGAAGAGCAGGAGAAACAAGATAAACAAACTTCTGTCATAGATGCATACATCAAGCGGAAGGAAACATGTAGGGTCTAGTAATATAACACATAGCTGATGATCTGTGACAGTTTGTGAGTATAACAGGAATTATGGGCAGGTTGATGAATTGTTCATCTAGGTAGGAGTGGACAACTGGAGGAGGCCATGATGACTGGGACAGATGTAGTTTATGGAGCTCCACAGGTCTGATACACAGCACACCAGACCATGAAGACTGGGCTGGTTGATGAGGCCACAGCAGAAGATGTAGCTTACAACTCCACAGGTCAGATATTCAGCACTCCAGACCAGAGACCCTCACAAATGTAGGAGGGGGAGGGGAGCGGAGGGGAGAGAGTAAGACACAGTGGTTAGTAAATTATAAGAGAAAATAAAATGATAAGATATTAGAGGACAGGAGCCAGAGAAGAAAGAGGAGAGGACATGTCCTCAGTGCATCGTCCCCCTGCAGCCTAGGCCTATAGCAGCATAACTAAGGGATGGTTAAGTCCAGCCCTAGCTATAAGCTTTTTCAAAAAGGAAAGTCTTAAGCCTGACCTTAAATGTAGAGACTGTGTCTGCCTCCCGAACGCAAACTGGGAGCTGGTTCCATAGGAGAGGAGCCTGATAGCTGAAGGCTCTACCTCCCATTCTACTTTTAGAAAATCTAGGAACCACAAGTAGACCTGCACTTAGAGATCGTTGTGATCTGTTAGGACAGTATGGTACTATGAGGTCTTTCAAATATGATGGAACTAGGCCTTTCAGGGCCTTGTATGTAAGGAGGAGGATTTTAAATTCAATTCTAGATTTTAAAGGGAGCCAATGAAGAGAAGCTAATACTGGAGTAATATGATCTCTCTTGCTAATTCCTGTCAGTGCTCTTGCTGCAGCGTTTTGAATCAATTGGAGGCTTTTTAAAGAGCTACTTGGACAGCCAGACAGTAACGAGTTACAATAATCCAGCCTGGAAGACACAAATGCATTAACTAGTTTTTCCACATCACTCTGAGAAAGGATGCTCCTAATTTTGATGATATTATGAAGGTGGAAGAAAGCAGTCCTAGTCACCTGCTTTATGTGAGAATTAAAGGACATATCCTGGTCAAATATAACACCAAGGTTTTTCATAGTAGTACTGGAGGCCAAGGTAATGCCATCCAACAAAAGCAGGTGATTAGATAATGAATATCTGACATGTTTAGAGCCAAATACGATAACTTCAGTTTTGTCTGAGTTTAAAAGTAGAAAATTACAGGTCATCCAAGCCTTTATGTCTGTAAGGCATGCTTGGAGTTTAACCAGCGGATTAGTTTCATATGGTTTCATGGATAAATATAGCTGGGTATCATCTGCGTAGCAATGGAAGTTTATGCCGTGCTTTCTAATAATATTGCCTAAGGGAAACATGTATAATGTGAATAATATTGGTCCTAGCACAGAACCCTGAGGAACCCCATAGCTTACTTTGGTATATATAGAAGAGTTGTTGTTTACATGGACAAACTGGAATCTGTCTGACAGATATGATTCAAACCAATCTAGTGCAGTTCCTGTAATTTTGATCACATTTTCAAGTCTCAGTAGTAGTATTTTGTGATCAATAGTGTCAAATGCAGCACTGAGATCTAGCAGGACAAGTATAGAGACAAGTCCATTATCTGAAGCCATGAGGAGATCATTGGTGACTTTAACCAGAGCTGTTTCTGTGCTATGATGAGCTCTAAAACCTGACTGAAACTCTTCAAACAAACCATTCCTGTTTAAATGATCAAGCAACTGATTGACAACAACCCTTTCCAAAACTTTAGAGATAAAAGGAAGGTTGGAAATTGGCCTATAGTTGGCTAAAACATCTGGGTCAAGAGTGTGTTTTTTAAGTAATGGTTTAATTACAGCAGTTTTAAAAGACTGGGGCACATATCCTGTTAATAAAGATAAGTTTATCTGATTTAATATGGAGGTATTAATTAATGGATAAACCTCCTTGAGCAACTTAGTTGGGATGGGGTCTAGAAGACAAGTTGATGGTTTAGATGCCGTAATAACTGAAGTGAGCTCAGGAAGATCAATTAGGGAGAAAGAATCCAAATATTGACTAGGTCCTACAGAGGTTTCTAATGCCACTGTACTTACATCTTTGACAGATGGAAGGGTGCTATGAATTTTATCTCTAATGCCAACAATTTTATCAGTGAAGAAGCTCATGAAATCATTACTGCTGAGGTCGGAAGGAATAGATGGCTCAACAGAGCTGTGACTCTTTGTCAGCCTGGCTACAGTGCTGAAAAGAAATCTGGGGTTGTTCTTGTTTTCTTCTATCAATGAAGAATAATACGCTGTCCTAATCTTACGGAGAGTTTTTTTTATAAGTTGTTAAACTATCTCACTATTCACTATTACTGTGAATTTTCATGTGTCTCACATAGGCAACTGAGTCGTTACACCGATGTGCACATATCTGACAAGAAAACATTATTGCAAACTTGACTGTTATGCTTCAATAAACATACTAAAACAAATAAAAGTACTTACTGTGATCAGTAGTGCAGCAGCAAATAGTCTGCAGTACCTGTAACGTCAAAGAAATATGTCAAAACTGTACAATCCAACTAAAATGATGCCCAAAATACTCACCTAACACTGAATAGATCAAATAATACAGTGGCTGGCACTGCCACAGTGGCATAGATTCATTAATTAATGGCAAACATGGAAACAGAAATGGTGATTAACAATAAACCGCAATAAAAAAACAAAAAACAATCTAATACTGACTGGAAAATGTAGTAAGTTATAGTAAAGTAAAATTTTTGATCTGGTGTATCACCCAATAATCAGCAGGAAACAGAGTCTGTCTGGTGTATTTACACCGTTAAAGCAAAATTATTATGCTTCACGAATTCCCTGGTAAAATATGTGTGCCCACAGGTTAGAGTTCTAGGAATCATCTATCGTCTGTAGCTAGCTAATCTGAAAATTTATAGTTACTGAATCATTCAGTCATGGCATGCACAAATTCAGTATATGTGTACTGTATATGTACTTGGCACCAATTTCCGAATGTTAGAAAACTGCTACTCACCAAACAATTTGCTAGATGGGGATGGATAGAGAGAGGAACAGATCCAGCTTCCCATGTATACTTCAGGTTAAATTTCCCACAATGCAAATAATACAACATGATCCTGTTTTTTAGATGGTTTGGATGAATGATTAGCGGTAAAGTGCTGTATTTTAGGAAAACAGTATAGTTATGTTAAAACAATGGTCAATTACCAAATTTCTGTTTGTATCAACAGTAGAGTGATGTTTTTAAAAATAACAGGTAAATACCGTTGGAATTCTGCTGTAAATTAACAGCAATTTGTTACAGTGTGGGCTGTTCTATCCATACTTGTATTTATGGTGTATTTTTGTCTAAAGCACGCTGCTATTTATTGTCAGAACTGTTGTCATTGTTGTGTGATTTGTTTTGTAAAATGCTGTCTGCTGAGCTGCTGTGCCAGTGTAGCACTGATCAGGTCCACTGTACAAAAACCTCACACATGTAAAGAGTCGGTGATTGGACATCTATACGCACAGACAGTCACAAACAAGCAGTCACATCCTCCCTCCGTGGTAATGAAACCCACACTGATCAATACTGAAAGACAGTCCAGTCAAGCAGAAATCCACCCGCTACACCAAACAAATAGCCCGACTGCCCAATGCACCTCCCGTCAATTGTGGTCTACAGTTTAGGGCAGCAATAGCCAGTGTTGCTCATGAGCTATTACAGCAGTGACCTTCGGGACAAACTCATTACCAGGTGACAATAGATGGCAGACAGAAGCTAGATTAATTATCATAATTATCAGCACCGCCTTTATTGCAGCTCACTGGGGTTGCTGGTCTTGATGATCTTGCATGTGTGTGAATGAAAGCATGGGGCAGAGAGCATTACAAATAGAAAGAGATCATTACAACACTGTGTTACGTTATCATCATGCCTTTGCAAAAGCATTTTGACCAGAATCCTCTCATATTTTATGGGCCGTAACAAGGAGGTCTAAATATTCAAATAACATTTGGACAAATCTATTTAGCCCCATAAAATCCTAAATGAGTCTTCTTTTTTTTAATCATTCTTTTTCATCACAGTTTGAAACTCTAGCTCTAAATCTGGCAAAAAGGCTTATTACAAAGCCTGTCTCAGTTTGCTTACATGAGTTTGAGGATGGACGGCCACTTCAGGGCTTTGCAGCTCTTCCATCTGTTCAGTCGAATGCATCAAATGCCCATCTATCAGTCTGCTCCCTCACTGTGCCCCCTCTTGTCGGACTGCAGCAGGACGTTTACAACCTCTGGTTCTCAACCTCTGGTTCTCACGCTGCAAGAAACTAAGCACTGAGTGAAAGGAAAGAAACACTGCTAATAGTCAAAATAGTCAATAAAAATAAATGAAGGGGAAGGGAAGGGAACAAGGGAGGTGGCAGAAAGGACAGGTACTTGATTAAAAGGGGCTGGAGCTTATTTTAACCAGTTTTCACACTGGTCTGTGATTTGATCTGATCTCTTCCGCATGGTGCAGTCCTACAGACTCGTTTCAGGTGGAACTGTGAGCACTGACCTTCTGGTACTTGGCATGATATCAGCAGCGTTATTAGTAGAGCATATAAATATCAGACATTTCGGCAAAGCCCAAGGTTTTAGTCTGTTACATGCCACGCTAATCAAGTTGGTCTAAGCAAGAAGGGAGTAGCAAAATTAGATGCTACAGAGCTTTCTGGAGGTAAAGGTAAGAGGTTAAGATCAATCTGGGAAAAAACAAACAAACAAAAAAAAACAATCACTACATTTCTGGCACTTGGAGACTAAACAACAACAAGAACAACGACAACAACAAAAAACAACAAAAAAACAGATAGTCAGCAACAATTTACCTGGTGTACAGTTACAATAGTAAGCTGCTCAGGAGCAGGTTAACTTTAAAGAATCAAAATCTGTCAACACGTATTCCGATAGGTTGGTTCTGAAACATGTTTCTGTTCCCTTTTACCACATCCACTATTAGAAAAGTAACCCAGTGAGTATTCTGAGACTACAAACAAGCAACATTGTTCCTCTTTTGGTGGTAGGTGGAAAATATTAACTACTTTTCGGCTCAATAAGTTAGAAACATTAGGTAAAAACTGTACTGTATATGACACATGTCACACAGATACAGCTTCATATATAATTACCTCATGTGATCGGCTGAGTGCCCTCATCAGACAACAGAAGGAGGGAAGAGGAGGGCCTAAACCTCAGTTACACAGAACCAACACAGCAAATATCAACAACTACATTTGCGTCTATGAGTGGGTGATGCAATATTACACTATATCTGCTTTACTCCAAAGTATGGCTGGAGTATTGCTAGAAGTTAGTCAGTCAGAGGCCCATATGTGCTCAATGTTCCAGTCACAAACATTTATTTACAAAAAGAAAGCTTAAATAATATTATTAAATGCTGAAAATTAGAAGATTTAAGCATTTGTATTCTATGCCATTCATGTATAATCCCACTTCCATTTATCACAAATATACTGCCCCTTATTTGATCAGACAGTAATCTGCAACCCTTATTTAGACTATTTTTATATTAACGTCACAAAACTATTAGGCCTTGAAGTGGTATGACATCCAAATCAGAACAACACTCATTAAAAATGTATATTACATTTCTTGAGGATCTGTATTTTCCTGTGAAAACAGGAAGATTAATTGCAGACAAGCTGAGCTGATGGACAGAGAGAGTTTCTTTACTGATTCAGCCGTTAAGCAAATGTCAGTCATCTATAGTTGGAGTCAAAGTGTTGTACTCCAAGCTGTAGAAAACAACATATTTAGTGAGTAAGCAGAAGCCCTTAGAGTCTGCAGCTGGCTGCTGCTTGCCTCTATTATAAAATCACAAAACATAATAAAAAGCTGTAATAAAATACATCCATGTTTAATAAAACTTAACTTCCAATGTTGCACAATGAAATAGGCCCATTTCAACCTGTTAAAGGCAACTCAAAGGATAGACCAAGGGAAAGAAGGCGGAGACATCAGTCGAGGCAGGAAGGTGGAAAACTGAAGGAAGCCAAGCAAGAAAACGGGGAAGGAGGGATGGTAGAAAAGGAAGGAAAGAATAGAGGAAGATAGTCAGAGGAGGAAGAAGTGATCAAGATTAACAAGGGAACGGGTAATGAAGAGCAGATGGATGGGAGGGTTGGAAATCAGCGAAGTAAAAAAAGAGGCAAGGAGGAGGTGACAAACAGGGAGGGAAGACATATATGGACTAAACACAAAGGCAGAAGGAAGGAGGGATAAAAAGAGGAGGTGACTGATAAAGAGGAGAAATGAATAAGGGAATGGGAGAGAAGCAAACAACACCACAAGAGCCAGAAGGGAGGGATGGATGAAGAAAAGGGACGGCTGAAAAGAGCCAGGGATGAGGGTAGGGAGGCCGTGACGGGGAGCCATTAATAATTTATGATAGCCTCAGCTTTTCAAAGCAGCCCAGCGGTCCCGCTCCCTGCTTTCCCCTGACGTTTAATTTGTCTGAAAATCAGCGAGCGTGGAGTCTGATTATCATCTCCATCTGCCAACGCCTCAGCCTCAATCTCTCTGACACTGAGGTGAGATCACAAGCTGTTCAGTACACACATGTCAGCCTAGAAACCTATAGGTTAAAACAATCTTCATCTGCAAGCTGAATCCATACACACTCACAGGATCTGTGTGTAGAATATCTTTTAACCTCTCCCAACTACCTGAAATTGAACAGACCAAGAGCTTCAACAGTGTTCCACTCAGAAGGCCATTACACTTTCAGCAAAAATGCAGGACAAACTGGAAAGTTCCCCTATGTGAACTCACCCAGGAAAGTTTTACAGGCTGTCTGATGGACCTGTTTCTGAACAGAGCAAGAAGGATTTGATCTCTTGATGCCAGCTGGGTTTCTCCTTCCCTGCAGGAGGATGAAGACTAAACTTTAGCTTTACTCTTACAAGGACACTTTAGGTCCATAATTAAGGGAAATGCTATAAGATCAACAACTTGACACCATTAGCCTAATTCTAAAGTATTAGATCTGAGAAAATCGCCATATGAAGGTTTTGGGGCTGCATTATGTCCAATCTAGTGTAGTTTTTCTTCCAGTATAAGGAATACACACAAATTCACCCCTCCATGAAAACACAGGCTAAGCTTTTTTGTTTGTTGTTGTTGTTGTTTTATACAGGACTAACTGAAAATAGAACCACAAAAGCAACATAAAAATGAATACAAACAGTAGAAACACATATTTCATTGGGACCAAATAAACAGTTACATGCGGCTATGTGTGGCAGAAAGTAAAAACACATACACTAATGCTGCCATCTGGTGGTCTTATCATAATGCAGCCCAGACTGAAATTTAAGGTTGATGATACCTCATGGAGTACTATTCATGTTTTCCAAAGCTCAGAAGAAACTTCATAAAATCAAAGAAGAAGCATCACAAAACAAGAAACATGGTTTGAGTAGTTTAGTCCAAGTTTTAGAGCCCAGCCAAGCGAGTTTTAATCAGATGAATCAAGACAGAGATTAAGATTAAGACATTTGCAATGTTGTACTTGTGTTCTTTAACTATGGAAGTAATAGTGTGAAAAGAACTGTACTACTTGGCTGTGTCATTGCTGCACTTATTTATATCTGTCTGGTCTTGGTTGAAGACATGTTATTTTATTTATATGTTGATGAATGTTTTAAAATAGTAGAATGTCTTTGTAAATGTAAAGTACTTGACCTGAGTATGTTGGGTGATACTGTGAACATTCAAGGACACTTTTTCTTCATGAAATACAAAATTTCTCGATCATTACTATGTGACCAATGCAGATATCATACATTCACTGTATATTACGTCCCTACATGTATGCAAAAGCCTTAAAATCAGTGGCAAATCAGTGGCAAAATACAGAAAATGTATCTTTGTCTGTTCATGAAGAACAAAAATATAGCTCACTTCAAAAGCTAATAGATGGTAGACTGGCTGACTGTATTTAAAATGCTTCCCGTTGAAACTTTTGGGATGTTGGACTCAGTGTCACACTGTCGTGACAGAGACTTTGTGGAAGCTCCTGGAAACGATGGTGGGGCATTTGCTGTGTGAGAAAGTGGCCAGCAGCAGTTTGGTGCCGGGTGAAGAGGCCACAATGGATACCTTCTTCTCAATCTTCTCTCCTGGCTGCAGGAGAACCAGCCTGTACAATAGAGCAGAGAAACTTAATCTTTTCACATTCTAGTTTTCACAACGACACACAGTTAAAGCAGTTGTGGCGATGGTGATGAATCTCCACTAAACTGGCTATTTCTACTGTCTTATTAGCTGGTTTATTTCTCTCTGGGGTGAAACTTACACTCCCTTGTCTGCACAAATAAAAAGGCACCATAATCGCAGGGAATTATACCAGAAAAAATGGAGCAAAATTAGTAAAAGTTTCTTTGCAAAGTTACGTCCACAAAAGACAGAAAAAGGAAAACAAAGAGAAAGGGGAGAGGAGCGTTGGTTAAACATATAGTCTTTGACCATGAGCCATGATTTGTGTGATACCGATGTCTAAAATGAATTAGGATACACAGTACAGTATTCGGTAGTTTGGTCAAACTGGTCAGCACTGGCACCACTGTCAAATCCAGAGAAACCTAATGTCCAAATATATACCAATCAGGCATAACATTATGACCACATTCCTAATATTGTAGATCTCCTTTGTGCCTCCAAAACAGTTGTGACTCATCAGAGGATGGACATGGGCCTTCTGAGGGTGTCCTGTGGTGTTAGTGGGGGTCTTTGGGTCCTATGGGTTGAGGGGAGGGGCCTCTGTGGACCTTCCCACAGATACTTGATCGGTTTGGGATCTAGTGAATTTGGAGGCCAGTTGAACACCTTGTGTTGTTCTTCATGTTTTTTAGAGTGGTTCCTAAACCGATGTCATTGCTATGGGGTAAGGTCAGTTCTATGGGGTGGTGCCTGGCCTGGTCTAGGTGGGTGCTACATATCTAAGTAACATCTACATGAATGCCAGCTCCAATAATTTCCCAGCAGAACACTGAATTGTGGTCAATGTTATTTACTTTTCCTGCCAGTGCACTGTGCCATATAGTGAGTCCTTACTAATTATAATTTCCAATACCAAGAAAGTGAACAACTTTTAGAACAAAATCATGTATTAACAATGTTTAACGTTGAAAAGGAAAAGTTTGTCCAGTTGTCAACTGGAATTGCAGATATTTTTGCAGGATACATTCTACATTCATCTTTAGGGAATGGTGGAGAGCTGTGCAAGCTGTGCTTTTAAAAATAAGTCTCAAAATGTATAGTGCATTTATGTCTTTTGTGTCTTTGAACAGCCCAATTGACATATAAAGAAAATGTAAGATTTAATTTAAAAATAATGACAGAAACGTAAGTAAAGATGTTTACATAAAAATGAAAAATAAATATGTAAAATCGTCTCCTTGGGGTGATGATGCTACACTCTAGCCACAAGGTTAGACAGCTGCATTCAGATGTTGCAACATTTTGTTCATGCTGGCACAAAAACATACCTGACCACATTCCCAGACCACATTGTTCAGCTCCACAAAATATGTTTTCTTCACAATGCTAACATAAAGGTGAAATATGTGTGACACCACTGGAATGTGTTCACCGGACAGATCGTGTCTTCCTTTCCTGTTGAACCTTGCAAGGCTCAACCAGAAATATCACTTGACGACAATGATTTACTCCTCTAAACAGCCTTACCTGGACTCCTGTTTGCTCTGTAACAGGCCAAACCCCTCCACAGTTAACAGTGCTCCAGTCAGAGGTTTGATAAACTGGTTAGTAAAAGACACCAAGGCTGTATGCTTCTTCTTCATCTGGATGCTGTCCCCCCCTTCAATCTGTAGAGCAGCCACAGATACAGTTAAGTTACAAAGTGTAAATTATAAATTATATAAAAGTGACATTACAGCAAAAATATATAAAGCAGCACAGGACATTTGAAGCTCATGATTATGCAAATGTATCCTCTCAGCAGATAGAAAAGCTTATATTTTCCAAGACATTGACAGTGGTATTCCTATTGCCTTATAATAATAAGTAATAAATAATATAAATAGTATGATTTTTCATCTTTTTAACTGGGAGTATTTTTCGAACATGATCTTTTAGCGTTCAACAAAGGAGTCATTTGGGTCCTGTTATGTTTTCAGTTTTTACTGTTTATATGATTCACCGTATTTTGCTAAAAATAGAGATAGCCCTGTGTGACTAACTCAGCTCTGTTGACTGCTTTGCCAGAATTGTTAAATTGTTGAGAATCTACGTCTTGAGTTGCATGCCATTACTAAAGGGATAAGAATCAAAAAATGTATTCTGACCACCACCAAAAGTAAATGCATTGTTTTTGGATGTAATCAGTGAGATGCATGAATGGTCATCCAAGCTAAATGTGGAGGATATATTTAATTGTAATACATTGTAAAAATATAATTTGCATAGGACACACCATCAAGAATGACAAACTAAGTAGAAATACCCCCTTTATGATACCCACAGTGCATCGACAATAGCCTCAATTTTCTTCAGTTTATAGACAAATTAATGAACCAGGGTGGGGTTGTCTTGTTTTGACTTTTCATGTGCTTGTTTGTTTTGATGGTTGCTGCTTTGTGTGGATCCCCCAGAACAACTAGTTTTTAGTTATCACTTTGTAGAAGCAAATGGATAAAGAATAAAGAATATGGTTTTTGGTGAGTCCATGATTGTTGTCTTAATGCCAGTACTGCACACAGATAAAGGTAAAAATAGCTGAGAGTAGCAGCTACACATTTGTGTAAAGGTGTTGTACAATTATGCTATAAAATATGAAACAGATAGAAGGTAGACAACACATTACAATTACCAAAAAAGTTAAAGTTTGGAAGTGTATTTTCATGTTACATCATATCTTTCTATGTTGCAGAGGATTTACTTTTGAGAAGCTGAATCTTTAGGGTATGAAATCCTCAAGTGATGTCTGCTGCTAATTACTCATAATGGTATTACAGGCTACAGTCTCTGACAGCAGTTAATTTGCTATTAGCTATACCCTAGAGGTCAATGTGTGGTGCAATATTTAATTATTCAGGACTCTTCAGGAGGAACATTTTGCTAGAAATGAAAACTGCTTCTGCTGACACCAGCTGCAGAACCAATGTTTTAGCGATGATGAACAGGATAAAACTTATTGTGATGAGTAATTCAATCGAGGTCATCTAACCATACTGAGCTGATGCACAGAGGCTCCTCTGATGTGATTTCTGACTTTGCTCCTGATACCGTAACTTGTCACATTCAACTGACAGCCATGAAACTGATCAAAGTGTGGAAGATGAGGAAGAAAAAGAAAAGAAGACAACACTAGATATAGTAATTCATTTATAGAACTTGGTCTCAGAAGAGTAAAGAGACTGGGTGCTGCTGTACCTCTATGGTTATCTGCGGTGGGTTTACGTTGAACTCTTGTGTAGCCAACACTCTTTTGTTGGTCATCACATCCTTTATCACCACCGCCAAGTTCACAATGTCGTCACCAGCCAGGACTGTGTCATACTCAGAGTGAGGGATAATGTGGTGGAGCGTCAACACTGAAAAGAGAGTAAAGTGTAAGAAGAACTAAATGGATAATAAATCAGATTATAGAAAAATCGAATATTTTTTGTTTACCAAAAAAAAAAAAAAACATAAGAGCATAGTAGTATAATTGATGTAATTCCTAATATTTGTGACTCATGAATGTCTTTGTATTCAGTCACCTTCATGCGGTTGTATGTGAACCTTTTTGTGTACTTTCCAGAAGCTTCCCTGTGGGGTGCTGTTGTACTCTTTCAGCTGAGCATTGACTAGTTCCATCAGGACCCTGGGGCTGTTTGAACGGTTTGTGACTGTCACGCACATGTGGATGCTGTCACCCAGTGATGGCACCCTATCCATAGTCAGGGTCACCTCCAAACTGGGTGACATTTGTCCTGGAGATGACACACATTGTTTTAGGTGAAAGACAGGTGCTATTGTTTGCGCTTTAAGTCCTCGAACAAAGATAACTTCACAAATATGTGCTGCCATAAACAACAAATATTGGTATTTTTCTAGGAAAATTCATGACCTCCAACTTGAATGGAACACAGCTCAAGAACAATATTTGCATCTGTAAATAAGGAGGAGGCCACACCTTTTTTCCTCACAGTCCATAAAGGAAGGAGTCTATTCTAAAAGAAATATTGTACTGTAACTGTAAAATTTTAATGCGCAGTAATAACAATTCAGTATTTAGGTAGCAGATAAATAGTTTAAGAAACAGCATGGACAAATAAATGGTTGAAAGTGTATTATAACTATAATACTGAAAATATTACTTCTAGCATACTGTTACTGATTAGCACACACATTTTATAAAAAAAGACAGTGCCATATTGACTCTGACAGCGTTAGTTTTTGAGCCATAGCCATAACAAGGACAGTGTGAGTAGTATGGAGGCTAGTATGAAAGCTTACCAGCTCCATCTTCCATTGCACCGGAACATGAAGTGGAACCCGATGTAAAATATTTTGCTACAGATTTGTAAGATATATAAGAAAATCAAAAAGCAAAACATGGTCATCATGAGTTCTTTTTGTTTTTGAAAGAGAAAACTTATATGTGAGTTCTACCATGTCGTTACTATGTGCTTTATGTAGTTTATTCCTTGTCACAGTCCTTGTTTTAGCTGGTTTGTAATTTATGAGGGAGAATTTAGTTTTTCCTTGTATACAGTAAAACCACAAGTAAGAGATCTATTTGCCCAGTTAAATGGCTCATAACAGAACTTGGTGACAGGAAGCAAAATGAAACTTACTTGAATGGAATTTGCATCACCACATTCACATGTTAAGATGCAGACGATGAGTAATAAATATGTTGAAATATTTAGGTTGAGATGGAAAAAGGGTGTGTTATATAGACATGCGTCGTCAAGCAGCCACTGACCTGGTATTGTCTTCATTGTTATTTTCACTGCTTCTGTCTGCTCTGAAAGAAAAAGGAACACAAGAGAAAATGTGCATGATGTGCCTCCAACAATGCCTGCTGGTTGCTTCCAAAAAAAGGAGAGAAAATACGGTTTGAAAACAAATGATCTTCTTCTACTGTCTTCTTCTTCTCTTTCTGCGTATTGCATTTAATTGACGTCACTTTCCCTCTAACTAAAAAGATAATGCATTCACTATCCATATACAGTATAAACCCCTTTTAAATATAGATGTAAAAAATTGGGACTTTTTTCATGATGCAAACTGTCTGTTTCACTTCATAGACCACCATTCCTTACCTTTCGTGCCCTTATAATTGTGTATCAGATTGACCGGGTTGTCTGAACCAACTTTTTTGGTGTAGATCAGCTGTCCCACCCAGTCAGTGTCCACAGTCCTTCCCACCACCAGTCCATCACGCACAATCAGCCGTATGATGTCAGCATTCACAGAGGCGTAGATGAACGGTGTGTCATATGGGGCACCAAGGCAATGTTGCTGGACAGCAGTTACTGGGCAGGGGCCACAACAGAATATCCCTAAAACAACAATGCAACAGTGCATTTATTGATATATATCTTTTTTTTGTGGGGAAATTATTAGTTTCGTTTCGTTTTCTTCCATTTATCCGGGTCCGGGTCGTGGGGGCAGCAGCTTTAGGAGGGAGGTCCAGACGGCCCTCTCCCCGGCCACTTCCACCAGGCGCTCCCAGGCCAGACGGGAGATATAATCCCTCCATCGTGTCCTGGGGCGACCCCGAGGCCTCCTACCGGTGGGACCTTTCTGCTTAGCTCTCTCTTCACCACGTCAGACCGGTTAAGCACCGGCAACACTGCAGATGTCGCTTCGATCCATCTGTCGATTTCCCGCTCTATTCTACCCTCACTCGTGAACAAGATCCCGAGGTACTTGAACTCCTCTACTTGAGGCAGGACTTCCTCCCCGACCCGGAGTGAGCAATCCACCCTTTTCTGACTGAGAACAATGGCCTCAGACTTGGAGGTGCTGATCTTCATTCCAGCCGCTTCACACCCGGCTGCGAACAGCCCCAGCAAGAGCTGGAGGTCCCAGTTCGATGAAGCTAAGAGGACCACATTATCCTCAAAAAGCAGGGATGAGATCCTCTGATCACGGGACTCGACACCCTCCACCACCCGGCTGTGCCTAGAAATTCTGTCCATGAACAGAACTAGTGACAAAGGGCAGCCCTGGCGGAGTCCAACCCTCACTGGGAACAAGTCCGATTTACAGCCGGCTACACGGACCGAACTCACGCTCCTTGGGAACAAGGACTGAATGGCCCTTAGCAAGGGGCCATCCACCCCATACTCCCGGAGCACCCCCGACAGGATCCCTCTGGGGACACGGTCGTAGGCCTTCTCCAAATCCACAAAACACATGTGGACGGGCTGGGCAAACTCCTATTTCCCCTCCAGCACCCCAGCGAGGATTAAGAGTTGGTCCATGGTTCCACGCCATGGAAAACTGCATTGTTCCTCCTCGGTCTGAGGTTCAACTATCGATCTGACCCTCTTTTCCAACACCCTGCCGTAGTGGGTGGGGAATAGTGGAAACTGAACCTGATCGACTCCCAAAGCTCCCCAACTAGCAACCCTAACCTGTTTTTTTCTGTCCTTTTATTTTTGTCATGATGGCAACTCATGGTCAGCCACATCTACTAAAATTACTACACTTACAAAGCAGTTTAATTAATAAACAGCACCATTTCGAGCGACCCACCTGCACTCTTCTCCTGAGGAGTTGGGTCCACTACCTGCCAGCCATCAAACCCAGCGCCGAGGTCAGGTCTCCTCATCCAGCACTCCGCCCACACATGGAAGTTCCTTTGAGGTCACACAAGTACACACATTTTATTGATTACTGTGAATAGTAAAACTAAATGCATACACAGTGGAATAATATATCTAAAAACTACTCTTTTCCAGATTATCACTTCCAGATATGTGCATATAAAAAGGTTGTTACATTACGACACACACACACACAAAAATAGTATACTATGAAAAAAGAATAGTTTAAAAATAAATTGTGACATCATCTGTATTTTTGAGCAGTAAATTACAATGTGTTGTATGAGGTGTGACAGAAGGTAACACCAACCAAATGCTGTCCTTTGATAGGCCAAGCTTCTCCCCTCTGCTGGTGTAATACTCTTCAACTTTCAGGCTGCCATCACTGTCATGGGCTGCGTTAAAAACTGTCACCACCCTGGAGGGAACCCCCAGAACTCTCATCACTGGGGGAAGAAAAAAAATCCAGTTTTATTACAATGAGAAAAAAATGTGTTTTATCATAGAAATAGCAGCATCATCATCATCATTTCCATAGCAGTAACTACTGTATGCGTCTGACAAAAATAGTTAGAGGGCCAGGATGGGGATCTATCAGCATATGTAAAATTTTGTATTTCTTCTAAGAGAAACCAGTAGTTTATTATTAGCTCTCTCAGATAATGGCTGGGTGTGTGATTGACACAAATAAAGACCAGTCCCCATGCTGCCTCTTATCCATAATGCACAAATTTACTGCATGAATTTATTAAATTCAACAATATATAAATTAGACTTTCTTAACACTTTGTTGTTACTCCTCTCAAGTATTATTTAAGGATATAAGGCATTCATAATTATGTTTTCAGTGGGGTCTTTATATTCACTGTTTCTACTGTAACCAAATGCTATAACAATGCACATCAAGTAATGATAATTACTGTAGTATGTTGTCTTACGTGGAAGATATGGTTCTACAGACTTTTAAAAGCACCTTCCACAAATCTGGTGTTACAATTGATATTTCAGTTCCCTTATGTAGTCATAATAATGACCAACGGTTCTCCAACACTTAAAAGAGGGACTATTCAGTTGTCTGGGACCTGCTGCTGAATTATGAGATATATATCTTCATACTAGTTATTTAATGCAACGAAAAACTAACCTCACAAAAAAAAAAAAATGAAAAAGAAGTCAGTTTATCCTACACTTACTCTGATGCAAACTGGTTTTATCATGTCGTTAGCTAGTTAATTCATCATCCTTCTCTTTAAAGTTATTATGTTTGTGTTTCAGAAAGCTCCTCCAGTGCAGTAGAAGATATAACACATTACTCTTAACAGGCTAATTCGACTTATTCAGCAACTTCAAAATACTCTTGGTCCACTTTCAAATCATGCCTGGGAATATTTCCATTGTTTAAAAATAGTATGATGTAATAGATATGTTGTTATATTGCCGAATCCACTGTGTTTATTTCATTTTTCAAATGATATTAAAATCAATTACTTTTTTGCTTCCCTGTTGTTCAAATCACCTGTGCAGAGGACAGATGCATACACCCAGCACTGTCCATACCGCACGGGGATGCAGTTGGATGAGAACCAGCGACGAAGGATGTCAGCGCTGCCGCTCCAATCAGTCGGCCTGACGCCACCTTTGTAACTGCCTTGCCACTTCCCCTCCAGAATCCCCAAGTCATCATTACAGTTCACCTTAGAGAAGGGGAGGCATGTTATTGCACTGAAAAAACTTGCCTATTAAAGCCAGTCAAGTTATTGATAATATTAGTAACAATTCTGGTGTGAGAGGAAATAAATGCATGTGGATCTTTGGGGTTGGCTCTCACCATAGCACAGACCACTCTGCTGAGGTAGACAGGGTCTGCTCGTAAACTGTAGTCTTTGAGTGAATCTCTAAAGTGCTGTGGGCTGACCTGCAGGAGCTTCAGACATGCTTCCAGGACTCCAGGCTCATACTACACCGATGGAAACACAAAGGTAGATTTACCGTGTCATTAGCTTCAAATATACATGCTCCATTTATAATTATCAAATATTAGCACATACCTGACCAAACACCCAGGGTCGTCTACATATGTTTGAATTGGTGCCTGTGTAAACCACCCCGTAATCATTCTTGATGTACTCTTGTAAATGGTCATCCAGTGGCATGTACACTGGATCATCTGAAAAGTAATGACAGTCATGTGGTATTATTCTACAGGAGGATATTAAATAGACAGTGAACAGTAAAATCAACTGGCACTGCTACATGGACCCACCTTTTAGCCAGGGGTTGCAGAGCAAGACAAATCTTCCTAGTGTGTAACTCAGTCTGTGCTTAAGGGTGTTTATGTGAATCAGGAGGTCATATAGACCCACTGAGGAGAGAACAGGGGAGCAGATGTGGATTGTGACTGACTGAGGCTGTAGATTCTCTGGGTAGACTGTGGCTGACCAGCGTTGGGGGTTGGACCACTCACTGGAAAACTGGACTGGGATCTTCTCTGACAAATCACCTGCACAGAAAGAGATTCGCAATTCATTAGTAATAAATCATGTGGCATAATTCTGATTTGACTGTTGCATTTTTTTGTTGTTGTTGTTGTTGTTATTTTATTTTTAATTGTGACTCAAAATTTAAATGAAATGCGACCACTCATATTTGTAAGTGTACAATAGAAGACTTGTGACCCGAGCACAGAACTCTATTGCCGCTCTAAGGACGCTAAATTGTGTGAACAAGCTTATAGATTGCGTGTGTTGTTGGTTTGTGTGTTGCCAAAGTTGCCAAATTTTAGGGGAGCTTATGAATCTAATCACCAAAATATTTATTCTCATCAGCTCTTATTTTGTCAAGAAGTTTTCCTTTTCACTCTTTAAAATTAGAATGAAAATACTATGTATATGAAAAAAAAAAAAAACACACACACTTTAATCTCGTCTTCAGTACCTAGACAAACCTCTAGTACCAGACCCTCTGTGTGAGGATCCCACGCCTGGCTGTGGAACAGCAGAGTGAGCTTGAACGGCTTCCCTCGTCGCACCACCAGTCTAATGTTGCTCAGACCCTGGGTCTCATGGGAAGTGTGGTTTGCTTGGACCTCAAAATTGACTAACCTCAGTCGATGGTGGCCATTGTCAGTGCCTGGAAAAAACATGTGATGAAGTAGGAAATCCACATTCATCCAGAAATTCTCTGACTAGAAGGGAGAAGAGGATGAATTTGACCACACAATCTTAAAGCAGTCATAGGATTTCTGACTAGCGAAAATACAAAGCAATAAATTTAATCAAGAAAAATACTAAAGGAGTTTTTCTTTTCACAGTACATGTTTAGAAACTAAACCAGGCGCACATTCTGCCACATTCTCTGTTTTACAACCATGCTGTTTACATTCTTGACATACAGAACAGGTATGCAGATTCAACCACAGCAGAAAGGTTTTGATATATTCTTACATTAAATCTCATCAACTGAGTAAATTTTATTTTCAAGTCTCCCAAAAGCACACATATGTGTAGATGAAACAGCCTAAAAACAAACTTACTGAGTGTACTCACCACTAAAGTCGTAGTTGTATGTTTCCTGTTGCATGCAGTCCATGGTCTGTCAGTCGCAGTTGCAAGTGACTGAAGGAATGACAAACATGCTCCACCTTCACACTCACCCTCTCATGTTTTTTCCCCCATGATCATCCATCCCCCATTGTTCACGCTAATCTCCAGTGATAGGAGCAGTGGTACGTAGGAGCACACATAACACCAGTAACTCTTCAACAATCATTAAGCCAGTGGAGTCCAGCTTGGGGTGCAGCAGCAGGTTAAATCAAGGGTTAAATCCAAGTTGAGTTAAATACATACTGGTGGTCTAACAAAGTATAACACTATATGAAGAGTTTGCATCAGTGTTTAAAAGAACTGATTGATATAAATTGATTTTGAATATGAGCCAACACAAACATTCCTGATGATTTCACAAAATAAAGAACTGAAACTACAGTACTTCACTGTGACACATGGTGCTCATTGCTGCTTCTGATCTAATAATGAATCTCCTTTTGCTACATGTTCAAAATAATGCTCACTAACTTTGGGATGTCCACAACACAACCATTTAACCCTGATTTCTTATTCCTCAATCTCAGCTTTGCAGCATTGTGTGTAATATGCATATTCTGTGTTTTGCAGTGGGTATAAAAAGTTTAATTACAGGTACTGTATGTCTTTGGTAAAATCATTAAAAGATAAATCTTATCAGAACTTCTTTACTTCTCAGAATTTTAAATTTATGAAAACTAATGTTACATAATCCAGAGAAGGAAAACAGCACATAATTTGATTATTTTTCATGAATTCTCATCATGTTCATTTGAAATAGAACACACCTGTCTTTACCTGAAATGATTAAACAAACTTAGTTACATTCTTCTGTAATAGCCATGGGCCACACAGCCCTGTCAAACCTCAAACAGATCCCACTGTTGTTTCTCCTGTTCTTCTTTTCTCTCTATCTTCTCTGTTTCTACCCGGCTGGCCTTCAGCAGATGGGTCCCTCCATATGAGCTGGGTTCTGCTCAAGGTTTCTTCCTGTTAAAAGGGAGTTTTTCCTTGCCACCGTCGCCCTCAGGCCCGGAGGTTTCAGGCTGGTTTTTGTGAAGCGTCTTGAGACGATTCGTATTGTTATTGACACTATATAAATAAAACTGAATTGAACTGAATTGAAATTGTTGAAACGTAAGTTCATCAACAGGTGGGGAAAATATGATACAGCAAGGACTTTATCAAATAATGCAACACTGAGGAAAACTGTTCAGCAAAGTCAGCAAAAAAGAAAAAAAAAAAAGAAAGAAAAAAAGAAAAGAAAAAGAGCCCTGTAATTATGAAGCACAGTCAAAAAATCCACTCCATCACCATGCTGGGCATTGTTTGCAACTACTGTTTCAATTCACACGATATTTTACTGGATAGTCTTATGTAGCAAAATTCTGAATGAATTCAGTGGCATCTCTGTCAGGGTCTAATCTATAACAAAAAAAAAAAAAAACATTTCACCACAATGCCAACACTGCCTATCTCAAGAGGTCAGGGTCATGCACATGAACATGACGGTTTTGGATCTACTGGATCTACTCCTGATTTTTTTTTTCAAGTGAGCTTAACCTCGCAGCACGCCAGGACTAAAATGTTTTTTTTGTTGTTTTTTTTTTTTTTTAAATCAAAAGCACTCAACATTGACTAAATTTGCAGAAACACATAACCAGTCCAAAGAAAAGATGTGGTGCAAATGAGTCAAAAAAAAATTTAACTTTTATTTTTGTCATACAAAAGAGCATATTGGGTCCCATTAGTAATTCACATGTAAAAACTGTATTTTTTTTTTTTTTAAACAAAACTGAAGCCATAAAAATAAAATTTGGGGGAAAAACTGGGATGTTAAGTTGCTTGATAAGTCACATAACCACTGATTCAGATGAGGAGGCATCCCTCACTTTCGCACTGTTAAACCATAGAAATTTTATAGCGTTAGTCAGCAGATTTTGTTGTGTGCCCAAAACGGACTTTAAACAGAAAGAAGACATAACATTATGTTCTGCTGGGAAATGTTTGGACCTGTCATTCATGTGGATGTTACTTAGACATATAGCACCCACCTAGACCAGACCAGACACCCCCACCCCATAGCAATGACACTCCTTTATGGCAGCAGGCATCCCCAGCAGGATGCAGCCTGACACAGACATTAGAGTGTTATTGTCATAAGGTGGTCATAATGTTATGCCTGATCAGCATATTTTATCACAATTCCACTATTTGAAAAAAAAAAAAAAATCTTACTTGTCTCCTTACACATGTTTTAATTCTTACAATTCCAAAATGTTCTTTTTTTTTCTTTTCTTTTTTTTAAGTTGGAACTAAAAGGTGCAAATATTTTCAAACAAAACTCCACAAATCCAAAACATGCATTCTTTCTCTACAACAGTACACAAAAATAAACCCTGATTGGAAAACTTATATTATCTCAACAAGGCACTGCATTTGTCCTGCAGGGAATCAAACATGACCCAAATTTCACTTAGGGACAACAACAGTGTTGGTCAGTTCAGCTGCTAATGGGAGAAAACAGAGAGAAGTCTGATACATTTTAGGGTAAAATAAAAAGAGCCCAACGATCTTGTGGCTTGAAACAAAACTATAAGTTGAATACTTTTCAGATGCTGTTGAAGTGACATGCTGGATTTGGTGAAAGGTCAGCACTGACCTCATGAGAAAAGGAAACAAGAGTTGACAGTAGTTACAAAGGATTTTACACAGTCAGATGAGTGTGAGGCACCAAAGGTGACACAATAAAATAATGTACAACCTCAGATTATATGTCGAGTTGATTGCCGTCTGTTAATTCAAGGCAGATATGAATTCATTTCTCTTCTTTTGACATCATTATCCAACGTGAAGGTTAAACACAACTGTATTATTACTGACACTATATAAATAAAACTGAAAAGGATAAGACAGTAAAATAAATTGTGTATGCAGAATAAAACGTATAAACATGCCATACACAAAATGCTCACTTACAAACCAAATCCTTCTTTTCACCACTCACAGGCACATGTATCAATGTCTGATTTGAATGGATTCACAAAATCAGCCATCAAGTCCCTTCCACACAGAAAATGAATCAAACTTTTTGTACAATTTTTTTTTCTCTTTTAAACCCCTTTTTAAAAAAATAAATACAAAATTCAACAAAAGGACTTCCACACGCATGCACCCGCACACAATAAAATGCAATCCAAACTACAAGTTAGCTTACATAACTTAGAACATAAAAGGCAGACATTTTTTACTAGAACAATACACGACATGGGGCAGGACAGTATTTCATCTCATACGATAAGTACATGATGGGGAATTTCTGTTATTGCTGCTTCTTTCAAATGAAAATCAACATGGTTTCTGAAAAAAACACAATCGAGCCAAGTAGTAGAATGTGAAAGTGAAGCGTGGCCGCTGCAGAAAAACAAGAATCACTCGATCACTCTGGCCTAAGATAAGATGTTCCACCCTTTACCTGATAAGTCATTGATTTAAGGCGTGAGTATTAACCTTCCAAACTGATTTGAAGTGCATAAACTGAACAGTCACCGGATGTCGCTGTTGTGAATTCAATAACGTCCTGCTTAATCATTCCTGAAGTCACCACAGCTCCTTTACCTCTTTCATGGGAGACATTTTGACTTGTCACGGGATGAAAGTGCACATTTATTATTGATGGCTCAGTCCCCGTGTCCTAGTAAAAGAGGACGGGGAATCAACATCAAGAAAAGCCCTGATTGGAATGCGGCCATCATTAATACACCACTGCTACATTTACATGGACAATACCTGTTCAACGTGATCGAAATCAAACCAATAAACTTAACTATTTACATGCATACTAAATAAAATTATCTGATAAGACATAATTATTTATGTGCCCCAAATCAATAATCGGGTTTACACCAGTCGTTAAATAAAAAAAATATACATATATTCCTTTGGATCAGATCAGTCTATTCTGACTGATGTCTTTAAATTAGCTATTTATAATTGTGATTTGACAATTATTTCGATTACCAGTGTAGTACTACTGTCCATGTAAATATAGTCAATGTCTTCCTTGAAAAAGGTGTGTTGGTGAATGAACAGTGAATTGTTTGTGACGCTGAAGGCTCAAGACCTTGTGGGAGTTTCCACATGACATTAAGAGCTGGAAGGTTTCTGGAGCTTTCTTCCAACTCTCAGCTTAAAAAAAATTAACTAATTTAAAACACACACCTGTAAATTCTATTTAGGAAGATACACAAAACCCATCTAAAACACTCAAACAAGTTTGCATCAAAAACATTGATTTAAGACTTTGCTCTGCTCAAAACACCTGAGACTATGGCTAAACGCCTAGCGGACTAATAAAGAACAGATTCAGTTTTTACCTGCTAGCATAAGTGCAGCAGTCTATTATCGCCTGGTTTCCCTAACACCGGCACAGCATAAAGTGTTTTGACCTTGTATTCCTGGCTTGTTTTTCCTTAAATGTTGCATTACTGTTTCAGCATGGTCAAAATAAATAGTTAATAATCTAATTGTTATGATAAGCCTTTACGCTAGAATTAATTTGAAGAAATACAAAGGTCCAGTTTTACAAAGGGGTCTTAGTGTGTGCTCAACACGCACAAATTACTTCATATCCATCAACTGCAGTATGTTGTTCACTTGGCGATCGGAAACTCCTGCTAATCCAGTATGGGAGTGTAAATCCAATCAGGGTTAAGGATTTCTAACAGTTGCAGGACGTAGGAGGATCCAGTTTTTCAGGATTCCAGTGAATAAACACAAATTATTTATGATGGGAAAGCAGTGTTTCCCATAGGTTTATGGCTATGAGGGAGGTTGGGTGGGAAAAAAAAAACAAAAAAACAAAACAAACAACTGTTATGAGTAAGAGCATATAAGCTAATCGGTGTTAGGGAAACCAGACGCGCCCCAACCCTCCCCACTCCCACTCCCACCCTCACCCCCACCCCCACCCACACCCACATACATACACATACACACACAAACACAAGCCACTTAGAGAAAACATTATCAATAACAACAACCTCACTTGGTAGAAAATACCAAAATAACATTCACATAAATAATTTAAATAGCTTTACTAAAGCTAAATTCTTGGTCTAAACCTTTAAAATGGCCAAAGAGAAGTGCTAATGATGTGCTGTACAATTTTGGGGAAATTTGGAGATTTGGTAGTCGGGGTGGCATCTTGGGGATCACAGGCAATCACAACGCAAAACATCTCCCAAACCCCTCAATCGAAACATGAAGCTTGTTTTCTGGCTAGAAGTTGTCCTTAAATGTTTTGTTTCTCCTTTAAATACACCATGGGACAGAGGTCAATCCTACATCCAGAATGATGTACCCACATGCCTCTGCCTCCTCTCTCCTCTAATCATCCCCCAACACTTGTGATAGGTCACCAAAGTCACAATCAAACAGTTCGCTGATGCCTTCGTGCTCCTCCAGTCCAAAGTGGTAGTCGTGACTGTGAGGGGGGGACAGGTTGATGAAACCATCCAAAGGGAGAGGGAGGCCCTCTATGTTCAGGAAGTCCGAGGAGGAGAGGGGCGAGAGGTCAAAGTCGGGTAGATCACCGAGGCTGGAGAATGGGTCGCCTCCCAGCAGCGATTCTGTCATAGAAAATAAAATACAATGCTTAGGGGATGTCATTTGAGACACTATATTTAAGTTTTAGGGGAGAAACTTTGAAGAAAAACATTGCCTTCACCTCACTGTGTTAGAAAGGAAACTAATTTTTATTTGTGAATAATGGGGGTATGAGAGGTGGAAACAGCTCTGGTTCTATATGCTGGAGGGATCTGGCATATACAGTTACTTTTAATAAACACTCCACATTACAGGAAAGCATGCATAGCATATAGATGGAAGTTCAATAGTCTGCAGAAAGTAGATGTGTGAGTCAGCAAAGTCAACCAAGACCTAAGCTAATTTCAGGAAGTCTGGGAAGGCAGACTACAGACATAGAACAAATTTGATGGTGAATTTCATTGTCTAAACTATTAGACCTTTAGTTACTATAAAGGAAAAAGGCTTTGGGAGATATACGTTTTTTTTGTTGTTGTTTTTTTATCCCAGCTACATTACATTACCTTACTACAATATTAGAAGTCAGACTGCCTAAGTTTATGGTGTTGATGTGGTCTACAGCTGACAGTAGTCTGAGTTCAAGCTTCAAGCATCCACTTATGCGCAATTCATCCAATCAGTTTTGTGATTCTAACCAGTGAGCCTCCAGTCACAGGTTAGACTAACTAGCTTCTATAGCCTGATCGATATTCAAACAATATGTCAAATATGTCCTAAATTACTACGTATTACCTGTACTCAGACATGTCCTGTGTCAGTGTTTTTATACTATACACCATGACAAGTTAAGGGGAGGGTGCAGACGGCTTTTTTTTGTTTAAGTTTCTATTTGCCTTTCAGTGTTTCACAAACAGTATGAACTCACCTGTGTCACCCCCTAATGCCAGTGATGAGGGGTCCTGCTGGGAAGCTGCTGACGCTGTCGAAGCCGTGGACACTGGAGACGATAAACCCACTTCCCCGGCTGCTGTGCAGGTTCTGGGTTGTGATTGGTCCGTGGGTTGTGTGGGAGGCAGGACCGGGGAAGTGTCAGTGCTGGGTTTTGAGGGACTGCTTCCTGTCACTGGACTGCAGACGCCAGAGCTGTCTTCAGGACAAAGGAAGACATCAATGGGACCTTGTGTGCTCTTCAGTGACACCTGGTAACCCTGGGAGATGCAGACAAATACACACTGGTATGTAAAAAGCTCACACAATCAAAACAAACACAATTCAAAATGTTAGAAGCATATTTTCAAGTCCTCTACCTCACTGGGTTCTGAAACTTGCATCTGGGTCTCTGGTGGAGCTCTGATCACCATGACAAGCTGGTCCGGCGAATCAAATGACTGCCTTAAGTCCTGGCAGCGCACGTAGCCCATTGTGATGAACAACGATTAAGGTGCATACAAGGTTTGCTATGCAAGCTGGCAAGATGACATCTGTTTTGAAATTAAACCCCCATAAATATATGATCAGGCAGCAATCTACTGGTACAAGACTGGTACATGTCTAACTTCTGTTTGTATTCATAATAGGTTCCATCTACACCTTATGGACAAAAGTATTTTGGCACACCTGAAGCCTGAAGTGTTTCAATCAGACCTGTTGCCAGGGATATTGCACAGTCAACTGTAAGTGATGTTATTACAGGGTACAGAGTGGAAGACCATGTAAAAAAAAAAAAAAAAAAAAAAAAGCACATGGTGTGTAAAAGCAGCCCAAGCTCTGCTGAGTCCATAACTGAAAAGTTCCAAATTTCCATCATTTAATGTAAGCACAAAAACTGTGCAGCAGGAGCTTCATGTCATGTATTTCCATGGACGATCAGCTGAATGCAAGCCATACATCACCAAGTCCAATATGAAGAATTGGCTGAAAAAGTGTAAAGACACACAAACACTGGACTGGAGCAGTGGAGTCGTGTTCTGTGGAATGATGACTCACACTTTTTGGTTTGGCAGTCCAATAGGCGGGTTTGGCAGATGCCAGGAGAACATTACCTGCCTGACTACATTATGCCAACTGTGAAGTTTGGGGGAGGAGGGATAATGTTTGGGCTTGGCCCCTTGTCTCCAGTGAAAGACAAGCTTAATGCTTTGGCATACCAAGACATTTCGGTCAATGCTATGCTTCCAACTTTGAAACAACAGTTTGGGGAAGGCCCTTTTCTTTCTTTTCCAACATGACTGTGCCCCTGTGCACAAGGCAATAACTAATTCCAAAAAAACCAATTCCATATTGAAGTATATCTATTAACATACATACCCCCAGAACCTAAGATCACAGCTGCCATTAGTCAGTTGTTACTTCAACTCAGGGTTCCTTTCAGTAGAACAAATTCAAAAAGAAAAAGGGTCTTGAAGATGTGAAGTTCTCTTAGGTAGTTGCCCTCAGAGAGTCCATGGAAGAGTTTGTTCAAACAGCACCTAATGGCAAGGCGTGATATTGGAAATATGTATCTGACAGCAATACCACACCCATTTATCTGTTTTTAAGATGTTCATTTACCTATTTACACTACATTTGCTGTGCATGACTTTTGGTAACCAATCTGTCCACCAAACATATGTCATGAACCCCAGAATATTATGTGAGGAGAATCAGCTGTACAAGACAGCGACATGTGTCGTTGTGGTCCAGTGGTGCTACTAGACTCACCATCAACACATCAACAACTGGTGAGTCGCCAGAGGCTGACGCTCAGTGCATTAACATGCAGAGCTTAATCAAGCTACGTTTGAATTTCGACTTTCTGACTACAGTCCTTGTCCCAGTTTACATGCAGAGGAGAAAACTGAATAACTGACAGACCTGCATATAAACAACAACCAGATGGATAATAGTACATCTTTTTTTAATCTCGTACGTAATGTGTGTGCTACTTTTGGTGCAGGTAAGATATGTGCTATCCCTCAGATGGTTCTTCTACCAGCTCTGTTCACCTGCTACTTCTGCGACCGGCTTTCTTGGATGTTTTTATACAGGTGTCACACGCCAGCACAGTCGTTGTGGAGCATGTGCATGTGCTTTATCCTGTTGTAGTCCGATTAATGTATAAATGCCGGAGAAAAACGAATTCCAACCACGTTATCTGGGTGTCTTAATCAGATAAGAAGAACTCCAATTTTAGTCAGAGTAACTTGTTTATATACACTTAAGTTCTCCAGTTAGACCCTGATTAAGGCAATAATTCAATTTTTTTCACGTGCATGTAAACGCACTGAGTGCTGCTGCTGGTTTGTGAAATGTTTTAGATACCCAACCCTGTCAAAAGGATATTTCTTGTTCTGTGGTTCCTCTGTGAGCAGTCGGAGCTGTAGGTTGCATTTGGCAATGAGCTCGTCCAGCTGCTCCTCAGCTGCTGTAAGATCACACAGCTCCCTCTGCAACTCTTTATGGCGGGAAACTTGCGCTGCATCAATTCGATTACCACTACAGTAGAAAACCACAAACAAATAATAGAATGGGTTAATGCTCTGTGAATACCAGAAACATGTATAAATCACTTTTTTTTTAAAAAAATACTGTAATCCTGTGTCAAAGCTGAAATTCTGAAAAGTATTTTTCATTTAATGCAACAGTGATTGATACCATTAGACTGTTCTAGGGGTGCATTATATAACCTATAACCATGTATATGCAAAAAAAATAAAACTTTTTCAAGTTATTATGTTATGGCAAAACTGCAAAAAATCCACGGAACCCATGTAGTGTGACACCAGTACTCACAGCCACTGGATGTTGTTCTTGGACTTCTTAGAAATGAGCTGGATTCCCTCCAGGACATTGGTTATGTCGTATATGCGTCGCTTCTGGACATCCAGAACCTGTGAGGCCCAGTTCAGATCCACCACGCCATCAGCAGACTGGGACAGCAGGTCCAGAAAGCGCTTGGTGGTCAGGTTCAAGGAAGTGTCATACCGTGACTTCTCTGTTGCAGTTCGGGGAACTGGACAGAAAAGGAAAAGTAATGAACATATGTACAAAAACTTTCCATCATCATATAAAACCCTTTTGCATGCCAACAGCAAGATGTCAATCCTCCAGACTGAACAATTAAAGGTTCGGCTTGTTTGGTCTGGATGAGGTGGATTATTTAAACTCAAAAGTGAAATCTAATCTGTACAAGAAGTGATCAATTATCAGCCTATCAGCCTACTCTTGATGCAGTGAGTGTGACAGAGTTTCCATGGGCTGCCACAAAGCATAAACACATTACCTCTAAAGTCTGCTGATACTATGTCAAGCATGTCTTTTTCTTTTTAGGGGAATTTTCTTCCTTTACAATCTAAATCATTAATCTTAACAATAAATAAATCCTGGCATTAGATTTCAGCAAAATAAAAGACGTGAACTCAGAATGTTTATATGCCGGCCGGTGCTCAAATGTGCTATGTGTAAGACGAGGTTAAGACAATGCAACAAGGATGGTATTTGTACAGCATGTGCAACAGATGGATTTATTTATCCATGTCTACTAATGGCAATATATGTATCCCACACCAAACACTGATCCAATTTCCCTTTCAAACTGTATTTCTTTTTGTCCACTTGGTGCGTTTAGTGAACCAGAACTCTTATCCACAACACTCAAATCTTCTGATATCTTCCATTTGTGAAACCCAAATACTGTCAAAAACAGGAAGAAAAATAAAATAAGTTAAAGAGTATCTCCACTGTTTCTCCCCATACTTAACTAGCATCTTTTATCATTTGAGTAACAATTGCTGGTGGAGACAAAGACAGGATGACAGGCTGTTGTCTGTGCGGATAAAAGCACAGCTGTTTTTAGGACAATAATGGCCAGTGCAAAGGTCAAAGTATGTATGGAGCAGATGGATGAATGGCTGCAGTGCTCACACACAGCTGCAACTGTGTGTACATGTGTACCTCTGGGAGGGGCAGGTGTGGAAGGTGGTGCTTGTCCCGCGGACGGTCGAGTGGTGCTGAGGTACTGATGGTCGCTATCCAAGTCCAACTTCCTCTTTACCTGAAATATAAATGGATGCAGAAATAAAAATAGTATATAATAAAACAAAACATATGTATCACATCATTATAATTGTGCCCTAACTTCATATTAAGATAAGAAGCTGCAGGATGAAAAGCAACAGGTGTATCAACTTAAACTTAAGCTCATTTTTACAGAGACAAAGAAGAAGTTCTAAGTTAACCACTTCCTGCCTTTGTTCTTTCACTTTCCATTACCTCCGCCTCCACCCCTTCCTCCCACACCTCCCCACTCTCCTCACCGGAGGTCTTCCCAGAGCTGGCCGCCTCTTGTCTTGGATGACCACATCAGCGGGGCCCTGTGGCGTGGCAAACAGCAGGATCTCCCCCGTGCTGGTCGGGGCGGCTGCTGGGTGGAGTCCCTCATGGCTGGGGCTGGTGATGATCACTATCTGGTGGTCCTGGCCCAAGTCAATACTCCCAGAGTTCAGCAAAGTCTCAAAGTCTGCCAACAGATCCTCAGATGTCTGCCCTGTTATCAGAGTCTCTGACATTGCAGTGTGTCTGAGTTGCCCTTTCACTGGACTTTGGGGCTGTTGATAGGGCCACAAACTAAGATGCTGGGGTTTGACAGATGATCAGCAGCTGTTCGCATTAATTTTGAGAACAAAAATGAGATCTGAAGATCTCTGGGACATTTCTTAAAGCCTCACTGTTACTAAATAATGGGAAACGACGTGCTGAAGCACATTCAAATTGAACGAGCAAGACAGGATGTTCTGCAAAACAGGAAATTTTGCAAATGAAATAAAATTGCTAAACGCATACTTAAACGGGGCCTTGAGGCTTTTGACGCCACTGATACGTTGCCAAGAATGAGTGGCAGATCGATCGCGACTGTAATTAACGCTGGAGGTTAGCGAGCTAGCGAGCTAATCTTTTGTTTTCATCTGTCTTGTCAGTACAGTACAGCTGAGGCCTGTCCACACGGCTCCCTACCACCGATTGCTAACCAGCTAGCTGAGGACCCACCAACAAAGACGCCAACAAGTGATCAAACAAGCGCGTACAGCCGTCACACTAACAATTCAAGACTGTAGGATGATACCATATATACCCATGCCGAAAACTTGGATTAGTTATGAGGCTATCAAAACTTTACAGCAGCTTCCAGAAGTAAGCTATCAAAGCAAAAAATATCCACACCCTGGAAGGCATCGGTGTGACTCGATGATATATTTGAAGAGTATATTCACAAAAGCGTCCGTTAGTCCAGCGGTGAAAACACAGATGTAGCTGAATATGAAAATATATGGCATTAGCATGCTAGCTAAGTTATTAGCTACAGTTCTCCTGTCCCTTCGTTTTGTTGGGAGCACGCAGGAAGCAGTCCTGGAAAGCAAAACTGGAAAAATAATAAGGAAATAAAGCGGACAAATTCACGCGCATACGTTCAAAGAGAAGCCACTCGCTCTTCGATCGCTCACCCCGGACGAGATCTATTTACAAAAGCCATACACCGAGCTCGTTATCGGCCGTTACTGTTGTTGTTGTCCCAGCTGATCCACTGCTAAACAAGACCCGGACGGTTTTCGCGCGAAATCTTTTTTGCCGCGAAATCGGCACGTGGGCCATTCCGGCCTTCGCCATTGGTGTAAAAGATGCTTTTTCTGCTGGTCTGCATTAACGGTTTCTGATTGGTTAAAGGGGCTGCCTGTCACACTGCTGGGCGCAGATTCATCGATGTCGAGGTGGGTTCAGTATACATGGAAAAAGACAGTTATCCGATTTTACCGGATCCGTTTTTTTTTGTTTGTTTGTTGTTGCTGTTGTTGTTGTTGTTTTTTTTGTTGTTTTTTTTTTTACACCGGTGAGCTATCGATTTGATATCCCGTAAGTAGTTCTCTGTTATTTGTGCGGTACTGTATTCGAAACATACATTTCAGTGCAAGTTACAGTGCGTGGTAAATTTATTTGGGCGTAATAAATACACAGTCGCCATATTTTGAGGCTTCCGAAAAATGAACAAGTTGTACTTCTTGTCATGCTTATTTCTCCCGGGTCACAGTACTAACTAAATTCATACGTGGAAATAATTATGAAAACAAATCTTTAAATAGTTTTCAACATATTTTCCCGAGTTTACCAGAACGTACCTCAACAGGCAGTCTTGGCCAATCGAGTGCCTATCACTCAAAAGAGGAGCTACAAGATGGCGCAGGCAATATTTGAAGCACTTGAAGGTAAGGGTATTATTTAATAAACGTGTAACTACACGCGCAGTTAATCCTTAGTGTGCATTTAAAGACTATTTCTCAGGCCTATTCTGATATGCAACGAAAAACCACGCCAGACTCACGTGAAAGTGTCTGTTTCGTTAGAGATATCCAGCCCTTCTACAGAAGGAAGAATGAGGATGAATGTAAACAAACAAACTGATTGATGACTTCTCAGACCTCAAGACCGTTTAAATGTTATTTTAGGTCTGTTGTACTATTATGATGCTATTATGTACCTATAATGACATACAGTGTGTTTGTTGTGAATCCACGTTGCAGCCTTAGACTTGTGTATTTTAATTCATGGAGGTGGTAATCATTCTAATAATTACATACATGATTTTGAAGTGTCGTTTACTAATTGTGATATCTTTGTGACATAAACAACTAGAATAAAGTGAGTCTTTTGCATTATACTTATGCACAGTTTCTCCACCCTCCTCCTTTTCCCTCATTTTCAGGCATGGACAACCAGACAGTGCTGGCAGTCCAGTCTTTGCTGGACGGTCAAGGGGGAGTTCCTGACCCAAACAACCAAAATGTTTCTGGAACTCCCACTATCCAGTCTATGGGTATGTAACATACATACAGCACTTAATAGCTGTTTTTCTTGTTATTCCCGTTTTATCCGATTTCTTTTTAACTATGCCAGAGAGATCCTGACCAATCATGAAAAAGATCCATTTAATCAGTAACTGTCAACTTTAAGTACTGTATGTGCCATTTAGTGTGTGGACCACTATTATAGTTATATTGGTGTGTGTTTACATTAAAAAATCTTCCTTATAGTAAAGCATGAGCAACCCCCATTTCCCAGTTCTTGTTATAGCAATTTGTGTTTCAACCACATAAAAAAGCACCAACAGTTACTGAATAAAGTTTTGTCACACTGACTCTCAACAGCAGCTATGCATGGATCCAAAAAAACACAGTGGAGAAAAAATATAATATATATATATATATATACAATAAAATATGTATTATAAAACAATTATCCAAAAAAGCGTTGAATAAGGTCAGCTGGACTTGTAGAATTTCTTGAAGACGTTTCGCCACTCATCCGAGTAGCTTCTTCAGTTCTGATAAACTAGTGGGAAATTGAGGTTTAAATAGGAATAAACTCTGTGGGTAACACCCACCAGGAAACTTGCTTGACCAGAAACTGGGGTCACTAATTACCATAATGGCTGATACTTACCTGTCCTTGAAAGGGGGGAAACTGTGTGCCTAGGCTAACTTATCCTATGAATAGAGCTCTAATGAGGCCATTGTCCATGGGAACCTGGAGGCTCAGTGTGAATGTTGTTGAAACTTCTTGGGGACAGAAGTCAAAACTGAATTATAAATAGTTGGTAAATTAAATCTCAGTCCACCTCCTCTGTTTAGAGAAGGTTTCTCCACTTTGACATAGATGGCTTCCTTAACTCCTCTCTCAAACCATCTGTCCTCTCTGGCCAGGACTTTGATGTTGGTATCTTCGAAAGGAGTGGCCTTTGTCCTTCAGGTGGAGGTGGACTGCTGAGTCGTTTCCCGATGAGCTGGCTCTCCTGTGTTGGGCCATGCGCTTGTGTATGGGTTGTTTTGTTTCTCCAATGTACAAGTCTGTACATTCCTCGCTACACTGAACCGCGTATACTACATTGCTCTGTTTCTGTCTAGGTGTTTTGTCTTTGAGGTGGACCAGTTTCTGTCTTAGTGTGTTTCCAGGTTCCACCACCTACTTTCAGTGCAATGGAGGTTTCTACAGGCAAAAACATGGCTGTGCGATGGGGTCCCCAGTGTCACCGATCGTGGCCAATCTCTACATGGAGGAAGTAGAGACCAGAGCCCTGCACACCTTTGCAGGTTCCACTCCCACCCACTGGTACAGATATGTGGACGACACCTGGGTTAAAATCAAGACAGAGGAGGTGGAATCCTTCACTAAACACATCAATACAGTGGACAGCAACATCAAGTTCACCAGGGAGGACATCAGCGGGGACTGTCTGGCCTTTTTGGACTGTTTGGTGCGTGTTGAAGAAGATCGAAGCCTCAACATAGAAGTATATAGGAAACCCACACACACAGATCAACACCTGAAATTTGACTCACACCACCCTCTGGAACACAAACTGGGAGTCATCAGACCCTCCAGCACCGAGCACAGACTGCCCCCACTAGACAGGAGGGCAAGGACAAGGAGGGAACACACATTAAACAAACCCTCAAGACATGTGGATATCCCAACTGGGCCTTTGTCAAAGGCTCAAAAAGATATCCCAGGAAGGACAGGGAAGAGGAACACAACAAAAGGAAGAACATCACCATCCCCTACATAGCTGGTGTATCAGAGAAACTAAGGAGAATTTTTGGTAAACACCGCATCCCAGTTTATTTCAAACCTGGAAACACACTAAGACAGAAACTGGTCCATCTCAAAGACACAAAGACAGAACACCTAGACAGAAACAGAGCAATGTAGTGTACGCGGTTCAGTGTAGCGAGGAATGTACAGACTTGTACATTGGGGAAACAAAACAACCCATAGACAAGCGCATGGCCCAACACAGGAGAGCCAGCTCATCAGGAAACGACTCAGCAGTCCACCTCCACCTGAAGGACAAAGGACACTCCTTTGAGGATAACAACGTCAAAGTCCTGGCCAGAGAGGACAGATGGTTTGAGAGAGGAGTTAAGGAGTGGAGAAACTTTCTCTAAACAGAGGAGGTGGACTGAGATTTAATTTACCAACTATTTATAATTCAGTTTTGACTTCTGTCCCCAAGAAGTTTCAACAACATTCACACATTGAGCCTCCAGGTTCCCATGGACAATGGCCTCGTTAGAGCCCTATTCATAGGATAAGTAGCCTAGGCACACAGTTTCCCCCCTTTCAAGGACAGGTAAGTATCAGCCATTATGGTAATTAGTGACCCCAGTTTCTGGTCAAGCAAGTTTCCTGGTGGGTGTTACCCACAGAGTTTATTCCTATTTAAACCTCAATTTCCCACTAGTTTATCAGAACTGAAGAAGCTACTCGGATGAGTAGCGAAACGTCTTCAAGAAATTCTACAAGTCCAGCTGACCTTATTCAGCGCTTTTTTGGATTACCATGACCTGGATGACTGAGAACCTTCACAGATATAAAACAATTACCTAATCATTATTTACAGATGTTCATAAAAAAAAACACTGATCAGCCATACAATTACGACCACTGACGTGTGAAGTAAGGAATATTGATCATCTTGTGACCTTTCAGTGTTCTGCTGGGGAACTTTTGGACCTGGTATTCATGTGGATGTTATTAAATATGTAGCACCCACCTAGAGCAGACCAGAAACCCCCGTCCTTAGTAATCACATCACACTCTCTATGGTCTATTTATCACCTTATTGGGGTGATAGTATTTGTATACAACTTTCATTTGGATCCAGTGGTCTGCATACATTGCTATTTAGTACATATAGATATATACTGTGTGTACAAATACATCACAGACATTTCACTTGTAGAAACTATATCATAGCGCATATGCATTTGTAGATTTCTGTTTTCGTTGTTCCAATATCTTTAAAAGCTCTTTTCTTAATTAGTTAATTCTACACTACCCAACCTTGTTCTTGGGAGCCTGACTTTCTTCTCTTTGGGTGGAAATGTACAATGCTTATCTGTCCTGCAGATGACGAAGACGTCTTCCTGTGCGGGAAGTGTAAGAAACAGTTTAATTCTCTACCAGCCTTCATGATGCACAAGAGGGAGCAGTGTCAGTCCACTGTCCCCTCCCTGTCCACGGTGTCTTTGGCCTCCAGCAATGCCTACACACCCGTGCCCTCGATCAGTTCCGTACCACAGACTCCTGCTAACAGACAGGTGAGGACAGAAGGTTATTTTTTGTTTCTTTTAAATGCGGATTCGTCATAAAGTTATTCCTGGTAATATATGAGACAAATGTAGCAAGAAACTTGGAACGATTTGTAAATACAGTAGCGATGTGATGTTCATGAACGAGTCAGTCTTTTGAACGACTCTTTTAAGTGAACGATAAGACTTGGTTCACCGTTGTGAGCCTATGCTTTCTTAACATGTCCCTGTGTGTCCCATGAGTCTGAATTATATATGCTGTCTTCACATGAACAACTAATGACATCTCTGAGTTTGAGTTTTCCACAGCTCACCTATTCACTGCAGCTATATATGTGCAGTTATTGGTTGATGGGAATGAGGAGTGTGAACAAGGCTGACTGAGAGCAGATTGGAGGGAGGAGGGAGGAGGAGAACATTTGTGCTACAGAAAAAAAAAACACAAAATGAGTCATAGTCAAAGTAAATGTTGCATGCACTTTTCTGAGGACGACATGCTGGGTATAACACAGTGCAATATTTGTCAGAAAAAAACATCTCTTTCAAGTCTAGGTCAAAAAAACCACCATATGAAAACCCTTGACTGTATACTATTATTATACTACTATGGGCAAACCCATCGTGACAGCACCTGTTGGATTCTGAACCTTGAAAATGAAGCCAGAAGTGGGAGGAGCCTGTGGTCGCCATGTTGGATGTGCTTTACTCACACTCAAATATTCCAAATATGGACATGGGGTCCCCCATACAGTTGTCATGAATAGTCATGAATAGTGAAATAAACTATTGAGACCAAAATAGTTTTTGAACTACACTGTAAACATGTTAAATAATGCTGTAAAGTTGGACTTTTTAACGTGGGGGTCTATGGGGATCAGCCGGCCACTCGATTATGCACAGTTTTTTGCACTTCTGCATGGGCTTTATCAATCAGACCCGGAGGTTGCCATCTGATGAAACCTCAGCACCCGACAGTAAGGAACAGACTGACTGTCTCCGTCAATCCCTCTTCCACTAGTTCTGCTTCCTCATATTCGCATTGGATTAGTTATTCCTGGGACGTCCTGTCATTCAGATATTACCCCCTATGCCTGTGTTTCATGTGGCACATTCATTCTTTCATACAGTTTACTTAAATATGTGATCTGTCTCTTCCCCTTTCCACCTCACTGCACTGCGCGTAAGAGGGCAATGTACACTTTTTGACAGCTTTAATTACTTTGAAAATTGTAATGGAGAATAAGAAATATATTTTTAATACTATTTATCACGGTGAAGAAATTACAAACGACCTGTCAGTGTTAAATCAGTGTGTAAATCAGACCCACCATCACCAATAAACACAGTAAAGTCTGATTCAATGATTTTATCCATCTACGTGGGTGAATAGTTCAGCGGCATCTTGACTTTGTACTCCAAACTTTGAATTATAGCACATCCTTCACAATTCTTAAGTGACAAGAGGCAGAAAAAAAGCTGTTAATCAGACAAGAGTCGTGAAAAGTAAAAACTCAACCCTAAATCACAGAGATGCTGATTTGCACTGGATTAGTTTTTATCACAGGACCTCTGTGTTTCCAGAAATATGGTAAGTAGTTTGCAGTGTAATTTTTACTTATTACGTACTTGACTGATTCGTACAGGATTAAGATCACAGAATACCTCTGAAATTATTACAAATTACTGGAGGTCTCCAGGTAAAGCTAGCCCCATGTGATAAGATGCCAGGCCACTATCATTCTCTCTTTGGCACGCATATTTTTGCATAGTTTTTATGGTGCCACAAAGTTTTTTAGGTGAGGGAAAATTCTAAATAGTGATTTCACTGTCAAAGCATGGGGATATGGAACCACCTTGTGGAATATTTGCCACCGGTGATTGTTGCTAAAAATCCTTACTAAAAAAACAAAACAAGTAACCAATGGTTGACTTCTAAAAAATGAACGATTGGAACAACGAGCCAGTCTTTTGAACGGCTCTTTGACAGGAACGACTACTCAAGATCCGGCCGCCTTTAAGGAGCCATAAATCCCATCTCTAAAATACAGCTCCTCTTTTTGTGTGTTACTCCCTATACAGGTATCCACCTACATCACAGTCCCTCCCTCTCCTTTGACACACACTCTGGTTCAAGGCAACGTGCTGGTCAGCGATGATGTTCTCATGTCAGCTATCTCAGCCTTCACCTCCATTGACCAGCCCATGGCTGCCATGCAGACACCTATACAGGTAATAATACAACATGGAAGACGTGCATTATACACATGTTGGCGTCTTGTCACATTTGTATGTCCTTTTAAGTGTTACATTTGTGCTGCAATATTGTGAAATATGTGTTTGGTTTTTTTTGTAGAGTAACCTGAGCATGCACACAGCTGGTGTGTCCTATCTTCAGCATCATCACCCCCACTCCCACTCCCACCACAACCACAACCACAACCACAACCACAACCACAACCACAACCACCACCACCACAACAACCACCACCACCACCACCATCATCAACAGCAGCAGCAGCAGCAACAGCAGCAGCAGCAGCAGCCTCAGCAACAGCAGCCCTCACACCCCCTGCCCTCCAGCCAGGCACCAGCCCACCCTCTGCCGGCCGGACAGCCTGCCCAGCAGCCACTCTCTTCACAGGTGCCAGCGAGCCTCAGCAACTCAGTGGTGCAGGTGTACAGCACATTACCACATATGGCCGTGGGCAGTGGTGCTGAGATCCACACTCTGGGTCTGCAGCCTTTCCACCCTGTGCAAGTGAGTAAAGCTTTCTATTTTGTTTCCAACTTGATATTGATATATGCTTTGCACCTTTTATTTCCAAATTCTGCACGCCTCTACCCAGGTGCCCAGCCAGTGTGTGGAAAGCCAGTCATTCACCACCCCTCCCGTCTACAGCCCTGGGAACAAGGGCACCAAGACAAAAACCTGCAGCATCACCACCAACATGACAGAGCTGGGTGACTTTGAAAAGGTCATAATCCCCAAACGACCAAGGAGTAGCAAAAAAAGCTCAGATGGAGCCACAGGTAAGTGAGAAAAAAGTCCTTGGATAACCCTAGCATACATGTGAATAGTTTGTACAAATATTCCCTGCTGTCCTACTTTATGTTTCACTCATTCGATCCTGATCTAATTTCCTGTACTGTGGTCCTTGTGCTGCTGTCATTGTATTTTTGCACTCTAAAAGCCTTAGTAGGAAATGGAAATTTCTGTTCTTTCTGCCAGAGGGCTTTTAGTTTGAAATGCTTTCAGGAAGCATTACGTTTGTACTTACAGTGTAATGCAGTAACTTTAGCACTACAGATGGGAGTGGATCAGAAAGAGGCTTTGTATTAAAATATGACCCGTTAAGCTTATCAGATAGGGTTGAGTTAAATTAATTAATACATTAATGTGGTGCTAAAAGCCCAAGTATGTGAAAAGTATTTTTTAATTGGCACAGTTCTTTTTTTTTTTTTTTTCTTAACATATCAGCCATGGATATTTGACCAGCTTCATTAAAAATGAATAACGTACACGAGAGAATGTTTTCATTCACTGATTTCACTCTGCAGTAGAGCAGCTGAAGGGGAAAGGTCCGAAGCTGAAGTGTAGTTTCTGTGACAAAATCTTCTCAAAAAACTTTGATCTTCAGCAACACATCAGGAGGTGAGTTAGTTCCCAGCATGTAGATGGTACCAACTTAAAATCTTTTTATTGCTTACAACCATTTTCCTCTTGAAGCCACACAGGAGAAAAACCATTCCAGTGCATCGTCTGTGGCCGAGCCTTTGCCCAGAAGTCCAATGTGAAGAAACACATGCAGACTCACAAGGTTCAGAATAGTTTTCGGTCATAATTCTTAACAAAAAACCCTGAATGATAACACAACTCAAATAACCAAGCATAGCTCATTCAGTTTAACTAATTATCTTAAATGTGTCAACAACATGGTAACAACCGCTGTCTTTGTCTTAAAGGTGTGGCCTATGAGCGTGGCCAGCACAGTGTCGAGACTGCCGATCACAGTGAAGGTGGTGCCGGTGTCATCTAACGAAGAAGAACAGGACGGGGAGCGGCAGCAGCAAGACGAAGGGGACAAGGAAGGTCCCCAGCAGCAGAGCAGTCAACAGAGAGAAGCCGAGTCAGCACAGACAGGTAATGTCTGTTAAATAATACAACATGATGATCAATTTTTGTTTTATCTGTAAAAAAACTGTGAGCTGAAATGTTAAAAAGGGCCATGAAAGGTGAGTTGATAATGCCAGCTTCTCTCTATAGGCATCTGATGGAACTGAGCAGCTGTAAAGGTGGTTACAGCACCTGATAATGACGGCTGTGTTGTAAAACACTTGTGCTCACATGTGGTCAAGATCCTGAACGTCTCAGGATCTGAAACTCTGCACTGAAGTTTTGTTGATGAAAAATATACCTTCGAAAAATCAGTTGTTGCATTCACATAGACACAAGATTTCCTCTACTAATTTAAAAAAAAAATAACTTCATGCAACCACCTCAGCCAAAACAGACCGGCCATGGCTGAGAGGAGTTCCCAACGACCTCTTGATAAGCACTTTCGTAAGAAAACAATAGCACCTTTTAGTCGATCATTTTTGTCTTTCAAATAAAAAATTTACTCACTTGCCCCACGTGGGGTATCCTCAGGTAACTGGACAGAAACATGACAGCATTCTTTGAATGAATGATGAACAAAGCTTGAATTGATGTGGGCAGCGTAACTGAAAGTTGAAGTTTAATTTTCTCTGCAGAAACACTTTACATGTCAAAAAACATTTTTACTCAGGTTGAAGAAATATTGTCCATATAAACATAACCAGTAACATGGATTAAAGGCCACAGGTTAATTTTGTAGTTGCCACTAACAATAAATCTGGTCTTCCTTCATAGTTATAGTTTGTTGCTAATATAGTTTGTTGTAAAAGTGTCTGATCAGCATCACATATACAGAAACTCTATGCTTGACCACAGAAGCACCAGGCGAGCTGGAGGAGAGTGCAGCTGAGGTTCAGGCTGATCTGGAGGGAGCCCGGGGGGAAGATGTGCGGAACGGGCTTCCTCAGGTCCAGATGCAGGTGCAGTCCAATCAGAACCAACAGTGCCAAGCTCAGACCAAGCAGATCGTTCTGATTGACAGCTCCTACCAGTGCCAGTTCTGCTCCAGCAAGTTCAAGACCTACTTCCAGCTCAAATCGCACCTGACCCAACACAAAGGGGAGCAGGTGAGTGCAGAAGGTGGCAGACAGGATAGCCTTTCTTGTGAGATAAGAGACAAATTCAACAAGGGGTGCATTAAAACCAGTGGTTTAAATGGTGAAAAAAAGTCAGCAGGAGTCTGTATCTGCTTCTCCGTAGGTTTACAAGTGTGTGTTGAAGTCCTGCTCCCAGACCTTCCAGAAGTTGGATCAGTTTTTGGAACACATCCGGACGCACCAGGAGCAGCTGACCTACCGCTGCCACCTCTGCAGCAAGGTCTTTCCCTCGCTATTCGAGCTGGGAGTCCACCAGTACTCCCACTGCTTCTGCCCACAGCAGAGCACACGCAAGGAAACCGCCGTCTACAGGTCGGTTTAACCACTCTCCCTCATCTATTGATAGAACCCTGTCATAAAAAGTCAGCTGAAATAAACTCAATGTTTTTAAAATAAAACATAGAAACAAGGAAATCTCTGCGACGGATTGAGCACATATGCTCATATTACATAACACAAGTCAGTCTGGTCTGATTCTGTCCTACTAAGCACACCTTGGATTATATAGTAGGTGTAGTAAGTTCAAACCAAAATTGAAAGTATAACGAGATGGAAATGTAGAAAAAGTAGATAAAAAATATAGTATGTATAGATGTGTATGTGTATGTATTCAATGTACATGTACAGTATATAAGGATATAGAAATACAGGGAACTTGGGATATACAAATGTAAATACACATTATGTAAGCAGATAAAATATGGAACGGAATGAGATATATTATGTCAGTAGAAAGTGATTCTAAGTTTACATTCTTGCTTTTCTCTTATGAATCATCTCATTTTACCCTTGAGCCTTATCTTTGACTGGTTGGTTGGTAATTCATTTCATCTTGTTTTTTTGTGTTCCCCTTCAGGTGTGTGAAATGTCAAAGCAGATATTCTACTCAGGAGGCACTAGAGCAGCATCTCCTGACTGCCTCACACAGCTTCCCCTGCCCACACTGTCAAAAGGTACACTACACACCTGATGTTGCACCTTTTTAACATGTAAAGCTGAATGTTCTCATATAAAGTGTCAGCGTGCTGCAGTAAGTTTAGTCCTAAATCTCCCCCAAGCATTAAAACATGTTTACCCGCTCAGATTGAAGATGTTTGGAGCTTTAGTTTTTTTGTCAATTCAGTCCGATGTGTTGTCTTTCTGGCCGCCAGGTGTTCCCATGTGAAAGGTACTTCAGACGTCACCTCCCTACTCACGGCGTTGGAGGGAGGTTTAAGTGTCAGATCTGCAAGAAGGCCTTCAAGACAGAGCACTACCGCAAACTGCATGCGCGTATTCACTCAGGTCTGGAAGACATTTACGGGACAGTTCTGTAGCTAAGCCAGGGGAGGATGCAGTGCTCTTCATGCAGCTTATTAGCACTTCCTGCAGAGCAAACTCTTGAATTATATTCACAATGTGTTCATCATGTAATTTAACACATCAGTGGTTCCAAAGCTCTTTACCTGATAGACCCCTCTTACCTGTATCTAAGAAAATATGTGCTGTTAATAATTGCATCTTAAAAGTATTTTAGTAATACAGAAAAGGCTTGAATGTCAGCAAGCTCATCGTTAGAGCCAAGAAATTCTATGTCCTTGAGGGTGGAAGCATAGGGGTCTGTCTCCCATGATTCCTTTGTCAGGTACACATCAGTGTGGTCAAAATGGGATTTAATTGGCAATATGTAATGTGCTGAGTAAACCACGCAACTGTTTGGTTAGCAGTGGAAATTGTTGCAGTCTTCAAGTGGGCCCTACCAAGTGGCCTACAAGTAGGAATGAGGCCATAAAAAGTACACATAGATGTTTGATTTTTAAGTACGTGTGTTGTTATGATTTTATTCATGCTCAAATTACAATTTTGACATGCTCACGGTCTCAGAGTAGACAAAGCCTGTGATCTTTGGTGCCCCCCTGGGGTTTGTGAACCAGAACAGTAGATGACTGTGTGTGCAGAAAGTAAATGTGTGAACTTCGGTTCTGTTTTCCAGGTGAAAAGCCATACAAATGTTCCCTCTGTGAGGCGACGTTCAACAGGAAGGACAAAGTGAAGCGACACATGCTCATTCACGAACCCTTTAAAAAATACAAATGTCCCTTCAGGTGAGGTTCTCCACTGGGAATTAGCTGGAGTCATTAAAATAGTTCTTCTTATTTCATTCATTCTATCCTCCTGCGTTTATTTTTGAGCTCTTAATTTTTAATTACATTCTTTTTATTAAATTGCTTGCTCGCCTTTCTTTTACACCAGGACACATGTGGGATGCACCAAAGAATTCAACAGGCCAGACAAACTCAAGGCTCACATCCTGTCACATTCTGGTGCGTGGAACAACACCAAGATGATTTTTTTTAAGACAAAGTTTCCAAAGTAAGCGGCGTATCTAAAAACAAACCTATTTATGCTTCTGTCTCCCCCAGGTATCAAACCCTACAAGTGTCTGTTTTGTCAGAAGGCCTTCAGCCGCCGGGCTCACATGCTGGAGCACCAGCAGTCCCACACAGATAACTACCGCTTCAGATGCTCCAACTGCAACAAGGGATTCACCCGACAGAGCTATTACAGAGAACACAAATGTCCTGCAGCAGGAACCAGGGTGGGAACTGAAGGAGAGGTAGGAGAGGTGGAGGGACACGAGGACGCAGGAGTGGCGATGGCTGAGGAGAACGACGGAGACGAAGGTGGGAGAAGAGGCAGGTTCATGAGAAAAACAACAATGTCACAGGCCACAGGAGATGATGAAGAGGAGGAGGACTGCTCGAAGGGCAGCCAGCAGCAAGTGGAGGCACATGAGGAAGAGGAGGGAGAGGAGAGGAGGACTGATGAGGGTTGTCAGGCTGCAATGTCTATCACCAATAGTGAAGGGCAGCCTGAAACAGAAGAGGAGGAGGATCATGGTATCGAGGCACTGGAGCAGCTTAAGAGTGGTGACCAAAACTGTCTGCAGTAGCCATGTTTGTAGTCTTCAGTGTTTCTTTATAGTTTTCTGGATATGGACCAATTAATAAATTATCTATTTTAAATGAAAAAAATAAAAACATCAGTCTGGGAAATTATTTCAACATGTTTTAAATTAAAACGTTCTTTAAATGATTTGTTCTCTAAATAAAGATGATTGGGCTATGTTCACTTTTGGATGTATATCACCCAGATAAACAGTGGACATGTTTAGTGCAAATTCATCTGCGCTGGTTCATGTACAACGTTGTAATGCCAAGAAGTTTTTCTTTACCTCAGCAAAAAACTAAATTATAAGAGTCGCAAAGTGTATTTGTGTCAATATAAATGTGCTTACATTCTGAATTAAACCCTCCAGTGTTCTTTAACGTTTGAGTATGATGTGATTGTTTCTGATGTTCTTTTTTGCTCAGATAAAATGTTTGACAAATTCTGAAATGCTGTGATGAGGTAACAATGGTACATCATCCAAAGCATGATAGTAATTTGTCAGGACAAACTACAGTATCTGATCACACACCTATTTCAAATATGTGTCTGAGGATTCAGATCTGAACAATCAAGATCACAAATTATAGTAGGTAATAATGAATAGGGTTTGTATAATGCTGCTGTCAAAGAGTTATTTTGACTGGTCGTCAGTGAATATGGGCTTCAAGTGCAGACTTGTCTTTACTCGGATTTGGTTGTGAATATTTTGAATCAAAAGTGATTGGACATTTTTGAAAGCTGTTTTATTATCAAATGCGGGGCATACCTTCATCAGTTAAGGGTCTGGAGTTGTTTCCAAGCCTGGCTTTTATGTGTAGAAACTGCTACTGTGATCTCAGGATCCATTTCATTACATCATAAAGAAAAACCCCTCCAATGTTATAATGTCCATGACCCTATGGGGTCTGCAGAGGTACAGCAGTTGCATGGCCCTACTGAACCTGGGTATTATTTGAATAGCTTAATATTAAATGCAAAATGATGATAATAATGTATATTTATAAACAGCACTAGGTCGAGTTTAACATAGAACACATGTAGTAGGTAAGGGGTACCTACTTAATCTCTCCATCAGTTCATCATTTGGCCTGAAAAACATTGAAGACCTCTGATCTAATTAATCCCTAAATGGATAAATGTTTGATGAATATGTTTTTTAACATCCGTGCAGGATTCATGCACAAGGCTGTCTTTGACAACGCTGGTTCTTTGAGATACGGTACAAACACACATTTTTGATTTAATTTATTAAGGTGACAATTCTATATTACACTTCTCTCATGTACATCAGAAATGGAACAGGGGAAAGAAAATAGTGTTAACCATAAACCTCTTATTAAAACTTCTCTTTTACAAAAGAAAATTTGTTATTGACACCATTTACAACTTCTTTTCATATACAGGAAAGTGACAGTGGTTTAGTTTAGACATGGAGGGTTCTGTCAAACAAAGAAAAAATAAAGAATTATGATATTTACATATTTGCTTAACTCCTACGTTCCCAGGATCCTAATATGTAAATGAACCAGAACAAGATTAAAATAACCTCCTGCGATGGGGCGAAACAATATGAAGCAAAACTATATAGGCAACTTTAACAAACAACTTTGAATCATGATACATTCGTTAACTCAGTATTATCATCTCTTATTATTGTAGTCTCAGTAGTTGTTATTCCAACTGATGTTACAATTAGACACTGAAATTCACTCTGGTGCAGTTTCTTCAAAAGTTACCTTCTCTTGCTCTGGCTGATTCTCCACAGCAGGGTGAAGAGTCTTTGTTTTATCACACTGCTGGTCTAAAGATGCTTCAAAGACCTGATGCCTGAGGCACATGTGGAAACAAAGAGGCCAGAGGTACCAACAACCAGGACTAGACGTCCCCACGTGTTGCAAGAAAAGAAAGTGCTGTGCTTTGTCAGACTTAACGCCAGTTTAATCTAATGTTGCTCTGCAACCACACCTGTCTCTTCAGTGTGTCATTTAATACTTAAAAGGGACACTGCAAAATGACAAACCACACGACCTGGTGTTTATAATTTCATAGATACACAAGATGAATTGTCTGACTCTGTTCTTGTTCATCAGACCAAACCAAATAAGTGTTTGCAGTTCCAAAGACCGTTTCCAGATACCACTAATACAGCGCACGCACGCACGCACGCACGCACGCACGCACGCACGCACGCACGCACACACAATCAATACAATAATTTCACCTAAATCAGCGGTTCCTCTAGTCAACAGGAAAGGAGTCAATCTGATATTATACACATTTTCAAAAAATAATCATATCTCAGAATTTAAATTTCAGTGTTTCCATAAAACTGCATCTGACATTAGAGGAATTCTGACCTGTCACAAAGTGAAAATATTCAGAGGTAAAATGTACACTTTAAGTGTAAAAGGGAAGACAAAGCTTTAAATACGTTCATTTGGACCAACACTGTTCAATTCTTAAAAATTACACAAGTTTTTGGTTTGCAGTGATGCTTGGAAAAAAATTCTATCAATCACATTCCTGCTGATCAGGCATAACATTATGACCACTGACAGGAGAAGTAAATAACATTGACCCCTGGTGACAATATAATGTTCTGCTGGGAAACTTTTGGACCTGGTATTCATGTGGATGTTACTTAGATATGTAGCACCCACCTAGAGCAGACCAGACACCCCCACAAGGCACACAAACAAAAACATGAAGATCAGCACAAGGTGTTGACCTGGCCTCCAAATTCACTAGATTCCAAACTGATCAAGTATCTGTGACATGACCCACAGAGGCCCCCACTAACACCAGACAGCACAGGACACCCTCAGAGGGCCCATGTCCATCTGAGGAGTCACAACTGTTTTGGGGGCACATGGGAGACCTACACAATATAAGGAAGATGGTCATAATGTTATGTCTGATTGGTATATATTTGGACATTAGGTTTTCTCTGGATTTGACAGTGGTGTATATGGTGTGTAAAAAGCTTTGTGAAATATCTTTTAGTCTTGCAAGTATGCATTTAAATTTGTTTTGGTGTTTTTCCACTTGTTTTGTAGATCTGACATTTAGTCCTAAAGGATCCCGTTTTCACCAGGACTGCCCCACAAATTAAAGTTAAGTTTGAAGGCGTATAATGTTGTTAAAGCTGATATTAAGAAGAGTAAAGAGTACCCCAATCCATGACGTCCCATTCCACATCACAGCGTGCAAACTGCGGCCCTATAAAACTAGGGTCGGTTTAAGTTCTGCTCCCACCACTAAAAACCAATGGAGGCAACACTTTTCACAATCATCAATCAATTCACAGATCAAATACTACGCAACCAGGAACACAAAACAGGCATATCTCCCAAACTTCTTTGAAGCACCAAGATTGTCTGTTATTTAAAATGTTAATTTGAAGCACTACTTCTATAATTTCACTCACCAAGTCAAATCTACTGAACTGTTGTGTTAAGGTTCTTTAAAACCAAAAAAGATTCACTTAGGCAAAGTTTGAGTCTCATTCTAATGCAACAAATAATCTTAGAACAACAAAATTAGCTTTTTGGTGAAACTTAACCCTGTTTTGGAAGAAGGTAACAATAAACCACATCCTCTCAATATTGCGTTAAAATTTAACACCAGTTGGAACTGAGGACCAACCTTTCATCTGTTATGACATGATCACATGTGAGGGTATGAAAAGTTACAGATGTCAAGGAGGGTGAGCATTCAGGAGCCCATGCATAATTTGGCCCACATTTTGAGAGAGAGGAGCAGCTTCATGTGTTTTGGTTTAAAACAATGCTAATTTTTCCTCATAGCACTCAGGCGTTGAGAGGCCTGCGGTGAGCTCACTGTGCGGGGCAGATGCCCAAATCCCAACAACATGCAGGCAACAGTCTTGTACCACACAGATGCATGCATGTGTGGGTCTCAGAACACCTGCCTATTCTGAAAAGGCTCCCTGATTTGAACACTGGTGTTTTTATTTGTTTTTTAATTCCTTCAGAATTGAGCACCCAGTATTTAAAATTTCTGGTTTCACTCCTGTCCAAAGCCTTCCGTCTCCTCGATGGCAAACATCAGCTTCTCTTTCAGCTGCTCGTAGCTCTTGTAGGGAGGCAAGTCCAGTCTGTTGAAGCTAGGAAAGTAACAGTCACAACAACAGACATGTTTTAGCTCCATGACTTCTTTACGTTTCATGTTTATTCTTTTTAAGCCTAATTTTAAAAACTGAACCTTAATGTTACCTAATGATGAATCATTTGGTTTGAAATGGTTTGTTAACAAAATGAACATTTAATGTTACAATATGTCATTATGAGATGGTTTAATGGTAGACGTTATGGTTATTATTTAGTGTTAATGGATTAATCTGCTACACTACAAATTGATACAAACAGTTGACTTTAGAAGTTTAGTCTACGCCGAGTCTACCCAGCGACCATGTGCATGAACTCACCACGTGTGACTTCTTGGAAGCCAGTTTTCTTTTCCCACTTTCTCAATGCAGAACTTTTGGGGACCATTGCTTCCTGTAAAGTGAAATCAGAAGGAGCTATAGTTCACGTGGTAAATTGAACAGACATAGTAAAAACACAGATAAATGCATCCGAGCAATCATGCTAAGTCGTATGTCACAAACATAGGAACAAGCGTGCTACTAAATAATCACTAAATGAAGAACAGGTTTGCACTAAATTGAAACAGAACTATCTCCTATGTTTTGATTGAGTCCTGAAACATTATCCAGATACTCGTCTTGGAATTAAAGGCCAACTTGTGTGGTTATTGTTAGAATTATTACCCATGAGGTCAGCAAAGCCTCCTACGGGCAGACGACAGGTGCCAGTCACAAACTGCAGCAGCCTCATCCTCTTCTCATTGTCCATCTCCTTTATGAACTGCAGGGAAAGGTGGCAAAAAATGTTGGGAGTAAAATAAACAGAACCCCAAATAAATTATTATTAGGCAAAATATGCACAATGACACTTAAAAAAGAAAGAATCTTACAGAAATACACAAAACAAGCACCCAGACTATCTGAAATAAACATTCACACTGACCTGCCAGAACCAGAGGATCTGTTTGCTGCTGCGTGCATAGTGTCTGTATATGGTGTTCCTTTGCCAGTCTGAAAGGTCAATCTCCTGCATACCACACAGCATCACCTGCACCAGGACACAAGTAAATTCAGACAAAAGCATGTCACGTGGCATGCACTAAGAACTTCCTCCTCCAAACATACCTCCAGCTCTTTAGCATCAAAGTACTGCAGGTACTGCTGAGGGAGGACCTCATTGAAGCCTTCAAAGAAAGCCTGCGTCTGCTCTTCCACTCCTCTGGACAGTCGCCACTCTGCAACTAGCCTGCAGGGGGGAGACAAAGACGAACACATGTCCACTTCAAAAAAACGACATGAAAAGCTCATTCTAACTTTGGAACATGGTTATCCAACTGTCAAAGACAACATTGATTATGATGCACTGAATTAAAAATAACACAATGAAAAATGATAAAACCCACCTGATGTACTCCTCCTTATTCTCCTCTGTGACTTGGATGTCTCCTCCTCCTTCTTTCAGCTCATGGGTGGTGATTTCACCCAGAATCTCCTTGTCAACAGAGAAGAACATCTCCAGACAACACTCCTCAATGTCGTTATCCCTGAAAAGGAGAAAAGACCATCACAATGCAACTGTTACAACAGCCAGTGTCAGTCTACCTATAATCTGCCTCACTTGTTAAATTTTTGTCTCGTGATAGTAAGTTACATGGCATCCTAAACTTGTAGAGTATAGATTATTGACTAACAAAGAGGTTTGTGTACATGTGAGTACTCAAACACTAAAGCCAAGGTGAGGACACATTTAAAGTTAGGGCAACTTCAACTTAGTGACTTAAGAATGATAACTGACAAATTAAAAATTAGATTCTTTACCAGAAATGTAGACCGACCCACATACAACAGCCCAACAGTGGGCTATCATTGAAGCTAACATCTACTACTGAATCCTTGCATTTATTCCAGCATCTGCCCACTCTGGAGTCGAGACTCCCATAAAAAAAAAAAAAAAAAAAAAAAAAAAAACTTCTTGCTTCTTTAAGGTCAGGGAAACATTTTTTAAAGGACTAAAACCATCCAGACACTGTCCTCATTACAGGAGATACATGGCGGATGTTGGTGAGTGTGTTAGATAGATAGATTACTTTATTCATCCCTGAAGGGAAATTAGGTTATTGACTGTCAGACACCTCTGAAGCAGGCATACTCACTTGATCCACATGAGGGAGTTGTAGAACTCTGGATCGATTGACTCCAGATCTTTGAGGGCCAGCGGCTTGTTGAGGATCCGCTTGTAAAATGGCAGAGAGAAACCAGTGTCGATGAACTTGCCATGGAAAAGAGCCTGAAGGGAAAAAAACACACACAGCTGTATTGTTTGACACCATCTACTGCACAAGTAGCTTTGTATATAGTGACTTGTATATCAGTGATCTATTGTAAACATATAAGACTAATTAATGACAGAATGACTAACCATTGCAATGAAGCGTCCGATGAACTTGAAATACTTGAGGTGGTCAGGGTTGATGTAGGAAGCAGGGTTGATTTGAAGACAGTAGTTATCTTTACCGGCATATTCAAACAGGCAATACATTGGGTTTAAAACCTCATGGGACAACAGGAAGAACCACTCCCTGTCAGTAAGAACACAACATGGAGAGTGAGAAAACTGCTAACACTGCAAAGCCGTTTCAAATAATGGGCAAATAACTTTAGTTACAACATTTCCAAATAACGCCTCACAAGAGACTGATGGATTGAAGAAATTAGCATCAATAAAGATTTAATTTTTTATTGTTTTTAGATATTTTTAAACATACCGGGCAACACCTCCATAATCCAGACCTTCTTCTCCAGGGAAGATGATCCACAGCCTTCTTCGAAGGTCTTGAGCATTGAAGCTCATTATCTAACATAGAGCAATATATAATGACAGACTGGTGGTGAAATCACTACATTATACAAAATAATACCAGGAACATTACAGTTTTAACACAGTTGTATTGCAGTTCTCAAAACACTGACTGGATGTACCAATAGGTTCGATAATGTGCTTGTGTGCTCCTAAAACACCTTAGGGCAACAATGGTGGAACTGCTCGTCCAAGCTTGTTTACCAACTAGATAGATACTTTATTCATCTCTATGAGAAAACTGCCCACTTAAAAGCATGCAAAGAAAAAAGTTAGGTGTCAGCAGGTGCAATTTAGTTGGATATTAACAATTGTCTTTTGTTCAATCTGGTGGAACTCTGAAGTAAAAGCTGTTTTTAAACATTCATCCTTCCTCACACTACTGGAAAAAGCCATAGCCCTTTAAACAAGACAGATAATACAGAATAATAGCAAAGCAGTTGAAACATGCAACATTAAATTTTTATCATTGTATTTTTTTAGACATCTAAAGACCAACAGGATGCAATCATTTTTTAATTTTATATTGGACATTTTTGACTTCACTTCTGATAGAAAAGAAGTTAAATGGCCAAGAACAAATTTTAGTTACAGGTAAAAACAATTCCCTGATGGTATGGAAAAAAGCACATCTTCAGTTCAGTGAATTTTAAAACTGTTGAACTGGAGTTGGTCACTGTACCTGCTGGAAGGAGTCCTCAAACAAGGTTTTTCTAGACACTGTGATCTTGATGTGTTGAGGCAATGACAGTTGCTGGATAAAAAGAAATATAAGTTAGTTAGTGGCCAAAGGTTCTTTCAGTTGTTACATGGCACCAACAACCAGATAATGATAATTTCTGCAGTGAAAAGTCCCAGATGCCACACCCCAAAGGAATGACCACAATGTTACTGGCTTAACCACTATCAGTAAGGATATAAACCCGTGGAGTATAAATATGCATATGTGACTTTTATTTTATGATCTCTGATGAACATGTGTGGTGATGGGGCACCATTCTTGTGAATGATTTCCACTGTAAATGTGTGATTTCTCTGATTAGTTTGTGTTCTGTGGTCAAAGGGGTGGAAAAAAAGGGGATTTGAAAAATTAACAGGTCTAGTCTGTTGACATATAACAATAAAAAAAAATAGCCATCTCTAAATATAGAATAATATGTTACCAAAACTGATCCTATTAAACTGTATCCCGTGTCAACTCTTACCTGGCACCAGAATCTGAAGTACTGTACTTTGGCTTTGAAGTCTCGAACATAGGTGATCTGGGGTCCATTTTCACTGTGACAAAAACAAGGAGTCAAATGTTACTATTGATTTTGTTTTATCCCTCACAGTTTAGGTTAATAGTTCATTAGTCTTTACAAGTAACTTTGTAACATATTACCTCCCATGTCAGTTCATATTATCATTCTCATCCTAGTCACCAAACCAGTTCTAACAAGCCAACATTATGACTCTTTAGTCAAGTACACAGTACCTATCATTGACCAGTAAAGAAAACATAAAAAGAGAGGGAACCCTATTAGTCATATCAGGATAATGCATCACAAGTTCTAAAAATAGAGAAGGGTTTCACATTCAATGACTCATGGGACAACAAACCTGTTCAAACAGAACTACACTGTGTAACATAGATTCCTGCTTTCAAATCCAAACAAAATGTAAACCTACACTACAAGTCAAACGTTTTATAACACTCAAATAATTATTCTTTTTTCATTGAATGCAGTATGCAGTTTAATGTCTAATTTTACTCTGAAATGAAAGCATAGACCAAATAGCTTCTTGAGTTCATTTGGATGCTAATGACGTTCAAGAAATTCCTCCAGTTGAGGCCATGATGAAAAAAAACTTTAGCAACAAGTGGTCAGGTACCAAGTTTAACTAAACTCAATTTTAAGACAACAACTGAACAGCTGATACACTTAATAAACTTAATAAAAACAGAGATTTTTATTATTTTATTTTTGATTAAGTCCAACCAGAAAAGGAACATTCAGCAGGTAATTAATTAAGTTAGAGCCATTACTTATTTAGTGGCAGTTTTTTTAGTAATTGTACTATGTAACCACACTTCCACAAAAACGACACCTTCTGCTTCAGCCTGTTAGTTATTTTTAAATTCTCAGAATGTCTTTAAAATAGGAAATATGCTTATACTCTATAAGAGGCAGAATGTCTTACAAAGCATGTCTTACAAAGCATTACAAGTATTTGCAGCTTTAGCTGGCGAGCTTGTGCCTTTTGTGACCCCCAAAATTCTCAAGATGAGTGCATCCTGAAAAATGCAGAGGAAGACTTACAGTGATGATTTTCCAGTGCGAGGGTCGATGTAAGTGGTGGTTCTCCTGTTGTGGTCCACAAAGTAAGGAATACCATCTACAGTGAACCTCATCTCCCAGCCTTCTGGAAGAGGCTTCTCATTGAGCAATCTAAATAATGAGATGGGACCAACATTTAGAAGTGAAAATCATAAAGCAAGGAAACAAACAGTTTATTTACATGTTCATCTGATAATGACAATATGCAAACAAACTAACCCCTGTGTTCGTGGGTCCTCCCACTGTGTTGACCGCGTCGGGTGATGTACAAAATAAACTCTGCCATTGGAGTCAGTTCTCTTCTCTATAAAGACAAGGTAAAACCTGTCAGTTATCCACTAGTCACATTTTCAGGCTTTAAATTCAATAGTTATTGAGACATAAGGACATATACTGATACATTCAGTCTAGGATTATATTAAACAATGTAAATGAGTGTCACTGCTGATATCAGCATGTACCATTTCATAAGAGCAGGACTGTAAAAAGCTGCTGAGCTTTTTACGGTCATTATGCACCATTTTCTATCCAGGTCAAGAGAGCTACCTAAACATATTGAAATACCAGTAAGAATGATGTGCTGGAACCGACAGCTGAAAGTTAATCAACAACAAACTTCGTCTGTCTCAGAAAGCTGTGTATTTAATTCATTAAATTGTTCATTTGTGATCTTACCCCATCCATGTGGCAGAGGTCCAAGAGGATCAAATTCCTTATTCTGAGTGGCTGGGGCCTGGTCTTGTGCCTAAACAGCAAGTAATCCTAATTAATATGAATGAAAAGGCATCCAAGAGCTACAGTTTAGCTTGTGCAGCAGCTTATGTGAACATTATCACAGCTAGAAGAATCAGATTGAAAACAAAGATAAAAATGTACAAAATTAACATTTAGCATTACTGTCATAACAGTTTAACAAAGAGTTAAATGTAACTAGAATATATAAATAAAGGAGATGGATCTGATAGATCAAAAATAGCTTTGTTACAGTGTTCCTAAATCAGTTTTTTTGTTCTTCCTTTACAACAAAACTTCTCAACATTTGGTTTCAATTGGACAGACACTCCTGTGCAAATCCAGTAAATTAACACATTTCTGTTTCATAGCAAAAACAGCAGCAGCATTAGTCACCATATTCCAACTTAGTGATCACCACAAGCTATCACATGATAACCAGGAAGCCTTACCCCGATTATGAACCTCTGGTTGAACTGCTGCATGGCGCCCTGCAGTTGGCTGCGCTGGTGCTGCCATTGCTCATAGTTCCGCACTGTCTCCATGGTGGGGCGCTGCCATGTGGTGGTTCGCGTGATGTGATCAACAAAGTAGACTCGCCCCATCTGGTCAACGCGGCGCTCCCAGCTGATGACACAGAGGAGAAAGAATAATTGTTGGTAGACTGGCTCAGTAGAAAGGCATCTGAAAGTCACCCACTACTTAAAGCAATTAATCTATCACAGTTATTTAAACAGACCTTGCTCAAATATATTTTCTATCTAACATGATAAAACTGCATTTATATTATTTAATAGCACGCCTTGTCAACTAAATTAAGAAACAAGTAGGGAAAAAGATGTTTGCACTAAGGCAAAACAGATAGGCTTAAGCATAGCATTGTAGTTAATCTGACAAAAGAAAAAAGTAAAGCATAAAATATGATCAAGGGACAATTCTTAAAGTATACTTTGTCTCCTACATAACAACCTCTTAATTCTGATGGTGATTACATGCAGGTGTAGCCACCACACTTAGCTACTAGCTACTTATAGCTACTTGAGTTTTATAATGACAATACCATATAAAAGAAAGGAACAAAGAAAGGACTTTTTACCCAGGGGGCAGAGGTTCAGGACGCTCCCATGATGTTCTCTTCTCCACATGATCAACAAAATACACTCTGCCGTTGGGGTCCACCCGTTGCTCCCATCTAGATAACGCAACAAGAATCTTTAGGACATCTGGTACTGGCGCACAACACCAGTCATTCAGATTAAGTCATCCTACTACAAAAAGCCGCAAATGGCCAAAGAAGGTTGTTGTCAAAGTGACAACACTAAAATAGCTCAAAAGCAATTACAGCCTGAAAAAACAAAAACAGAGACGGTAAAACAGTGATGTTCAAAGCATCAAAAATAGTTGTGAAAATACAAAATAAGTGTCAATGCAATCATTACTCAAAACCACCTTTGGAAAAACAAATAACTTGTCACTGCTGACAGTTAAAAAAAAAACATTCCTCTGCCATCACTTATGACGAGGTGATTTGTACTTCAGTAAGGTGCCTTTATATATCTGTGTATTTGGAGTATACACAAACTTTAATGCATCATTATAGAAAGATTACAGAATGAGCGCTAACCCAGGGGGCAAGGGTCCGGGGTTGACTACAGGCACTCTGGGAGTGACAACAGAAGTGGTGCTGCTGGTTGGCTGTCTGGTTGCTGCAGCCCCACAGCTGGAAGCTGATGTGGGGTTCCTGTCCGAACCCGAGGATGGACTTGTGTCTGGGGTCGGTTGAGGTGCTGTGGCTGGTGTTCGCACCGGCGTATCAGAACCTGACTGAATGTCACTGCCATCTGCTGGAGCAGAGCCATTGCTGGAAGATGCTGTGGAAAGAATCACACATCAGAGTCACACATCATGGGTTCAAAAAAACCAATATGGATAAGCCAAAGAAAGAACATTGAAGACATGTAAGCACAGCAGCCCTGACATTACGGATAGCTGACCAGACATTTAGTTTACTTCACCCTGCCTGCTCCCTCACATGTACTCAATATACCACTGGAATGAGCATCTGTTTAGGCAGAAACTACACTCACTGGCCACTTTATTAGGTACACCTTGCCAGTGCAGACCTGCCTTAATTCTTGGTGGCATACTTTCAACAAAGTGTTGGAAAAATTCCTCATAGATTTTGGTCCATATTGACATGATAACATCGCGCAGTTGCTCCAGATTCATCGGCTTCACATCTATGATGCTAATCTCCCATTCCACCACATGCCAAAGGTGCTCTATTGGATTGAGATCTAGTGACTGTGGAGGCCACTGGAGTACAGTGAACTCACTGTCATGTTCCAGAAACCAGTTTGAGATGATATGAGCTTTGTGACATGGTTGTGGCATTTAAACAATGCTCAATTTGTACTAAGAGGGGCAAAGAAAATATCCCCCAGATCCATTACACCAGCAGCAGCAGCCTGAACCGTTGATAAAAGACAGGATGGATCCATGCTTTCATGTTGTTTACACCAAACTGACCCTGCCATCCGAATTCGCAGTTGAAATCGAGACTCGTAAGACCAGGCAATGTTTTCTATTGTCCAGTTTTGGTGAGCCTGTGTGAACTGCAGTCTCAGTTTCCTGTTCTTAGGTGACAGGAATGGTATCCAGTGTGGTCTTCTGCAGCTGTAGCCCATCTTCTTCAAGGTTTGACGTGTTGTGTGTTCAGAGATGGTATTCTGTTTTCCTTGGTTGTAACCAGTGGTTATTTGAGTTACTTTCTATCATCTCAAACCAATCTGCCAATTTTCCTCTGACCTCTCACATAAACAAGGCATTTTTGTCCACACTGGATATCACTGGAAATTTTCTCTTTTTCGGACCACTGTCTGTAAACCCTAACCAACAATCCTACCACATTCAAAGTCACTTAAATCCTCTTTCTTCCTCATTCTGATGCTCGGTTGAACTTCAGAAAGTTGTCTTGATCACCTCTACATGCCTAAATGCATTGAACTGCAGACATGTGATTGGCCAATTAGCTATTTGTGTTAACAAGCAATTGAACGGGTGTACCTAATAAAATGGCAAGTGAGTATATATCCCTGTGTATATCTATATACACTGAATTCTGTCTTCTGTCAAAATATCAACAGTGGTGAATAGTTTGATGCCATGCATGTTTCTCCATCACACTGTAGATTATGTTGTATGCCTGAGATCATCATCCTTCTCCTTATTTTCTTCCCATAATTCTGTCACAGGTTGACCAGTTTCATTTGTTTAAAAACCCAAGAACTGACTTGGCCTTTCTATATGCATGTTAACAAAGTTTAATTGAATGTTCATATTCTTGAGATTTATGAATGCATTTCCACCTTGTGCTGAATTCTTGTAAGTCTTCTCTTGGTGGTAGTCTTTGATAATAATATTCCCACCTCTGGCAAAGGGTAAAGGAGGCATTTCCTTTATCGTGAAAATGGTCCTGATACCATGGCTGTACCCCTGGGCCTTTTTATTTAGCTTTTCTCTACAGTGCTTTTTTTTGAGTTGCCAACACTGTTTAGTGTTCAACTGCAAATGCTACAAGAGTCAACAGGTGACATGTATGAAAATGATTGTAAATGTGTGTCTTTCCTCCTATTTGTATGCCCTCAGATTAAAAATGAAAGTTATGCAACTATAATGTAACAGTAATTTGAATATGTTTTTGTGAACATCTTACAGTTGAGTCAGTGTCTAAACATACAGTCCATGGACCTAACTTTAAGCGTCCAGTAATTTACAGTGAATGAATGTGCATGTAAAGGATGTAGGAGATGCTCTTGTTGGTATATTGCTTTTCACTCTTTGCTACTGATACCAAAAAAAAAAGTAATTAAAAATGAGTCTTCCCCGTGCACGCTCTACCCTAACTCATTCTGCTAATGTGTGAAACAGGCACGGCTTATTTTCTTTATTCATTTAGCAATGACATAACAGCTACCTGATGAAAAAGAAAAACGATTGAAGCACTCCTCTGCGTTGCTTTCCATGTGTATCGCTCATAGCACATAGTAAACCGGTATTGCATTAAAGTGTCATTCAGAATGAGTTGAGTGTTGGCCCAACCCACACTTTACCCTCAGGGTAAATGTTTGACATTTATGTTCTTTAAAACATTCAGTGTGGAACTTTGTCTCCCCCTTGTTTTTGCTTTACAGTATCTGGAAAAGATGTGAACAGGTTTCCCAGAATTAAAGTCTGACCTGGTGAAGAGGTGGGTCTGCGGGGGGTTGGGGGAGGAGGTCTGGAGGGCCGGGGTGGACGAAGAGGCCTCACACTGCCTGACGACACTGAAGGAGACCCTGTACTGTTTGCTGTTCTCCGGCCACTGGGAGAAGACCTGTGCTCTATACTGTCCACAGCTGGAGAGTTGTCACGACTTCGCCTGTGAGGAAAAGGGTGGAAATAGACATTAATAAACAAAGAAGGAAATAATAATAATAAAATAAACAGGTGACACAAGAGGAACTTAAATGAAGATGGGAACAGGTATCTCACCTTATGACATGATCCCCATTAGGTTGTGATTCCCCATTTGATGTACCTGAATTAAAAGCACACGTCAGTAAGAAACATGAGTTCTTGTTAACAGCAACTAAGACATGACACTGAATAGAACTAAAATTATGTCTAAAATATATTTCCCTGGCACTACTTTAACTAGCAGAACTAGCGTTTTAACAACTTTACAGTTTGTATTTGTAAATGACAAATACAGTGACAATAATCAAACTGGACTGATGTGAACTCTTGTGAATCTGTGACTTACTGTGATGGTTGGCTTCGGCTGACGCAAACATCTCGGGGTCGACGGTCATGCCATCGAGGCAGACAGAAAGGTCTCCCACCACATCTGACTCGTCTCTGTCTGCACATAGCTGTATGGTCTGCACCACCTCAGAGACTGCAGAGACAAAATCTGGTCAGAGTGAGACAATGGCATCTGACACACATTGCCTGTTGTTATGTAGTATGTGGCCATATTTTTTCCCTTCAAATTTCAAAGACAAACCAGCCTAAAGAGTATAAGTTAATTATAATTTAATATTGAGAGGTCGTAGTTACAGTTTTTGCCATCAGTTACCAATAAACATCACATCCTGGCATATTGTAGCTTTAACAGAGTAGTGTCTTTATATACATAAAGTGGCCTTTAACTTGGGACAATGTAATGAGACATTACACATAATTTAAATAAATAAGAGATGTAACATAGTGCAGATGACTGAACCCTTCTTCTTGTTGAATGTTGTGGAGTGGAGAAAAAAATATGTTGATGCACATGTCTAACTGCTCTAAAAAACTATGTATTCAAAGGATGCCAGCTTTTTATAGGAGCTGTGACAACCTCTAACTGGTTAATTAATATAATCGTGTTGTGTGATGCAACACAGCTACAAACCTGTAGAGCACAGATAACGTACAACATAAATCTTTGCCAAAAGAAGTGCATTTAACACACTTCATATATTGTACCAAACACATTGGGCAAAACAGATGTTTGGATTGGAACCATTTGACTTTACACTCCACCTTTGAGTTATGCAGGGCTCAGTCACAGATACCATTCTGCTTTTTACAGTCCGATCAGTCAACATGTCTGCTTGGGTTGTGGAATGCACAGTTTAAGTAACTCTTTAATATTGAATATCAGTGTACGACTGTTGTATTACTATGCATTTGTTTTCACTAGTGTACCAATGAACCAGGAAGTAAGTATTTTGTGTGCGTCTCACACACTCACTTTTCATGTCGTTGGACTTGAGCGTGTCACTGATGTCCAGCGTGGTGATACCTAGCAACACGTCTGACTTCAGGGTCTGGTGGCTCCACACACGAAACACCAGTTTGCTGAATGGAGTCACAATCCTGTTGAAACAAACAGTCCAGCTGATACCTGCTGTGCATTTGTGATTTTCTCCATTGATTTTGGAAAGCTTTTCAGTGTCTTACTATGAAGAAAACATTAGTCCTTATTCCTTACCACTGCATCCACTTGTACATGCATAATTGCTATTAATGAAAATTATAAGAGAAACCATACAATTAGTGAGGGTAATTCCCAGCATCACAAACTGTTCGATAAGTGTATTCTAAGTTTACAATGAAATTTAAAATGATTGTGTGTATGAGCAGCAAAAGTCTTTGTGCAGTCATGGAAGCAAACCAAAGACAATAAAGTTCATAAGCTATTCAGGGACAGCCAGTGTCTATAACCATCACTGACAGTTCTTTAGCTAGCACTATCAGTGCCCCCAGGAAAAGACACTGTGGATACACAAGCTCAGGTCCGATTACATCCCATAGTAAACACTTGTTACATAACAACTCTGGCCCCATCCATCTAAAAGAAAATCTTTTAACTCTATATTAAGAAGGTCACAGATGATCCTGCCAGGCTAAAATTAAGAGGATAGCTGATGTGTGAACATGTTGGACTGCAGGAAGTCCAGTGCTGTGAGTGCACTACATGCAGAGTCTAAGTTTAGCAGCAGGATTCCTGTACGCACTGGGCACACTGTATCACCACTAGGTGGGACTCCATCATCTTTTGATCTTGTATTTAAACCACTCTCACACACAATTATGCTGAACTCAGAGATACACCACAGCATTTGACCTAGTGACTAAGTATACCGGTTCATACTGAATATTGGTATTTTTTTCCCATCATGGTATGAATTTTACCGAATAAAAATACCAGCTTATTTCATTACACAGCGTTCGGTGTGATGCGTTGCGAGACACTGTTTCAGACCGGACCATTTTCAATGTAGCGCTTCTAAACACACATGGTGCAACTGCACCACTGCGAGGCATGGTGAAGATGGAAAGGTCCCTCAGAATAATGAAGCAGCAGAATGAGGAGACTTGTGCCAATAGCAGTGCAGTGTCAGTTGTTTTTTTTGCGACCAGACGCAGCCCTGTCCTATAAGGAGGAAAGGTGATGACAATTTTAAGGGTCCTCAGCCCATTAGAGCCCACACACATGTCCGAGTAGCATCTATGACTAAATTATTATACATAAACATAACCATTATATATTCATACTAATGAATCCGAGCTAAAACAAAGACACATAGTCACTCAATATTTTAATTTCAATAACCCCCTTAGCTTGGTTTGGTTCACAGTTCGTTCTTTCTCAAGTGAATTAAGTGAACAAGCGAACTTCTGCAGGCAAAGAGGAAGATCAGTTAAGATAATGCCCCAAAAAACACAAATCTGAACACCAGAAAAGATTTGAGAGGGAGGCCAGGAGCAGGAGCAGCAGAGCAGAGACCATGATATCAGAGCCTAGCTGTCATCAGGGAAGAGGTGGGCTACACTCTGGATAGTTCACAGTTCATTGTAGAGCAACAATTCCTAGTGTAACTGACCACTACTAATTTGGAGGCTATCTGCAGTGGTCTGTATGTTTCACACATACTATCTCTGTGGACAGTGTCCCAGTAAAGCGTAAGTAACCATTCAGTTACAAGGCAGCATTGAACTGAATTATGACTATGAGTAATTATGAGCATCAGGCGATGGTCAATTACTTTGTCATGATGTGTTCAAATGTGTGTTTAATTTTGTTATTGGCGGGACATTTGAATAGCCTAAATACAAAAAAGTTAAATAAAGCTAATAGACAATTTTGAATTTTGGACAGTTTACACTGGGATGGTTTTAATATTTTTTATTTAATCCATAATTGTCCCCATTTATTCATTTCATCTTGATAACATTTTTTATTTTATTTTATTTTGTTATCTCTGAACTGTAAATGTCCCTGGATTTCCACATCAGCAGGCAGTGCTAACACAGGGCCATGCAAACCTGTTTTACAACTAGTGTGGGATTATTTTACAATATTTACTCATCACCACAGTAAAATAGTCCATCCTTAGTCAATCTACTGCATTAATTCCTCTCTCAACCAGTAGAAAATGTTGTGAACACGTGATTATGCATGAAAAAAATACCATGATATACCGCGATACTGTCAGAATTGTGAAAAATACTGTGATATACATTTTCTGTCATACCGTCCAGTGCCACTAGTGACTCATCCAGGAAGAAAGCTGCCACATGAAAAACATCTTGAGAAAGATCATTTTGTTACACAAGCATTTTTTTTTTATTTTAAAAGAAATCTACTGTCTTAGTGCAGTGAGGAATGTACAGGACTGGGGGAACCAAACACATGTAACAACACAGGAGAAGCAGCCGATCAGGTAATGACTCAGCAGTCCACCTACACCTGAACGACACTCCTCTGAAGACAACAATGTCAAAATCTTAGCCAGAGAAGACAGATGATTTGAGAGAGGGGTAAATGAAGCTACCTATGTCAGATTGGAGAAACCTCCTCTAAACAGACATGGTGGACTGTATGTATCTATTTATCTATTTATAATACAGTCCTAACTTCTGTCCCCAAGAACTAGTCAAGCAAGTTTCTGATGGGTTTTACCCAGAGAGTTCCCTATTTAAACCTCAACCATATTTTTTTTTGCAGTTTTCAGTGGAACTTAGGATGTGCAAAGCCAACCAGCACAGTCAGCAGTAATTTTTCATGACACGCAACACAGGGAATGGTTACTCTGGACTTTTGCCTGCTTTCTTCACAAGCTACAAATGTGAACTTCAAACATGTTCTCGATAAACAAGATATGACAAATGTATCACTACTTATCCTCAACAAACTTTAGAATGTGTTAATAGTGAAAAGTAACAAAATGTATCTAAGATGCCCCTAAAAACTCTTGTGGCCCAGAAAGACCAACAAGCAAAAAATGAGCAACACATGAAAACACCATAACTCTCCAGAATTACAGGTAGTTTTATTAATTAACCAGGCTCTCCTGAATCATGGTCAGAAGACAAAATAAAATAATCATTTAATTTGTCCCACTGGTGTTTTGTCAGTGCAGATGACTGGTGACTCATTTTGAAAATACTTCCTCAAGACGTTAAGTCAAACATGGTGAGGAAGCAGCAGGAACGCTGCCATAAAATAGCCCAACAAGTCAAACACACTAGCCACATGGTCCATTTGGATTTCATTATGTGCTGTGTTTTAACTGACAGACAAAAAATACCTCTGCATGCAGTTTGACAGTCCTACAACCTCTCAGACCATTTCTTTTAAACAAATTCAAGTCCACAGCACTCAGATGAAGTGTGTGACTATGTTGCTGATACTCTTTTGGCCATCACCACATAAAGCTAGCCAGAATGATTTGAATTGCTAGGCAGATCTTTGCGCAGATTCAGTACCAAAAAGGGCAACTTTAGACCAGCTTCTCCAGCCACAATTTGGCTTGCAGGCTATGAACACACGGCAGACACGAGCTATAGAATCTCACAGATTTAAGTACGTGCAAGTAGATTTGGAGTCAAACTTGGAAGTAACAGAGCTATGTGAGCTTTTGTTAACAGAGTACTTTTGAGCTCCCTGAAATATCAGACTGGTGACATTTAACACCATGGGGTGAGAAATAATTAAGGTACAGAAAATATAAAAGCTGAGTAAACTAATTATGACATGCTTACTGTAAACAATCCATTAACTGCCCTGTGTTGTCATCCAGACACTCAGTACGTTTACATGCACGTAAAAAAAACTAATTATTACCTTAATCGGACTATAACAGGAGAACTTAAGTGCATGTAAACACGTCACTCACCCAGATAATGGGTTGTCATCGGATAATGCGTGTGCGCATGCTCCACAACCACTGTGCTGGCGTGTGACCCCGGAACAAAACTTTCCAAGAAGAAGAAGAGAAACGAAGCCGCTAGAAGAACTGTCTGAGGGATAGCGCGGATCTTACATGCACCAGAAGTAGCGTGAACATTACGTACGAGATTAAAAAATGAAGTATTATCCGTCTGGCTGTTGTTTGAAATGCCGGTCTGCCGCATGAACGACTCTAGTTTATTATATCGTGTAATAGGTCAACCGGAAATCGGGCCGTATTAACGTGATATTATCCCGCTGAAAAGACACATATCGCGACCTAGTGTGGAAGAGGAGAACAGTTATTCGATTTTCTTGCGCTGCATGTAAACTGGGACAAGGACTGTAGACAGAAAGTCGACTTTTGAGCATAGCTCAAAATAACTAAGCACTGAATGTAAACGCACTGACTCATACAAAAGTATTTAACACAGGTCTGACTGTGTGGAATCTCTTTCAGCAACGACCTTAAAGTTCTGATTATAATCTGTACTGAAGATCATATCAGTCTGTTAGACTTAAACTCACACAGTGAGAGGCTGCTTCCATTTGGGGCTGTGGGTGTTATTGCATTTCTCTGTTTTCTTGGACTGGCCATCGACTGTCACCTCCACATAAGGACTGGGCCCAAACCAGTTTTTCTTGTTTTCTTTCAGTTTTGCTGATAACACTGAAACAAGGAAGAGATGGTATAGTGAATGAAGAAGATAGCAAGAAACAGTAACAAAACAGTCATTACTGATGCTAGGAAATACTGTGAATAAGCATGCATTGTTAAATGAAAAGCTCAAGAAGAGTGAGGGATTATGACAGCACTTGAAAGCACTGAAATAAGGTTTTCCAGACTTGGCAAGAAAAAACCCCACCATCAACAAGGTTTTTTGTTTTCACAGCAGACATTATGTCGTTATTATCAAAGATTTACAGTAGAAATAGCACATAAAATGAAAGGCAACTACGATGAAGTTAAAGCACCAAAATGGACTCTAGTTATGTTTCGTTTCATAATTTACATCTGCTCTTTTCCTACTGTGACACATCTAAACTTCAACCTTAAACCTAACCTCCGTCAACTTTGATAAAGACTGGCAACTTACCAGTGATTTGCAGCTGTGCTTTCATAGGGTAACCATTAGAAGTGCCCGACTTGGTGACTCCACTGTCCATGACATAGGGCTGGGATGAAGGCCTGCAGCACAGAAAACACACCATTAAGTTGGAGACTCATGGCTTTCACTCTGTAAGATGAGATCATTTAGACCAAGTTCAAAATGACTCTACTAACTATTAACAAGTCATAAAGCACTTAATGCATTGCTACATCAAGAATTAAGGACCATATGCTTTACCTACCACCCCAACAAAGCTTGCTACTGCTTACAGCCAATTATGCTAAAATACTGGAACTGTAAAGTCTTAACACAACTTAGCATTCAGAAGCATTACATGACTACTTAAACAAGTGTCACTGCGAGAAGCATAAGGTACGTCATGATCAACATATCCCTTATTGCTGACAACATGATGTCATATTTATTTGCTTGAAATTACCCACATGTACACTTGTTTTTCCTGTATTCCTGTTACTATTGGCTAATACTTTCATTTGTTTCCACTTTAAGCATGCTGTATGTAGAAAGACCCCAAGTAGATTTCAGTTACTGGAAATATTATCACCATTATAACTGTTTACCTAGAGTATTTTTCCTTTGCAGACTAAATGCACTTCTAGCAAATCGATTTGCACAAAAGCATCTGGAGAGAAATAATGTCATTCATCTGGAGAGTCAACATCTATAATCTGCCTTTCATTACTGGAATGTATCCTTAACACGATGAAGATAAAGGGCCATAAACTGCAAACATTTGACAAGAAGCACTGTTCAACTATAATTTGAGCTCCGCGAGAGTCACCTGTCAGGTTGTCATTCGAGTTGTGCAGCAGTGGCACTACTATGTGAGGTAATAAAAGGGCAGGTCTGCAGTCTGTGAAATGCTGATTGTGTAGGCTGTCCTGCACCATAGCTGTAGCATCTTCAACTTTTATACCAAATAACACCATCTATTGTTGTATTGGTATACCTGCACTTCATGTGCACAGGAGGGTGATGCCTATGTATGTAATCTCAAAGGCACTGGTTTTAGGTATGATGTTCCCAGTATGTAAAAGGGTACGGCCTCTGAAATTTCACTTCCAACAAACAAATGTGTCAGAGAAAGGAGAAGGAAAATTCTGGCACAGGAATGAGATGCTGGGATCTTTCTTTGACAGTGCTGGTTTGTCGTCACCTCAATGCTCCACTGAATAATGCATGTTCCTCACTTTATCTCTTCCCATATGCACACATCACAGCAGAAAAAATGAGGAGCTCCTGGGTAAACTTTCACTTTGGCTACTGCTTTGGTCAATAATTCATTGCAACCGCTGACTTTGCAGCGTCGCAGGCGGGCCGACTGCATTTTGTAGACGAGAGTACTTGCTGAATATTAAACTCTACTTTGAACTGCCTTGAATCAGATTGTGTTTTTAAAATAGCAGAATAACATGTGGCAGATTGCATCTGGTGTCACTTAATTGGATCTCCTCCTCATTGTCTTCTCTTGCTATAGAGCAGCATACTATAAAAAATGTCACTCAAATTTCTAGAGGTCTAAGAATAATTTTCTCATCAGCTTTATGGTAAACATGGATTTACAAGACTGTTAACAACTTGGCCTGTTTAATAATAGATACACTGTTGAAACCATGACTAACGGGGCAAAACAATGCCACAGTGCCAAAACATACCTTCCTGATGACCAACTCAGGGACAAACAGGTTCCTCTATTATAATACTTCAAAGAAACCAGTATGACGGAGTTCAACCTCAATGAGAAATGTAAAATAATTAATGTAATTTGTGTTATGTTTTATTGTGTAGTCTATAGGTCGTAAAGTTTTTGTCTATAAATGGTGGTAAAATAACGCATAACAGAAAAGATACTCAGGAAGACAGAACAGGAAATCAAAAGCCGCACACTCGTTTAGCATTCAGTCCCCACACGATAGGAAAGTTTGTTGGCGCATAAAGATACACAGTCAACCCCGCAAAGCTACCGATGAATACTAAATTCGAGCAGAAATACCTTACAATTATCTAAGAAAAACAAGTAGCAGCTGTTTAGGGACACTGAAGACTACTGAAGGTCGACAGGTGCTGTCAGGTTGCCGGATATTCAAAAGCTTCCTCTATTGAACGTATTAGGAAATGAAACTCGCTTAAAGTATGTTTTGCGCTACAAAGTATTTAATTTTACCAAATTCATTCCCATGTGAAATCACACAACTAAATAGGAACAACTCAGTGTCCCGTATCTTCCCTACCTGGCATGCTAAACTAACAAACACTGGTCAGATTACATAATTTAATCCAATTGAGTATGGCTAACCAGCTACCGCTAACTCCGTTAACCCACAGAGAGGAACATCATGTCCCGGGAAGCTAATGAACTGCCATGAGGTTGGAACACTGCGCAGCTCGGTGGTTACCGGAGCTGAAGAGTACGTGTTGAATGTCATCTGGTCACCGGGTGTGACAGCCCGCTTCCATCCCAGCGCTGGCTAACAGCTAGCCCGCTAGCTTGTGTCACCATCATGGCTGGCTGGAAATCCCAAAGTCCAGCGGGAGGAGGAAATATATATATATATATATATATATATATATATCGCCAACGGGAGTTCTATAAATCTGCTTCCACCACTTACCAGGTTTCAAAGGGGAAAGGAAAGACTAAACTGGTGCCGCGACAGCGTCCTCTCGGCCCTCACTCCGCAGGATGTTTGTGTTTCGGTCGTAGTTTCACTTCGAGGAAGAAGAAACTTCCACCATCTTCGTGGGTTCGCGTCATGTGACCGAGACAAGGTGGGGCACACGCTACTCCCTTTCTGCGATGTGATTGGACCAGAGTTGGAGCAAAGTGGACCAATGGACCTTCAGTAAACACGTCGATGCGTTTAAGATCCTCACACTTCGACGTAAATGTTAAGTCAACGGAATATCAGATGTCTTTCGTCTGTCAGTGACAATATATATTTCAGCAGAGGTATTTTTGCAACATTCCAAACATTTTTGCCCTGATAATCTAAATAAGACGCCATTAATTCAGGTGTTCTATGACAGATAAATACATAAAAGTGCGTCAAAATGTGAAAACATCTACGGTTAGAACTACGATCAGAATCCAGTGTCGACAGTTATTATAGGTAGGCTATAGAGAGTTGAATATACCTTGTGAAATTTTTAATATGCATATTATTGTGAATATAGACCGACCAGTCTAATATAATTTAGTAAAGCTACTCAAATGATTCGCATTAAATCCTTGCGGTTGTTTTAATATTATTACAAACGGCAGATGGCACCATTGTACGTCACAAATAGCTGCTGCAGACTATGATGGCTTAATTAATCAGAAATACCCAATTATTTCGGGACACTTATTAAATAATCCACAATATTAATACAACACGCAATTTAGTGCCGTAATTTACAAATGTGTTAATAGATAACTGCAAACAAAGCGTCTAAAAAGCACTAAAAAATTAAAACGTCAGTTCCGTTCCGAAATCCTTTATTTTGAAAGTTGAAGCAGGAAATCGAGCATTTGCAGTGCTTTCTGGCTTTACTGTCTGAGTTGCAGTCAGTGTTGACAGAGGCAGTATGAGACGCAACTGTGCTCGGATCGTGCAAGCATGTGGATATTTGGAGGAAAAGAGAGTTTGACAGCTTACTCACAGAAACGGTAAGATACATGTGACAGCTCCAGATATCTCTTACAGTCCAGGCATGACTTATTGCAGTGGTTTTATAAGGCTTCACTTGAGTGTAGAGTGTAAATAATTGTCCGTGAAGCTAAGGATGTTGCTTTACCCTTGGGGAAAAGAAATATATGGCTGTACAATGCACAAGAAAAGTTAAGATACTTTAGGATTGTGCAAATGTAGAACTTTCAGATTTATATAAACTTATAGGTAATCACAAAATACATTGTAAGTTCCCATAGGGCATATCATAGAAGAGTGTTTATTGCAATAAGGCATATGCAGAGAAACCATTGGTGGGCACAGACACTTTAAAAGGTCTTCTTTTAAAACTGTGTCTCTTTCTAAATAGGGTTTTGTATACATATCATTGAGGATTAATGCAAGTTGGAGGAAGGTCACACCCCACGCTGGCGTGTCGCCTGCTTCTACTGTTGCACTTCTAAGTAGCATATGAATAGAACAGAGTAGAATGGAATAGTGTCGTTGTGATTATCTCCTCTAATGTGAAACACGGCAGATGGTCGATGAGTCCTTGGTCAACATCAGGGAGCCTGCAGTCAGTCAACATGGTGTTAAAAGTAAATGACACTTGACTGTAAAGATGGACAATATTGCAGTGACTTCAGTGGAAGCTGATGGCGCTTCCTGGCATTATCTTCTGATACAGCAGCTTGTAAAAGAAGGAGCCCTACTAAAGGGGATGTCTGCTTAAAGGGAGACAATAAATTATGAGCAACCAAAAACAAATCTGAATTATACATTATGAAAAAAAATAAAACACTCTACTTGTAAGGTTGTGCTTCATAGTGACTTTCCAAATGCTGTAACAGAGGTATACATATACAAGCCTGCTTGAGAATTTTCCTAGCAGGCTGGCTGTGTTGACAAGTATTTGTCATTTTCTCTCAGAATTTGCATTTTTCCTGGGTGATTTCCATTCACTTTGACATGCACATTAGCAGTCATAAGAAACCCTCTTCAGACTGCAGGACATGCTTTCCTTGAAGGAATTATTTTATGTTGCCTTACTACATACTACATACTACATACTCATCTCACTGATTTTAATCAAATCTGCTCTTATGTCGTCAGGACAGGCTGCATCCTACTCTGCTTTGAGCCTTTCCATCTTTAATTATCATTTGAAGGCAGAATCTTCAGCAATACCATTACTCTCTCAGCTTAGCGGTACCAAGCTGCACCCTCACACCCAAGACGTCAATCTTAGACCTTCTCCTTGCTTGATGTTTCAATACCTCAGAACATTTCCTGGAGTCTGAATGTGCATTTGGCCGTGGGAAACTTTCACACCCGCAGCGCCAGTGTCCCAGTGTGTCTGTGACTGAAACAGCCTACTCTTGCTGGCCAGCTATCAGTTTATTAATAGGCCTTTTGGCTGCTACTTTGGTCCCAGCCCCCAACTTGCTTTCTTGTTTCATAACACAAACAAGCCAACAAGCACCCCCTTCCTCCTCCTTCTTCTCTCCAAGTGTTGTGAAAAAAAAATGGGAAAAAAAAACAGAAAAAGTGCTTATTTTAGACTTAGTGGCAGATAACTGAAACGTAAGGTTGCAGGCTGTGTGTAAACAATAGGTGCAATGATTTCCTATTATTTTGCATGACAAGAAATGGTGATGAATTGAGGAATAATTAATAATTAATTGCAGTTGTTGAAATTGTGGAAGTTGTTTCCTTTTAGCTACAAAAATCTTACTTGTCAGTCTTTTATGAGATTCATGGCTGCTTTGGTGAATGGGAGCTGTCTTGGTGAAAAGTTTGAATGTGTGGGATACAGAGGGGAAGACATAGTTTGTTTATTCTCATGGGGGAAATAAGGAAGGGCCAGTAAAAAGAATGAGAAAAAAAAATGGTGAAAGCTCTGGTGGTGAACATGGTGTCAGACTGACCAGATGAGAACTGTGTCATGGTGTGCTGGCTCCCATACTGGCTGATAGGTAAACTGCATTGTTACTTTGCCTTCGGTGTTCACTGGCTACAGGCTGTTTGGTGGGAGAGAGCTTGCGCGTAGCAGTACAAAAAAAAATAATAATAATTGCAGTGAGATGGGGGGCTGCGTCTGATCTGTGTTCTGGACCACCCATGCTTATTTTACAGTTCCTGAGACAAAAAAAGAAAAAGAAAAAAAAAAACTATAAAGAAATACAGAACAAAAAAGGCACCAAGTGGCATAGCTCCAAGCTGGAGGAGCTATTTTTAGGTCGTGCAATGGGAACATAACCAAGTCCATAATCAGTCATACATGACAGCTCAGTTGCTGTAAATCCCGGTGTTGCTGGCTCTTATAAGTGATTTACAGGATCACACAGTGTTAGGAGACCTCTCTCCACAGAATGTACAACCAGAAACACTGGACACTGGGGTAAGGAGACGCATCCGTCATGGTGGAAAATATACACAGAGCTTTAAAAAAAAGCAAACAATACATGTTGTCTAGACCAATTCACATTTATTTGAAGTTTGCACGCTAGATTGCATAAGTATAAGTGCAGTGCATCCTCTCAGTCAACCTCTGTCTATAGATTCAAGTACCCTGTTTGACCTGTTACTGAACCTCCTTATGGTCATTGTATAATGTTATCCTGTGTGTTGACTAGTGTTCTCCCTATCCAGCAAACTTTGTTAGGGCCCAGATTATATTTGGATTCCATTTCAAAGCAGTTGAAGCCTGCTATAGTTCGCTGTTAGTTAACACTCAAGTATTGCGTTGTTTGTTTCTTCACACTGTTCAGTAGCTTACTGTAATAAAGGACCACGCACTCTTGCGGTACTCTTACATTGGCCCCAACATTAACTACCTCGTGTCATTTGGTTTCCTAAATATGTTGACAAATCTACTGAGATTTGGCAACCAACTCATTTTAACTCTCCGGATTGAGTTGCATCAACTTCCCCTGTCCACTATATTTCTCCCAGGTCCTCTGAGAGGAGAGGAGGAGAGAAATTATTTTAACCAGTACATTTCTGCTGGTTTTCAGACAGGTTGCCAGGTGCCATCAGGATGGAGGGGCTGAAAATAGTGATTACATGTTTCCCACCCCCGTTCTCTAATGTTGACTACCAATTAGCCAACACTTTGTGTATCCTAGTTCATTTCAACCACACTGACACCTCAAGATCAAAAGATCAAGTCAGTCTAAACTCACAGATTATTGGGCTGTTTGTCTGCAGCATGGTGGGACAACATTCAAGATTCAAGAATCATTTATTGTCGTGTGTGTGTGTGTGTGTGTGTGTGTGTGTGTGTGTGTGTATAATATATATATAAACCTGTACAATAATCACTGTAAAATAAAATAAATAAAAATTGAGCTGTACAGATATATACAACATGACAAAAATGTTAACACAATTACTATGTTCATGTTGAAATGTCCCTTTCATGTCCCTTTGTGTGCATTTAACAATGGCTTATTTTTAACCGATTGGGCTCTTCAGAAGTAGAGAGGGTAGAGGAAGTGGTTGCAGGATGACAGTGCAAGATAATGCCATCCTCCTCAGCCTTCATCCTTCCTCCGCCTTCTCTCATATGCGTTTGCTTCTGTGCAGTTCCCCCGTTGGAATACAAATAGGAATAATGTGTGAGTAGATGGACACAGGCATGCACCAGGGGAGACACGCAGTCTCAAGAGAGTTACATGTGGATGGAACTCTGACACGCTGACCTATAAGACAGTCAAAACTAGAGCAGCTTATTGGAGGGAACATGAAAAAACAGAATGAGTTATTTGCGTGTTTTGATGGTCATTATTGATGAGCCTATATAGGACATATCCAAAGTAAATTGAATGCTGTTCATGTACATTTTGGAGTTCATGCATTGGCTTATTCTCTTATGAAAGCTAAGACTTTGAAGTTTCTATCTAAAGTCAGAATCACTCTAAGGGCTATTGTTCATGAGTAATCAAAGCTGGCACACAGTAGAAGTTGTTGGAGTCCCCTGAATTTTTTGTTTTGAAAAAATGTGTTGGTTTAATCCTACAATGACTTTTATCAATGAAATCAAAAGAAAATTACATGCAGCATTTACTCAAATACCACTTGTATACAGAGCTCTGATTGGTTCAGAAAACTTCTTCGGTCCCATATGTGACCCAGTGGAATGTTAAAGGGTTAAAAATAATAACTACTCGTCATAGGATGTCTGAACTCACTCTACTGCACACTCACAGCCACAATGAAAATAAATGGGTCCTTATCTAAAACGGTATATCTTGAAAGGGGGTGTCGTCAAGGCTGTACTCTGATACCTACATTCTTTGCTCTTTTTATACAGCCATTAACACAGGCCATAAGAGAGGATAAGGATATAACTGGTATATTGATTGGAAACGCTCAACACAAAATCTACTTGTATGCAGATGATATTTTAATGACTCTAAATAACCCTGAAACAAGTCCTGCTAAAGTATTGTGTCTACTTAAATAATTGGGTGCATACTTGGGCTACAAACTAAATTTACACAAAACCCAGACTGTGAACTTGGGGCTACCTAAAAACATTTATAGAGCTTGTAAATTCAATCTGAGTGGTGATGTAATTAAATATCTTGGAGTGTACATACCGAAAGATTTGACCACTATTTATGATCATAATTATAGTCCCATAACAGCCAACATCAAATCACATCTAAGTCACTGGTCATTATTACCGACAAATTCGTACAACATAATTAAGATGAATGTACTGTGCAGGCTCCTACTCCTCTTTCAGACATTGCCCATCAATGTACCTCCAAAACAATTTCAGGAATGGAATAGGATGATATTTATATTTATTTGGGCTGGAAAGAAACCATGGATTAGACTTCGAACACTACAGCTGGTGAGTTGGCAAGGGTGGGTTGGGCCTACCTTGCTTAGAAGATTACTGCAAAGCAGCACAGTTATGCATCCTGGTCAACTGGTGTGATCCAAACCTAGATGCAAAATGGAAAGAAATAAAACAAAACTTAATAAGTATACCTCTACCATCTATATTGGGAGACAATACTATCCAGAAAAAATATTTAGATAAGTCTATTAGTTGGATTGTAACCCCTCTAAATATCTGGCACAAAAAACTCAAAGACCCAACATTTGAAAGAAATGCATGAATATCGTGATGGTTAGCATTTGACACAGATTTCACACTGGCCAAACTGGACAGCAGATTTAAATACTGGATAAATTGGGGTGTTACCTCATGCTGTAAGATGTCTACCAACTCAGGCTTTAACTCATTTGAACAACTTAGGAAAAAACATGACTTGGAGAAACAGGATCTATTTATAGATATTCACACGATTCATGTACGGGAAACCCAATCAAAAAACTGATGTCCAGGATTTGGATAGATGGATAGAGGTCTCTCCACAATGTAAATCAAATCCAAGTGAGATACAGTTAACAGAAGATGACTGGTTAAATATTTGTAAAACATCATCCACCACCTCTAAGCTCAGATTTATGGAGGGAATTCACCTGGAAAAACGCAAGATTTTTAATAACTCCAAAATTAAAAGTTCACAGACCGACAATAAACCATGAACAATGTTGGAGAGGGTGTGGTTACGTAGTTGCTGGCCATTTTCACATATTTTGGGAATATCCTAATATCTCTTCATATTGGGCAGATGGAATAGCAGTAATCAGATCAATATTTAACCTGCAAACCAGTCTGAATTTCAGTGTAATGTATTTAGGAAACATCCAAAATGAGGTAAATAAACAAGACAGATACTAGCTAGCAACAAACAAATAAATAGGAAATGGCTGAGTAATGAGTGTCCAACAATTTCAGATTGGATAAAAATAGTTGAAGAAATTCATAGCATGGAAAGGAGAACATTTTCCCTAACACATAAGACTGGAGAAGTTATTTGGGTCAGAGGTGATCCCAACACTGAATATCTGTTTTGATTGGAGAACTATATGTTTTTTGTTTTGTAGTACACATTGAATATTCGGTATACCTTTCTATCCACAAAAGGACACTGGAATGTTTTTTTTTCTTTCTTTTTTTGTTTGTTTTGTTTTGTTGTTCTGTGTGGAGAGATATCTTCCGTTCTTTTCTCACTTTCTCTTTCCACAGTTCATTTGGCAAAAAGCTGCTGTTGCTTTATATATATATCTATATATCTTTTTCTGGGCAAGAGGGATATGGAAAATATATGGAGATCTTTCATTTCACAGTAGATGACCCTCTCTGATGTACATGTTCTATGTATGTATTTTTTGTTGTTGTTTTACTTGAAAAACAATAAAAACAAAGTTAATATAATAATAATATCTACTATGCTGTTTAAAATACAGCATATAGTGTATCAGTACTGAATGATAATTTTGCACAGGGCAGAAAAGAAAAAGTTCTTGTTTAGCTACTTTAAGAAATGCAACAAACAAGTGACAGTCACATAGACATGAACTGAATTAACTTTTACGCACTGGGTTAAACTACCTTTTATTCAGTATTGGGAAAATAAAATTTAATTATTATGTACATTATATTGTTCCTTATCATTTGCTTGATGCTTTTGCAGATAGTTAGTTTTGCAGATAAAACTTTAAATATAAGGGTTTAACACCCATGTATCTGTATATTTAAGTAAGTAATATATGCTGTATCTTATAGCATATAGTTTAAAGAGATGAACATATAGAGAATTAACCACTGACAATTGTGTGTTGTATGTGTTACAGCTTGTAAATGAAGGTTTATCATTCTTGGTCATGTCTGAAGGAATGTTCTTTCCTTCTGGTTCTCTCATCTGCTGCATGGCACTTCCTAATTGTTCCTTTGGGTTGTGTTTGTTTTAGTTGATACTTGAAGATTTAATTAGTCACATTTCTCTTGTGTTGCTTTCAACTGTTCTGTTATATGCCTTTGTTATGGCAGTGTGGCTGGATCATGTCAAGTTAATTGCAATGCTTTGCCAAAAATGTATATTGTAAAATTGCAATACTGTAATATTGCAAAATGTATATTTTCCTGCAGCTCATATCAAGGTTCTTCTGAAAATATCAATACATGCCGTACCAGTAAAACTGGAACAAACAAGACTTTTTAGATTACTTATAACTCAAGCAGTAATGACCTCTGGGTCGTGAAAAAACCCAGATTGACGTCACCGCAGCATCTGCAGTCCATTTCACTGGATGTGAGGGCCAATAAACCTAATTTGGTTTACCAAAACAACAATGTTTGGATTCCCTATCGTTCTAACTGATGACCCCATGAGAGAATTGACTACAAAAATACATACATCTCATACAAACTGCCGACTCTTTCAGAGGACAAGCAATAACAAGATGAAGGCTGTATTCTTGTCCATATGAAAATGTAGATTTTCCGATTAGCTTTTTATCCATAGCTGTAATATTTTTCTATGGTAAAAGTAAAGATACTCTTGGCTTCAGCATTGTCCCTTAGCAGAAATACCTTTTTTAGACTTTAGGCTACAACTGATCACTAACATAATTTTTTTTTCAGTCATTCATTGATGGAGTGGATTAGTTTTCTCAGGAACAGGGTCATCGCTTTGTTGAAAGCTTCACTTGTGTTTCAGCTTCAGCTTTGAAATACACTGCTTCACATAATTGTCAAGCAATCCTTGATACATTTCATTGTTGAAAGGACTGTAGTCAGAAAGTCGAATTTTGAGCATAGCTCGACCTTACCTCTGTACGTAAACACACTGAATGAGCGCAAGCTTGCCAGTCCCTAAAGGACCAAAACTGCCCCACAAGTGTACCTATCACATCAGCCCTGACAGTAAACCTACTGACATGAGAAGTCAATAACACTGACTGTCTTGTGAGAAAGCAGTGTACTTAGAAACATAACACCCACCTAGACTAGGTAAGGCACCCCCACTTCATAACAATGACAGGCCTTGATGTCAGCAGCAGCCATCCCCAGCAGGATGCAGCCTGTCACAGACACACACATAAAAACACTAGATCCCAAACTGATCAAGTATCTGTGTGACGATCCCTGAACCCATATGATTTTATGGTTGTTAGTGGGGACACTACCAGACACTACAGGACACCCTCAGAAAGCCCTTGTCCATTCTCTGATGAGTCGCAACTGTTTTGAAGGCACAAGGGAGACCTACACAATATTAAGAAGTTGACCATAATGTTATGCCTGATCTGTGTAAAAGGTCTGCTATTTGTATCTCTGACGTCCTTTTCTTTTTCCTGACACACCAAACTTCCAAAGCAGATCAAATATGTATGATCTCCCTCTGACGCATGGACTCTGACACTCTCAATGCTGAATGTGCTGAAGTAGTCAGTCCTGTATAAATTGGCAGCCATTCCACAATCTAGAGTACTTGCAGATGATTTTCCACACCGAGGAACAATTTAGTTGGAAATAATTTGGAGATTTTTTTTAACTACTGCCACATTTAGAGACATTAAGGACCTTTTTTGCCCCTGAGGCCTTTCTGGGTGGTGTTTTCATATTCTCCCTGTCTCTGCATTGATTTTCTCCAGGTACTCTGGTTTCCTCCCACAGACATGCTTGGTAGGTTACTTGATGATTCTAAAATGACCCTAGGTGTGAATGTGAGTGTGAATGGTTGTTTTGTCTGTGTGTTAGCCATGTGATAGGCTGGTGACCTGTCCAGGGTGTTATGATATAACAGGGTGTCGCCCGATGACAGCTGGGATAGGCTCCAGCAACCCCGCGACCCTAGTAAGGATGTGATAGTAGAAGATGAGATGAGACACCACACACAGAACAATCGGCAGGATATACATTTTATGGCCCATCTTTATCTATAGACAGAAATAGGTGTTTTCTTGTTGAATGATTCCTCTTTCACATTGAAAATACCAGGTTGACACAGGATTTTCAGACCCGCCTTTAGTGTGCTTTAGTGTGCTTTCACATCGCCAGCAGTCCTAGGTCTGACCTCCCGTTTTGAGAGCTGCGTCTCTGTTTTTTTCCACCCCCATCGTGTAAACAATGTCATCATTAAACATTTAAGTACACTACACTGCGAGGTAAACAATGGACAGCATTATGTTTTTTTTTTTTTAAAGCAGTTCAGTTTTGTTGAAGACCTGAAGAATGGGCCAATAAAACCCCCACTCTTTCAAAAGGCTGCTGATATTTGAACAAATCACTGTGTCCCGCACAGTGCCCCACATCTGCCGCAGAATCTCCTATTCTCCACAGATACAGAGAAGCTTGCAGATTTTACAGTCTTGCCAGTGCGCTGCCATGGTCGAAAAAAAAGTGTGCCATATCACTTTACAAGTTGTATTTAAACACAGTCACACATGCATTCCCTGATCAGTGCAATTTCCCAAAAATTATGTTGGGTAATTCACCTATGCGCTCCCATTAACGATCATGAAATAACACATTTGATTTGTGTAATTGAAAAATTGGACAAAAAGCGGTGTCTTATGGGAGTAGACCGAAACTTTGCTCTGTTTTATAGTGACACAGTATGACAGACCATCCAGTGACAAAATCAGAATGTGGTTGGCAGGTAGCCGAGTCGATTAAAATCCTGAGTCAGTTGATCCAGGTCAAATACGAAAAACCCGGGTCAACGAGGGTCGATTTTTTCGTCTGCTGTGAAAGGGGCTTTAGTCAGCAATTTCTATGGGATGGGACTTTTAATGTTCAAGGATATAGTGAGCCAGGCTTTAAAATAACTAGTACCAAGAAGAAAAGACTTTAAAAAAATAAATCATCTAAATATGCTCTAGTTCATCCCTAAAATTGTTCACATAAGTGCATATTTTTTTTGCTTCAATGATTTAAAACAGAGTTCCACTGCAGGAAATATGAGCTTTTTTTCCCGAGCAGTTACCTCAAATGACCGGAATGCGGTGAGGTTTCGAAACACGCTGTGCTGCCTCTTTCACTTTTCCCCCTACTTGAAAGTGTTCAAAGTGTTGAATGTTCTGCTGATAAAATCACACCGCTTCTCTCACCAACACATATTGTACTTTGCATCTGACTTCGAAATGGAAATTACACAGCCTTGGATGCTGTCCAGGCAGCATTCTGGGAAATATAGGAGGTCATAATCGATCTAGAGGGAGAGGCTGATTGGAGAAAAGTGTGCTTTCATCAGATCATGATTTGATTAAAATTCAAACACATGACCATCCACACATCCAAACAAGGCATTCATTTGAAAGTGGTAGTATGATAGTCTGGTCCCCAGGTAGACCTAGTTCGGGTTATTAGACCATCATCATATTAAAAAGTGGATGGAGACAGGAAATTTTTTGAGACTTCTATGTGCCGCCAAGATTTTTATGCTTCTGATGTCTGGGTCGTGGCTTCTGCAGTCATCCACGTGCAAGGTCAGAAGTTTAGGAGAGATGCCTGCAGCGCTCCTGTGGAAACTGATCTGGGGAGCTCTGTGGCCATGAGTTCAGAGCACTTGACTTCCACAGACCAGAGCAGTGTCCCCTGGCAGATGAGTGCAGGAGCATAAATGTAGCTACAATTGCCTTAAAGTCAGGCAACCATCCTCAACATAAACCTGCTTAGAGTTTGTATGCAAACTGTAGCTGGTTGATGTGTTTTCACCACCTGCCAAATCTGAATAATGACTTTATTACTGCTGTTTATGTTCCTCAAGAAAAGCAGACATTGCTGACATTGCTCTTTGTCTGTGCTTTAATTAAAACATTACAGAGCAGTGATACTGAAATTCTTGAAAATACATGATAATGCAGAACTCTGGCCAAAGTAAAATTGTAAAGTTATTGTTTTATCAAGACACTTCATCATCAATACTTATCTCAAAATTCTTTATATTTTTCTCCCACATTGTTGTCTGTTAGGCCATGTTCTACATCCCAGCAAGACCATACTGTACTGAGAGAGGGTACAATTATTAGAGCCACTTTTTCTTCACTTTGAATCTCAAGATTCAAGATCACTTTATTGATCCCTGCAGGGAAATTGTTTTGTCCAAGAATCTCAAGATAACAGAGAATATAAATGTGACCAGACATAGACATAAGAGTCAGGGGGAAAAAATAGATAAAAAATAAAACAATCTTAATAATAGTGTAAGAATAAGGTAGTTTAGTTACTAAAAATATACTGAAAATATACAGTCCAATCTACAATCACAGTCATGAGATATATACAGTAGACATTTTTAAAGTGTCTCAGTCTGGAACCAAAGTGTCACAGTGTTTGTTAAATACAATATCTATAAAGTGTCTTATATATAGATGCAGATGCGCAACAGAAAATGGAATCACCCAAGCCATTAACTGTTAACCTGCTAACAGTTAGCATTGTGTATTCTGATGGCTGTGGCTCATTGGCAGATTTTATCCTATACACTTTCTAGGACTTTTTTACTTTTTTTTTTGTCTTCATTCTTGAGCCAATCAAATAAAATAGAATACAAAGATGTATTATGTGCAAACAATAATCTTCAGTGCCCTTTTCATTAAATAGAGATTTTGAATTCACTAATTTTGTCACTATTTCCACATACTTCATATATATGTGGAGTGCGGTTAAGTCCACTAACAGGAAACAGATTCATGGTCTGTGATTACTGCATACAAAAGACTTGCGATAAAAACACCAGAAACCTTGAGCTCTTCAGTTGCCAGGATACAGCCATTACAGATTCTGACGATGAGTTTCTGATGAATAACACATTAATATTTTGTAAGAGTTAAGTTTCCAACAGCTGATGAGTTTTTGTTATTGTGTTAATGTGATTGTGAGTTTCCTACATGTGTGGCACTCGTGGTTTCGTATTGTTTTTACAGCTGTTAACAGACAGGAAAATCATGCATTCCAGTTTGACAATGACTACTCTCAGACCCTCTAAACATCACGCTGGAGAAAGAGATCAGGGCTCCTTTAAAGGAATACAGAGCTATTGGAAGAATGATCAACTAACGGGATCGCACAACGTTTTATTTGGTAGATCTCTGGCTTTGCTGCTATGAATACATAAACAGACGCTATGTTAAATTATAATGAAGTAAATTATAATCAACTAAACATGACTGCACTGGATTTAAAAAATATATCCAAACAATACTGAAAGTCTGTATTGGTTGGTACAGGATTCATCATTATTGTACCACTTTTATCCCCAATGCTATGATTACCATGATACCACAGACTATATTAAATGATGTATTAAAAGATTGTATTTAAAGACTGACATCTGATTCCTGAAGAGCAAATTTAAAGCCTGGCGTGGTTCTGGCATTGTCAGTATCTGAGTCTAACTCACGGCCCAAAAATGTGCAAAGAGATGTAGTTGAGGCTGGCAGGTGATTCCTAAGAGTTTAAGCAGACACACCCTTAATTATGTGCAAATATAGCCTTTGACACAATTTAGATTGAGAGAACATTTCTGTAGAACATTTGAGCTGCATGGTGGTAATATTCTAAATTGGGTAATACAATAACTTTCTCTTTAATCTGTGAGCTTTGTTTGACCGAATGAACTAAGAGGGAATAAAATTAACCTCTTTAAAGAATGCTTTTGGTGGAGTTACGGAAATAGTTTGGAACATATATATATATATATATATATATATATTCCAAAAAAAAAAACTTGGCATCCACATCATCTTCAACTGATTTGTTCTACCAATTTCTGTTGAAATGTTGGATATTTGAACAAGGAGGTCTACATGAATTTAGTGTTCTTGTTGTGACCTTCCAAAGCTGAATTGTCCAACAAGACAATGTCACACAATGAGAGACAGAGTGACCAAGATAAATATTGACATTTGACAGTAAAGAAGAGAAGCCAGAGGGATGTTAGTAGGAAGAGACTATCAAATAGTGACTACGAGAGGAAGAAGAAGTGACGTAGTGTAGATATGTGTGTCTGAATGAGTTTATTTGACCCATGTTTAAACAGAGAACTTCTTCATATACACCCAAATACCAGCAAAAACAAATATGTACAAAAAAATGTAGTTGCTGTAAAGCGTGTTTATTTAAAGACATTTGAACTATTTACAAGTTATATTTCTTTTATTTCTACTCTTTCTGGATTTTCCTCACCTAATATGGACAGCTTTTTTGTCTGGAACACCTCCATTAAAAATTAGAGGTGATGACCCTGGAGAAGATAAAGGACAAAATGATGGGGGCAGAGGAAATGACAAATACAACAGCCTGACAGTTTGTTACCATAGAATGAAGCCAAACTAATCAAGCTTCTTGGCTACAAGTCACAGATAGATTGTGCACATTGTGTTTATTGGTGACAATGGCACATGGCGAGCACTGCCAAGGTATTATATTATGTGAGCTTGTGTTTCCGTGGGCTAACAATGTCGTTATTATGTACAATACATTTCTTGAGGCAATTGTGTACATAACAGATAGAAAGGCATTCAGCGTTATGTTCTTGATGGAGAGAGTTGTACTGGGTGTCATTGTGCATGCTGTTGTTGTCACTGACGGAAACCCAAAATGCAGAATAAAAGAAGTAAAAAAGAAGTAAAAGATGTAGGTCACAATGTAGTTTGAAATCCAAGGACAAGCTGTCTTCTCATTTGTTGAATGAAAGAAATTTAAGGATCAAATTATTGGGCTTGAAGAAGGCAGAGTAGAGGAAGAAAATAGTTGATATGGTTGTGTGGCATCTCGTTCCATAAAGTCCAAGTAAAATAGCAGCAATGCAAATGCGAATTTTATAATGTCCTAGCTTATTAATACACTTTTGACATTTTCTTGATGTTTTTTTAAATGCTCTTGCTTGATCAGGAGCTACTAAGAGTAACAACAGGGGTCATTTTTTTATTTCTGTCTGTTGCTTTAAATAAATTAAATTGTGCATTAAAGTATCTCTTCTGCAGTGGTAAATTATGATATAACTTGTAATTACTGTGCAGTTTTGGTTGAAAAAAAGCACAGTTTAAGGGTACTCTCAAACAATCCAAACAAATTTCCTGTGTAAACATTCAAGGGTATTAGGTATTAGTCAGGCCCTGTGTATCTCCATAGAAATAAAGATCAGAACAGAAACAGCAAGCAAATAAATGTTAATTTTGAGAGGAAATTGCCCCAAAAGATGAAAATCTTTTGATTCTATATTTTATTTAAGTTGGTAATTGTTGTATAATGGCAATATTAAACTTGAGGGTGTGCTTAAACATATTATTGGCACTTCAGCAACGCTACCAGACCGAGGCGCTTGCCAGTAATGACGTTTAAGCACACCCTCTCATGTAATATTGCTTAAGTAAAAAATATTTTGCAATAAATCAACTCTTAAGAGTAAAATTTATCCAAAAAGTTACTCAAGTAAATGTAACTAGTTACTACCACCTCTACCTTAACTAGCTAGCGTGACTAACTAAACTGACATTATCTATTTGTCTGTCCTCTTTTAGCTAAACATGATCTACATTTAACAGCATTACTCAACTCACACGGTTTGTTTGGAAATAATGTCTAATGTATTTTGCCTCTTTGCTGGTTTGCTGAACATGTTTACAGAAGCAGATCTGAATCAAACCAAAGATCCTCAGATTTAAACCAAAGATTTAAATATTTTTTAAACCGTCTCTGTCAGAAGTTTAGGCCTTTTTAAGCCTTTTTGGCTTTGTGGTCATAGTTAAAATAATCAGAAACTTTAGCCCTAGCTAGCACTTTTCCAGTATCACAAAAAGTGAATGCCGACGGTCCCTTATAACTGATACATACATTTTAAATTTTATAACACTCAGAAGTCATTTACAACACATATTTTAATAATTGCTTTTGTGTTTTGTTGTGTACAACCTCTGCACCAACTCCCTCTGGTGATAAGATGTTACGTAAAGTCACTGAACAGTATTAAATTAAGCTTAAAATGCTCTTGATACATAATTTATTGAAATTCTCTGTGTCTGTTAAATCTGGGCTTTTTTCTTTACCCATTTAAAAGTCGAAAAAGACCAAACAAAGGATGAAGAATAGTGATTCATGATTTTCAAAGAACTCGTTCCAAAAACAACCCAAATTTATTCGTACTTTATTTCTTTATGTTTCTGACTCACAACTGTCAAAATTGCATTATTACTATGGCCTGGAAGGAGTTTCTGGGCTTTACTACTTTTATCATGTTTCAAATATTCCATTTACATGACTTAATTGGAACCAAATATTCATACTACAGAGTCATTTTAGCTTGTCTTTAAGGGTAACATATTTGAAATCAACCAAGCAAATGTAATCTGAACCAAGCAATCTGAAATTTCAGTGTGAAATAGTAGTTGCTGTTAAAACCGTCATGTAAACGCCCAATTGAACACCTATTTATTGCCTGTATTTACTTTTTTTCACTGGCCGGCTCATTAATGATGAATAAGCTAAGAGAACATGCTGCCCTTTTGCCCAAAAACAATAATAAACACACATCTGTTTCTTTGACCCTGAGTGGACAGGGGAGAGGAATGACTGCTGGAGCATGAACTTCCTGTTCTGATGGATGAGAAAATACACATACTTTAAATAAACATACATGAACGTGCTACTAAACCATACGTTCACACAGGAGCGCTTGAGTTCAAATAACAACAGTTGGGGTGAAATATACATGAATGTTACCTTGTTATTGCAAATGACATCTTCTTCACGTGTAGTTATACACAGTTAGCATAAAAATGCTACTGACTTTGCTCTTCTTTCCCTCTTAGAGTAATGTGGAGGACCCTAACACTCTCACTGCTAGTTGTACTGTCTCTGGGCACAGAGGTGAGTAGCAGTCTAGTAGCATCAAACGGAGTGGGAGTACAAAGTAATTTTGTGTTTTTGCCATGTTAAAAGCTTGGAATGCAAAATGTGTTTGATGTTGTGCATGGTTTATATGTAATTCCAATTTATCACGTAATGAGGACACCTTTGACACAACCTTTCATTTGATTTATTACAAACCATTTAATTAATTCAGACAATGTGCATTGACATTAACATTTTTTATCTTTGCATATTTATAATATCTCTGATATACTGTATTTTTGAATGACTATATTGCGCAGGTGTCCCAGTCTCAGGATGTGGAGTCCATGGTAACAGATGAAAAGCCAGTGTATGAACTGCAGGAGAATTTCAGTGAAACAGCCATGGGGCTTGGAAACGCAAGACGCCAGATCTTGGCTGCACAGTTTGAATGCTATCTCAAGATAATCCATGATCCTCCAACAGCAGAAGGTGATAAAATTCTGCTCATTGTTATTTCTTTTCACAGTTCAGCTCATAACAGACGTCCAGCCGTGGCTTACGTCTTCTTAATAGTATTAACATAGTCAAAGAGTTTTATTGAAATCACTCATTATGCAAACGTGTCACTGTCTACAAACAAAAATACATTCATTGCACTTAGATTACCTCACTATTAATCGGGTGACTATAAACCATGAACACAGGCAGACTGATGAGGCCATGACCACAGACCAGTAATATGCGACTCTGCACATCAGAAACTCAAAGATGGTGGAGACACTCACATGATATTATCGTAAATTTATAATATAGAGTATATAAGGGACAATTTGATCCAAACAGCTGCATCTTCTCATTATGTCTTGGAACTTGTTACATTAAATTAGCTGGCCGTTAGACTGTTAGGTTGCCTCGGTGGCTTGTCGATGCCAAACAGTGGCCTGCACCAGTGTTGTCAGAAATTACAGCTAATGTCACCACTTGAATGATAAACATTTTGTGTCCATGATTTACTATGTCACAAAGACCACCTTACAAGTCCCATTTGCACAAAGCATCAGTGTAGTGTGGTAATAAATTAAAGATTGTTCGGAGCTTGAAGACACTGGCTAATTTTTCTTGGCAAGCAATTTCATCAAAAAACTCAGTTTTACAGTGCTGCCTAATTAAGGTGTGTACACCGAGTACTTTTTGACTGTAGAATAAGGGGCCGTTATTGCCACATGAGGCTGTTCTCACTGACCTCGCCAGTGCAGTAGCAAAAGGATCAGGAAATAGCTTATTACCTGCCATGATATATCATATCGGTATACCCAAGCACATCATCTCTGTGCCCCAGCACATTGTCAGCATGTCTCAGCATATGATAAGCCACTTTTTGATCTCGGCGTCTCTCCACCATTGGATGCCTTTCAGCCTCAAGGGGCAATAAGAAGCAATCTACAATATGGTGAAGAGACTGGCTATTTTTCAAGAAAAGCACTCCCTGTTACAGGTCTGCACATATTGTCTGAACTTTTTGATGAAAAAATAACATACATCTCATTAAATAATAAATTTGTGGATATAATTAAATAACACACAGCAAGACACAATATTGGTTGTCCCACCCATTAACAGTTTCCAGCACACTTAAAGAGAGAGAGAGAGAGAGAGAGGGGAAGTGAGTCTGAAAGAAAGGAAACTTGCCCTTTGTCTCTTTGCCCAGCGCCTGTTACTCCTATTTAGTATTTCACTGCCTTTGAAATGTTTTTTGTGCTTTGTTTCCCAACATGCCTCTGTGCAACCTGGCATCGCCAGGTTTCCGTCCATTGTTGACAAGCTTTGTGTGGCCCAACTGTGCTTAGTCACATAGTTTATTTGAGTTAGATAAACTATTTATGTTGAACAGGTGATTTATATGATTCATCCTGTCAGAAGGTTGATTAAAAACGTAAAATGTTATTCTGAAATGAGACAGACTCATTGTGCATCAGTTTATGTATTTGCCGATAATGTCGAAAGTGTTGAAGTTGTTGAAAGTGTTGAAGCTTTCCACCTGTGTAAAATTGTAGGAAGCTATTTATATAAATGCTCAACTTGGTGCTGCTTATTTCATTTAAAAAGACAAAGTATGAGTTTTTGCACTGGGAGGACTCATAATTAAAATCAGTTTTGTCCCTGGTCTAATTCACTGATCAGGCACAACATTATGACCAACTTCCCATTATTGTGTCTCCATTATACCTCCAAAATAGTTCTGACTCAATACAGAATGGAGAGAATAGAGAACGGGACTTTATAGGTTGATGGGGATGGTCCTTTGTGGATCAGGCTTGTTCCAGTGCATGCCGCATATTCTTGATCAGAGTTGTTCCTAAAGCCTTTTTGTGTGTCAGCGCTTGTGTCAGGCTGCATCCTGCTGGAGATGGCTGCAGTCATCAGGTAGTGTCATTGCTATAGGGTGGTGGTGCCTGGTCTGATCTGGTCTAGGTGGGTGCTACTAGTCTAAGTAACATCCACATGAGTGCCAGGTCCAAAGGTTTTCCAGCAGAACATTGTATTGTCACAAGAAGGTCAATATCATATACTTCTCCTGTCAGTGGTTATAATGTTACGCCTGATCCGTGTATCTGCAAGTTTAATGTTTCTACTGCCCTCTGCAGGCACTCATTGTAACCGTACGTGGGATGGCTGGCTGTGCTGGGGCGATACAGCTCCAGGGACTGTCATGCAGATGTGTCCTGAATACTTTTACGACTTTGACCCTACTGGTAAGGCCTAACTAGCTACATACGTTTATAGACACAAGTCTTTACCATGAGTGTCTAATGTTTCCCCTTTTGTTTGTATTGATTTATAAGATGCTTCTTTTAAAATTCACAATGAACTGTACAATGTCTTTAACAGAGAAGGTTACCAAAGTGTGTAATCCCGATGGCCAGTGGTTCCACCACCCAGAGAGCAACAGAGTTTGGTCTAACTACACCCAGTGTCAGGACTATACTAAAAATAAACTCAAGGTAAAACATCATGCGGCAAAATCACTGAGATACTCTGTTTATTGTAGATACGTCAAGCGGAGTGCTCTCAGGAAACAGATGCATTTTTTTAAAAGGAAGACAAGATTACACAATGAGAGGTTTTTCTCACCTTTTAACTGTGATATTTCTTTAAGAGCGGCCTACACAGTCGTGAGCATTTATACTTGCGAGACACAGAGAAGAACATGCATTTCAGACCTACTACCAGACATGTAGTTAAATTTCTGTGGAGGTAAACAAGGCTATAGGGTAGTGTATGGATTGCAGATCCAACACAGAAGCACAAATCTAGCTTAAGGATTTCAGGAGTCATTTGCAGATGTGTAAAATGTACTTCAGTACACACTGGATATTTACTTGACATTATGTCTTTGGGTCATTCATAAACCAATAGAAACAGAAAACTCTCTCTTTTTTTCTTCATTTTACTGCTGTCTTACCCAAAGGTCACCAAGTGTCTTGCATTCTCCCAAAAATGAGCCACAGATGTGTTGCAGGCCAAAATAGCCTATATAGGGTCAAAGGTCAACATGTGCTTAAAGTCACACACTTTGATCCACCTATTAGTTTATCCCTGTGATTGAGTTGTAATACATACTATCCTCACTATGTTAGGCTAATCCAAGAGCAATGTTCAAAATACTGCTGCAAATTTACTGCATTTCTGTGTGTTAATTGGTTGTCTGGCAGGTTTTTGTTTTTTGCCAAAAAGGGCTGTAGATAATCCTATTTAGAGAAGCTGAAGTTAACTAATGGCGTAACGTAAAGTCCTTTGCACTTAACATCTAAGAAGTAAAGCTGTGACTCAGTGATTTAAATGTGAATGTGCCCTTTTTGATACTGACCTCTAGTTCTTGATGTCAGATTGTGTTAACCAGCTGGATGTCTACAAGCACACTCTTTGCTGACCTAAAGAGACAATTTGTCCAAGAATAGTCCCTGTTAGTGGTGTGGCAAAGCATTCGACCTGGCAAAAAATATTCCTCTTGTGTTGTGATGACTGAGGAGGTGGACTTTTAATGAATCTCAACTTTTTGCTGTGACCTTTGGCCAACAATCATTATTTTCTTGAGTGCATCTTAATTCCCAGCCATTCAGGAATTACTTCAAGTCCAGAAAAAATGTATTATCCTTACAGTCTCATTTGATTTACTCTGTGCTGCAAAAAGGCAACCAGGCTTTTCATATGTTGTTTATAGACTCTGCCTTCCTGTACTGGTTTAAATATTGATTTCAAAATGAAATGATCCTTAACTTATTTATAATAATGAAATGCTTTTTCCTATAGTTTGCCCTCAGTCTCTACTACTTAGCTATGGTGGGTCATGGTCTCTCCATTGTCTCCTTAATTATCTGTCTGATCATCTTCTCCTATTTCAAGTAAGTCATTTGAGAATTTTCCTCCCTGTAGATATTCAGTATGAATAAATATGAGCTATTGAATGACATAGTATTAGCCATCAAGGCGTGAAGTAATCCTAACTGATATGATTTCTCTGTCCTCTCCATCTCTTGCTGTATCTTTCAGGAGTCTTAGCTGCCAGAGAATTTCTCTCCACAAGAACATGTTTCTCTCCTTCATCTTGAACTCCATTGTTACCATAATGTGGCTATCGTTCACCTTCAATAACCAGGCCATAAATGCCAGCAACCCTGTGAGCCACTGAATTATACTTCATCTCAATGTTGCCTATTTTTTCCCATGATGAAAAATACTACTTGACAAAAATTAATTAATTACTTCAGATTTCCTGTCTTATCAGGTGAGCTGTAAATTCCTGACTGTGCTGAATCAATATACGGTCATATCCAACTACTTCTGGATGCTGTGTGAAGGGATCTACCTCCACACTCTGATCATAGTGGCCGTCTTTGTTGGGGAGCAGCAGCTCTTCTGGTACTACATCCTGGGATGGGGTGAGTCTAGAGGCTCCGACAATGTTATTGCCATTACAGGCTGATTTCTCGTTGTAGTTTCACGTTTTCATATCAGTTTCTTCCACTTGTAGTGCATGCGAGGATGTGCTACAAATGCATTCAATAAAGAGCTTTTCTAACAATGTAACCCTCATACAAATGTGAAGTAATTCCGTTACAGCTGCAGTTTGTGATTTATGCTCTGATTATGTGCTCACCGGAGTCTAGTAAGACATCTGCACTATCTCAAAATGTCCGATAAGTAGGACTCCAAGTGATAAGTCAACAGACTCTGTTTTAAAGTCCTTGGCAGTGCCAGAGCATTTATTTACGTATTCCACTGGATGTACGAAAGCATTTTGAGACTTCTCAAGAAGTCTCAAAAAGTGTATCTGTTGCACTGACAGCATAACTTTTCAAGCATAATTCAACACAAAAAAACTTAGTGGCTGGAAGTACCTGTGTTCAGACAAGTGGGCTATTCATGTTTTCTGTAGAGCTGCATTTGCAAGCACTTATGTATTAGTAATGGATTATTCTATGTCCCTCTAAGGCTCACATCTTTTTATAGCTGTACCGTACAGCCTTCCTGTAATGAGCACGGAACCATTTCAAATGATGCTGCTGGTACAGAAGCTGAAAACGTGACTTCGCCTTTTCTTGGACTCAAAATCACATAGTGGTTTCTTTCACGCTTTCTTTCATAGTAGGAGATCAGTACAGTTGTTGTAAGGGTACATTAAATATTAACGAACAGGAGCAGACTTGGTTTTACAGCGCCATAATAACAGGAAGGAACCTTATTGGTTTTACTCTGTACAAAACTGTAGGTGAAAGAGGCAACAGTTTACCATTTTATGAAGAATACAGCCTCCCGTCTGTTAGCATAGTTTGCCATTGTCTATATCATTGCAGCTTTCAAATAGAGCTAATAAGCTTGTGATTACAACATGGAGAAACCAGTTACCATACCAGTTACCATATAATATATATTGTGTTCGTTTGTCAGCTTTGATGGTGCCATTAGTCTGATTCTTTTTACGTCTGAATTCTCCTTGCTAACAAAGTAAAAGGTTTAATAACTTTAAAGTCAAATGTTAAAATAATTACAAATGTTTTATGTGTTTTTCATCACACATTTATGCTGTTTTTTCTGTATCAAAAGGTTTTCCCATTGTTCCTGCCATCACTTACGCTGTGGCTCGCGGGCTCTACTTTAACGACAAGTAAGATCTTGCACCTTTAGAGTTGTTCATTTCTCTCAAGTATGAAAGTCCACATCGTGACGAGGAATGCTACAGCATACAGTTTACTTGGTTGCTTCCCTTTTTCTCTGTAGCCAACCCTCAGCTTGGTGCATTATGCCCCTTAGTGCTCACAGGAATGGTGCCAGGATTTTGTGTTTATGTGCGTTTCAGGTGTTGGATCAGCTCACACACTCACCTGCTCTACATCATTCATGGTCCCATTCAAGCTGCGCTGCTGGTGAGTAGTTATTAAAAGTGTGTTTTCTAAACCTATCAGATATACTGTAAATGTGATCAAAACAGAGCCTCACAACAAGATTTTTAAACATTAGGTGATGGCTTATTGTGCACCAGTGCACTATGAGACACGTGACCAGTATACAGCGTTTGACTTTAAGTGATTATGATTGTGTAAACTGTTGTCAGGGGATTGACTTTTTCTCTGTCATAGGTCTTCAACAGGGGGCACAACAGGCCCTGCACGGGGTCACAAAATCTTTCGTTGATCAGACATTTTTAATATATTTTTTACATTTTCCCCCACAAATTTAAATTTCTTTAAATATACATTAACATGAATCCAACATATTTTAGTAAAGGGACAAGGGACAGCTTAATAATGAATGCAAAATGATAATAATGTGTATTTATAAATAGCACTAGGTTGAGTTTAATATAGAACACATATAATAGATATGGAGTCCCTACTTAATCTCTCCTTCAGCTCGGGGTCCTTGGCCTGAAAAACATTGAAGATCCCTGCTCTATGTAATTGTCATGCCGACTAACAGGAAAAGTGATTCCAGAAAGACTTTCTCTGACTGCTTATTTGACAGTATGGCCATGGTACCACCAACAGGCCATTCATTGTAATTCTTTCAACAGTATGCAAAGGTGCACCTTCCCCTCAAGCTTTCAGATGTATGCTTATGTGAAATTGTTTCCTCCTTTTGCATAATTATCCACCCATTCTGGTTTTGTCTACTCATCTCTCCAGGTGAACTTTTTCTTTCTCCTGAATATTGTCCGAGTTCTGATCACTAAGCTGAAGGAGACTCACTGTGCTGAGTCCACAGCCTACATGAAAGCAGTCAGAGCCACCCTCATCCTCATCCCTCTGCTGGGAGTCCAGTTCATCCTTATCCCCTGGACACCAGAAGGACGCATCAGCCGGGCCATATATGATTTCTTCATGAACATATTCTCCCACTTCCAGGTACAGTCAGGTACAGGTGCCGTGTTGGAGTTTGGTCACAAAGCTGTTGCTAACCTTTCACACAGACAAAAAATTCATGGATGTATTTAAAAAAAAAAAAAAATTAATAGTGATTAACTAGAGAACAGAGAGCGCATTCAGCAACACTTGAACGCTTTTTGCCCTTGAAACTTAGTTAACAAGCACTAATGCTGTGTGGAGCTAGAGAAAAAGAAACCATGTTTGATCTGCTCCATGTTTTTTCGAATACGACAGAGTGGGTCTATTGATTATTCACATTTATTATTTACAGGATTATCTCACTGGCATCTGTGTCTGTATTAATAATTGATCTTTGCTTTACAGGGACTCTTGGTGGCAATAATCTTCTGTTTCTGCAATGCAGAGGTATGTTGAAGTCATTTTGAAGACAATATAAACTGCTGCTAATAATAATAAGATGATGCATATAAGCAATAGACATGGATTTGAACTATGCTCTTGTTTTAGGTTGTCATAAAATCTCAATGTTACTCGAGATCAGGTCTCAGAATGGTCACTGAATGCAGCCACAGAAAATGATCCAGGGGATGTAAATTAGCTTGAATTACCTTCCATTCATACTATAAGTATACCACCCAACGAATCAGTAATGTTACATTATTGTTCATTGTAAATTCAAAATACTGTACAATCTCAGCTTTATTTAATGTTATGTACTGCACTGAATGTGTTCTGAGACCTATACATGGCCTGTGTTAAGAGCACATGCGGTTAATCTCTTACCATACTATGGCCACAAGCAGCATTTTTTATTACCAATCAACCACTAACTATAATTATTTGATAAAGCCCAATAAGAAGATTATTGATTTTTTTTCTCAAGAATCATATATGCTATGAAACTGAAAATATCTCGTAGAACCTGTTCAGCCTGGTATTAATCCAATATCCAACAAGTGGTCAGCCTAAAGCACAGGTGTGAACGCACCTGAGACTTAAGAAGTGGCTACTTGTGGATGTACCACCTACTCAACACACAACCACTATTATTATGAATGATAAGCAGAAAAGACAAAAGCTTCACATGTTTAATGAGTAATCTTAAAGCTATGAGGCTCATTTAAATAAGATGAGTAAAATGGTGGTGACTTTATGCTGGGTCTTCAATTTCCTGTTCTATGGAGAACTGAGGCAATTTAAGGTAATGCGAAGTCTAACCAGTGCCATTTACACTTATCGGCCATAACATTAAAAAAAGTGACAGGAGAACTGAGTAACATTGACTATCTTGTGACAATACAATGTTCTGTTGGGAAACCTGTGGACCTGGCATTCATGTGGATGTTACTTAGGCATGAACCACCCTCTTAGACCAGACCAGGCACCCCCACCCCATAGCAATGACACTCCTTGATGGCAGCAGCCAAATCACACTGCAGAGGAAGTGGGCTCAGTGGAAGTCAGACCGAGTCAAGATCGTCTGTGTTGAAACGCCGATCAGCCTCAACCAGTTTAACTACCACACTAACTCCTTCATCACCGAAACCAGCCGCAGCACCACCAGCTTAGAAGACACGGCATCTGGGCCTCCTCAGGAGGATGCAGACTGACATAGGCACATACACAAAAACTGTTTCGGAACAACTCAAAAAACTTGAAGAACAGCACAAGGTGTTGACCTGGCCCAGATCCCAGACTGATCAAGCATCCATGGGATGATCCACCGATCCCCCCCAATCCCCAGAGGGCCCATGTATTTTCTCTGATGAGTCACAACATATCTGTATGTCTGATCTGTGGAGTTCCAAGCTACATCTGCTGTCATGGTCTCATTAACCTGCCCAGTCTTCATGGCCTCCTGGAGTTGTCCACTCCTACCTGGATGAAAAATTCTCCAACCTGCCAATGATTCTTCTTTTACCCTCAAGCTGTCACAAAAGATCATCTTGTATTATTAGATTCTACATGTTTCCTTCAGTCCAATATATGTATCTATGGCAAGTTTGTTCTTGTTTCTCCTGTTCTTCTTTTCTCTCTATCTTCTCTGTTTCTACCTGGCTGGCCTTCAGCAGATGGGTCCCTCCATATGAGCTGGGTTCTACTCAAGGTTTCTTCCTGTTAAAAGGGAGGTTTTTCTTGCCACTGTCGCCCTCAGGCCTGGAGGGCCTGGAGGTTTCAGGACGCGCTTTGTAAAGCATCTTCAGACAATTTGTATTGTTATTGATGCTATATAAATTCAATAGAATTGAGTTGCTTTGAACATTTGTGGAGGCACAAGGGCTATACAATATTAGGAAGGTGGTCATAATGTTATGCCTGTATAAATTCGATGTAAAGTCAGACATATATGAGTTTGCATACATATAAACTATTCTGTACATATATGAAATATTTAAAAGTCTATTTTAATTCCCAATGATTATCACTGTTGGTGTGCAGGCCCAAACCGCCGTGAGGAGGAAGTGGGCTCAGTGGAAGTCAGCCTGGGGCAAGACTGGCTGGGGTGAAACACCGATCACCCACAACCACTACCACACAAACTCCTCCATCACTGAAACCAGCCGCGCCACCATCAGTTTAGAGGACCCAGCGTCTGGGAGTCCTTTCCAGCGAAAAGGAAGCAGCCACTTGATGTCCATGGTGCCACAGAAAGCCAACGGGCAGGACAAGAGCAGGAAGGTGAGCACCAATGGAGAAGTGGACATGCTCAACATGCTGGAGACCACCAACATCTGAGAGCGTGATGCTCAGAGGTGCTGGTTGTTCTGCCAAACACACACATATAGACACAATCATGCAGACGAAAAAGAGAAAGGTTAACTGATTGGGCTTTTATTTATGTACATAATGCTTGAAGAGCACTTAAAGCATGTTTTACATACATATACAGTATATACACAGGCACGCAAGTCTAGTTTTTGTACTAGGAGAACTGATGAAAAATAATCTGTTCTTTTGCATCACTTAAGTCAACTTACATTTTTCATATATTCTGTGTTTTATATATAAAGTAAATATTAGGTGCAAATCCCAAACCTGACATTTTGATATCATGCATACAGAAGCATATATTTGTGTAATCTGTTGCCTTAATGGAGTCTCTGAATGCTTCACCCATGTACCACTGTGACCAATGAATGTCATGCCCACTTATGTGACTGCACTGGGTCTCTTACATCTTCGTATTTAAAAAAGAAAGGTTTATCATCAGTGGTGTGAATAAAGAATGTAAGCCAAAAGTTTTTCACAGAATACATTTCACACCCTGAGAGATTACTTGAGCTACAGAAACAGGATGTATTTATTCAAAGAGTAAGTATAAAATGGCCAAAGGGATGCAATACATTTAACCATAAAAACACATTTTTGGTATAGACACTGCTGCTCCTGCTGCAGGCCACGAAGATTAATTGAACAGAAAATATAATGTTTAAGTTTGGTTGTAAATCAAATTTGGGGGTCAAAAAAAAAGTTTAAGATTTTACATGCGTACTTCTTCAGCAAAATCTGTCCTTTGGAAAGAAGCAATGCTGAAATGAAGACATATTTTTATTTGATGTAGTGGAGCTATGTCTTTACTAGTAAATGTAATGTGAACAGATACAAGTTTTTCAAGACTGAACTGATTGTTTTGCAGAAAGTCAAAGAAGAAATATCTGCTACCTGACAGTTAAACATTCATGTAGAGCAGAGTTAAGCTCATTTCAAAGGCATGCGTGCAGATTCAGAAAAACTCTGATGTGTGAAATTGTGAATGTGGGGAGCATGTGCACAGGAGGTTTATTGTGCACAGGAGATATTTAGGCGCTTCAGTTTATCACTGTCTTCATTTTGTATCATGCCTTCTATTTCATTGTATTGTAATACAACAGACAATTGTATCTTCAGACAAACCAAGACGATGTAGTGTATAAACTGTTGTATAAACTGAATTTATTGTTTGTTTGTTTTTTACTCTCTTATTAAGACCCTTCTGTTAGCATGAAAGTGAGACAATTTAAAAAAGGATGACCGGTGTCTTTATGGTGTCTTTATTGTTCCAGTGTTCTTTGTTATTGCAGTTATTTTATTATTTCTAATGGATTTTTATTGTTGTAACAAAATGTTTATTTTCCAAATGCACAAATATAATTTACTGCCATTTCACAAAAATAGAATTGAGTCGTCTTTTTCCGTTGCATGTGTACTGTGCTGTATGTACTCGGGAAGGCTACCATAGCAGCAGCCATAGCAGCAGCTTTTCAGTTTCTACTGGATTACTGGGCGAGTCTTATTTTTTTGAAAGTGAGTTGGTGTGAGTTGGCAGTTTTTGTATTTTTTGATGTTATTCCAGGATGCATCCACACACTGCATTCTTGGAATGCAAATGTTCCAGTGTGGATATAGCGGGGTACACTGATGCATGTCTAATAAAACACCACTGTGGGAATAAAAACAGCGGAGTATGAGACTGCTTCATGAAGGAGCAGTGATTTATGCTGCACAGGGATCACTTCCTACACATTTCGGCCAACGCTAAGCAATAGAGAAACAGCTTTTGTGAAAATAATTGAAAAGAAATTTGAGAAACATTCCAGTAAAACATCAAAAGAAATGTTCAAGTCAAGCATGTAACACATATTTATATTTTAAATACTGCTGTTTATGTGTGGAAATAAAGCAGTTTGAATAGAATTCTGTGGCACCTGCTTATTTTTGAAATAATTTTATCTATACAATAGATGGTTTAGTAGTATTTCCTCTGCCATTTTACATACTGACATTCTACTTTTTAGATTAAACATATTCTCTTTACTTCCTGTTAGTTACTTTGTATGTATTAAATTTCAAACGTGTAACTAGCTTAAAGAATATGATGCCTTTCTTAGATGAAATGACCTAACGGTGTGTTACTTGCATTAGGGTCCTCTTTGACATAGTAGTAATAGAGATATTAAGTGTATATGTTGTAATACTGCTCTAGTTTAAGTAAAAGGTTTCAATAGCGTCACACTTGCTGCAGATTTGTCGGTTCCACATTCATGATGCAAATCCCCCTCTATGCTACATCCCAAAGTGCTCTATTGGACTGAGCTCTCGTGATTGGAGGCCATTTGAGCACAGTGAACCCGAAGTATGTTAAAGACACACCAGATTTTAGCTCTGTGATGTGGAGCTGCTGCTGGAAGTAGTCACCAGAAGATGCTGACATGGTTATGAAAGTTTGGACATAGTCAGGAACAATACTCAGGTATGCTGTAGAATTTAAACCATAGTCAATAGGTACAATTGGTTAATACCAATGTTGTGGCCAAAATCAAGACTCAGCATATGGGGAAATCTTCAGTGTCCAGTTTTGCTAAGGTCTTGTGAATTATAGCCTCATTTTCACATTGTTGGTCTGCTGCTGCTGTAGTCAGTTTTCAAGTTTTTATTTGATGTGCCTTCAGGAATGCTTTTCTGCATACCTTGTAACATAGGCATGCCTAGCCCATTTTAAGGGTGCTCAGACACCCCTAAATTTAATATAATAATAATAGAATAATGTTGCTAAGACAAGATAAGTTGCCAATCTTTATTGACCTTCATATCTTTATGTTTGTTTTGCATTTATTGTTCCTGCCTGCCTTCTCTTTTAAATGTAATTTCTTTTTTTATTTTTTAAACCAATCGATAGCTTTGTGACACAAAGGGTTGACAGCAACCCTAAAGCTCTGATCCTAGAATCGCCCCTGCCTTGTAACAAATTTGAGATACTGCTGCATTTCTATTAGCTCAAACCAGTCTGGTCATTCCACAGGGTTAGCTGATTTGATATTTGAAATATGTACAGCTGAACAGGTTACTGGGTGTAAATTGTAACGGTTTCTACACAGCATCGCTGTGTTGTTTGACTTGTACAACCGAAAAAAAAACGTTTTTCTGTATCCATGAAGCGGACGAAAAGGACGAGGTCCCACCGAGATTTGAACTCGGATCGCTGGATTCAAAGTCCAGAGTGCTAACCATTACACCATGGGACCGGATAGTACCGCCATTTTGACCCGTTGGCTTATGAAAAGAGCTCCTGGATATTTGCGTGTCGTTGCTGTTATTTGTCAGTGAAGTTGAGAAATTGGGATGAACTTTGAATGAATAGGATACTTAATATGTATACATTATGTTTGCAGCAAAACTTAAGTTTGCAGAAGCGGTCGGTCTCACAGCAACGTTAAACACACAATACGCTGTATGCCTCCACCAGAGAAGTTACAATTTAAAGTACTCAATATATATTATGGTTAGCAATCTCAAAGTATAGAAAGAAAATATAAAAATATGGAAAGAAAGAAAAATAAAGCAGGTTACTACGTTTTCTTGGTGTTCGGTTATTGCTGAGTATTAGATTACCTGATTACCACGTGGGGGCAGCAGAGTACAATTGTACACGTACATTGTACTATCTTAAGTAAACACTGATCGGGCTGCCCTGGTCTCCCTTGTGCCAGCCAAACATTTGTGACTCATCAGAGAATGGATATGGACCTTTTTGAGGGTGTCCTGTGGTCTCTGGCAACAGAATGTTGTTACTGGGGGCCTTTGGGTCCCATGGGGTGAGGGGAGGGGCCTCTGTGGATCATCCCACAGATACTTGATCAGTTTGGGATCTAGTGAATCTGTGTCAACATCTGGTGTTGTTGTTTTTTTTACTTGTTCTAGGACTAGGTAGGTGTACATGTCTAATTAACATCCAAATATATCTTTATTTTATTATTTCAGTAACCTACACTATTTATGGGGTGTTCTGCACAAAGGGATTATGGGTATTCATTATCACTAAGGTATATTCCTCTTAATTCTTACTTGTGTCGTGTCCAGCATACTCTGTTCTCCTGTTTTGCCCCAGCGGTGCAGAGCCAGATAATTACTGAGCGCTGTGGATCAGCTGCGCATCCGTCCCACCCGGCTCCATCCAGTCATAGCTTAACAGAGAGGTGATGTGAGGATACATTAACCTGATGTCCCGAAGCTTAGTCTATACTAACAGCTTAATGCACACACACTCAGCCCTGTCATCACAATCCCTAACACGTGAACAGACCCCTCCCACATGACCCGCCACTCCTTTAACTCCATTACAGACGCGCACACACACTGGATGCTTGAAAACATGGACACACTCAAAATTGACCAGCTAAGAAGGATTGGTGTTAAATCAATGAGGTGCTGGACTTTGGATACAGGAATGTAACTGGAATCAGTTTAGTGGAATGTAAGGTTGTTACTGCTGCTCCAACGTATAGCTCTATATGCTGAAAGTAGGTCAACCACACAGGAATAAATGAATATTGCATGACTATATGTTTGCAACCTCCCTGCCAGAGAGCAACTATGTAATTATAATTTCACACAGTGATCCAAAACAACCTCTATGAGTATGTAATAAAAGGAAATAATTTAAATCAATTCATCATTTATACTTTCAGATTACCATGTGGTTCAGAATTTTTTTTGTGATTTTGAGTGGAAGAATTTAAAAGTGAGAATATAGCACCCTATTTACACATCAAATGTATTATACTGGTTACACAGAAAGTAGTAGAAAGGCCTGTGCCATGTTTTTTCTCCTTGTAATCCCAGTCTGTCTAATTGGAGCTAAATCCTATTTGAACCATAATCTAAATTCTTGCCTATTTAAAGCTGGTCAGGAGCCAGATTAAGGCAAAATACGATGGCCTGTGTGGCATGCAGCATTACATACCACATCCAGTGATCAGCCGCAACATTAAAACCACTCACCACTGACTGATCCACAGAACCCCTTCCCCTCAACTCATAGAACCCAAAGGCCCCCACTAAATACATTCTGTTGCCAGGCACCATAGGTCACCCTCAGAAACCTCATGTCCATTCTCTAATGAGTCACAACAGTTTAGGAGACACAGGGGAGAGCTACACAATATTGGGTCATAATCTTATGCCTGATCAGTGTACAGTATTTTACATAAGGATATAAAATTAAGCTACAAACTAAATATTGTGTTTCAGCATGTAATATCATATACTTTTTAATTTGCTTTCTGTTTTTAAATAATTTAAAGTAATTTTAGCCTATGATTTGCAACTGCACCCAGACTGACAGATGTGTCACTCCCTGTTCATGATCAATAAAGTTTATCTTATCTCTTGTTGATCAGGTGGCATTTCTGTGTCGGCACAGGGTCACCGCTACAAAGAACCTGACCTGGGAGTAGTACTAACAAAACACTAGTTAGTGGGTCATTGGAAGGCAGTGGATTTACCTTTGGCCTAGTTTTAGTTTTTTTTAAACTTTTTAATCAAGCATCCAGAGCCTGAGGCGTTATCATTAAAAGAAAATGAGAGACTGCCAAAGCTAAAATTTCAGTCAAGAAAATTGAGAAGAATTACTACTTAGAAAAGACAGGTCAGTCATTTTTTAAATCCCTTTAATGACTCCAGCCTGACAACTGTTACCCCCAACAATCACAGTCAAGGAAGAAGAGGGGAAAGATGAAGAATGAAGGCTTGCTAAATGCATTAGATGAATCATTTCAGGACATTTTCTCCTCATTTGTACGGAAGAATCTCTGTGATTTCTCATCTCCTCAGTCGTCTAAATTGTCAATGATTCATTCCAGCATTCAAATAAATTTAATGTTAAAGCTTTGTGTAATAGTTAATAGTTTTGTCCAGTGCTTATTCTGTATTGTATTTGGTTTGACTTTATACAATGGCCTTTCATGACGATTTTATTTTGTGATATACAGTATTGAGTGCTCCGCTGTGATGTGTAGAGATTTACAGGAGGTAGTCTTTAAGTTCACTGCTGAGAATGTTTGGTTGAAAGATTTAAGATTGAAGATTTAAGATCCTCCATTAATTTCTCTTCCAAATCTTTACTTCAATTTGAATCTGTGTGAGTAAGGGTGTAGACTTCCTAGAACCTTTTTTTTTTTTTTTTTTTTTTTTTTGCAGTTTTGGTTAACCTTGTGTGATCAAATACAAATAGCCCCCATCCTGTGCACAGGTGTGCTTCAGAGTGTCTCCTAAGGTTTTTGATCCAGCCATTATACAACGATGCAGCTTCTCTCCTGGCATACATCCACTGTTTCTTTGCCCATTTTAAGTGAAGTGTGTCCAAATATCAGTCTTCCGAACCATCACACACTCAATCTGCCACCCTCATGTTTACCAGGCTCTGAAAATGTACAGCTTAGGCAGTGCTGGTACCACAGATGCTACAGGAAAGAGGAAATGCAGGCAGTGTCCAATGAGATGAGTCATACAAGAACATCACTGCATAAAGAGTTTACTCCAGACAACTCATCAACTGTGTCCTCACAAACAAAGACCCCCTGAATTGATACAACTGAGTTTATTGGCAGACGGGGTGAGGGAAATGGATAAAGAGATGAGAGGTGTTGAAAAGAAGAGATGAGAGGAGTGGAAGAGGATACCAGGGAGTGAGACTCAGGATGGGGACACATCTCACGAAGCTTGGGACTGCTTACATCGCCGGGTTTCTGTTATATAAGACTGAAGTAAAAGAAAAGAAAACAGGAGAGGGTTAATACACAACTTTAGGTAAAAGTGGTCTTGTTCCTGAACTTAAGTCATAATGATTCCTCTTGTTCTTGTTACCTGTAACAAATGCCTTGTATATGTGTACATATACAAATACTTTGGATTTGATGTTAGCATGCTAACACACTAAACATCACAATGTTAGCATTGTTGCTCAGTTTTCATGTAGATTAAAGCACCACACACACACTGCGCTAACGTGGATGTTGACAGTTCTCTTGAGGATTCCTTGCTATTGTCAGAAATATTATAACAAGATTGTGTCATAGTTTTTCCAACTGCTCAAATCAGTTCACCACCATCAGCGGCCTCCCTTTGTCTTCTTTTCAACAGAGAGATCACCAAATTCTGGACAGGTTATTTCATCTGCTTATTTCATCTGCTGACCTAGTTTTGTTTTCAAAAGGCCAACTAATCCTGTTGATTTGAATCACTTTCAACCACACTGTAGTACAACCACATGAAGACTACACCACTAAAAGCATTTTGCTGTGAGGCAACAAGCCAAACAACATTTGCTAGCCCTCTGGTGAACCCTTGTAGTTTAGATCACTCTGTTTACCACACAGCCCGTGTTATCGGTGGCTCTTCTTGGCTGTACACAGTGGCCTGGCTGTGATTGTGGCCTCACATGCTTTCATCAGACCCCGCAACCTGACTTCAACCTGGCACCACGGCAGGCAGGGACAAAGTTTATGTAATGTGAACAACCTCAGATTAGCACATTTGGACCCCTTCCCCCTGTTCACTTTATAATCTCTCTTGATCACATTTTGACTCCTCCCTCACTCCGTGTTTCCGTGGGCAGGATGTGGTCTCATGCTGACATGCAACTGAGAAATGTCATGTCGGTTTTCCTTTTTGTTGTCGTAGTGACACAGTTCTCTATATGTGTTTTAATATACAGTATATTCAAATCACCCCCACATGACTGTCCCCCTGGGCTGTCACTGGCCTTTTACCTCACTGCTTTACTCTCGTCCTCCCCACTGTTTGACATGCAGAGTTCCTTCACTGCAGTTCTGTCACATGTGATCTAGTCACTCAGTGTCCCTGCTTCACACCTGCCTGGACCCTGTGAGAGTCACCCTGTCTGACTTCCACAAAGGAGACAGACACACAAACAAAAGTGGTCAGCAATTGTCCTCTGCTCTGGTGGCATACTTGTGCTGGAATTTAGTGGAACAACACAACACTGATCACTCTAAAACCAACCTATTTGCAAAAGGTGGAACACAATTTTCTGATAGTTACTAAGCCCACTCTTCCGTCTTTTACTGGCCAACACATTTGTTATCTTGAGATTCATAATCATTAGGAAACAATGATTGCCCTATTAAGATAAGATTTTTTTACTCCTAGATAATGAGCAGAAACTGTGACAAGTAACATGAAATTGTTCTTTGTTACAAACTCGGCTCAGTCATAATGAACCTTTTGTGTGACTTTGTTGTGTTTTTTTAAATCTCTAGCTTCTGTGTGAGTTATTGTGTTGTTCATTTCCCCTCTATTTGCTGCACTTCTGCAGATTGCACCACATTGAAACCTTACCTGATAAAAAAAAAAAAAAAAAACATTATGGGAAACATACCACTTCAGAAGGTTTCCTTATAAATAGTCCTGACTGGTTACTGTCACGCCTGGATCTCTGCCTTTTTGTTACAGCCGTCTCATCTATTTACTCTGTGTGTGTGTAATGTAACCTACTCTATCATAGAAGAATATTAAGACTTTAAATAATTGTATTAAATACATTTTGTATGATGTAATTTGTCAGAAATCCTCAGATAACAGCTATTATCATTTGCTGAAATCCAAATAAACAAATTCAAAGGTCCTATTTGTCTGACAAACACTCAAACCCTCATAAAGGTGAATTAACCCATTATTAACTTTCTGTTATGAGTAGGAAGTGTGTGTGAACATCACAGGAACATTTTGGCCTAGACACATCTGGTGTAATGCCTCAGGTTAAATTTATTTATTTGTTTAATAACAATTTCTTTGACCATTGTCATGGGAGACATGTTTCTCAATTCATGTCACACTGACCTGCCCAGATATTTACACAGCAACTAACATTAGCCAACATCCACTACTAAGCAGTACTTAAGGTTGAGTAAAACCCTTTAAAATGCTATTATTACTTTTAAATTAGATTATTGCATTATAATAATCAAAGACATGAAATAACATGTCCCTTCTGTATACTTTTTGGTGTATAAACATTTGAAGACAATAAAAAAAATAATTGTACTGCACTGTACTGTACGAACTCATTTTACCACATTTTGCTATGATGACACACACACCAGCCGCGCTCTTACAGCTTGTAATTAGGCAAACATACGATCTGAACCACATGTTATGTTTTATCAACTTTACACGCATTGGAAACACATTTAATATCACTAAATTATTAAAAAGTGTAACATGTATTAAATTCAAAACACCAACAGGTGATGTCTTTATACATGGTCTGAAGTGTGTTATATGTAATTGTATTGAGCCTGGCTGAAATAAATCATACACCAGGTCCAGACACACACAGGTGATCTATTCTGGGTGCATAACTATATATTTTAAGAAGAGGCACAGTTCTCAGCATAGACAGTTGCTGAACACAAGGCTGCTTCATCCATCCTGAGAATATGTATTTATCCCTAGAGCTCCAATTTATGTTTTTCTTTTTGATTCTTAAACTGGCCCGTTCCTTCTTTTTCCAACATTCAATGAGGCGCAAAAACCCAGGAAACAAAATAAGAGGTCTCATGGGAATTTTAATGAGCCACGGTGTAAGATACTTTCTTTTCCCCCAAAAAACATGCTTTTCTCTAAAGACATGCATTAATAGTGCTATTGTTGTTTATGGAATAAGGTATATTCTTTGACAAGACATTTTATTTTATTCTACTTTTATCCAGCAGCGTCATTATGCATTCCCACATGCCATGAGCCACTTACCAATGGGAGGCTCACTCCAAAAAAGAGCACTAGTCAAACACCACTCAACATAAACACTGCTCATTCATTCCTGCGGAGCAGAAAGAGCTCTAAATCTGTCTGAAGCTGTGTTTTTGCTCCAAGACTCCCTCCAGGTGGGACGCCTCTGATAAAACCCACAGACTGCACACTGTACCAAGGAGAACTCCCACAGACAGGCGTACACTGTAAGCAGTTTGTCTGTCTGTCTGTCTGTCTGTGTGTCTGTGTGTGTCAAGTACAGAGACTGTCACACAAATAAAAATGAAACAGAAAGGAAAGCATCTGAGGCAAGAAAATACATGCACGTATACTTCAAAATTGTCAGTTCAATGATTCAACAACCAAACAGAAAACAAGTCAGTGAATGTTCTCAGTTATCTAAGTCATGGTATAGTCAAAACCAAACTTTGCTTTTTGGATAAAAGATTTGTTGATTCATAAATAACCTCCCTCTCGACTAAGATGATACATGCTGTCAGAGAAAAAGCGTTTAGATGCATCAGGAGAAAAATAAACTGAAATCAAAGTGTAGATTTGACCATTCAGTTCAAGACAGACGAGACCAGATTGTTTTGCAAAATTACTGCACATAACAGCTGAGATAAGCAGCAGATATCACAGAGAGAATTTGTGAACAGCTTCTCCCCAGAAGCTTTAAGGCTGTTAAACTCTGGTGGAGCTGTGTGATTTGAACAACTCAATTGTTTTGCACATTATTTTCCTGCACAAACATGAAAAATTCATGTTGCTCTTTTAGCGTTATTCATGCTACTTTGTTTTTGTTGTTTTTATTTATATTTCTACTCTGTATATCTTATTTTATTTATCCTGTTTATTCACTGTTTACTAGACATTATTCATTATAGCTACTATGGATAACACAGGGATTCGTTCCATCTCATGCTACTGTATGGTTGCAAATGACAAATAAAATGACAAATAAAAATCCTGTTAGCTCCTTGTTTGCATTCCTGATTTCAACAGGAACACATCCACAAGTTTGTTTTCCTCACAGCTTGGACATTAGAAAACCTTCACCAACATCAGCCTCAAAATCCAAGATAACTTCATTGCACGTCAATGGCAGCGGAGGCTATAGTAATATAGCCTATGGTTTATTAGCACTCATGTCTAGTTGTGTATCATTTACTGTGTACACATTAATGACATTTGACCAGTTTCACTATCTTTGGCCTGGCTAGTGAACAAACTCCACTAAAAGCACAATTGTTTTGATGGAGGCATCCATCCTGGTCAGACAGAAACTACTTGGGAAACTATGTTGGTATCTAGAATGCATATGTATACGTATGTACTTCTGAAAACCTGAAAATATTAACAAAAATTCACAACTCCTAAACTCTGAGCTTACCATATCCATCCCATATTACAGAGATACATGGAAAGCAGCGTGATGCTTACTGTGAAGGTTTTGTTGAGTTGAGGTACATAAACCTTTTTCATAGCAGACATTCTAATTTGGCAGCAAAGGCACAGAGAAACTGGATCACATTCAAACTGGTTTCTCAGTACCGTGCAAGGATCATGGGAGTAGTTAACCTTAATGAAAAACTCCTATTTCATGCTGTCAGTTACACTTGTGATTTTCCTTCCACGACACAAGCCAATGCCAAATTGCTGTGAAAAAAACAAAAAACAAAAAAACAAACACAATCCTGAGACTCTGCGCAAATAATAAACGGGACTTGGCTACTGACTGCTGTGAACGACCTTTTGGTGCTAGCCCAACTTAATTTCCAACAATTCATAAATGCATTGGTGATTTATGTAGCACCTGGAATTCATTAGGAACAAATGTATCATTTTAAATTAAATGTGTAACACCAAACACCAAACTTACGATGGCAGTTTTCAATTATAACATGAAAAGAGAGCTATGCAACATGAGATTGTTAACAATTGCTCAGCTCCATTAAGTGTTTTAGCCATGAGTCCAGTGCGCCAGTATGCACAACACTAGGAGCCTCAGCTATGCAGTGCATAATTGGAAGGCAGTCATCTTCAATGCTGTCAATATGTTCCTTCGCCCAAAGTCATCTTTCTGCCTGAAACAGAAGGCAGAGCAGTCAGAACGTGCAACTGACTGATATCATACAGGTGAAACGTTATGTTTAGTGTCACAATATATCAACTTGTAGTTCAACTTGATTCAAACCATCACGACTGGCGATCCCAACATAACTTAGTAACACTGCAATTTGGTCTTCCTTAGTTTTTGTTTAGGCTTGCTCTTTTTCGTTATGATGCCATGAGTTTCTTTTGTGGACTTGTATTTAGATGGACTTTACATGTATGTTCTTCCTGTTTTACTTGTTCTTGTGTTTGTCCCACATTTGTGATTGACTGGCTCCTCCCTCATGATCCTCACTTGTGTCTTGTCAACTCTCCTTGCTTGTCTCTCATCAGCTTGTTTCGACTGGGCACATTGTCCAGAATCCTTTTGCTCATGTAAGAAGTGGTTGTTATGTTTTGTGTTTTGGGCCATGTAAGCAGTTATGAAGCTACTGGACAAAGAATTTCTGTTGTGATAGATAAATAAATAATCTATCTGTCTATCTATGAAAATGGATACCAGTCTCTTTAAACCATGCCTGTAAACCATTTGTGTAAATTACACAAACAACATGTAAGTAGGGAGGTTTAGATTCTAGAAACCTTTTCCTGCTTAATTTCCGAAGGAGTCGAAGCTAAGTTATGCTAATCACCCAACTTAACATTTAGCACAGAGGCATTAAAGTGATATTGATCTTCACATCTAGACCCAAAAATCTTTCCCAAAATCGTCAAATTCGTCTTCAGTCTGTGGCTCAGTTGTGTGTCTTTAATTTTATATATCTTTTATATATCTCTCTGCTGAGAGTTTACCAGTACATAATTACTTTTGGCCAACTTTTCCTCCACTACTCAGTTATTAAGAATCGCTGGATTGCATCAGTGGAAGGAACATCCTTACCAAAGCACATTCATGACCATGGGAAAAAAACATAGATTTTAAAATAAAATAATATAAATCTTAACCTTGAGAAAGTAGTATTTTCACAGGCTCTTTCACATGAATTAAAATGATTTCTGTTTGACTTTTAAGTCATAGAATTTCAACACCCTTTCATCAATCTTGTAGTCTGAGTGTGTTAACAGCGTAACAGTTCCTCCTGGGATTCCTCCTGTTTGATTGGCTTAGAAGGTCTTGCGCTATAATCCATTCCAGGTTAGGGCAGGTTAAGTGGTTTGCTGAGAGGAGAACAGTGTTACTGATCTCATTTTAGAACTTTAAAGACTTGTGCGACCACACACTGGACTTGATTTGTAAGAGGTTCATGTGTAAGCCTGCGGTGACTAAAAGCCATAAGTAACGTCAGAATTTCTACCAAGATTAAAGATTCTCTGTGTTTTTATACTCCTGAATTACAAGAAGTCAGTGTTTCCTGCTGAGGTGGAAAAACCTCTGGATTGCATGCAGACTATTATGAGACATTAGCGTCCCGCTGGAACCCAGACTAATAATGTTTATTTAAGGCCTCTTTAGACAGGGTGGGAGATTACCAGCAAATATTACAAGGAATGAACTATCAACTAATATTAATTACTGATTAATCACTATCTTAACTTGACTCCAATCAGGCATAACTTTATGACGACTGACAGGAGAAGTAAATAACATCAACTATCTTGTGACAATTCAGCGTTCTGCTGGAAAACTTTTGGACCTGGCATTGATGTGGATGCTAGACATGTAGCACCCACCTAGACCAGACCAGACACCCCCACCTCATAGTATTGACACTCCTTTATGGCAGCAGCCATCCCCAGCAGGATGCAGTCTGACACACACACAAAAAAAAAAAAACGCACCAGGGGTTGACCTGGCCTCCAAATTCACTAGAACCCCAACTGATCAAGTATCAGAGCCCCCTTCAGCCCACAGGACCCAAAGGCCCCCGCTAACAACATCCTGTTACCAGACACCACAGGACACCCTCAGAAGACCCATGTCCATTCTCTGATGAGACACAACTGTTTTGGAGGCACAAGGGAGGCACAAGGGAGACCTACAAAGGTAAATGGAGGTAAATTAGAGGTTAAGTCTCAAGAAAAAAGTAACATTACAGAAAAATTTTAAAAGGATATTTCACAGTTGTGTCCACATTTCCAGGATGCTTAAAAGGAGAGCACATCAAATGGCAAACCTCTGATGCAAAAGGAGCAGTCCGGATTCCGTCCTGGATGTGGAACAGTGGACTAGCCCTTTACTCTACTTTACTTACTGAATTGATGGGGGATCATGTCAGTTTGACAATCTAGCCTATATGTGCTTTGTGGAGGCTCTGTGGAGGTTCTAGGTTTGTCTGGGGTACAGCAATCCCTGTAGCAGCCATCTGTTCAAAGGTTCTGTGCATATTCTCCTCACAAAGTTAAGCACGTTTCTGGTGGATGTTGAACAGCTGTTCATTGTCCTGGTACTATTTATGGTATTCATGTGTAGGATCTAAAGGTTGAGCCAGGGTGTGACTCTGGTATGGAAACCTTAGAATCGCACCTCTTCTTTTTGCAGATGATGTTGTTCTGTTGGCTTCATCAGATCGTAACCTTCACCTCCAAGGTCAATGTCATGGTGATCTGCAGATAGTTCTCAACAGGTTGGGAAAGAGTTTCTCCCCTGCATCTATGTTCCAACCCTGTAGTATGGTATTGCTCATAGTGGCCAAATATGTATGCCTTTGTAGTTTATTGTAGTAGTTATAATTTGTATAGTAATTGAGCGTGCTGAGTTGGAACATAATTCAAATAAGTGAATATGGACCTTAAGTATGCAGTCCCCGTGGTTAAGTACACGCAGTAAGTGAGCAATACATTAAGTGCAAGAGTAAATAAATACATAAAAGAGTAACTGTGCAGTGAGGAAGTGGATAAATACTGGGTATACAAGAGTCACAAACTGAGAGAAACCACATGAGTACACATAAGTGATTACACTACATACAACCATCTGACAAATTCAGTTTAGGTTATTTATGTTTCTTACTCCTGCTTTGGTCAAAGCAGTGCTCCTCCCTCGCTCAGGTCTCCCCTGCACACTAGTGTGTGACAAATATGACAAACAGGGACACTCTTGGTCAAACATTTACTCAAGGCAGGTCAGGGAGCTTACAGCGCTGTCTGAGGGGCCTCACCAGTCCTGTGGTTTTATCTCTTCTCTAAATAGCTTTAACCTAGACTTTATGATTTAAAGTCTGCCTTATACATTAGTCACAGATTGACTTGTTTTATTCTGCTTTTGTTAGTCAGTCATGAACACATACTCACATATGCACACACACACAACTCCCTTTCTCCCCTTTCACATGAAAGATTTAACCTGAGTATGTCAGGGAGCTTATTGTTTTGCCTGGATAGGTCCAACAATACTACGTCTCCTATATTTGCGTCATAGCTTTTTAAAACTAGAGGTAAAATTAACACTGAGTCGACTTGAACTACATAACAGGTATGTTGTTACGTAGCAGCTGGGCTGCATTTCCATTCAAATATGAAGCCAGGGTGTAAAGGGCAATGTACTATAGCTTTGATGAGTGCCATGTTTTAGAGTGCATGTGTGTGACCATATATCATATTTTTCAATCATTTGTTTGGACTTAACTTTATGTAATGTGTGTATCTGTGTGGAGCACTTTTTTGTTTGCATGTGCAGGCTTAAGACAGGCAACGCTGGCGCACCAGTGTGTAATTTTCTATGTATAACCCTGGCTCTCAGAATTATGGTCAGGGTTGCCAGTTTATGATTTTCTCCTGTTTTTCTCTTTTTGAAATGAGATAGACATACATGGCAGTCAAAGCAGAAACATACAGACACATACATACAGAGTATCTAACTAACTAACTAACCTATATACAGCATTTGTGAATGAATACATCCATTTTACATGTACAGCTGGATCAAACTAACACTTTACAATACTTCCCTTCCTCTTCAAACTCTTTCTCTCTCCCTCATTTTCCCTCTGGGGAAATTATAAAGGATAATACAGAAAACAGTTGAGCTTATCCAGATTTGCGCCTGTCGTCTTGGAAAGAGAATAAAGTATCTATGACAGCCGGTACGTTACTAGGATACAACCAACCACTGCAGACGTCCTTGTATGCTTCTCCACACACGTGCACTGACATGCACTTACATGCACTCATACACCATCTAAGTGTACTCATACTTACAGTAGGCAGCAGCCTCTGTGGTACACATTAGCTGTAATGACTCTCCCTGCATCTAATGATGACTTTAATTATAGATTTAAGTATCATTCCTGAAGGATTTTATGTAAATAAATGGTGACTGAGCCTATGGCCCACTGAGGAACGTACTACAGTATTAATAGAATATGTTTTGATTAATATAATCATAATCATTAATACAATATGTCAGTTTCAACCTGTGCAGAACAAAATGATGGAATTGTAATCTCAGATTTGATGATAGGTGATTCGTTCAGAGATTTCTGCCAAAGGAAAACACTTCTAACAGCTACAGCAGTCATCAAATGCAATGTGTTCTGGCACATGAGGGATGGCAATTAAATTATTGTACTAGAACGAGAAAGAGCAGCCAATTAGATGAAGAGCTGCAGGTAAGGGGTGACCAACTGCTTTCACTTCACTCTGATGTTCCTAGACTCAGGCATCATAAAGTCAGATCACACATGCACAAGGAATGATGAAAAAGCAGCAGTGTGATGAGACTATGCAATGTTCCAGGAGAGTTGTAGAGATGACAGGCAAAAAGCAAAAACAAAACTTGGTACAAAGTGTGTGGTTACCAAGATGAACTAGTCTCAACTATAAGGAAGAAATAAAAGAAGATTGCCACAAACCATCATCAAATATTTTGAGAGACTCATCCTTTCTAGCATTAAAGCAGTCATAGTAACACGTTACTAAAATGATTGATTTTCTGTGGCATGTGTGGCACGCCTTAATTGGAGTTAAACTAGACAATGCATGCGCGCAGGCTGTACAACCGCTGTGCAGGCCGGCTTTTGTAAAGCGTCTTGAGACAGTTTGTATTGTTATTGGCGCTATATAAATAAACTGAACGATGACCCTAGAACAAAAACATCTATGAAGCCTGTCCCAGAAGAACAAGGTAAACAAATCCAGTAGAATATCAACCTGAGGGATAGCGCACATTTTTTTATTAATAATATTATTTTAAATAGGTTTTAAATCTGTTTAATAATAGTTTAATTTCTAATTCTAGACTACTCCATATATTTCCACCTTTAATTGATATACATCTTTGTTTCCCATTTGTTGGTGCCTTTGCTTTTGCATACATATAAATCCCTCTTAGTTTATATTCACTGGCTCAGGTCAAACATCCTCCTGACACCATCTGGAAGCAGATTATTATTTACTTTATATATTATTTCAGCAGTTTTATAGTTCACAGGATCACTGAATTTCAAGGTCTGTAAATTTATGAAGAAATTGTTTGTTGAGTCTCAGTAATCAGCCCTGTTGATTATCCTTACTGCTCTCTTTTGTAATATGAAAATTGGTTTTGTAATTGTTTTATATGTATGTCGCAAGACCTCAATGCAATAAGCAATGTATGGCCCAACAAATGTTCAGTACGATAAATGTAAATAAATAAATGTAGTGAACATTTGTTGAGCTTGTATTTAGTTTTGTTTAATATTGCAATGGATTTTGATATTTTGTTCTTTATATGATTTATATGTGAATATGTTTCCACCTTAATTCGTCATCTATGATAACTCCTAAAAATGCATTTACATTTACTCTTTCCATTTCAGTGTTATTTATCATAATTTGTCTTTTATTTACTTTTTTTTATTTACTATGTATTTGGTTTTATTTAAGTTGTGACAGTTTATTAGTGTCAACCCAGCACAGACTCTTGTGGGACCACACATGTAACCCTCAACAAGTCAGATTTTCCATAATTTAGTAGCACATATTGTGTATTCTTTTTTGCCTATATTGCTGATGATATTTTTTCAAACTGTGAAAGTAGAGAAATTGGAATGACTTTTGCTATTTTCATTTCGTTGGGAAATATAGTGATAGTATAGTAAATAGTGACTGGTTGCTGAGATGGGTCAGGTCCTTCGATCTGTTGCATATAACACAATACATGTTATATAGGCTACATACATGCACAATTCATAAATACTCTGTGTGCTAACTGATGTTATTTGGCAATAGATATGAGTAGTTTGTCAAAAATATACATTCAATAACAATCCATCAGTCACCTTTGCCTTCTTATCTTTGTGCATGTTCCTACAGTCACATGCTCCATGCCCCCTTTAACCCTAAGAGCTTAGCATGTGCCTTAGGATGTTGTGATCTGTGTCACATGGAACTGCTCATGAATGGCCTAATGTTCATGCTAGAAAACATTATGCACAGAAATGGTATGCATGGGATGACCTGGGGGGATGTGTTCACAAAGACACCCTGTCTCTCTTCGTGCACACATTGCTGCATACAGGGACCTGTCCTAAAAAGTGCATGTTTTGTGTACTATCACAAAATATATTAGACAATTCAAACAATATCTATATGCAAAACAATTTATATGGCTGCATTATACTTAATTTATTGAAAAGTACGAAAGCAAAGGTGTGATAACTTTGAGGGATGTGAAAGAGATTTTTCAGAGCACTGCAAGAAAACAGACGAGCAGAGTTTAACGTTGTTTAAACAAAGAGTTGACACAACACGGCCTGCAGTGGAGGAACAGCCAACCAACCTAAGCTACTGAGTCAACATAAAATAACACAAACACCGGTGGTTGGTTAGAGATGAACTGGTGGAAGGGAAAAATGGCACAAACCTTTTATTTGAAACCTGCTGCCAGTTTCCAGCTGTGGGGAACAAGTGTGGGACATGTGGTGTATGACATTAAAACAGGAATCTTAGTGGCAGGAAATTGCCAGTATGCGAAGTGAAAGTGTATGATTTCATAGTTCACTGAAATCAAATCAAAAAGAGACCAGGAAGTCAACAAGAGAGGGCAAGAAATGCAAGACGAAAAAAGAATGTCTTACCCTGCTGGGCAGCTATGCTCGCTCTGAGTTATAAAAAGACAATCCTCATCTTTTATACATGAAGTTTATATTATAGCAGCAGTTGTGGAGCTTGCTTTGGCTGGGGATCCTTATGAGGAAGTGTGTTTTGTATGGACTCCTAACTAACACTGGCACTCCTGTCCCGTCATGTGATGATCCATTTTAGGTTCTGACGCAGTGCCGGAGGAGCATTGCGTTACACTGTTATATGAAACATGCACTAAGAGATGGGACCCTCTCTGAGGACACATGGCAAATAAACAGGAATACTGAGGCGTCTGAGCACAGACGAGCCCACCAATTAGACTGGAATTTTAACTCGTTTTCAGGAGTCACATAACTCCTGTCTGTCTGTCTGTCTGTCTGTCTGTCTGTCTGTCAGTCTGTCTGTCTGTCTGTCTGTCTGTCAGTCTGTCGTGGGAGGGGAACTTCAGTGTTTTCAAACACAGATGGCTTCATTTGAAGCAGTGATTTGGGCTTCCTCTTTGCCACTTCCCTCTGGGGCAGAGTTCATGAGAGATGAGAGGAAGAAGAGGTGGCAGGAATAAAAGCAGTACACCGAGAATAAGGGAAGACACTGCATTGTCATTTCCTGAAAGTCTTTACCCTAATTAGAATAAAATGCAAAACATCATACTGCAGGATCAAACACTTTATACATATCACACTAGTTGAAATTGATACAGCACGTGTTGTTTTTATTATTAATTATTTCTGCCTCAAAATGAAAGGCTTTCTGTAATAACTGCTGAGTAGACTGAGCAGCATGAGGTAGGCAGAGAGCCTGAGGGGCAGCAAGAAACGGAGCAAGACAAAAGAGAGAGGGGCTGAGTTGTTGTGCAACAGCTTGACATTGATCAGGGTTGTTGAACGATGACGCGGCGGTCCATTGTCTCATCCGTCTGCGGTGTGAGCAGCCTCTCCCTTTCCTTTTCTGTCTGCTCCTTCTCTGTCAACTCTTCCCCCAACCAGGAACTCTCAGTGTGCACATATTTCACATATAAAATCAAGAATAGATTTGAGATAGATTAAAGAACAGTCAACTCTAAGGAGACAACACTGAATGTACTACTTTACAGCATTTACACACCAAAATAATGGGATATTTAACTTGATTGATACAAAATATGTTTATTAATAGTCACAATAATCTAAACCTAGTTGTTGGTGAAGTGTAACTAAATTTAATTAAACCATGCAGGAAAGCAGAATTGTACTCAGCCATTTCCATCATATGGTATGTCATACCTTGACTGCTCTACAGTGTTGATCGGATTGTATTCTACGTTTTCTTATTTTTCAATAATGAGTTTTCATTCAAAAATAATTAGGGGAGCCTTTTAATGTCCTTTTATGTATTCAACCAGGTGTTCCTAATCTTTTCGGCTCTTAAAGTCTTTATTATATAGTAATGTCTTCTACAGACTCCTTGGCATGTTCCACAGACACATTTTTGTCATCATTTAGGAACAACTTCCTCAATAAATTCTTCAGGTGTTTTCATTTAAGTAAACATTTGTTTTTCAGAACCTTTTCTCCAATATCCCAGCTACCTAACAGTGCTCATTCAATGACACAACAGTGTAAATCCATTAAAAAAAAAAATTTCAACAAGGTATTTTTTTCAGAATCAGTTGATAAGAATCATTATTAATATAAATACTACTTGCATTACTCAACTTCTAAAACAAATCAAATCAACCTGTGTACTATGCTAGTGTACTGCAGCACAATGCTAACTATTCCAGCCCTTTGAAAAACAAAATAGTTTCTACTTTCCAGTGCTGGGGGTACTGATGGAAACTATTTTTGCTGACACATGCTATACTCAGGTGGCGAGTCAAGATGGAGCTGATTTTTGAGTGTATAGCTGTGTAGCAGTGGGCCGGATTCTGTTCGACTGAAAGTGTGTGTGCAGGCTGTATCCTCTTTCCAAGCCAGGCACTTTACATTAAACGCTTCCTGAGAAGATGAAATGAATGGAAATGCAAAAGCAAATATGATTAATTGCACAGATGGGGAACAAATAAAATGAAATCAAGAGGTGTGCTTCACGTGTTGTACATCACTTCTTCAGAAAACATCACACATATATAGTATGTGTCCTAGAAAAGGGAAAACAAATGAATTACAACCACAATGATTTTGATATTTCACTTTTAACATTTTTGCCAGCCCTGCATCAATAATTGTACATCATATTAAAAAAATGCAACCAAATGAGTATTTCAAAGAAAAACATACACAAAGCTATTCTGGGAATGAGAATGAAAAGACAAACTAATCAAGTATAAGGTTTTATGCTCCATAAAGAGGACTGCATAGTCAGTGGGATCTTGGTCATTTCTTGGTTTTTCTTTTTTGTGGTACTATTAGTCTCAGGATTTTGAATTTCTTGAACATGATTATTTTCTCTGAAAGAAGTGTGGGCAGATTGGAAAAGGGGTTTACTGCTGAACAGGTAATGCATGCTGTGCATGGGCTACTCCTTTAAGCATATAGTGTGTTACAATACAGTGAAAGCATAATCCACATGCTGGAATGCAGTATCAGATGCCTTTCTTATGTTTTCTGTCATTCCTACATGAGTACAGTTCTCACATTTATGAACCAGAATGAAAGACTGAATGAGTGAACGCTGCTGGCTTCGGTTATCCCCAATGTGTCTGATAGTGCTACCCGAAGATTGACATTTATGGTTTTGTGTAAAATGTCTTGACATTTTACTGGATTGGACTGAAATCCACGGTTTTCTTGACTTCAGCTTCATATGAATGTAATTTATTACAAAAATACATATAATACTTACAGTCTATGTCACTGGCTCAGTACTTGTGGATTTTAATCAAACAGGACTCTATTAACAAGCCTTGGTTCGTGGTGGGTGCAGCAAACAATATTTACTCACTTACTGACCCTATGTTCCACTTTTGCTCAGCTATCAAATGTCCTTATGTCCCATCGGAAAGAATGCTGTTGATTCTTTGTGAATATGGGTGAGTTTTATTGATGTTGGAAGCTGATGATGAAATTGTTGAAGAGCTGACGGGTGAGACAGAGCTGAGGGGAATCAAAACTTAAAATGGGGACAAGGGAAAGGCCTGATTGTTACAGAAACAGCTCCCTTCCCATAGCTACTCAATTATCCCTGAGAAATTTGTGGCACACACGGGTGACACTGCAACCAATCTTCTGGCCACGCATGGTGAAGTCGATCAAAGCGTGTGTTTGCAGAGTGCTGCAACATTCCTTTAGATTTGTGCAATTGCACTGCTCTTTGTGCTTTTTTGACTGCAGCTGAAAAATCAGTGTGAGGCCTGCATTCATCCAAGTAAAGGTCCAGTCTTGTATGAGAGCCAGTGGGCCAGGGCTCGGCCTGCCTGCGACTATTTGCTTTTCCAGCTGTTTCCTAGACTCACCCTGTGAGTGGGAGAGAAAATGGTGTGAGTGTGTGTGCTGGTTTAGTTGTGGGGGATAAAGTGAGATGGAGGGAGATTTGGAATTCTAGGAAGGAAGATGGTGACAAAGTGAGTAATATAGAGAAAGTGTGTGTGCATTTGAACAAAATAAGTCAGAGTTTCTCCGGTACCCAGTCCACTGTAGTGTGTTTGCACAGTGGAAACACCCCAACACAACACAGAGACCTCATACAGTACAAGCATTCTGTCTCTCTCTCACACGCAAACGCACACACACACACAGCAGAAGATTAAGCTACATGTGCGCATGTCTTTGACATAAACACGCCCATATGCCTGACAACCCCGCGTATAGACTGATCCGCCTCTCAGACACAAAGCCACAAGGGATGGCCTAGATTCCAGCGCATGCACATACAGGCAGGCTGCAAGGAAAAATATCACACACGAGACTGTGTATGGCCTAACAAAGGAACAGTTTTTATTGTATGTTCTGCCCTGATATGCATGCTTATAAAATTACTATTCTTGATGTTCAATAACACAGCAGGTTTTGAACTTTTTTTTATTGATAAACTATGTTCATGCATTTGGCAGGGTAACAATGTTATAAAAATATAGATATATGTATATATGTATATACTCATCTAGTCCATATACCATAGACAGACTCCTTCAGGTTCCATCTAAATGACAAGAGATGGACATAAAGAATCATGACTAATTACAGTGTGGGTAATGTGGTGATAGGCATGCTATAATAAAAAAATCCCAGGGGTGAAACAGTATACCCCTGCAGGGCCAAATCATTCCTTTTAAATTCTTCCTCCAAGCAGACAAATTAGCTCTTCTGTACACATTATAAGCAGACCAGTTGGTCAGCGAAGATGTTTTGACCAGGCTCTTATCCCCTTAGCATGTGCATACTATCAGTTACCATCAGTTTCCAGGACAGACAGATCAGAGACAGCGAAAAGGATGCTGGAACTTTCATATATTATGTATAGGTGAATCATAAAAGATTCATCGTGAGAAACGTGGAGTTACTGTACATTTAAGTTAAAAATGCAGCAATGCTAAGAATGCTTTAAATGCATCGAAAAATTGAATGAAATTTATAGCCATCTCACCAGCTTTCATACTTACATCACATCATACTTACAACGGAACGCCCTTAAGATCACAAGCACAAGAAAATCCCGATTTCTAAATGTCTGCTTTAATCCACCTTATTTAATATTATTCTCTGACAAAATTGTTTACTACCTATCAGACTACGATCTACGTCACGACACACCCCTATATGGTAGGGAGACAGCTGAAAACGCAGCACGAGACTGACAGGCTTCTCAACCAATGAACACAGAGCCTGTCCCAGAGTGGAACGCTGTGATTGGACACGCGTGGATTTTATATATATATGTATAGATATGCCTATCTGCTAAACCATGGGGGCGGGGTTATGGCGAAGTGCTGTCCATCTGTGTTGATACGGTTGATACAGAGCTAAAAAACTGGACTAACGGAGCGTCTACTTGCGTTTATGTTCCCATGGACTAATGTAAGTTCTCCTTTTATGCACTTTCTTGTCCATTTTTAAGGTGTCCCGCGAAGTCGAGGGTGTAGCAGAGCTGTTGTAGCTTTTGTACTTGTGCTCTTCACGGTTGCGTTTTGCTGAGAAGTGCTTTCGGGCCGAATGGCACGCACGCTTTTTTCAGGCCACTAAAGTGTGGCTGCTGCTGCCGTTAACGTTAGCTAGTGTTGTGTCTCTCTTCGCGGGCTGCAATATTTTGACACGCCGCTGGTAACAGACAATGCACCCAGTCAGCCCAGGCTTAATGTCATTGTAGTGAGGCCATTTCGCAGCCGCCCCGCTACTCTAACACAATAATATTCACAGTTGACGTGCACACTGTGTAGAAATTAAAGGACGTTTCCCTCATTGTGACCGCGGCCGTTGCTGCAGCGACTGCTGTTTTTTGTTTTGTTTGTCTTTTTTTCCGCTAATGTCCGAACGCCGTTAACGTTCGCTTTGCTCCTACGTGGAGAAAGGGGCGAAACTCATAAAAAAAAGAGGTTAATGAACATGGGACATGTACAAACCTTGGAACAAGACGTGTCTTAAATGGCCAGTTCGGTCTCACTTAACGTTGCGGTTTTATCCGTGCGAACAAAATACGCAGTGGGTGTGAGGGTAGCAGGCACTCGGGGCAAATATAAAACTTTAAAGTTTTCTTTATGTTAATGTGTAACTTCAGTACGTGTGTTCCGAATCTTTCACGTGACCCCAAGTGATGCGTTAAAGGTCTCCATCCTTATTTTGGGAGTGCTTTCTAATGCTCTAAGAAGGTAACCCGTAAATTGCCAGATTTATTGAGTTACGTGCGGCCTAACGGTGTGTCCAAGCAACAAATAACGGGACGTCACCCGACTCCAATGTTACCCAATTCCCAGCCCCCCGACTGACCGTTAGATAGCCCTTCCCAATTCACCCCGCTTTTCTTCTGCTCTGTTGACAGATTGTTTTGTACACTGAGGAAAAACTTTTTCAGCGGCTGCGTTTTTTTTTCTTTTAAAAATCCGCCTTCCACTCCACTGGATCGGGAAAATTTTGGCGACCTGGCTCCCACATTTGGGCCCCGCTCTGCTACTGCACGAAGTGAAGGTTGATATGCCACATCAGGTAGGAGAGCATTCGCTGGCTTGGTTCTTGTGACTTAAACGCACCAATGACTTGGTTAGCTTGCAGAGCTAGCTTCTGCACATGAACAAAAAAATAAAAAATCCTGCAGCTCTTCTCTTTGTTTCCTCGCTGTACCGTGTTTACGTGCTTCCAGGCCACATGGCATTTCACACTGCAGATTCATTTCGCATTTCAGCACAACTTCTGCAGTCGCCTTGTCCCCCTTATGTTTTGTGTGTGTGTTATTGTTTTAAGCGTGTGCTTCCCTCCACATTCCACATGTGTATGTCTGCCTGCCTGCAGCAAGGCCAGTAAATCCTCCCCAAAAACGTCGATTAGGGCATTAAAAACAAAAATCGAATGGATCATATTACACTGCTTTTACTGAACGCGTGTTTAAGGCTTCTTGTGTAAACTGACAAGCCGATGGGTGTAGTAATGTGGTTTTAGAAATGTTCGGAGGTGTTGCATGTCTTCCTTCCTGGAGCTTGTCAGTCTCTGATGTGGAGGAGACTGCGGGAAGACAAAGGGACAGATTAAAACATGGAGTTGAGTGGGGAAGAATGGACACTTTAGTCTGCAGTGAGATCACAGCTTGTGTAAGTCTGTTGACAGCATGTTGAAAAGTTAATCTATTTTCTATGGATTCTGAAGTGTGTCTTCCATGTGAATTGGGACATATAGCAACTGTAAAGTTGTGAGAATTCAGCATCCAGAGATTTACTAATGGACTTTTGTGGTTCATGCTTTAGACTTAACTTGATTTTACTACTGGACTTGCTTCTTCTACCATAATTATTAAATGGGAAGCTAATGTGATAGTTGTTTTATTCCTATACACAAATCATCTTAAAGTTAAGACATTATGACTTTCTAGGAATGTTTCCACACTGGGTGTTTTTTGTTGCTGAATTGAAAGTAAGGAGCATGTGTGAGGTCAGATTTCTCTATTTGGGCTATTTTTGTTACGTTGACAAACAGCTGCACTGCTCAGTTCTAGTGCTGAATTGGAATTGCTTGCCACGGCCACCATGACATCAGACAGTTCATGTTTTACTGTTTGAAAAATGTATTTTTTTACTTCTTTCTTTTCTTTTTTGCCAGATTGCGGTTTGAGATTGCAACTTGTATGTTTGCTTGTTTCCATAACCTTCAGCTGCATACTTGATCATATTGCTAGCTAAAACCATATACAGTACATCTTGTACTGAATGAATGTCAGGTTCGTCACAGTGCTGGGATTTTGGAAGTTGAAAGGCTCCATCCTAAAAGGGACAATCACTCTGTCATTTTGCTGTGTTGATTTTATTATCTAAAGGTTCCTCCCTCCCATCTATTACTTCAGTGGATTACAGAGGGCCCTTTTTTATAATGAGGTGCTTAGGGGAGCAGATTTTGCTTGAGAGGTTTGTACACTGCTGAGTTACAGGCAGGTTGTAAAATCATAACAGATGCATGGGGTGTTCGAGGTGCAGCAAATTATTTGGAAATGTAGGCAAATTCCCGGAAATGTGGAGTGCTTGTGTGCATATATGCGTGTAAGTACATGTTTAAATACCCACAGACTTTTTTTATGTGCGTTAGCTTTTTCCAGTGGCTCTGTGCAGTTCGATGAAGTTCAAGTCTACTCTGTGTCTTATTTTCATATATAGTGATTTGTGCAGTGATGTCTCATTACAACGCAGACACAACTGTGTTATCTTACATGACAGGTACATCACACATAAGTGGCATCCTTGCCCTGCCATGGATAGAAATTTGAAGTCTTCATTTAGTCATTTTTTATTTTAAAAATAGAAATATTAATCAAAGGTAGCATTAGAAATGCATTCTTGAAGCATAAATGTAAAATACAGAGGTGTTAGATTTTCTCATCATGTTAAGTAACTATACTCTGGGTTTGAAATGAGTCCTTTAGCCGTCATGTGTAGGAACTGGGAGTAGGATATGGGATACATACCCATATTACAATGGATGTACAGGTAGATGGATGGTAACTGGAGTTTGTCGCCATTGTTCAACAGCTGCAGTCTATTAATATCAGCTGGGGATTTATTTTCAGTATTAATGATTTGATATACAGTGATTCAAAGTTCAGAAAAGGTGTTGTAGATCTACAGTATTGGGTATCTGAAATGTTGTATTTCACATTTGACATGATATCTGTAGCTACAAGATCAAACATGCCTTATTTTTATTAGTTAATTAAGTAAAATGGATAGAAGATGAGTTAGTTTTCAATGTTGGTCATCCCTCTCAAAACAGAGAGGAGCACAGGTCAGAGAGGAGTTTTGGGACAAAACTAGGGATGGGTATTGGTAAGGTTTTATCCGATACCGGTGCCAAACCGGTACTTTTGAAACGGTGCCGATTCTTAAACAGTACCTGAACCAGTGCTTAAAGAATGCACATACAAACTTCGTCCAAAAATGGTGTCTTTTTATTTGTAAGGTATTTTGTGACATGCTAGATGAACAAAATATTAATTTAAATAATATAAATACATCTAAGGCAACAAATAAATTAACCAATATAATGTAAAATTCATAACAAACTGTCAAAATTATCATAATAAAAACAGCAGTGTATCAAAACCAGCAGCAATATAGAACATAGAGAACACAGATACAATGACAAAAAGGTCACAAGATTTTACAGTACTTTCAATCAGCTTTCAAAGTGTTGTCGCAGACTATCAAAGACGCTACATTTCTCAACTAGAAAATGCTATGCGTCGTCAGATATTTTATCACATTTGAGGGTTACCTCCTTTGCACAACAGTAATGAGCACTTGTTGCAGGTTGCTGAGTCTGCATCTTATGAGGTGAAGTACAACCAAATTTTCGGCCATTTGGTTCACTTCCATCTATGCAGGTGAAAAACTGACGTGATGTCACATGTATCTTGGAATTTGAACACTTTTATTTTAGTCAATACCAATCCATTAAAATACCTGATCTTAAGAGCTTTGTTACAGATTCTTTTTTAATGTACATACCAGTGTATTTGATTACACACTGTTTCAGACCAGACCATTTTCAATGTAGTACTTCTAAACATGCATGGTGCGACTGAATCAACAGAAAAAAGTTTGAGGCAAATGAACGTTGTCTGCTTTGTGACATTCATGTGTAACAGCTTACTCCATATTTTATTATTCCTTTATTTCTACAGCCACTGACTCATTCTCTCCTCCGCCCTCCTCAATGTGAACATGTTAAACAGGGGCTAATGGATTCCTTATGAGAGGTAATTGGGTAGCTACAACATAAATATAGTAGAGGCTCTGGTGTTGTGGTTGGTACGATTAGGTCTAGTTTGAAGTCCCTAAGGGGCTTGGCGAGATAAACATCAATACCGGCTCACCTCACAGTTTAAAGTCACAGACTACTATACAAGCTTCGGCTTATAGAATTGCAAGTTCTCAGGGTTCTTCATTTGAATGACTTGTGGTGGTAAAGAATGGTATAGATTTCAAGGTTTGTGCACCATATTGTGGTCTGGAATAGCTTAGCATAATACTGTGGGGGGTTAGGGGTTCAATTCCCACAAGTGAAGAATGCATTCACCGTTAGAAATAAAAGGCTGTTTAGATTGCGTGTGCCTTTTTTCAGCTGTTTATTTTTTTGTTGAAACTCGGTGTATGTGATTGAGTAATGTGTTCTGGAATGATTATTATTTTCCATAGTTGTCAAAAATATACCATACAATTTATGGTTCAGTATGGGGTAAGCAAATGTGGAGTATTTTTGCACTTTCATTCATCACTGATTCTCGTTCTAATTGCATTCATAGCAAAATGGTGAAAATATCTGAATTTACTGATTTATGATTTGTTGCCAATTTATGAGCCTAGATGCAGACAGATTAGTACAATCTGAAGAAGCTGTAAATCTGTTGAATGTTTGGGATATTTGTCATGGTGACCAAGCTGCCAACATACATTTACCTGTCAGACTCACTTAAGATAAAACACAGACCTACTCTTCTTTTAGCAGGGTTTAACGTGACTAGAGAACAGCTTAAATACTTAACAGGAGACTAAAATGACCACCAGTCAGTCTTTACAGAAGCAACTCAGACAGGAGTTCTGCGTGAATGTTCATGTGATAGAAATGTAGGCTTAAAAAAAAAAAAACAAAGCTGTATAGCAAAGGCCTGATATAAGGAACATTGCAACAACAAGTTCTTTACTCCTGTAAAAAAAGTAAGCAAAGACCAGAGAAGACGTGATAACATATTTTTCCTTAAAGGAGATGTTCCATGGACTATTAAAGAATCAAGCCCTTCATTGATTGTCCACTGGGCACCCCTTATACCACACAAATGACACCTTTCAGCCAGCTTCTGATGAATTCTTGCTGTTAGCCAACTGTGCTCTGGGGAAGTAAAATATAGATATTTTTCAGTGGTTTGTAAAGTCCAAATATGTTTTTGTCATCTTCTGACTTTTGACTCCGGTCACTCAATGGTACAACAAAATAAAAACAACACTTGAATAAGCATAAAATAGAAGGTATGGGAAAAAAAATAGAAAAACTGTACAACATAAATAGACTTCCAGAATAAAAAAAAATCATGCAGCTGTTTGACATAATCAAATAGTCATGAGAAAACTGCCTTTAAATTTAACTGTTAAAAACAGGCAGAAACCTCAACATTTCCCTATCACACGAACACAGGCCCTTAACAAGAATGAATCTATGAATAAGTCCTGAAATACACAGCACACTGTGCTTTGGTTTAATTAGAACCAGACTACTAAACTCCACACTAAAGATATTTCCTTAAGAAGCCAAAAGCTTTTTGTAACCATCACTACCTTCTGTGTAGATGATTAGACTCACTTTCCATTGATTTAAACATAGACTTTTTAATTAGACTGATGCGAGAGTTCACTTGAACGTGTTTTACTGCCATACTAAAAGCACGGCTGGCTCATTACTGTAGCCACTCATTAAACCTAGTAGTGTGTGTGTGTTTGTGTGTGAGGATATGTTTATCTGTAGTCGGTGTGCGACCTAAGGGAAGGGACAGGGAGAATGACGGACTACATTTTAAACAAAGCCCTGATGTCTTTAAGGCAGGTAAAATCACAATTTTTCCTTCATAGTTATGACTGCAAATTAATGTTTTTTTTTTAATTAGTCATATTTCCTATATATGCAGGATAGGGGAATCTTACGGGGATGACTCAGGGAAAAATGGCATCCATTTTTGCCATTCCTCTTAGCTCAGTAGTCACTTTTGGACTGCAAAAATGTATTTAATATTAATATTAATGTATTTTAACTGTTTTCAGGGTACATTCATTGGATGTAATGAGCCCAACAAGTACAGAACTAAGTGATGATCTATAACTATTTGCAAGATGGCTATTACGTCACTTCAGCATTCCCATGGACATTGCAAATGCAAAAAGGGAAAAAAAAGGCCTTAAAGGCAGAGCTCCCTAGTTTGTAGTTACCCCCTGAGAGTCTTCAGAACAGTTTGGTCCAAATGTGTTTTTATACGTTATTTTTATGTTACTGTTTAGGCCTGAAACTTCAAGTTTTTGATTTTGTTGCAAAACTCTAATGAACTTAATCAAAAGAGCTCAAATAACCCACCTCTATTGTACTGCATATAAAGATCACTGATTACTGGAATTACATTCATCAAGTGGCCAGAAAATTAACAGTTTGATTTGTATTTTATAACAGTGTACAGTCATGTACATGTAAAAATGTAAAAAAGCATTGCTATGACTGTGTACGAAATGAAAAGTATTTATTTGCACATTCGTTCACTGGCAGAGTTTGTAAAAAAGTGTAATAAAATCTTTCTGTACAGATAAGACCAGCATGTCGCATCTGTTAACTAGTGAGCTTTACAGTTGCATGTTTCCAAATTTTCATACACTTAAAATTAGCTTAGAAATACTAAAATAAATACTGTTGAGATGTGACTTTCATCGTATGACGCTATGCTTCACTTGAAGTTGGTAACATTTCTGCAGAGAATTGCCTTGTTTTTGAAGAGGAAACTCAGATTCAGCTCCTGTCTGCCTTCTCTCTCACTCTTTCTGTGTCTGTGTTTGGAGGCCCACTGTAAGGGGCTTTAACTGAGCTGCTAACCCTACTTCTCAACCTTTTTTTTTTTTTTTTTTTTCTCAACCCTCTATTCCTTATTTTCGCTTTCTTGATGCTACTGTAGCACAGCAGAGGGAGAGACAAGCCCACTGAGAGGGATTGGTTGTAGCTCAACAGGCCCCCCACAGAAGGCTCCACCCACCTTATCCTGTTTGTGGCACAATTAATCAAAAGTGTAGCGAATGACCCAGAACTGAACTGGCTGCATGCACACAGTCGCTCTAAATACAGTTAAAGTCAATATCCTTTATAACTATTGGCTCATGTATTTCATGCCTCACCGTCTTTCTCTCGCTTCGCCTTCCTGCCTGCATCTGTTTGACACGTGTACACACTGCGAATCAAGTGCAAATTCAGAACAGCAGGCCGATGCCAGCAGGACAGGGTGAAGCATGTTTTAGTGCAGAGCACATTTTCACTCTCTCCTTCCTACACATGCATACGAACTCTCTCTCTTCCTTTCATCATTTATGTGATACTACAGCTGACATAGTGACAAGACATTTTAGATAAGGTTTTTATTTCGTTATTTTGTCATCTGTTTTTGTCCCTTTTAAACTTTTTTTTTTTCAAATGGTTAAAAATATGACTTAAGTGTGACAAGTGTGTTTGTTGCTTGCTTTGTCTTTTTAGCCTGTTCATATTTAGTTTAATAATAAGTACTAATAATAAGTCCTGTAGATGAGCTTGAGCTCAGTTTTTGTCTGAGTTTGGATTTATAACTGCTTTTGTAAGTGAGAATTGGAAAGATATTTATTATTCCTAGGCATCTAATTGGAAAATTGGCTTCCTGAAACCTGTCCTTTTTGTATTCTAACAGATTCTGTAAATCTATTAAATTAGAAGACTGCTTGATTTAGACTTTACTTCTCATTTTTATGTGTTTTATTTATTCTACTCTGTTAGACATAACTGCAAATACAAACTAATAAAACTAATAACTAATAAACAGAGATCTATACATTTCCTAAGATGCAAGATATGTGTCAAGTTAATAAAGTGGTTCATCTGATCAGAGTGATTTGATTTTGTTGCGGTTATCTTGACAACACTGTTTCATTCATTCCGTGTCAACAAAACCATGAAAGTGCGATTTGAATTATGACTAAAAATATCCTTGTCCCTCTGACTTAAATAATAGCTAGATGATAATGTCAGCTGATTGTTTAAACTTTGAAGCTAGTTTGAGGGAATTTAAATAGTGATAAACTGTTCAGGAAGTTATAATCCATTCACTCTGACTTTCCATTATAAGGGAACGCAGTAAGCCAATAAAAAGCTGTTTCACATCAAAATATTATAATACCTCATATAATAGTTGGTATTACTGTCCTTTAAAAGGATATTATGTTGTCTTGTACATATTGAAATGTATTTACAGTTTCATCTTGAAATATATAAGTGATTTAATTTTTCTATTTTGAAATAGTTTTAATTTTATTTTTTACTTGCCCAGTAGCAAATACATGCTGAATTTAATTCTTTTTCATTGGTTTGTTTTTTATTTTTTTCCCCTTTGTTTTTGCTTGAATTATGCACAACTGTGAAGTCTTAATTTGCCTTCTTTAAACATACACAGTCTGCTTCTCACAGCTCATCTCTGCCTTATATACTACTGTTGTCGTTTACCGCCTCCTCCACCACCTGCATTTGGGGCTTATTATGTTTATCTTTTGTCTCTGTTCCATGTTTTGTTTACAGTTTTTTTTTCTTTACCATTATGTGTTTCCTGTGTTCTGTCTGCCATTTCTCCTTGTGCCGTGTGCTGCATTATGTCCAGCTTAAGACTCTTATTTGCTTTTGGCAGGAGCTGCAGTCTGCTTGGGTCAGATTTGTTTTAGTGCTACACTGATCAAGGCTTGTAGTATATACCCCAGAGGTACCCCCCCCCGCCCACACACACACACACACACACACACACACACACACACACACACACACACTGTCACACACTGTACACTGTCTTTACGCAACTTGAAGACCATAAGAGATTAATTTGTATGCATGCATGTGTGTGGGCCGGTATACATGCTTCTCTTTCTGTAGACTTGCTTTTTGTATTTTGCACACACCGCGGCATATTAAGTTAAATTCTGTTACAGTTTCTGTGTTTCAACACAGTATTCTTTGAATGACTGAATTACAATATTATTTGCAGAAATGTAATGTATTTAGATGAAAAATTTCAGTAAGTTCTTAGTGTTAATGAATACTTTGGTTGGCTGATTGGTCTGCTGTATAGCTCCAAGGGAGAGTTGCTCTGGTTCTGTCTTGTGGAATTACAGTAATTAAGTGTAACAGTCTAATGGATTTTTCTATGGAAGCCCTTTTGAGCCAAAAGCGTTATTGAAATTGTTAAAATAGAATAATTTAAAAGCATGTAATAATTGTCTCATACATGCATTAAAATAAATAGATTTGCTTAATAAACCTCAAATTCGAGGCCCTGTGGTTTTCTCAGTGGTACCTAGCTACACTCTGTCCTAAAGTTATAGATTATGGAGAATATACTATGTATACTATGTATACATTTTTTTAATTTTTTTAAATTTAAAAAATACACTACTACTTTGTGATTTAGTAAAAAGGTTGGATGGAAAACACAACCATAAAAACACCTAAATTGACATCCTTCACAGGGAATCGTATTGCACTTGACCAGCCTAAAGTAGAGGTGTGAGCACTCTTAGGATGCATTGAGATTATTTGAGATTTCTGACCACATTTGGAAGTGGGCAGGGTCACATTTGTCACATATTCCTTTGGTTTTGTGAACACACAAGGCGTCCTGAGTTGAATTAAAGACTTCCTTCCCTGCGATTGATTGGCGACCTGTCGGGGGTCTACCCTGCCTCTCGCCTCTGTCTGAAAGCAGCCTCTCTCTGGAAGCAGCAACCCAACCCTAGTGGATAAGCAGTAGTAGGAGATGAGATGAAAAACCTACAACTACAGTTAATGATTGCCTGAAAAGCAGAAAGCACCATAAGTGATGACTGATCCTTAATAATGAGAGCCTTTTTATAAGTATTAAGTATTCTCTTTAAACAAAAATTAACAGGATTAGGCTAACAATTTAGTAACACATAAAAATATTTAATATGAGTGCACTCTGTGTGATTCTGTCATTAAATAACATATCTGCATGTGGTTAATTATTGATGTGATCATGATGATGTACAAGGAACCCTATGGAGAGTCTTATTTCTTCAAGAGCCTTATGTCTTCACCTTTATTAGCGGAGATCACAGTGCAGAGTAGTAAATAATAACATCTATGCTTCTGAAATAGCAGTAGTAATACATTAGAAACATCTGCTGTTAAAATGTTCTGCTGCTCCCAACCAGTGCTGGAGTTTATTTGCATACAGAGTGCAAATCTAAAGCCCCTTTCAAACTACACAAAAACCCCTGGTTGACCTGGTCGACATAAGTTTTTCGTGCTGTGTGAAAGGGTCGACCTGGCATTTCATCCTGGGCCAAATGACCCGGCAATTGACCCACGATTTTATCGTCTTGGCTCGGCTAAATTACACTGCAAACTTCCTTACATTAAAAATTACACCACAAATTACCCACCATAATTCTTCTCAAAACAAAAAGTTCTTCTGATAATAGTAATCCAGTGTAAATCGACATCTCTGTGATTTAGGCCTTTAGGCGATTTTACTTTTTGGGGCTTTTGTTTAATTTGCGTTATTTCTCTGACTCTTGTCAGTTATGAATTATGAAGGATGTGCTATAATTCAAAGTTTGGACAGATGTTAGAACGCAAAGTCGAGAGGTCGCCATTTAGACAGATGGAATCATTAAATCAACTATTAGTGTGTTCATTAGCAAAGGTGGAGATGATTTAAAGTAATTAAAATTGTCTCTGAAAGTAGCAGAGCCACAACATGTGTACGGTTGTGGAAAAAAGTTTTCGGATACCTCATGCATTTGTTAATTATTGCATTAAGAATCACTCTTAGATCTTCAAGTGCAATTTCCTTAAGTACAGTCACAGACAAAATACTAAATAAATCCTAAAACAGCCATTAAAAACTTGAAATTGATTGGTTCCATAAAAATACATAAGAAATTTTGAGTATTGTCATTTTGGTACCAGTGATCTACTAAAATCAAATCTACCCATCTGCTCACACAAAGCACATTCACATTCACACACCAGTGCCACACAATGGGAGCGACTGGAGGTTCATTGTCTTGCTCAAGAACACTTTGGCATGTGGCACATTCCGGGGATTGGACCGCTAACTTCTCTACCTACTGAGACACACTCACCCCTATTGTCTCGTACAAGCACCAAATCATCATCACAGTCATGTTCTGCCCCTTCAAGTCAGCCTAAATAACCTATGTTAGCTGCATTTAATGCAAAACATCAACCAATATTGCATACACACGTATATCTTAGCTATGTACAGTTCTTTTTTTTTTTTTTTTTTTTTTTTATTAACCTCGCAGTGTTCCAGGGTACTTGCTGTCAACGTGATGATGTATGAGAGGGAGGCGAAAAGCTGGCATGCAGGTCAGACCCGACTGCTGGCAGTGTGAAAGCCAAGGCGGGTCGACCCGGGTCACGAAAGTCCTGCGTCTGAAAATCTCATGTCAACTTGCTATTTTGTGAAAGCGGTATAAGATTGGATCTGGAGAGCTGGTTGGAGCTGCATTTGTTAATGCAAGGTCTGAACACGGACTTTACAAGCTGGCCTCCTATGATGGAACTGTCCAGGTCGGATGTTAATGCAAGGCTATCAATGCTAGTCTCCTGATTAAAAGTCATACTGCCTGTAATTATGAAACTCAGTGAAATGCTTTCTTTACAAACAAGCTCATAGGTGTGGCAGTATTGTAACTCTAGCCGCAGTGAAAGGAAAGAAACGGTCATCATTCCATGATACCATTAGCTCTGATCCTCTCCTGGCCTGCTTAAACGAAGATGAAAACTATCAAGGCTGGAAAGAAACCTACGACAACAGTCAACCCACACATCTCTGAAATGGATGTTCTGTTACATTCTTTTGCAAAACCAGTGTGATACAAGCTCATCTTTCATGCAACAAGGCTATCAAATCTAGGACATTTGATTAGGTGTGCAGACTATTGCTCTATCGATATTTGCAGCATTATCCAGTAATATTTTGAGACTTTTATTGTAACAAAGTGGAAAACTATATGTCCTCTGTTTTAGTCCTGACATCAATCTAACAGTTGTGCTTCATTTCTCGTAGTATTTGTGTCAGGTCTTATATCTTCTGTACATGCTTTTGTCTTTGGCTTCTCAGCTACAGGTTTCTAAACTATTTTTTTCCACTCTATCCAGCTCTTTCCACCTAAGCAGGGCAGATGGCCTGTTTATCGAGCTAGCTCAATCAGTTTCACTTGTCCAGCTGTTTGTATGGCCCAATCTGAGTATCCAGTCAGCTTTGGATGGATGGATGGATGAATGTATTGTGCAGTCTCTGCATGTCGTTGTGTGATGTTTCCTCTGCTTTTGGAACTTTGTTTGGACAGAGTTGCAGTTGTCAGGTGGAAGTGTATGTGCGTTGACTGCGTGTGTTTGTGCAAGATGCCACATATGGCATTTGAGCAACAGTTTGTGTGTCAGTTACTCTACAGATCACTGGTAAAACGGGTTTGATTTTGTGTGTGTGTGTGAGG